>NC_045482.1:4427500-5027500 GCF_009650955.1 Corvus moneduloides
AAAGAACTTATTGCTAGAGACATTGTCAGTGACAAGTAGGGCTTACTCCTTTGCAGAGTCTTGCAGAATCCTTTTATATATTAATCCATGGCATAAAATCAGACATCAGAATGTAAGTAAAATAAATGTGCTGTATCATGTTCTTTAAAGGAAGTGACACTTAAAGCATGTGTTAGTAGTAACAGTGTGCTCATATGCAGTCTATCTAATATTTAATCAACTTAAATTTTAAATGTCTCTGTAGAACAGAGTAATTCTCTGGGTGTCGAGAGTTCTGCTAGTGAAAGGCATTTTTAGGTCTGGAACGTTGGGGAGCATGGTCTGTCAGACTTGAACCCACTGTGTTGAATCCAAACCTCACTTTTCAGAATCAAATCTTGAGAGAAGCCCTATTCTTAACAAATGAACAAAATTAAATATTACTTTAAATTAATTAATATTTAAATTAATATTTAATTTATAAATAACTTTGTATTTCCCCTTGACAAGTAGAACTTGACACTGTTACTGTTGCTGCCATACACCTGCTCACTGTGCAGCAGCCACCTGCTGTGCAGCGGATCTCTATGTTTACATCTAACCTGGAATGCCTTATTTTAATTACTTTGGTCAAATAAACATAATAAAGCATTTCTATGCAATCTCATGCTTGTCTGCGGTTACTTCAAAGCCCGCGGGGGAAAGGGGTTTCTTCGTCTGTGCCCGTGTTCACCTCAGGGCGCTGAGGGGGAGTTCGGAGGGAGGGAATGTGATGCAGGTGAACTTGAGGGCTTTTATTTGCGATAATAACTTGGAATGTATGTGTTTCTGGTGTTTTTTTAGCTCTTTACCTATGCAGGGCGTTAAGAGTTGAACCTGTCCGGAGCGGGGAGCGGCTGTGACCGTTCCCCTCCCACACGGCCTCGGCGCGGGCGGGCGGTGTCCTCGCGTCAGGCGGGGCCCCGCCAATGGCGGGCGGCCACGCCCCCGCAAGGGGCCACGCCCCTCGGCGGCCCGGATTGGCCGCGCTCCTCCCTCTGAGGAACGGGGGAGGCCCCGCCCCGCCGCGCTGTGCTTTAGCTGGGTGCGGACTCGTCAAGAGCGGCAGTGTGAGCCGCGGTGGGCGCGGGGCTGTGCGGGCTTGAGCGGCGGCGCCGGCGCCCCTGTGGAGATCCCGCCGGACGCGGAGGCAAGCGCGGGGCGCGGCGCGGCGGGGCGCCGTGAGGCAGCGGGGGCACGGAGGGGCCGGGCGGCGGTTGGTTCCCGCGGCGGGAGTGGCGGAGGCGCATGCGCGGGGTGGGGGCGGGGTGGGGGGTAACGGTCCCTGCGCGCGGCGGGGCGGGGCCGGCGGCTCTGAGGCGGGGGCGGGGCCCGCGAGCGTGCAGGGGCGGGGCCGCTCCGCGGCCGCCTCGCCTGTCCCACCCGGGATTTAAACACTGGATTGAAACTTCTCTCTGGTAATCAGCGTGTACCTACGGTCACATATTCCTTTGCTTCGGAGTGACCGTGGGCGAGACTTCTCAGACTGTGGACCGCTTACAGAGCTGGATACTTAACACGAAGTAGTTAGAAAAGCTCTGGGCAGCAGCTCAGAATCAGGTCCTGCAACCTGCCCTGAGAGTTCTGTGCTCCTGAGCTAGTCTTTCCATCCACTTTCTGCAAGCTTCCTGCTTCCAAAATGCTGAAGTATCTCTCTCCCCAAAAATATAGCAGTGACTGAAGTATTCTGTACCTACCCCTCTCTAATGGGAAACAAATTAAAAATGGGAATTTTCAATTTCCAATTTGCAATGTGAGCCAAAAAAATCCAAATTATTAAAGTACACCTTTTGTCAAAGGGTAAATACTTCCTTTTTGTGCTTATTTTGATAAAAAGGATATATTAAAAATTACACTGGATAAAGCCTGGTGGATGTACCAGCTCAGAAAGCAGTCTGTGTGCTTAGGACTCCTGCTGTATTGGTCCATGGTTTGGAATCCTGGGAAATGGTCTGAGCAGCTTAAAGTCCAGTCATCTTAATTAGTATCTTAGGAGCTGAGTGGGTCTCATTTAAGACCAGGTTTTATGGCCCTCTCTTCAAAGGCTGAAATTCAAAAGTATCAGGGAAACGTTGATATGGACTTTACTATGGATCAGAAAGTATTGCAGATATTTATGTTAGAGACATATGTATGACCTACTTACAGAGGTATCTGTTGTACTACGAAAAGTGTTTAACATATATTAAAAATTACTTCAGACGTTGCTTTGCAAATATGCTGCTATAAACTGAAAAAGAATTAGTTGATGATGTGGTAGTAAACTTGGAAATTATATTGATTCTCTGTTCAGAAGCAGATCTGAACAAGGAGGAAAACAAACCTGTTGAGAGATTTTAATGAGTCATGGATTTTAACATAAATTAATGCTAATGAGTTCCACATGAAATGACTCCTTTTTGATGTTTTTTATGATTGAAACTTCGGGTGGTCTGTCTTAAATGGAGTTCTCTTAGTGTTCAAAGAGAGATCCTTTTTGGGTGGGGAGTTGTGCTGTTTTTTGGTGGTGGTTTTTTTCAGATAGGAGGACTTTGTACTTATATCTTCTGAGGTGTACAAAACACTGGAGTTGCAGTTTTATGTGGATAGTTGTCCCTGCACAGTGAGCGCTGCTGAAAGTTGAGACTCCCCACATAATCCTGTTTGGGTTTATGGGGTTTTTTCCAAGCTATTAATAGAACAAAATACTAAAATGCTTAAATGCACATCATGAGTAACTGGTCTGCTTTTGAAGTGAAAACAAAAGCTGCCTGCTGAAAGGATCTTTTTTTTCTCTCTTAAAGGCTAGGCCCAGGTGTATTAAATATGGACTTCTTTCCTTTTTCTTTCATACTCCTAAGCAGGACATGCCCAATGGGACCAATATCCTTTTTGTGGTCGTTGCTGCAGACTTTTCCATGAGAAAATGGAGACTATGCTATTGAGCTGTTCTTGCTATTCTCAGAAATCACTATGATCCTGTAGATTTTCTGAAAATTGGGAGTGGTAGTTAAAGCCTGAGGGATGCCTCCCAGGCAAGGCTTGAAGAAGCTGGCCAGGGTCAGATCCTGTCTGCTGCACTCAGCTGAGGCAGTGCCACAGTGGTGCCTGTCTGCCAGAGCACTTTATTTTTGTCCAGTGGCTATCAGGAAGGCTGCCCAGGAGGAGCTGGGGATTACAGGACAAACAGCACAAAGCTGTAGGAAACCAGGTTTTGGCAGTTGTGTTGTAGTTTGCTTTTGTAGTTGCCCTCTCTTCTGCAGGTTTTCTCTAAGAGACCTTAAAACAGGTTGAAATACAGTATTTTTGAGCATTCTTGCTGAGATTAATTTTGGGTGTTTCACCAGAGGCTGTCTGCTGTCAGGGACTTTGCTTTGCTTTTGAAATGCCATCTAGGCAAGGAATAAACAGTGGAAGTTGGCTTATCTGAAACACTGCTAATCTGTGAATAAACTGGAAACCACCATATTAATTTGAAATGTTACTTCTAGGTTTCTGAGTTTCAAAACAAAAAGAAATAATAAATGTAAAAATCTCCTCCTAGTCTCGAGGAATCTCATTATTAAGAAGAAAATTTCAGATGTTTATGATGAGGAAAGATGACTCAATATACAAGGAGAGAAGGCTGCTACACAGGAGCCTTAAAAAGCTCATGCAAGTGGAGTTTTATTGTCATTGGAAACTAAAAGATCATAAACAAAAAAATTCACTAAAAGACAAAGCAATCCTCCCCCCAAGCAAAAATCCCCCAAAACGTTGTCTGCACTGTTGTGTAACCAAAGTGATAGTGTTATGCAAGGGGGAGAAGAGTCAAAAAGTGAAAGGACTATAAACAAAAGCTGGGAAATGGAGGGAATGCCACCCTGTGTGCTGGGTTATGGCTGGGTTTTGTTGTGTTTCTTTTAATAGGGTGCTGCTAATCACCAACATGAAGACACTAGTTTCAGGATTTAGGCAAATTCCATTGAGGTAAGTCTAGCTGGGGAAGGGTATAATGCAGAAGTGTCAAGGGAGGACTAAGAAATCAGCAGAGGGAGAGGAGAGGCAGAGGAGCAGGAGTCAGTGGGGGATTAGGAACCTGTAGATGGAGTGGTGGAAGGGAGCAGGGTGCAGGTCGGGCTGTCGTAAACTGCAATTTCCAGCTATATCCTCCTGGGTAATTAAGGCATTAGGGGAGGATAAGCATAAAGTCACTTTAAACATCAGTTGCTCTACTGTGTATGTCTGGTACTTGTTTCTTCCCTTCCCCAGTACTTACTTAGTGTCAGTTTTTCTTTTTACAATACTTCTCAGTCTTTCAAGTGGAGTGTTTATTCAGCAGATGAAAAGCGAACTGTTATCCCATTTAGCAGCATTTCAGTTGTTCTGGTTTTGAAACCTCAAGTAATACACAATGTAAAAAAATCCATTAAATGGTTTTCCTGTGACAAAAAAGCTTTTCCCAGAAAGAAAATACTCTTCCAGTATACCATTTTGCAGTACTTGTCTTCCCTCCCTATTTGCCTTTATTTTTTTCTCCCCTTGAAGGTAGTAGGTTTTGCTCTCAAACTCACTTCCCATACGGGTGGAGTGAAATTTTTTTTGCAGCTTTCTGCCAAAATGAAAGAAAATGTGTCAAAATGTAAATTGTAAAATTCTTGTCAAGCCAAGTACTTGTACTAAAATATATTTGTAATTTTTTTGAAGCCGATACTTTGTTTTGCTCCTGTACCTATGACGTGTGTGTGTGTGTGTGTGTGTGTGTGTGTGTGGGAGAACTTCTTAGAGAAATGCCAAGGGCTGGAGACTCTGGCAGTACCAGCTTTTGTAAGGTCTTTTTGATGTCACTGTAACGAGATAAGCACTCCAGAATGTCTCACGCTGACTTCAGGGCAGAAACATTGTATGAAATTTCCAAGTTGCTGCGTAAGGAGTTAATTGGGTGATTTCCCTCTTCAAAAGCATTTTACTTATTTTTAACTATGTTGTAGAGCATCCTCTGTCAGGCACTCCAAATTAGTTAGTGATTTATCAATGCTCTTTAGTGCAATATTTGTGTTCCACATAAGGGGACTTTGATTTCTTCACCTCTTTCCCCTAGAAAAGTTAAAAAGAAGTCCCCCAGATGAAAAAAAAGTTAATAATTTGCTAATAGTATTAATTGAAATTTTGGAGATTTGGAACTGTACCAAAAGGGTGTGTGGTATTTGAGGGAATGTGATCAAGTTAAAACACAGCACTTTAAAGTTTTGTGCTGCCAGTTCTTTGAGTAACCTCCATCTTGATACAGGTATGTGATGCACATCTCCAGACTACTTTTTTGCTTGAACAGCATCCACTGTGTGTGGATGTTTCCTGGGTTTCAGGAATAGCAACCTGTGCCTGTTAAACCACTCAGACTAAGGGAGGTGGATGGTAAAGTTGAAAGTTATAAGCAAATTGCTAGGTGCATGTAGATACCAGGCTGATGGTGCTCTTCTTGGAGAGCTTCTTGGAATTCCTAGGGAGAGGTCCAACACAGGGACTCCTGAGCTTACATTAACCCCACAGCAGAACTGTTCAGTTCTCTCCCCTTGTGTTTTAGCCATGCAAAATTTCGCTGACTGGCTATAGTTATTTGCCGTGTGTTAGGGGCAGGGGGGCATTGGTGTCTGAATCCATATTCCTTTGGATTTACAAATTCACAGGTCTGCTAGCTTTTACAAGAGGAAAGACACAAGTCAGCCAGGTGCTGAGAGCATCGCTGAGTCACCAGAGCCTTTAGGGTTTGGAGCTCCAGTTCTCAGCAGTGCATTTCCCTGTCTGATCCTAGAATGGGCTTCTTCCTGAACAGCTGTCCACTGGGAGGGCTTTGTGCTGAGCTCCTCTGTAGGCTGAAGTTATTGGCTTATTTATAAAGGTTAAAATCCTGTGGATTTTAGTGGTATCACTTAGGATTAACAGTAGGACCACCAAACCTGGTCCCAGTGATGCTAGGAAGGTGATGTACAGAGATGAAAACCTCATGGTTGAAGTACACATGGGGCAATGAAAGGTGAATAAAGTATACAGAGAGTGGTAAGGCAGTACTGGAGCATGTGGCTCTCTGTGTTTTGCTTCCCATTTTGAGGGTTAAGGATCAAGTATCCAAACTGGTATTTCTCAGCTCCCTAGGTTTCCACATCTCACTTTAATATTTGCACTTTCAGTGTAAAAAACCTGTAGTTATAATCAAGCTAAGGCTTCAGACAGATTTTTTCTTACAGTCCATATGTAGCAGTCTCAGAATCATTGACCCCTTGTGGGGATCTGTGTATTGAAAATTACTGAGCTAGGCAGTTGCTGTGGAGCTCAAGGAAACTGGAGACATTAAAAGGAGGGCAGTGGAAGTGCTGCTCAACTAGTACATGGTTCAGCAGAATTTACTGTGGCATTACTGTGCTGCAATCACTTTTGCTACTGCTCTCTTACTGTTTCTGGTTTTTTCTCTAGCTTCTTAATGAAGAACTGACAGGAACTTATCTTTCAGGCTTCTGCAAGCCATGTTCAATTAAATCATTCATTGGGTTTACTTAACCATCTCCTAAACAAAGCTGTAAGTACTGTGCAAGTGATTCCTGCGTGGTATGCTGTGAAATAGATACAGTATAACTTGGCAGCATAGCTGCTGACAAGAAGGGTTAAAGGTTGACATGGGTCTTTTGATCCCAGAGTCTGGGAACCCTTTGTTAAATGGCAAGCCACAAGCAAAAGGATTGTCATGGAGAACTGTCTTTCCTCAAAAAAAGACATTATGAAAAAAGATATTATGAAAAATATTCTGTATGTTACACAGACAGTGCCTGATGAATAAAGAGTGGGATATGAAGGCTCAGGAAAGAACTCCTTTTTGATAGGAAACTTCAGAACTTAAGAGTTTCTGTTTTGAAAGCATTAGCATTGTTGATTGTTTTCTAATGTGTATGTATAAGAATATATCATAATTAATCAAATGCTTGCTTTATATAGATTTAGAGTAAATATGTTTCTCTCAATAGTGCCAGTCACGTTGTTCATGGCCATGTTTTTCAGTTTAGGCAAGGTTAGATGACAGACCTGAACTTTTTGGGTCTTATTTCTCAGACTGATAGGATCAAAAATGAAATGAGATATGAACAGTTATTCCCCTGAGATGTAAAGGCTTTCATTGCACGTGGATCAGCCTCTGAATGAAATAAAAAAAAAAAACAGCGGAGAGAGTGTTCTTGTTTGACTTGGGAGGCAACATAGTCTGTGTTCTTTAGATAATGTTCTTTTTTATGGAATCTCTGAATGATGTCGAAATGTTGAAAGAATGAAATGTCTAACAGAGTTGTTGTGTTTGTATTGTGTCATGAAAATGAGAAAATTTACATGGCCCATGTTATTTTCAGGTTTGCTGTAAACTACCTGTCATAGCTATAATGACACCAGCCCTCAGAGAGGCAACAACAAAAGGTCATGGTATCCACTTGTCACCTTCTTTGTCCTCTAGAGCTATGGAGTCTGATACAGCTTTGTGCATGGAAAATTCCAGAGCAGTGGAAGAGAAGATAAAAGAGGACTCCATCACACAGATTACTTGCTCAGTCCTGGGGTTCCCCACTGCTGAGCCCAACCTCAGGAATGATATCTTCCGTGTGCAGCATTTTGGTTCCCCACCATCCTCCAAGTGCTATCAGTCTGTCTTGTTAATGAGTACAAATTCTGCGTTTAGCAACAAAACTGGTAAGCAAAAGAAAGCAGGAGAGCCCGGCTGCTCCAAGATGAGAAAAACATTACATAATGGTGCTGACACATCATTTGGTCAGATTAGTCATTCAGAACCCGAGCAACAGGTCAAAGGGGCAACGTTTTCAGAGACCACATCTCCGAACTTGGCAGGGATGCAGAGACTTTCAGGTTCAAGTGTAATTGAATCCAGTAATGCAGAAGAAATGCAGCTTTTAAATGGTAAATGGTACAAGAAGAATGGGGTTTTGGGTAGGGCTTTGGAAGTCTGCACTGAAACAATAAAAGGGGATTTATTACACCAAATTCTTCATGGGCCTTCAGAAGGGATTTTGACCTGCACCCAGGAGGAGGTGTATGCTCGTTTACTCCAGTGTGTCACTAAGCAACAAATGGAAATCAGTCGCGCCAAACGAACTCAGAAGCGTTTACAAATGCTCCTGGCAAAACATGTTATCAAACACTGTGATCAGCAGCTGAAATGCTTTGTGAAACATCAGCTTCAGAGGATGAAGGTTTTCCATGAGCCAACTAGATTTTTGAGCAATAGCTCCCTCAGATGCACTGAAGGTTGGCCAGAAAACAGCACAAGTACTTCAAAGCGTAGTTCAAGTGTGGACGTACAGAACGGAGTTAGTGTTGCACCAGGTGAAATCCGTGGGTTTGCACTTTCTACTGGAGGGCTGCTGTCTCGTGTGGAAAAGGACCTGGACTCTGATGCAACATGTAGCAGCTCAGATGAAGATGGTGAGGAACAGACTGTAAGAACAACTGTGGAAGCGTAAGTGTTAAATTCCTGCTTAGACTCATGTACTTCTTACTTATAAATCAGGATGGAAGGGTCTAGACCTACGGATTCCATCTTGTGTGAGTGACTTTGTCCAGTAGATAGTGTTACTGAAACCAGCAAGACTGACAGTGTGAGCTAGGTTTGGCAAAAAGTAAGAACTTCTAATTAATGCATTTAAGGAGCAGTTGCTTTACTAGATTGCAGAGAACTAGAGTTTGTACTGCACTCTATCAATTTGCATTACATCAATACTGCTCATACTCAAATGGTGCTGTAAATCAAATAGTAATAGCTGTAAATACTTTGGTCCAGAATGAAAATAATTTTAATTTTTCTTGGCGTTATTACACATTAGTCAATGTTAGGATCTTGAAATCCAGTATGATGTGATAAAGAGTAAAAATTCAAAATGGTCATCTGATGCAGGTATCAAGCCATCCAGTATCTGGTTGTTGGTATATTGAAAAAGTTTGGTTCTTTAACTTTTAATTTTTAAAATGTTAATTTACTTACTGAAGTCACTCTGCAGCTATAAATGTAGCTAGCAGTGGTGTTTTTATTGTTGCTGGTATCTTTTTCAAGAAGAACCAGAGGGAAATTCATATCATTAACTAATAGTGTCTTGAGTTGGCAGGAATCCTGTCAATACTAATCACTGTGGCTTTGAAAATCAGTGGTAGGTAAGAGGAGATAGTACAATTGCTTTCTGATGATGGTACAACCTTCTTTCTTTTTCTTTTTTTACCTCTGCCTTGCTACACTATTAACACAATCTCTTCAGTCAAGAAATTTTAGAAAGCAGTGAAAGGATTGCTGCTTTCCTCTTCCCAAAGCTGGAGAAACGAGCATGTCTTAAGGTTTGTTGGGATGTAATAGTCAGGACTGTTATACACAGAAGAGAGCTGCACACAAATGCAGCAGCTTGGTAGGAGCTTCGTGACGCCCACATTTCTGGTGGGTTCTTACAGATTGTCAGGACAGGGTTTGTGTTTACACAAAACTTTCCTTATACCCTCTGCTGTTATAGGTTGTCTAGAAAAAATAAATTAAAAAATACTTTAAAACACTTACTTCCAGTTCTGCTTCCTGAAAAGCATAATGCTCAGGAGAAATCAAGTAAGCTTCTGAAACTGAAAGAGCTGTGCCCTGTTACATGTTTATAGCTTCAGTCCAGCAAGGCTGTGTTCTGCTAAGCTCTGTGGGTCTCAAAAACAGAGGAGAAAAGGTTTTCATTTTCTTTTACGTATTGTCAGAATGGTAAATACTGTGCTGAAGTCCAGCCAAAGCATAATGACTTGCCAACTAAGTTAGGATCACCTTAAATATTTGAGTTTGCAAATTATTCTTTTGAAATATTTTGATGAAAAACATAATTTGGGCTCTCCCCAGCATAGAAGAATCCACCTTCTTCTCCTAACTTCTGAGTAATAGCTCTGCCTCTAGGAGATTGTGATTACATGAACTGAAGAGGAAAACTCCTGAGAAATTCTTAATTCTTGAAGGGTAGTGGATAATGTAAAACTTGGACCAAAGTTCTGTGTGATGGTTTTCTTTTTTCTTCCTGCCAGGGACACTTGAATTTCTAACTCTGCCTGCCAGTCCTTTGCCTTTATTCCTTCTTGTGGCTTTTGGGGTTCCTTAAGTTATCTTTCCACTTAAGGCTTACTCAGTTTGCTTTGTTGCGCTGATGAAAAAATCCACAGAGGATTATTAAGAGCAAACCTATCACCTTTGGCTCAGGAAATCCCCAAGCTGCTATTGCTGACAGCTGGGGGAATGTTCAGGAGAAGCACTGCTCCCTCCATGCCTGCAGTCTTGTCACAGTGTTATCTCAGCTACTGCTAAAAGGCAGGAGAACTAGGTAGATGATCTGTAGTGTGACTCAATGTGGCCCTTTATTTTGGGTTGTTTGTTCTTCTCCCTCCTTCTTCCAGCAGCAACAGCCTTGCTGCATTGGTAGGGAAATAACCACTGGCGTTCGAGGTGTGCTGCTGGACCAGCAAGCTCAGAGTTAAAAGTACTGCCTGATTTAAGCAGAAGACTTGTCTTTGTGCCTAGACTAAGGCAGTGCTTGAATTAACATTGCATTGAGGACAGACTGTCTCTTATTTGAATTTATCATTATCTTCAGCTCAATGTTTTTCTTCTATTTCTCCAACCTTCCTAAGATTCGCCTTTGTGGCTAAAATGCTGCCCTTTTCCTTCGAGGTAACAAAGGTAAATCAGTTTTTCACCAGTTCAGCTGATGAGATTTGCTGGTTCCTGAGCCTTGCCACTTTAAGGCCATTTGGATTGCCTTTCATCTGGACAAAAGAAACAAAATTACTATCCATTTTTATTTCTGCTAAGTGGATTTACATGCTTTGAAATGGCTTTCTCTCCTCAGGAATTGGTTCTAAGTGCTTTCCAGAAACAATGGGATCATATAGGTGAGAGAATACTCATTTCCTCACCTGTGTGGAAATATTTATTTTTCATAGTGAGGACTTTTACTCTGAATTCCTCTGTGATATTCTTCATAATACTTAACTGTAGATACTATAAGGTTCAAGTAATGTAGTGATGAATGAAAAGAATGTTTTGGTTTTGCCCATATCTCAGTAGACTGACTGCATTTTACTTGAGGGTATAATCACGCTTGTGACTGGTCACTGTCATGACTGTGGTGTTTTTCATCCTTTTTTGGGGGGAGGAGGTATCAAAATGTGCAAGGCAGGGAGGAGCCTGCAGTTACTATGCTGAGAACAGTGTGTTTCCCATCAGGAGGGAGAAGTTGATTCCAGCTCCAATTCCTCATGCTAGTTAAAAATCCTGGAGTTATTTTTAGCATTTTGAACCTGTTCATTCTCATTATCCTGAAAAGAGTTTTTCCCAATGAGTGTTGACATAAGCTCTTCTGAGCTGTATCTCAATGCTTTGTGGCTCAAGTAAGATTGTCTTTATCCTTGTATTTCAATACCTTTGTTGTTTAGTTGCAAATAGCTATTGTAAGATATTTAAACCATTGTTTCTACATTCCATAGATTCTGTCCTCAAGATGAGATCCTTGGTCTGCTGTTGAAGGCAATTCACAGTACTTACCGAACTTCTCTAATGCCTAGAGTAATTGGAAAGGCTCATCCCATTTCAAGAGCTTAATCAAATCATATTTTATTCTTTCGAGTGTCTACTAAAAAGAAATATGAAAAAACAGTTGCCTGTCTTTAGGGCCTTTGTCATTTTGCTGTTACTGTCAGCTCATGAGTGTCTTTAACCTGTCAGTTGTCATAGAACCACATTTCCAGCAGTAACTTTCGGTGTATTTTAGTACCATTCCATCATTTAGGCATAGGAAAATCCCACTACCCAGGGGATGTGTTAGTCTTTCTCTGTAGTTTCTCAAAGGCAGCTGTTTGGTGCTGCTCGCTGGCTCCCTGTTAGGTGTTAGAAACCAGAGCAGACAGTGCCCAAGGAAGGTGACGCAAAGCTGACCATTAGTAATTCCTTCAGGGATTCATAACTAACACTTGATATGCAACATAGACAGCATTTCACCAGCTGAATTTACTTGAAACCTGTTGATCTTTGTGGCTCATGACGATGAAAGATTATACACAGACATAGTCATAGATTTCAAAGAAACACAGGTCCACTCTGGGAGCAGTGCGTATCCTGCTAGGCCAGCTCCACATTCTTACTGATGTATTTTGTGTCTTTTCCTGATGTAGTAAGAAGTACAATGTACCACAAAGAACTCTGATGCTCAGGTGGTCATTTGGGAAACTTTTAAAGTTGCAGAGCTTTTCTTCTACGTACACTACATGTGTGATATTCCAGAATCAAAAGATACGTCACTGTGGTTCTTTGAAGAAACAGCTGCTCACTCCATCAAACAGTAATACCTGCACCTAATCAATTAGACAGAAAAACTGCGTGCAGTAGATTTTTCTGCAAAATAAGTAGCTCTTTCTACTCACGAAAAGTCCTGTGCCTCGTTTTCCCAGTTCTCCTTTCCCTATCCAAATATAATCCTTTTGCATCATTTGGTGGGATTTTTCCCTCTGAAATGTTTTCATGCTTTTTCCTCTGATTTCTGAAAGACATGTTTTACTGATTATCCTCCAGCAATCTCACACCTGACAAAGACGCACTGTTACATCTTTCCATGGCCACAGGGTTTATTGTGCCTGGAAACTTTCATCATGAATGTGAAGAGATAGTAAATCTTTCTCGTTTTTTTTTTTCTCTCCTTCTTTATTTTTTCCCCCTTAGATTGATAGTTGGAAAGAGAAGATGGGAAATCTGCTTTTAGTACAAACATGTGATGGGGAGGGGAGCATTAAGGCAGAGAAAACACAGGAAGGAAGAAAACATTGTGACTAGTATCTCCAGTCTAATCTGTTTGTTCTAGATTATTTTCCATTTTCCTAGCATTTTTTCCTGTGGCTGACTGAGCAACATCAATGCAGTTCTGCAGGCCTGGCTATATACAGTACTGCTTAAAGGACAGGGTTTATTGCAAGTCTTCGAGCCGTGTTATAAAGGGAGGCTGTTTGTTTTTGCAAGGTCAGGTCCTAATTTTCCACACTGAGCTGTAATTTCACTTCATATCTGATATGAGAACTGAATTATGAGTTTGGAAAGGGGAGGAGGAGAGTCTGCTAGGACTAAATACTGCTCTTAAGCACAAACTCCAACTTGTTTCCTGGTTTTAAGACGTTTTTAGTTTATGAGTCCAGGAAATGTCTTATTTGCATAGAAGATTAGTATGAGGGCTTTTGAATAAGTATAAATTCATTGGTGTTAATAATATGCTGATTTAAGAATGTTTTATATGTTGCTTTTTCAAGAATTCCATTTTCTTGAAATGGAAAGGCTCCTATCACTAGGATGTGGGAGGAGAATGAAAGAAAAGTTAGCTTTACATTACCTTCTGTTTTAACTCTAAGGATACATACAACAATGTATTATTTCAGAATATGTTTAACCTCACTTGGCTGGGTTTCTGTAAAATGGATTTAAAACTTCTTTAGGGTCCCACATGCATTTGCTGTTTTGCTTTAGAGATCTCATGTGCAGCAATAAAAACTTACTGTTGAACAAGACTTTGTTCTCACAATACCAGAGTAATGTTCTTGTGAGTGGGGATCCTGATTTCTAACCTGTAATTACGTTAATGTTTTTGCAGCTGCTGAAGGCACACTGAAAGGTTTTAGTGAAGGGCAGAAGGTTTGACAGGTTTCAACCTGCAAGGGAAACTTGGAGCTGGGAATGTCAAATCTGTTAAGTTAGATGAGTGTTGAACTCAAATGAAAACTTGGCATTACTCGTCTTAATAACTGTTTAATACACAGTCAAGATGGTGTAGTAGCGTAGCATATCTAATAAGCAGGCACATGTGTATACATATGTAACCTTCTCTGCTTAATTAAATTGGAGACAAGAAGTTGGTTCTTGATGTCAGCTGCTGATTAATCAGTGGTTTATGGCTAACGTTTTTCTTTCACTAAGCTGTGAAATGTGTTTGTTTTAATTAAAAGATTTGTTTACAAACAACAATGAACTGTCTTTATAACTTCTTGTAAAGCAAGGGCACTGTTACTTTGGTTTATAGCTAACACTGATTTGTGAGAATATACTTCAAAGTTATACATCCAGTGCCTTTGAAAATCAGCATACGTGGGCCCCTGATAGAGAAAATTATTTAAATGTTTTCATTTTTACATGAAGTAAAAAGTGTGCATAAAGACTTCCCAAAGTAGGAATGCTCTCCTATAACAGAATTTCAGTCATACTGCTAAATATGGGTTAGGAATGCGATGTTAGATGTTGGATTTAAATATATTGACCTGTGCTCTTTTTTTACTGAAACGGCTGTAAATTATTTTATTTTCATCCACACACATTGCCTAGCTCTTGTGAGTCAAAAGAAGTATTCTGTTTGGGAATTTAAATCAATTCAATTTTCAATTAGCAAACTTCTAATTTCTGATTGTGGTGTTGTAAAAAAAAATAAATCTGGAGGTCTTAAGTTTGAATATATGTGGACTATAAACTCCCTTTCTTCCCAGCCCTTGAGGTAGACTGAGCAGCTGTAAAACTCAGTGAAATTCAATCACAGGCTCCTACAAAACACCCGAATACCAAACTGTTCAAACCTACATTCATTATACTCCCCACCCCATGTCCCTGCTGACTGAATTGCGGGGTTTAACCTCAGAAAGACCTCCATCCTTGCCCTGTGAAGCAGACAGCCAAGTTCTCTGTGGTTCCTCCTCTATTCACAGCACAGCACACCTGCAGCAACTGGATTTCTCGTGTACCAGGGTGTCCCATGTTCTCAGCGCAGGTGCCGGGGTCCCTGCTGGGGCCATGCTGCTGCAGGATCCCCGCCCAGAGGTTTCATAGTCAGCACAGCCCCTCTGCACCTTCCTTTGTGTCAGGCCTGAAGCGGGACCCCTGTCAGATGTGCCCAACTGCCCTACCAGCCAGAGGAGCACTCTGCTAGCTCTCCTGTTAGCCCCTTCCCCACAGCACTCCCCACATAAGGCACATTCCCAGAGGTGGAACATGGATGGCAGTGTGTGGTGATACCTTTGCTTCTGCTCCTGCTCCTTCTAACCTGGTTTCTCTGTCGTGGACTTCCACACCTACCACAGCCCCTCCTGACTCTCCTGGCAGTCCCTGCTGGGACAGTTTTGTACTGCTTCTCTTGGGCTACAACCCCTCCACTACCGAAAGCCTGCTGCTGACTTTGGTGTATCTGGCATGAACCTTCCTGGTTCAACTGTTAGTTGTCCAAGATGTCTCAAAAAAGAATATGGCTCTTACACATTTTACATTGGAATCTGATACTATATATGTGTGCGTATATATATATGTACTGATTTATAAGATGGAGTTGGACCTTATATGAAAACCATACCCATCTTTTCCTTGTAAGAATATAAATACAAATTTTGGAATAAACTTCAGTGGCTGGACAGCATTGATAAGCTGCTTGTGTATAATGTTCCATTTGCACAAATCTTTAAAGGAGTGTATTTTGTAAGTTCTGCCTTATTTTGTGTTGAGCATGGGCTACAGATGTAGCACTACTTAGTTTCGTTTTGAAGGGCAGTTGTGTCTCACTTAGAGAGAAATTCTAGGCCTGTGTTCCTGGTGTTTTGTTGTTAATCTATCCATGTTGTGCCATTTCAAAGGCAAGAAGAGAAGCTTGTTTCTTGGCAGCCCTGCTGTTCTTGAAGTTTCTTTCTCTGCATTTTAGCACTACCTGCTTCTCTGCTTCACGTTGGACTGATTTACAGCATACTGGGGTGCTGAAGCAGACAGTAGAATCTTAAAAATTATTATTAAAGTATTTTTAACAAAAGCCATTGGCAGATAATCAATTTACAGCATGTTTGGGGTTTTTTTATTTTATTAAGAGGAAATGCTGCTGGTTGTTTACCTTTTGCAGGTTTTTACTTCCTGGACGGTTAATATTCTGACTGACTCCACCTTCACTAACCCGTTTGGCCTTTTATAATTAACACAGCTCTAAAGAATTAAGTAAACAGAAGTGGAGATGAAAGGCATGTACCAGGTTGTGAAGCCAGCCAGTGGAAAGATTCAACACTCTAAAAGATCCTTTAAGAAGCTGAATATTTAATTTATTCTGTCCACAAATTGAGTTAACAATTCAGTGCAAGTTTTAACAATTCAGTTTCTAATATAAAACAGCAGCGGTAGTGTGATTCTTTGCAGGGACCCAGGCAAATGCTGGCTGTGGTATCTCATCAGTCTGGAGGATGTCATTTCTCAGATGAGGGAGCATATATAGAGCGCCAGTGAAATTCTTACTAAATCTTTCCCTTGCTAGGGTATCTAAGCACAGAGACTTTTCCTTTTCATATTTTCAGTTTTCTTCTGCAGCCTTTTTTTCTGAATATTAGTTTTCCTCTTCTACCCACTGTCCCTTCTCTCTTTGTGGAAGATGTAAAAATTTGATTCCATTGCTACTTAATTCCTTGCTACTTAATTTTTTTCCCCCCATGAATTTTCTCTTCAAGAGAAAAATCACAGCTATGGTTGATAATTTCAGGTGTTAGTGCATAAATTCCTCAGGCCTGATGGCGCAGCAGAAATGTTCAGCTGGATACAGTTTTTTGGTTTGGGAAGATTAAGATGTGTATTATATGTTGGTATCAACATGCGTTAATGGATTCAATTCTGAAAGTATTAAATGGCTTCAATGTGTCAGAGATGGTGGGGCCAAGCATGGGTGCCAGAAATTGTTGTGATAAGCAGTTGCTGATGTCTATAGATGATAGGGATAACTGTAACCCATGTTTTGGGAAGCTGTCTAGTGTTCCAGAGGAAAATGTCTGCCAGATAAAAATTTCTGTTAAACACCAAAGGAGATAGCGACCTGGAAGGCTCCAGAGGAATGACCTGGCTGCAGATCTTCATAGAGGTTGCAGGCTAATTTTGAGCACCAGAGAAATTCTCTCGACTGACTTTTTTTGAGTAGGAGTGGGGCACGGGGGGTGCATAGCTTGGTTTGGTGTTGGTTATCCCAAAACAGCAGCATATTGCTCCGGCATAGTCTGAGCAAAGGCTGAGCGTGAACTGCCACAGTAAATAGTGGTTTTTTGTGTAATGTTGATCAGCTGTAATACTAGAGGGAAGATTTTGTTACAGTTTGTTTTAATCTTTTTTGCACTCAGGAGTGCATAGAAGAGACTGCATTCATAAAACAGCACGCACTGGCATTTTTAGTTATGTAGTTATTATGGGTTTAACAGTTAACTGATCCAGGGGAATTAATACTTCAACAGCAACTGAAGTTCATCCTGAAAACAAACATTATGTAGGTGTGCTGGAAGAATTAGTCCTTGAGAAAGCATTTACGGGTCATTTCATAGTTGCACATATTTGTTCAGCCATTACAAGTGTTGGAGGTTTTGGTTGGGAGTGGGCATGCACTTTTATCGCATAAGGAAAATCTAGATAAGGTTATCTAAAATATGAGCAGATCTGAATTCACCTAATTAGAGTATTTTATATCTTCTTCTAGTCTTCATAGGTAATCTCTCACTGTCAGTGTCTGCAGAGAGAAGAAAAATGGACATGCTGAAGATCTCCACCATGTTGACCAAAGCTATGAGAAGCCCTGGGCCCACATTAGTGGCTTGCAAGAAAATGCTTGTATTCAGGACAGTTGCTTTTTGGGCTTTAACATATGTAGTCAGAGAACTGACTGTAATGCTGGTGTAAAATTAGGGGCAGCTGAGGAGGTTCACAGCTATCAGCTCCAGTCCTGGAGGAACTCCCACCACACTAGTGTGCTGTGGAGCATTTGTGATAGAGCCATGTGGAGAATATTTTGTATTTTTGTACAACTGAGTGTCTCAAGAGAATTGGGGGATGACTGGTTTTTTCTCAATGTTTCATGAAGTTCATGGTGAGTCATACGATGTCTGGATGGAATTTAAAGACTTGAAAACCATCTGATTTCTTTTTGCTTTTCAGTTTCTGGAGATCAGTCCTTCATAAAAGCAATAAACTTCTGCCCTTGTTTTCAGTGACTCCCACTAAGGAGGGTGATTGGCTCTTTATCCTGAGGGTAGAGTCACTCTGTGGTTTATCAGCTGCTTCTTGCTCCCAAGTGCTTCACTGCTATGTGATTAGCAATAGGCCTCTGTTAGCCCGGGAGTTCCCCGCAAGAGATGTGCCAGCAGGGATGTGGTAGAGGTCACTTTAGGATTGTATCATCTGAAAACTCGATGTCAGAACACTGTGGATTAAACTGAAGGGAACATCACCTAGCAGAAAGAGCAAAATACCCCATGTTGAGAGACTGAGCAGAAATGTAAGTGTGAGATGATGTCAGGAAGAACTGCTGTTCTTACGTTTAATGAAGAATTTTGGAATTGGAGGATTGTTTTTCCCACCCACACTATGTGAGTGCCTTGCTCTCTGGCTTGCATGCATTTAAGAGTGTTGTTAGTTGAAAATGTTGGTGTTTTTAAAACCTTTTGAAAGGTGACTGTTACGGGTTGGCAAATGTGGTTTTTGAGTTTTGATGTGGGTCTGTTGCAAGCATGCTCCTTTCCTGTGTAGCAGGAAGCATCCTGCCATTGTCCCTGCAGACATGTCATGGTAGGGCATGTTACTTGTTCTCACTGGGAGTTACAAAGGTGGAAGGCTTTAGTTTCTTTTTAATTTTCAGCGTGTAAGATACTTGTGGAGAATCTTGCCATGGTCACAGGGCTGCACACTCTAAAATACTCTTTCCTGTGCTCATCATACTTTCTTGAACCAGCCTTCCTGGATACTTACTGTCAATCCCAGGTTCTGTGTATTTTGTGCCTTTTAAACACCATTGTGTTTCTCCATCATTTATGAACTGTTTTCAGGCTTATTGTTTTGTTTGCTTATAAAAATAAAATATGCTTTTAAGGTTTAAATTCCACCTCTTCTCCTTTCCTGTAACCAAAATACCCCAAACCCCCACACAAACCCCAAACAGCAGTGTGTGTAGCACAGCAATTTTATCTTGGTCAGCAGTTCCCTTTTGCACTCAGCTAGGTTGCCTGCATCTGTTTTTTTGGCACAGGCTGATCTTAGCTATTGGAAAAACATAAATCTCACCCAAAACACAATGGAAGCACTGGAAATACTTCTGAGGGTCCTGTTGTGTTCTGCAATGTTGGTTTGGTTATGTAAAAACATTGTTTGTTCTCAGTGTTTCTCTTTGGGGGAAGGTGAGAGTGCTACAGGGTTCTTCTGTGCATTCTGTCCTTAGGTCATGGCTGAAAACTTACTTCAGTTCTAGCAACAGTACCAACTGTAATAGCAGTACTTAGTGGTCTTTACTTGCCTCTTCAGTCTCAGCAGAAGCAAGTAGGTTTGATGAAATACATACACTGCCTCTGCTGTTGCTGATGATCTCCAGCTGAATTCTTTTCCGTACTTTGGGATGCCCCAGTACAGCGTGAATGTCTGCTCCTAGTTACATTTTTGATCATAATTTGTCTGCATTTGTGTATGTGCTCCTTGTACATTGTTTGTTCTTCTGCATTTCTTTTTTTTCCTTCTCTTGCAAGTTGTGCAGGATTGACCTGCAGTCAAACCAAAATAGAAATGCAGGAGGGTATTTCACATGGAAATAAGTTTTGCCCCTAATGCAATTCCAGCATGTTTTTGTAGGGCAATTTAAATGAGATGTTTTATTCATACAAAATCAGCATTGCTCTGGTTTTTTCCAATTCTAATAGTCCTGGATGAATGTAGATCATCTGCAGATTTAGAGTCATTGCAAGAGCAGTAAGTTTATATGCAAATTTAATATTCCACTGTACTACAGTACTGAACATGAGAAACTTTCCCAGTGTAGCATGGTTTATACTGAGCTGCCAGCAGAAGAATGATTTTGGAATTCCTGTGGAGGATGTATGATCTTTGAGTCAAAAGCACAGAAACCAAGTAAAGATGCTTTGCAAAAGGAGCACACAGGAAGCAGGACAGACAGAAACGTCTTTTTTCTTGTCTCATTCCCAACAGAAAACAAGAGCATGAGCTTATACTTTAGCACCTGCTTCTGACTTCCTCCTTCAGTGACAGGCCTGGTTATTTTTATAACTGTTTGTAGTTGGTTTTTTGGTAGGTTTTTTTTTTTTCTTCTTCTCTGGGTTTGCAGAATTAATGAATTCACTGGAGCCACATTAAAACAACATCCTTTTACTGAGTGAATGTTAAGCTTTACTGTCTGGCATCCCAGGAACAGATTTACTAGTTTGGGTTTTGTTTCAGGTTGTTTTTTTTTTGTTGTTGTTGTTGCAGAAATAGGTTATCATTTGTCACTTGAGCAACCATCCTACTTTGCATGCAAACAGCTCACTTTAGGAGTGTGAGGATAGTTCATAACGATTTTATCTCTCTTAGGAGTTACAAGCTTTACTAAAAGATTTTTAGAGGAATAGACTTACAGCAAAAGATGGTAAAAAATAATGCAAGATCAAACAAATAGGAGTGAAAGGGATGGGAACAGAGTTCAGCAATGCTTCTGTCTCTTATCCTGTCTGCAATGCATCAAAGCTAGGAAGGGGATCTAGACTTAAACTTGCTTCAATCATGCTGCCCCTGAAGTTAAAATTAACCAGGAGCAACTCTAATCCATGTCACTGTGTAGCTGCCCAAGTCTTTGAGCAGGCACTGGCCTTGGGGCAGCCTGGGCCGGCAAGACAGAGAAGCTAAAACTGCTTCCTTTGGCCTGAGCATAAAATGTTTGTGCTTAGTTAGGTGGAAACCTTTCCTTAGAGTGGGACCTAAGGACATTGTTACACACTAATTAAATGCTGTTATTTTAATTATGTAATAGAATTTAAAGCCTTAAGAAATACTTGCATAGTGTTTTAGAATGAAGCAAAAATGTACTTAATATGTTTAACAGTGAATGCAGTTGATTCAAGATTAAATACTGTGTTTAAGGGGAAAAAAATGCAAACATTTTTTAAAAATAACTTGTGATATAACTTTGCAGAGGATTCTGGTATGTGTAAGACAGTAATGTACAGGGGTTATAGCATTTAACATTCCTTCTACTGTCAGCTGTGATTCAATATTGCTTGTGGATTCCCTTATGCCACACTGATTTCATGTAGTGTAGGTGACATAAGACCAGTTCTGGCCCTTTCCATTCTGCTTCTTGTTTCCCAGCTGTGTACAGGACACCTTACTTTTTTCCTCATTTCCTTCCCACTCTTCCTCAGTCTGTTTGAGGGTAGCTCCCCTTTCTCCCCAAACTGTTGCATCTAGCTTGGGAGGTGAATCTGTCCATGTGATTTATTTCCTTTCACCTTGGCTTTGTTTTTACAGTGTCCTGGTTTGCGGGGTTTCATCATTCATTTGTTCATTTGCCTTTTGAGAAAGGAGCAGAAATAAACACCTCAGTACTCCTGTTGGGTTTTTCTCAGTTATCCTCTTTATTCCTCTTTAATTTGTTTTTTGTTAAAATTATTAACTAAGGGATTTTTATAGACTCATTAAGCAGCTCTTTCTTAGGACTAGCTTTTTGCCAGACCAGGGTCCTGAGACAAATCTTAACTATTCCAGCCACCATGGTTGTGTGAACACATTAAAATTAAATCTTTGAATTCAGATTCCCTCCCTTTCCCCGCAAAGTGTATTTTATGATTTCCAGGAGCGCAAACATGCAAAAGCTGTCCATCCCAGAGAAGTTTTTGTTAGGAAGACCTGGTTAGAGCATAAGTAATTGTGACTCTTTACTCTTTGCTGGTATTGATGGGAAGATAAAGAGAAATAAAAAGAGGTCAGAAGATAGATTTTCACAAGATGACTTCATATGCCTTTTTTTCTTAGGAGAAAATTATGAATAGAATATGTAAAATGTAAGTAATTTATTATTATATATATTTACAGAGTTCTTTGAGTTCTTTTTGATAGTAATCCACATTGCGTTCTCATAGAATTTGGATTTAAATAGGGTGTTTCAATCTCCATAATTTTGTATGTTCATTTTTTTTGTGTACGAGAGAGTTTAAACTGGTGATAAATTATGTGGGAAGATAATTTATGTTAAAAGGGAGAGGATTATGTGTTTTAGAGGTGACCTACCCGACACTGTGTTTATTGTTACCATTTATGATAGCTAAACTAGACTGAAAGTTCTGAAATTTTGAGTTATATTATGTTTTATAATATTAGCCTTGAAAATATTAGGATTCTCAAATTTGATGATTCCCTGCTCATGCCAGGACGTGTCTAGCATCTTCTGCAGGGGGCTGTATTACCTTTCTTTGTTGTTGAGGTAGTTGACACAAAATTCTGCATGAAACAATTGCACTTGTATAATGTTCCTATGCCAGATCGTACCATCTGCTATTTCTTGTATCTTTTGTGATACTTCAGTGCTCTTCATTGCCTGGGGAACAGGAGATCATGTATTCTGCATGTGCACAGTGTCATCAAGGATCTAGATCTAGTAATTATCCCAATAACTTGAGGAAAAGCACTTCTTTTCTAGAAGTTTAATTTTTGTTTTTACCGTTCTTCTAAGTCAGCTGTGGCAAACTACTTGACAGCTTCACTGGGGAAAAAAACACTGACACTGAACTGTGCCATAAATCAAATCCCTCCTGATGGGAGAGAATTTTCTAAAAGTCCTTGCAAATATTCTCGGCACTCTGGGTTCCTACAAACACCAGTTACTTTCTGTAAATAAATAAACAATGTCAGTTAATGGTAGGATAATAGTGGAAGTTGTATACTAAAATACTGCGTTGTGTTTTCTGTTGCTTAAATGTATTGGATATTAAGATTGTTTGTTGCATGGTATGGTTTCATCATTAATTTCTTTACTATGTAGGTTGAGTAATGTTTGCTACCAGTGATGAATTTAGCATAACAAAATGAAGGTATTCACAATGTCAAGTACCAGGAGGCATATTTTTTGTATTACAAAAAGCATCTATTTTGAACAGCAGTAAGAGTGACCTGACTATACTAAACTGACACAGATATTTATAAAACAGCTTGAATAAAAGAAATTTAAACTACTTAGTTGGGTTTTTTTGGGCAATGACCTGATATCTAGCTGGTCATTGCTGGCTGATGTTTTATTAGATTCCAGTTGTTAGCAAACAATATTTGTCAAAGCTTGTGGGACGAGGCATGGTGTAAGAGTTTGGATTCTTGCTGGTGGAGTTACTGGAATTCTTTACACATCTGTAATTAGCCTTAACTGATACAGTTTGGTAGTTTATCCAGGGCTGAGTTTTATAATCCAGAACAAAAAACTAGCTTAGTGTGGGAATAGCCAGTGAGCATGGATTGTACTGGTTTGGGCAAGTTCTGTTGCTACAGAAATAAGCTGATGTGAAACTGGATGGGTATAATCAGATATCTTCTGAAAGCAGCTGAGATGCTTGCAACATGAGGCAGAGCAGCTGTGAAAAATGTTTTTGTGCAAATGTGGTTATCTTTATTTTTGGACTAACCAGCATTTTGTCTTCACAGCAGCTATACTTCTGAATCGAAGTGGCTTGCAGACAGAGCTAGAATTGGCAGCCGTTGGACATGGCTTCAAGCCCAGATTTCAGAACTAGAATACAAAATTCAACAGCTAACTGACCTTCACAGGCGAATACGTGCCACCAAGGTATTGTCTGTAACCTCATAAATCGGCTTTTCGAATCATCTTTTGACAGTGTTTCTTGTAATATTTATGTCTTTGGTTTCTTGTTGTTGTTCTTTGTTTTGCCCTAGACTTCTTGTGTCTGTGCAGGCTATCACCTGCAGAGTTTAATGGGAAAGACATCAGGAGCTAAAAACTATTGTACCTTAAAGGCACCAGTATAGGACTGCGATTTGGGAACTCTTACCTTTGTATCTGTGATAGTGACTTTGTTAGTGGCTTTCAGGGGCCCAGCGCACAGTACTGCATTTATCACACTGGTTTTTCCCTCTGCAGGAGAGGTGAGATTGCCTTTTCAGGTGGGATGGTTGGTTATTTATTCATTTTTGTGTTTTGGGCTTTCAGGGCTTTTTTGTTACTTGCAGTGCATGTTTATTCTGAGGATTAGATGGTTAATGTTTGTACAGCACTTCGAACAGGTCAAGGATTAATAATTACTAAAATTCCAATGTGTGTAATTCATGTACTAGTTTTTGTAAATTGAACTGGCTGGACAGTGGGAAAGTGACATTCCTAAACCATTAGTAATCTAGCTATCAATTTAATGGGTTCCCCAGGTCGTTCTCACATAAAAGAAGCCAAACCTGTGTGAGGTGGCGTGATAGTGAGGGGTTTTAGAGCAGGGCTCTTTGACTCTTCGTCAGTGTGCCTCATGTAGGTTTTCTGGTCTGTGTTGGTGTCAGATAAGCACAACTGAGAAGAGCAAGAAGATGCTTCAGAGTTTATGTGGCTGAACATGAGACTTAGAGGGAGTTTAAAAGGAGAAGAAAATCACCTCAGAGAGCATTTCCCTCTGAACACATAAAGAAAAATTATTACGTCTTCTCCTTTTGCCCGCAGAGCCCTTCTTTTCATATCCAGCTTGTCCCCAGTCAGGTTTTTCTTTACAAAGAAATGAAGAGCCTTTGTTTAAGGGTCTGTGAAAGGAGATTTTGTATTTTGGTGAAGGGTGAGAATGCCTATGTTTTAGTGTTGTCCTGAATACCAGATACACACACACTCTTATACACAAAAGCTGTCAGCCTTTATGATGGTGTAGGTCAGATGAGCTACAGAAGACTGAGAAATAATATCAGAGAAATAAGAGGAAAAACATTCTTTTAGTCATGCATTATCTTAGCATAAGGTGATATGTTGGTTTGGAGCCAAGTCATCTTCCTGGTGGAGATTGTTAGTGACATTCCTTTCTGAAACTCCATGCCCATTTTACCAGCTGTGGTATTTAGTGTTTGGCATTGTGTCCCATAGTAAAGGCAGGCACCTATTTTCTTCAGATGGGATTTTTTTTTTGTGTGTGTACATGTTTATATTATACCAGTGCAGCAGCTACAGAAGGACATGTGGGCTGATAGAAGAGCTCTTTGTTTTCATTTACTGGCTGCAAAGGAGTTACACAATATCATTAGAATTTGTATGCTGTTTAATGGTTTTAGAGTGGTTTTGATGTGTTTTGAGTGGAAAAAAATGTGATTCATAGCAAGGGAACAAGGATTTCAAGCAAAATGCCACTCCTTAAGCACCATAATGCAATAGGAAGGGAGATGAGTAACTTATGGTCTGTTTCCTGGCCTACTACATTGTGCCTTCACCATCTCTACACACACAGAAGTAGCACCTCTGGATCTTTGAGAGTCCTTTCATTTAAAAAACAATCTGTATCTGCAAAACAAAACCATTCCATTTGGGGAGGAAGGCAGTCATTGCCAAAACCTACTGATTGTAACTCATTTAACTTGTAATATAGTTCATATTAGTCTTACAATTATTTACTCTTCATCTTCTGTACCTATTCCATCTCTCCCTTTCCATACGCTCTGTCAATTTTCCTCTTCCTTTTCTGCTTTCCTCTTTCCATGCTTGGTAAACAGGTTTCCAAAACTTCAAAAAATAAAAGTCCATTGGAAGCATGTGTGTGTATGTCCCTCTTTTCAGCACTTTTAATGTGTGTCTTCCCATTCCTCTGACCTCAGAATTTGGATTTTAGACTTTTTAGACTCTCTGTGGTCATGACCTATGATCTTTTTACTAAAACGACCTAAAGATTCTAAGTTCTAAAAGAGTCTAAAGCTGTTGAGGTAGCTTGTCCTCCTGCTGTGGCACACAAAAATTAGTTCTCTACTTGAATTTCCTTGAATATACTGCCCATAGTATGCTACTGGTCTAGATTTGTGTCCATCTGCTGTAAATGGAAAAGTGCAGATGATGATATATGTGGAAAAATCTAGTATTGACTTGATGGACATTCAGAATCTCTGTGCACTTTTTAGGCATTAAACCAAGTTTTCAAGCACCTTTGTTTATTTTTAGAGAATATCTTTGTTCTCAGCTTTGAATTTAAAATTCAAACAGTGGAATAAGTTAGGCACAATGAGAGCAAGACAATTTCACTTTTTCTCCTAGTCTCCTCTTTGAAATCTCTTTGAGACTTGCTTTTATGTTTTAAGGCCAGTTGCTGCTGAGGCAGAAGTAAAGGTCTTGCTGAAACTATAGGACCTTTAGTTTTCACAGCCACAACCTAGGTGAAGTCCGTCTTGCTTAAAGAAATAACAATACGGCTTTCTTGTGTTCATATTATGACAGTCTTCCTTGTTCTTTGATTGAGTGAAATATTGTCATTAAAAAGACAGATTTGAGGCAGTATTACAATAATCCCATTATTTTAATATCTGCTTGATATTTGAGTAACTGTTAATACTTAAAAGCAAGTAAGTTCTTTCCCTTTCTCTTTGGAAAAAGCCTGGAGAGGTTTGATAGCCTTTTCTGGTATTACATTTATTTGCTCAAGATAATGACAAACCAAGGAACTATTTGAGGACTGGGTTTGACTGTCACAAGGTCATTTTTGCTTTTATTTTGTTTAACATTTTAAGTTCTTAAACCAACTGATACATTACCTAGAGTTGTACTAGAGACTTCTATTTTTCTTATCTCTCGTGCGGAAAATACAATAGGGGTATCATTTTCCTAGTTCCATTTATGAAACACTGTTATTTCCCTACCATATAAAGTTATATTTATCTTATTAGGTGGTGTTCTAGATGGTACACTGCATCTGATACCGTATTTGTGCAGATGGTCTTGAAAAGCATATATTTAGCATAGTTACTTCTAATTATGAAACTCTAAAAATGCTCACCTTAAAAAAATTGGTTATTAAATTGTAAAAGGCTTTTGGTTATAATTGTATAATTTCTGCTGCATAAGAATAACAGCCTTGATGCTTTGCATAGAACATGGATAGGAATAAGAGAAATAGAGCACTTTAAAATTACTCCAGCAAAATTTATTGACGGCAAAGTCTAAAACCAAGTTCAGATCATTGGTGGTCATTTCTTAGGGAGTCTAAAAAATCTAAAACCTCCTCTTAAATCAGCAGGCAAATGATCATATAATATTCTAATAAGTATGAATTTCTGATTCAATTTTGACACAGATGTTTAAGCAGTAGTATAACACTGGAGTGATTGCTGTTACAGGAAGTAGCGTAATTGATGCAGCTTTTTATTAAACAAAATGCGTACTATTTCCGTATTTTAACTGCAACGTGCTCGAAAGTTGTTGGGAGGATTTAAGAGGGATGTGCCGGGTTTGACTGCCCCTTAAAAATTACTTAGGAGGGTTAATCTGTTGTCGACCAACTGTGTTCAATTGCTGTTGTCTAGGGGATGGTGGTCTTAGAAGAATTCCCGTTTCCAAAAGACATTTTGAAGAAGCAAATACAGTTGACAGACCAAGAAGCTTTATTAAGCGCCACAGGGAATTCGCAAGCTGCCATTGAGAGACAGGATTCTTTGCCAGAGCACGACTTTGAAATGTCACCCAGCAGTCCTACTCTGCTTTTACGAAACATAGAAAAACAGGTAAAGTAAAATAAAACTGAGTTGTCAGTGAAGCCAAATGACTGACTTCAGAAACAGGGAGGTTCCATGGTGATGACTTCCAAAAAGAAAGATATTTTGCAGTCCTGGGAGTGGGTGCTGATTAATTGAAGGGTTTAAATTAACTACACTGTACATCAGGTTTACAAATTAACCTCTTATTTCTGACGTGTCTGTGTTACTGCTTTGTTTCCCTCCAAGCGGACACATAACAGCCTCTAAGAACCATCCACAAACCCGCCCCTGCTTTATAGTCAGGGTCAGTGTAGAGTTTCCACAGGTTATTTCAGGAAATACTTAATGTGAGAAGAAAGAGTAAAAGCCCAAACAGAACACAGTTGTTAATCTGCCTTTTCAAACATTGTAGGACTCTGGTTTGGAGCTGAGGAGTTCCAGGTACTTATCAGGTACAGTGGAGGCATAGTTGTGAGCAGAGTTTCACTTCACAGTGTGCAGAATGGCTGTTTCCATGGTGTTGATTCCAGGAAATACGATTCCAGCAGGATTTTCTTTTGCTTGAAAGTACATAAAGGATGTGGTAGGATCACATTGCTGAAGGAGATACTGGAAATTTGTTTTTCAGAATGAATTTATGCAGTTTGTGTAAAACAAACCTGACAAAGCCACTGTGGGGCATTAATTTGTTGCTCTGCTGCTCTACATAAATTCCTGGTCATACAAACATTTTTTTAAAGGGTTAAAAGTAGTAGCATTAAGTACTAGTGCCTGTTCCTGAATCTCTGTGCCAATTTTTCTTATTCGATAGTCATACTTTCCTGTTCTTAAAATGCTTCCCCTCATTGATAAATCTTATCCACCACAGGCAGGACTGAGGAAGCAATGTAACAGGAAATTTCCATGCCCAGTGCTGGCAATTGCATAAGGTAACCCAAAGAGCATTTTTAGAATGTGGTGAATGGCCCCTCTTTAAGTGGTGGCTTGGAGAATTAAACGCACTTTTGAGTAAGACTTTTGACAATTAAAGTGATAGTGGTCTGTTTCCTGGTCCCCAAGTAGCCACAAACTTGGTCCAAGGAGTGCAATAACTTTGATGATCTGAAAATTACTTGGAAGTAAAAACTAACACATCGAACACGACGCATTGGATTTCTTCCCTTTTACACCACTAAAAGCTTTGGGGTTTGATTTCCTTTTTGACCACCAGTTCTGTTCTTAACTCTTGAAAGTCTGCGTTTCTTGTTCAGTGTCAGGAGCAACAATGCTGCAGCCTGAAATACATCTACAGATATTCCCACAGATTTCTTCAGTCCGCTGTTAAAGTATTTCTTTGTTAAAAATAAGTAATTTTTCTTGTGAACCAAAAGGAAAGTCGTATAGAATAAAAGTGACTAAGGCTGGCAATTTTTATTAATACGGTTTTCGAGTCCTTTTCATAGCTACATGTATGTTTCTCCTTGTGTTTTGGAAGTCTGCCTTTATTTTTCATGCTCTTATATTGAGTAGAGACTGCTCTTTACAGAATGAATTCTGTTGAGATTTTTAAATCAGTCTGCTGACTAGTTTACTGGCATCTTGTTTGCTTTGTCCAGTCCTTTTATAATTGACTTGCTATTTCTGTTCTGTAATATCCATCCCTGAATTTTTTATTCTGATGTGAAGTTTTTACCTGAGTACATCACTTAAACATTAACAGAAAATCTGTGATTTGTAACAAAACAGAAAAAAATTCTTCCTATTTCTGCTTAAATGAAAAATGTAAATGTAAAATCAAAATGTAAAGAAAACTTACTGAGTAACCTTTAGCAATTCATGTTTTAAACAATCTTAGTTCTGAATGAAAATCCAACAGAGTAATACAAAAGGTTTGTTTGGGTTTGTTTTTAAATGAATATGCCGTTTCAGATCCATTTAATTTCTGTTCAGTGTGCAGAACACAGTCTCCTCTAAGCATTTATTGTGAGAATAGCCTTTAAGGTCTGACATTTAAAACAAAAAATCATTGTGAAATGTTTTTTGGAGACAGTCCACAATTCATTGCTTTGTAAGGAGTAGTTCTTAGTCTTAACAAATTGGCTACATGTGTTTAATTTGTTTTGGGTCAGTTTTGAAAGTCACGGTGTTTTGCAGGAGGAGAGGGGGTGCTGGTTGCCTCTTGTTGCTATTTTTGAGGATACCAGAAGATTTTATCCATTTTGTCTGTCTTTGGAATAGTCCTCATGTAGTTACACTTCCTTTTATAAAAACACCTTTGTCAAACTACAGTAAGCAATGAAGAGGATTCTTCTAAGAACAAAAAACTTTGAGCGAATAAAATGTATGATGAATGGACAGTTGACCTTTTTTTTCCCCCATTGAAATGTTTGTCAAATGACCAGTTAGCAGCTCTGCCTGCAGCTGTTGTAATATCAGCTATAAAGTGTTCTGTTTTCTGTTTTCCTTTTAAAGACCTTTGGTCACAATACTAAGGTCACTAGTGTATTTGGGGTACTACTTCAAATGTATAAACAATGTTCAGGGTTGTGTTGGTGTTTTATTTGGGCTTTGGTAGAGTTGAGCATAATAATTGTGAAAGTAAAACCATGCCAACACAGTTATTCACAGGAAGAAACTAAATATGATTATTCCATGATGTACGGGACTGAAATCCTAAGGAGGAAAACAAGAACCCAGGACCTTTGAGCTGTTGAGTCTGGATAAAAGTCTGACTACCTTTAATTTTTATTTTTTTTTCCAGAGTGCACAACTAAGTGAAATCATCAGCAGCCTAATTGCTCCACTCAGTCTGTCTCCAGCTTCTTCATCTCTTTCCTCTAAGACCTGTAGACACAGACAGTTGGTCAATGGCATCTCCTTCAGGTTGGTGACAGTGTGGTAGTTGTTTTTTTTTTGTTTTTTTTTTTTTGATAATAACTTGCAGTAAAGTTATCTGTATGGAACTAATAATCATTACAATATTAAATAAGGAAAAGAGAACTGCTTTCTGCAGGCTTCAAGAGAAATCAAGTCTTGATTGTAAGGTTGAAAATAGTAGGGCTTTGTGTTGTTCCTAAAGATACCATAAAAGTATAGCCACTGCAACTACATTTAAATACTGGGAAGATGGATCTGTGAAGTAGTGAAAGAATATAGGAACACATTTCTTCTGATTGTTTTGAGACAATGCATTCTGTCATAACAAGTGCGGCTTTATTTCTGAAAAACTGACAAACTAGATTAGTAGGATATGTAAGCAATGTTGCGTGTCTCAGCAGGGGTCAGTGGCGGGGTGGTAACTTCATTAATTTTGAGCAGATCAGTCGTCAGTAAAAAGCCGAGTTTAACTTTGCCACCTACATTTTCAGGAATTTGGAGATACCATTTCCCATTCAAGGTATTTTGTTCTGGGTGGACACACCTTCCAGGATGACTGTAGGTTAAAATTAACATTTTAGAAAAATGTTTCTCAGTGCTAGTCCATACTACTTAGTAATTCCATCTTTCATTCAAAGATTTTAAATACAGTACAGGCTGTAGTAAGTATTAGTTTCAGAACAACATTAAGGTAATTGACTACAGCTACAAAAGATCTAGGTATGCTGGATATTTCTCCTGGATTACTTGTAATGCGATTTTTGAGGACGCTGTTATTCACAGGTCTTAATTAAGGTCAGGTGGATGAAGAAACTGTTCCCAAGAATTGGGGTGTTCATGGCAGAGTGTGCAGCAGAACATAATTCCCTGGCTTCTGACTCCAAGAAGAGCTGTCCACACCGTCTGTTTCAGCTTTGCTGCAGAGGTTGTAGCCTCCCACAAAGAGATTATAATGAGCAGCTTGGATGGGCAGCTTCTTTAGCTGCCGTCTGTTCCACAGTGGTTGTGTGATTCTGCCCTAAATTTAAGGGGTCCTGGCATGTAACATCCCTGTTCCTGATGTATCAGTTGTTTATAGATGATGTAGGAGAAAATCAGAAGGTTCCTGTCAGATGTGGACTAAAAATAGCCCTGAAATAGGAGTTGCTAACAGAGATGGGTATGTGGAAAAAGAGAGTAATTTAGGCTGTGTCTTAAATCTGACTTTTTCAGAGACAGATGAGGAAGAATTCCTGCTTTTAAAAATGTTTTTAGGAGTTATGAAGTTAACTTCATGATGAGAGACTCTAATGGTGTAACTTCAAGCCAATTCTCTTCTTACTTATTAGGCACTGTCCAAAGTTAGTCTTTCCATTTCATGAGTAACATGTTGTTTGCTCATGGACTGCTCTCTAATGTTCTAAGGTTGGTTGTTTTCTACTCATGACCTAAAAAAGTCCAAAGAAAAATGTTAGGACTTGGAAGATTTTCTCAGTACTGTAACTCTAAACTGGAGTTTGGCAAGTTAGGTGTTGGAAGGGAGTCTGAGAGACTTCAGGGCTTTCTAGATGCTTTCTTAAACATGAGTTAAACAGTTAATTTCAATTTTTCACTACCTATGAAGTGTTTTGAAATCTGCAAATAAATCCTCTTCATTAAAGATTAATGAAATAGAGTAGTTATCATGAGAATCCTGCAGGGAAATTCACTGCCTCCTACTTCTTGGGGTTTTTTGAGCATGTTCAGGGGTTTGGTGATATCTTGTTGTTGTAGTAGCTGGGTATTCAATCAATTGAATTAACTTAATAGTTCATTATTAACTTACGTGCTGCAGTTAAGTTAATTCTTGGTTGCTTCTCCCCTTGCTTTTTCTAAACCTCACTCTGACTGTGTTCAGTATTTCAGAAAGCAGAAATCAAAATCAAATGGAAAATAAGGGGATTTTTTTGTTTTTGCGAGGGGGAAGAAACAGATGATTGCAATTTTCACTTACGTAAGTTCTTGAAATTAGTTGTAGGCTATTGATGTGAAAAACACGATAGTCCATGTTTAAAGTAGGTTTAAGCATGAGATGCTTTGGAGTTGGTAGTTGTGGGGTTGCAGTACAGCTGGTTACATTGGCTGTTCGCAGTGGAAGTGGAGGTGCATGTACAGTTCTGGTTGACTGAATATAGGTAACCTTGAATTGCCATTTGTCAAGGCCTAATTACATTAGTGCCTTCCTTTTTTTTTGTGGCTTTTCCTTACAATTGAATCTAGGTGCCAAGATTAGCCCAAAGCATTGCATGAAGGTAGATGCTCATAGAAGCAGTTCCCTAAGCTAGTGATACCCACTTTCTTATGAGGGGAGGGGAAGGAAAAATTGATTACTTCAGGACAAATAGTGCCTGTCTGACGGCTTCCTGTGCAGGCATGCATCTGGAAGTAAGGTCAAAAGCAAGAAAGGAAAACCATGAGCTTTGAAAGGAGCATTCTAGCAAATTCGTTACTTTCACATCTGGCTATGGTTCATTTTGTTCTTCTGTAGAATCATGTTTTGAAAACCATTCAGACTAAGATCAAACTAAATGGGTAACTCAAAGCTTGATTGGGAAACCATTTAAACAAGTGGCAGGAAAACCACAATGCCATGTACAGGAGCTCCAGGCCACAAAGATGAGATCTCTCTTCATCTGAAACTAAAGCGGTGCATTGCTGCAAGGCACCGGAAGGTAAATAGAGCAGATGTCAGAGACTGCAGAGAAATTACCAAGGGCCTGGGCAGACCACCAGAACAAAGGCAGGAATCACAGGAGTTGAGGAGCCAGGCTGAGGAGCTTTTTATTCTAATTTATCTGTCCAAGTTGTCTCTCACATAAGAGAGGTATGTGGAAATCCACAAGTTGAGCTTGGGACCATCTGACTTGGAAAATGTTTTTGAGAATTCAGAGAAAGTATTTTAAGAAATCTTTTTCATGGACTGTAAGCCTTGTATTTTTTTCTCAAGCCTTAAAAATGTAGTGTTAACATTAAGAATGTCATGCCTCAGTATTTTGGGCTTTTTCTTGGCACTTACTGGTATGTTCCTTAAAATACTTTGTACCATCCCTCTGTTAATTAGCATGTTATTTTCATGTGTCTGTGTTGCTTATTGGATTGTATTGATGTGTCAGAAAGACAGCTCAAATTCAAGCCCGTTAAGCCTTGTTACCACTCCAGTATAGCATGGGATGGTGTTTAATCACACTTCCATAACAAGCCCTTTTATTTAATAAAAATGTACTGTTAAAAGAATCACCTATCAAAAAAAATTTATAATGGCCTTGTAATAAATCTACTTTCATGTTCTACTAATAAACCTACTAATAAAACTGTGACTCATCATAAGGCAAAATAATCATTCATGCAGATAGATGACCTGTTACAAACCAAGGCCAAAATACCCTGTGTAGTTGCAGTGCTCAGGCAGTTCAGAGTTGTGATCAAGGTTTTCAGTATTGTAAAAATAAAAGCACACTTGAGTGCTTTTTGCAGGAAGCCTTCAACTTTGCAGGCAGATGTTGCTACAGCAACAAAATCAAATCAGGAATACCTATAACAGGGAAGTTCATTCTTCCCATTGAGTCATTCCCACCCAAATAGGAGAGTGTTTTAAATTCTTACCTTGTGGTATTGCCTCTTCTGGTCACCAGACAGGCTGTAGGTTGGTGAGAATAGTGTGAGGTTGTTCTACACATACGCATAGGGGCTTCTACTGCTCTTGGCCACATCTTTGCACTTGATTTTGACTCTCTACGCTTGAAGTGTGTAGAGTTCCTAATTTTGATACAAATGCTTCACGGGGAGTTGCAACCCCTATGCTGAATGATCACTGGTTTGTAAAGCTTTACTTAGGTTTCAGTTCTTGAGCAAAACCAGAAAATCTTGAAAGTATGAGGACAGAACTCTAGGTCTCCTTTGCATTAGCATGACTGCTGTCTTGAATGGAACGTCAGTTTGAAGAGAAATATTAATGTAACTTGAAACTCATATGTGTTAAAAATGTTAGAGAGTTCTTGAAATTGTAAAAAACAACACTCAATATATGCTTGAAGTCTTAACTTCATTTTGACATTTGTTTCCATGAGCAGAAGGGTAAACAAGAATGATAAACTCCCTTTTCTGACCTGACGCAGAAGTAGTCAACTAGCAAACAAAGCACATACACAATTTTCTGAAACAGCATACTAAAACATCTTGGTGTTTATAAAATTCTCTTAGAATTAGATAGCTAATGCTAATCAGTGTGTGAAATCTTGGCCTGTGCATGTGGAACATATTTAACATTTTGTATTTCCGTTCCTCATTATTCATGAAACTTCAGAGCTTCAGACAACAGAGAGGTATCCTCTTCAGGTAGCTGGTTGCTTGATCGTCAGCACATCAAGAAAAGAAGAAGAGACAGGACAAGACTCAGATCTGTCTCTATGAATAATGTGAGCACATCTGCCCGAACAAGGCCACTTCATAGTTTCCAGAAGAGGAAGCTCTACAGAATGCATGGTGCCTGTCGCTGGAATCAGCAGGTAGGCCCTTGCCTCTCTGTTTGGGAGAGAAAACCAAAGAGTCCAGCTGCTTGAGTCAGCATGTGTCTTGTCTGGTGTGCCAGAGGAATAGTGCATGCTGTGCTGGTTATTTGTTGCAGTCAGGAACCATAGAGTGTGTGCGGCATTGGTACTGGATGTGTCTGCAGTAGCTCAGAGTTAATGAGTTGAACATAAAAATGAAAGATAGGTCAGAGTCCTGCTTATCAAATCAGTTTGTTGTATGGCTGTCTTTAAAGTCCTTGTAGAATCTAAGAGACAACTTGAGAGTTCTTTGGGAGGCCTGACTGCTGAAGAGACAGGCTACAGTGTAAAGCGTCTGCCTCCTTGTTTTCAGAATATTTGTTTTAGCTACAGGAAAGTTTACACAGCTGGTGGCACATAGTTTTCTAGAAAATTGAATTGCAGTATCTTAATCTTGTTTCCATTTTTGCTGTCTCTGATTAATTATATTGCCTTTTTCATGACACTTTAAGAATGCTTTAATACTCTTAGAATTTTCTGCATTACAGAGGAATTAAAATGGAAAAAACCACATTGTTGTGCAGAGCAAGGCTATCGGCCTGCATCTGATTTTAATAGCATATTGCTGGTGAGAATATATAATGAGTTTGGCTGTGGTACTTAAAGAAACAGTCTAATTTGGGAGCAGAGACAGTATGAATTCATTCTTCAGAGCAGTGTTAATCCTAAGAGGTTTTAATTTCTTGATTTTACTTTGCCTTTTTAAAAGTAAGCGTAGTATTGAGGGAATCTCCATATCTCCTCAGCTAACTGTCTAGGATCTACTAAGTGTGCCCGTGGTCTGGGGAGCAACTTCCCGTGCAAGGATGTTCTGTACTGATTCAGCATTCTCTGCAAAATGGCAGAAGCGTCCTAGTTTTATAGCAAGATACTTTATTGGAAAACTGTCCAGTTTCTTACTAGTTTAAGTTCCTAGCTTCCCTGCAGTGGGGCTTAAAGACTTTGCAGCCTTCCTGGAAGGTTTGGGCCAGGGGGATGGGGGTGGAGAGTGAGTCTCGGAGCTCTATCTTCTCCTAGGTATGTAGCCTTTTCATCTTGCTTGCATTGACCAAGGAGACTGTTATGGACTTGGACTTAATGTTTCCCATTCAATCCTGTCACAGAGGTTGGAGGCCTTGTGCTGTGGCTGATGCCTCTAACTGCTTCTTGCAGCTATGGAGAGGGCTCCTTAGCGAGAGACTCCAGGACCTTCCCTTCCTTCTACTTAAACATGAAGGGTTTTCACTCCAGATGCAGTTTCTAAATAACAGGCCTTTCTGGAAGCCTCTGTCTTGCAGGCTCAAGTATTTCATATTTCTACAAGCACTGCCTATGTCCCTGTGTTCTGAGAAGTGGGCCAGACTTAGTGAAGTTCAGAGAATATCGGTAAAGGCTTATGATCAGAAACTCTGTTTCTGTAGCCTGACAGCAGGACTTCAAGACAGAATTTACATTTTTACCTTCAACCAGCCATAAAGCTAAGCAGATCTGCATGCTTGATAGTTTACCTTGACTTGTAGGCTGCAAAGAAAAATTTATAATTAACCTGTGGCTGCAGACTGCAAGAAAAAAGTATGGTTTTAAGTTACTAGTTAAGGCTTCAAGTATTGGAGCTGGTGCAACTGTGTGTCTGCTCCATGCTCTTGATATCTCTGGTGCTGGATTACCTTATACTAACCCAGCTTCAGTGCCTTTGTACCAAAAGTGCAGAGATGTCCCAAAGACAGTGGGGTAAAACATCCTTGTATGCTGTTTATGCTTACCGCAGCTCTCAGCTCAAAAGCCTTGTTTAGACTTTGCTTTTGAATGTCCTTTCCATGGAGAAGTTAACCAAAAGGCAATGTGGAGAACTACATCATGGGCTACAGAGAGATTCTGTAGCTCTTGTTCCTTGAGAAAACAAGAGATGATGGCAGCAATCAAGTTGTCAGCTTCGGTCTTTCTTCATGGAAGTGCCAAATTCAAGTTTTGCAAATTAAGGTAAAGCAGGGAACAAAGCCTCTCACACAGTGTTGATTGAAAACAGAGGATCAGGGATTCTGCTGGGGAAGTAAGTGACAAAATTAGACTGGACATTTCCAGCACATACTGACAATGAAGCCTAAGTGGGTATTGAGGTTTTGAATTAAGAGTCATCAGCCATGTATCGTTTCATTCAACAGATCTTAGAAATTCTAACAGGCCCTGTCACTTTCTTAGTCCTGCACTTGCTACACTTGGTTACCCAGCTGTTGATGAGATTCCTCATCCTGTAATGAAAGAGCACTGGCCATCAGCCCAGGCTGGCTTAGGCAGATGTCTAAGAGTAAGGATGCAAAATGGGGAATGGCTTCTGGGATTGATATCTAGTTTTCTCTGAAAATGCATTTATATTCCCCAGAGAAATCCAGCAAATTTCCTCTGGTTGTTCACAGAAAAAATAAGTAACCTCTTAGCACATGGAAAATAGTTGGATTTTTAATGTATTAGTGTGCCTTTTCTAGCAAGTGCCTCTCCCATATTTCCTCAGATTTGACATATTTATATAACCCCTGGTACCACAATCTGTGAGGACCCCCATTTCCTTAAGGTCACTGGCCTGAAAACAAGCTGGAAGTCTTGCAGCAGATGTGGAGATCAGATTCCAGCTTGCCAGAATCAGAGGAGAAAACTGAATCTTCTGAGTGTTGCAGCTCCTGGTGGTGCCTGGTTTGAACAGCCAGCAAGCAGTGCCTGGCAGTGCTGAGGGAATATGCTGCTCTGCAGAGTAATTTGAGCAAGATGGTGACTAAAGAACTATGACCAGAGAATCACAGCAAAATGCAGGCCTCTATGTGTGGAACATTAAGAAATGCTGGGATAGCTTTGAGGAATTTGCAGTTGGGTTTTCATTCTGAGGACTGGTTGTAGCCTTTATGCATCTGAACGGCATTCAGAGTGTCATCCCTCACATCTCTTCAGATTCATTTGAGAAGCTCATTGTGCCCCCTCACCCCCTTAACATCCATGTTAGGAAAAGTAAAGTATGAAACAGTGAACTGCTATGCAATCTGTCGGTTCATAAGGTCACTGGGAAGACAGCCACATTTTTTCTCTTATCTACTGCCATGCTACATACATTTACAATGAGGATTTATGACCTAGTAGCCTCTCATTGCCTGTGGAGAGATGCCCTATATTGTCCTCTACTTTGCTGTTTCTTTTCTGAAGAGGACTACACCTTCCCCTGCTCTGCTAGTTAAATAATGCTTACACAGGGTAGTATATAAAAGAAAATACAGAAGTCTGTGAAACTCTAGAAGACTTTCCAGACTGACAAGATAGACCACAGATAAATAAAACAGGATGCAAGGTGTTTGGTTTATGTGTCACCGTCCAATATCCTCAGGAACTTGAAACATCCTTTGGGGCCAAATCTGCTCATCCCCTCATTCAGAAGGACTAAGTACCACAAGATGATCCCTGAGTCATCATTTGGGTCTGGAATCTGTTTTGTATCTTTCTTCTTTGTCTAAATAGCTTGGTAAGAGCTTAGGCCATTTCTTGATTGTGAGTCATGCACAACAAACCCTTGGATTGCAGTCTGTGCTTCAGTCTAGAGGACATGACTGTAGTGGTGCATTTCTTCAGCATGATGTTCGAATGAGTGATAAAACTTGCATGCAGGACAGCACAAAGAAGTAAGCTGCAGGTGTGTCTAGTAGGAGAAGACAACGTTTGCAGCTGGGAGTTGGAAGTTTGAGAGTGCTGTGTTCAAAATGTTGCATCTGCCCCTCATTTGTGTTGTTACAGCTGGCAAGTCAAAATCTCTGGATCGTTGTCTCCTATAAAATGTGTGTAATGTAGTTTTAATGCTAAGAAAGAAGGTCAAAAGTATCTAAACATTAAAACTGAGAAAGTCTGTAAGTAGCAAATCGGTGTCAGGACTGTAAGACAGAAACACCTATTGAAACATTTCTCGGTGGTTGTTGCATTTGTACCTGCCTTCCTCCCCCACCCCAGATTGTCCAGTCTAATGCCTGGTGTTTCTGCAAATGCTTTTCCTATAGTGAGGAAAACTGTAGCTCTGTCTCCTGCTATTTTTTTGTCTGCACTTGAAGGAACTGAATTATCTGTGACATGCTAAAAGTTCTAAAAGCAGACAAGTGTCATACTAGTCAGAAACTCTCAGAGAGGTCTTTGCTTAGCTGACATGCCCAGATGTTTTCTTTTTTGCTATTTTATCTGTGTGACTTGCTGCAGGATTTTTTTAATAACAAGGAGTTTGTTTTGCCAGTATATTTTATTATAAGTTTCTCATTTAACGTCCTACCAAATGATACTAGTTCCACTTTTTTTCAAGTCATGTTTTGCCAAGAGATGTCATTGAGGCTATGTAGACTTTTAATCTATAAAAACTTTATACAGCTCTAAATAAAGGTAAGAGACAATAGAGCAGTGAGATTGGAGTACTGTCAATTTTGCTCCTGTCTGGTTTTTTGCAGAGTTGTAGAGCATGGTGGTATTTTTTAATCTGAAAATTCTCATTGTATTTGTATCCCCACCTGCTGGAGAAAGAGTTGGTTGTGGGGACCGAGGCATGTGGTGAAAACAGTATTCAAATTTGCAAAGGTGCCAGCACCCTGAAAGTTGGGAATTGAGGTGCAAAAGCTTACATTTTGGACACCACAAGCAAACAGTTGGTATAATGTTGCCAACTCTTGCAGTTGCATATTGCCACATTTTCTTCTTTGCAGTCTCAACTTGGAGTTAAGTAAGAGCTGAAGAGTATCTGTTTTCATTTCGTGGTTTGAAAAAAAAAGGGGGGAAAAAAAGTGAGTGCTTGTCCAGAAGGCTCTGAAAGGAGACAGGAGAAAAGTATTTAAATTCAAGGGTATGAGCTTCTTATTTTCATTTAAATCTCATGCTGGTTCTATGATTTTTGTGTTCAGAAGCATTCCCAGTGCGTGCCTAGTACCTGTGGTATTCTTTGTTGACACCACTTGATAAATACAAGTGGGTCTTCCCCCAGTCTTGTTAATTTTCAGGTTTTTGGAAAGAATGTGTATATATTTTTACTTACATATATATATATATATATGCACACACATATAATTTGTATTATATCCATGCATAGCCTTTATCTTACTTGCTAAATGTCTGCTATTTGCTAGGGGTCTGTACCTGGGAGGAAAGAAGTTGCATTGACCAGAGTCTACTGGTTGTCATCCTCTTCTTTGGTAACCCTAGATACTGGCTCCATCACCTGCTTCAGCATAGTTTCCTGGCATTGCTGACTTTTGAAAAAACATTGTTTGGTTGCCAAGTCTCCTGCAAACTGGTTCAATGCAAGTGGTGTGGTACCTCTGTGGATATGTCAGTCTTGTGGTCTGGGGAGGAGAATCCCGTGGTTACCAAGTTTGTAAGTGAAAATAGTAGTTGATGAAATTGCTACTTTAACCCTGAAGTTAAAAATTAAGGCCTTCTGTTAGTTAAAAATCAATGAGACCTGAGTGGGAAAAGAAGTTCTCATATGCATTCAGCTATTCTGAATATATGACAAGGCTTTTGTCTACGAGGGAGGGAGGCAGGAAGGAAGGATGGACACATCTAGCTTGCAATTCTGTGATACTTCCAGCAGAACTAGATCCATCCTCTCTGAGGTTTGTGGCAAGCCGGTAAGCCTGTGAATTCTTTTTTCTTCAGAATGAAAAACCTTCATGCTTTCCACAGTCTTACACCTTTAGCTTAGTGACATTTCTGTAGTGTTTTACTGATCACATCTACTCTTAATTTCTGCATGGTGTTTTTGAGAAGATATCCCTGTGGATTAACATATCTTTCTTTCTTTTGGTTTAACTGGTCAAAGATTGAGCACTAACCTTGATTTTTCAATTGATTTTCTAGTTGAACAAAACATCTTTGTTTCAGGATGTAGAAGACAGCATGCACTTCTACAGAGCAGGTGAAAGTCCCGTTGGCTTATTGCAGGATTAAAGAAACTAAACTCCATGTATACTTAGGAGAGGTGGGTGATCTCCAAGAACAGTAGCAGCTATCACTCCTTGTAGGACACTGAGCAGAAAATCTGAATTTGGGACAACATGGATGTGAGTAAGTTTTCATTAGTGTTTTATGAAACTCCACATTCTCTTCCTGGAAAAAAATTGGTCTCTGCCATAGGTTCTGCCACTTCATTTTTATTGACAGCTTTAGAGGGGCCAGAGACAGATGAATTTGTTTACGTCCTGGGGCAGCTTGCATGCGTGTACCTGACGTGCATGGGAAAGGTCTGTCCATTTGACTGCTAGAAAAAAACTTCATCTGGAAGGGAGGGTCTGACACACGGCAGGGGTGTGTGTGCAAGCACCATCTGTTGTGCACCTTCCCATGTAGGGATGTCGTAGATGCTTTGCACACCTTCTCTCCCACTACTTGGTAATAAGAAAGTCTTGGGGGCTTTCAGATTAACTTTTCACTGTCTGTGTATTGTGTGTTGCCCAAAAGCACTCTGCACTTAAGACCTGCACATTTACCTTGTGAAACACAAGGTTTCATGGAACTGTATGTTCTGCCAGAGGGAAATAGCTCTGCTCTGAGCAGGTTGTTGAGTCCAGAAGAGGGAGGCCATGGAGAAGTGGGCTGTCCTAAAGGCAGATGCTAAAGCACTGAGGCAAGCAGGCTGCTCTATTAGTTGGATCTGTACCACAGGATTAAAAGTTGGTGTCTTTGGTGTTCAAAGGGGAGTTGTCAGCCACCCCACACAGAGGTTCTCTTGAATCCTATAATTAAATCTCTGCAGTATAGTTGGCTACCCATTTACTGAAGAACTTAATGAAGTTTTTAATATTGATGGAGATAACTCTTCTTTGATATTGCTAAAAACTTTTGAGAGTGTGTTTGTAGAGAGCATAAATGCATTTTTCCTTGCTTTTTTGGGCTTAATAAGAGTAATCACAAGCAGATGTGACAGGTATTCAGCACAGTGTATTTGAGTTAATTTAATTAACTTACTGGATTTGCACACAGTGGCATAATTGAACTGTGGCTCTCTGTACTGTTACACTTGGGCATGTTTCCAAAAATGTGTTACGATCCTGTTTAAACCCAGAAAAGCAAAGAAAGCTAAGTCTCTGTGCATAAACCGGGAAGAACTTAGAAGGTTCAAAATATTCCCAGAAACGAGATTAAAACCAAACGAGATTAAATGCTGATGCCAAAAAATTGATGTATTTTATTTAATAATAGAGAGGCAAAGAGAAAGAAAGAGAAAAGAAAGAAAGAAAGAAAGAGAGAAAGAAGCGTGCGTGGGGGGGTGAGGGGACAGGGAGAGGTGACAGGGGTTAGGTAGAAGTATATCACCCATCCGAAGGTCCCAACAATGTCTCATTGCTCCCCTCCATCTGCTCTGGTGGTGGTGAGGGTCCCCTGTCGCCGCCATGGCCATGCCGCCACACCACACACCGCCACACCACATGCCAAAGAGTACAGAATCCCGTGGATTAATGCACACTTTGGGCCAGGTGGGAACGCCCACGTGCCTCTCTTGCAGGGGCTAGCCTGACACTGTCCCTTGCAACACTGAGGGTCTGTTGCATCATCTCTGGTGCCCTGGTGCTGGGTCTGGGGACCCCTTTGAGAGGGGCCCCTGTGATGGGCCATGTCACCCCTTTCTGCTGTGGATAAGCTTTCCCCTCCCTGGGTGAGGGCCCCTCAGCTGAGCTCCTCTGCACACTGGAGGATGGGCAGTCACTGCACCTCTGACCAGAGGCTTTTCCAAGATACCCAAAGCCTCTCCTCCCTCCACCCTTTGGTGCAAGGAGTCTGTGTGAGCCTGGCAGCTGATAGTCCTGGGGCTGTGGTCTCCACCTTGGAGGTGTTAAGCCTGTGCTTTGTGAATGTCCCCAGCCCTGAGTTGTTACTTTATCTTATCTTCATCAGCGAGAGGTGTAAGGCCTCAGTCAGGGCCCCATTCGGGGTGCAGCAGTCTTCTCTGCAGCTTTTTTAATACAGTTTTAAAAGTCCTTTAAGAAAATGTTTAAGTCATAAACTATAATATTTCAATCACTGACAATCCACTCTGTGACTTAAACTGTTCTTCCAGTGTTTCTTCAGTTTGTGGGTTGCCCATGGTGGTGATATGTAGAGTGGTTAGTAAGAGAAAAGATAGAAGAAGAAGTGGTAATGCAAGTAATACAATAGTTATTCTAATCATCAAGAATGTAAATTCAATTGCAATCATTAATCCAATGCTTATTAGTAAGTGCCTCCCACCCTGTGAACTCAAAGATCAGTTTTCTTTATTGGATAGTGGGTGTGAGGGATTCCCCAACGTGGTATTTCTTGGATGTTGACTTAATGTGTTTTGAAATTGATCATAGAGTTACACAGCGGGTTTTAATTTTTAAATTCCTTGGGGGGGGGGGGGAGGGGAGGGGTATCCCACTATTAACCTGTATCAATCAGTCACGTTTCCAGGGGATCTTCAGCTCCAGTAATATAATTACACCCTGGAACAAATGTGAATATGTTTGTTGAAGATGTGTGCTTTTGCATACTTCGAGGCTGAAAAATAGGTTTTTTCCTTGATGCATTCACATACAGTTGGAAGAATTTCATTGGTGGTATTCTTGTTCCACTGGGTAAGTCTATGAAAAAATTAACTTTTATCATACCACAGCCACACAAAATATAAAAACATTTTCATACAAAAGATTTTCATGCAAACACATTTTTACATTAGGGCTATGTTCCATTTTTCAGGGGGTAAATTATAGCAATAATTTAATGTTGTAATTTAATTTTGTCACAAAACAGAAACTGTAATTTTGTTATTGGTGGGGTTAAAAAAAAAACAACAACAACAACAAAAAGAAATTAATTCTCCTTTAAATTTGGTTGTATAACTCTAAGGAACTTTTCTTCTTTTGAACTTTAGTAGCATGATTAAAAGAAGTGAGGTAGAATTAAAATGTTCTTGGATATAGGAAACTTAACAGTACATTAAAGATGTTTAAGTGGGTTTGAGAGTTGGTAGAAGATTGTTTTTTATTTTATCTTATAATCTGTTAGGATTCTTTAGTTCACTAATTGATAACTCTTGAAGAAAAGAGAAAAAAAATAGCCAAATTATAATGATTCCAAGGTAGAATTGGGAAAGTCAATACATATATGTATGATTTCATATATGTATATATTCTTGTACCAACTGTCAAAAAAAAATAAAATTATACATTCATAAGACTTCTTGCCACACTATCTTGGCAAAAGAACTCAAACTTAACAATATATAAAATAAAATCGATTTCCTTGCAATGCAAACACAAACAAATTACAAACATTAACAAATTAATTGACAAGGCAAGCAGTCAGGATGACAATTTAAAAGTTGCATTGGTTCTCACACAGCTCTATCTCATCTGTTGGTAGGTTCCTATAAAAGAAAAGTAAAAATTCGGCCTACTACAGACTGATACGAAAGAAAACAAAAACTTCTTGTAGTTATTACAAAGTCACAGAACTTTAAGTGAAGAGATAGTTATCACATCTGGCTGTGAATCTGCTGCCTGCAGTTTTGCTATTCCCAAATTCATTCTCTTTTTCTTCAATGCAGGGATGTTTGGAATTCCTAGAAAGAGAAAAGAAGCTACCCAGGCAAAAAAGTTGTTAATTGCATCAAATTATGCAATTTTGGTGTTCATCCAGTCTTTTTAGTGTTTTCACTGCATTTTATTGACTGGATTCCAATTTACTGGGTTTAAGGCCAAATTTTGATTTTTCAGTAGCCATACAGGTACAGTTTCGGTAGTAGTTTTCTGACCCTTGCCAGTTTTAATTCAAGGTCTACATGCTACTTTCGACCACATTTCAGAAAATGTTACAGGTTCAAAACCTCACAGTTTTTTCCCCTGTAAAATTCTCTCTCATTTGCATTTCAAAGCTTTCTTTGGACATGACAATCAAGTTCGGCAGCTTGGTGATGGCTCTGCCAGCAGCCTCTTTTAACTCTCGCCCTTCTAGCAGAGCAGAGAATTTAAACAACAATGACCACCTGGATGTTACAGAAACCATTTCAGTGCACAGACCATCCCCGCAGAAGTTGACCTGGCACTAAATTCATTCAACAAAGGAAACAAAGCTTGTGCACTATATTTTATGTAACGACAGAAGTCGGCGTGATCTTTCCCAGAGGGTGCCCAGCATAAAGCGAATTTTCAAAAGTCTCACTCCTTTCTCCAGGACTGCGCCTCTTAAACAAAACCAAATAAAGTTACAAACACTGGAACAGTCTCTCTCAAAGGACACCCCTTATAAAATATTTTCCAAGGTCCTACTCCTTACACCTCGAGAGCACCTAGTGTTTACCAAAGTTACAAGTTGCAAAGTTAAAAATCTCAGTTACAAGTCACAAAGTTACCTTCCAATTTCCAAGGTCTTTCACCTCGGGAGTACCAATTTCCCAGACCTTGGGCTTCAGGAGCACCATTTTAGCACAGGTACATGTGCAAACACACAAGCAAACAAAAGAGTAAGAGAGGGTAAGAAAGGTAGAGAGGTGTTAGGAAATGTAGAAAGGTACCTTGTTTTGTTTTTTTTTAAAATGATCAATCATAAGAATTAGCAATTCATTAATTTTTTGGAAACAACACTCTCATTTTAAGGGAATCCTGCCCGTGACGCCAATTAAAAATGTGTTACGATCCTGTTTAAACCCAGAAAAGCAAAGAAAGCTAAGTCTCTGTGCATAAACCGGGAAGAACTTAGAAGGTTCAAAATATTCCCAGAAACGAGATTAAAACCAAACGAGATTAAATGCTGATGCCAAAAAATTGATGTATTTTATTTAATAATAGAGAGGCAAAGAGAAAGAAAGAGAAAAGAAAGAAAGAAAGAAAGAGAGAAAGAAGCGTGCGTGGGGGGGTGAGGGGACAGGGAGAGGTGACAGGGGTTAGGTAGAAGTATATCACCCATCCGAAGGTCCCAACAATGTCTCATTGCTCCCCTCCATCTGCTCTGGTGGTGGTGAGGGTCCCCTGTCGCCGCCATGGCCATGCCGCCACACCACACACCGCCACACCACATGCCAAAGAGTACAGAATCCCGTGGATTAATGCACACTTTGGGCCAGGTGGGAACGCCCACGTGCCTCTCTTGCAGGGGCTAGCCTGACACTGTCCCTTGCAACACTGAGGGTCTGTTGCATCATCTCTGGTGCCCTGGTGCTGGGTCTGGGGACCCCTTTGAGAGGGGCCCCTGTGATGGGCCATGTCACCCCTTTCTGCTGTGGATAAGCTTTCCCCTCCCTGGGTGAGGGCCCCTCAGCTGAGCTCCTCTGCACACTGGAGGATGGGCAGTCACTGCACCTCTGACCAGAGGCTTTTCCAAGATACCCAAAGCCTCTCCTCCCTCCACCCTTTGGTGCAAGGGGTCTGTGTGAGCCTGGCAGCTGATAGTCCTGGGGCTGTGGTCTCCACCTTGGAGGTGTTAAGCCTGTGCTTTGTGAATGTCCCCAGCCCTGAGTTGTTACTTTATCTTATCTTCATCAGCGAGAGGTGTAAGGCCTCAGTCAGGGCCCCATTCGGGGTGCAGCAGTCTTCTCTGCAGCTTTTTTAATACAGTTTTAAAAGTCCTTTAAGAAAATGTTTAAGTCGTAAACTATAATATTTCAGTCTCTGACAAAATGTAGGAGTTTTAGTGATCAGTAGCTGAAGCCATGTATTTACTTCACAATTTTTTAACTGGGAGCACAAAACATTTTTCCTTTCAGTTATGGCTTGCTTCATAGACTCACACTTTTTTCTCTGCGGGAGGATGGGATGGTCAGTAGAGTTCAGCCTTCTGACCCTTCAAAACAGAGGCATGAGCCAATTGTGCTTTGTCTAATGCATAAGTCTGTCACAAGCAAGCACAAGAAGTGTTTTGAATATCAAAATTAATTGCTCTCTATGTTTTCTGTAACCCAGTAAAACAGTACTAAGGGGGAAAAATCCAAGTTCAAAATTCATAATACTCTAGAAAATTAGATTCTGTTGGTTGACACCATTCCGTTTCATAAGTTTAAACCAGAGCAGCTGTTTTAATTGAATATTTAAAACTTGCACACTCCTCACTTCCTTTTAAATACAGTGAATTCTCTCTAATACAATGAATTTTATGTAATATTATTCTTCATATCTGTTCGAGCTCAGGAAGCATGAGGTTTTGTATTTCAGTAATTAAGAAAAATGTTTCAGGAGATGTATGAGGTGTAGTATAGCAAGGGGAAAGGGGAAGACTGGTAAGAGTTTTGTAATCTCTCTTGCTTTCTGAAGGGTTGGCATCGTGGCTGGGTTTGCTGTAGAGGTCTGTCTCCTAAAAGGTGTGTGCCATGATGTTCCTGTGTCATTGCCATGGCTGAATGGATATATATGTAGGCTTGTTTTCAGTTGGATTTTGTTGGATTTTTTTGTTGCTATGTTAAAATTTCAATAATTGACTACTGTAAAAGGCAGTTGGTTTGTAGATTGTGTTCTATTTGGAATTGGAAGCAGGGAGAGTTTAGTTTTCCAGTAAACAATTCTTCCATTTTATTTCAATAAAAATTGAAGCACTTTCTTTGAGTAAAATGCTTTCATTCCAGTGCTAAGAGCTTCTGAAATTTTTTCATCAAGAGTTGATTAAGTCAATATTTCTGACAAACAACTTGATTTCACTAATTCAGCATTTTCCATTGGAAAACTACTCCACCAGAAATTTAAACCAGATCCAGTAGCTAGGAACACAGACACTGACAAATTTCTTAGCTTTTTTCCCTAATAGCTTCACAGGCATTTAAATAAAATTGCTCTTCCTTCTATGAATTCTGGATTTTCTTTTGGATTAAAAACTTGTATTAATGAAAGATTTCATTACTTAGGTGTGGATGCCAGAGCATTCAAGGCACAAATTCAGGCATTAGGTTTTGTAGTTCCCACCACAGGCAAGGTGAAGAAAAGAATTTTCCATTTACTGATATTGGCAAATGGATTTTAATATAGTTTCAAAATGGATTGTGACTGTGAGGCTGTTTGACCATGTATGCATGTTTTCGAGCAGGCTCAGCTTTAAGCTATAATCTAGATGTGTTTGGGGCTAAAGTGAATTAAAGCAAGGAAAAGGGAGTAAGGACTTGTAGTGAGTTTGGTTCAAAATATCCATTACTTACTTATTTTCCTTTTGTGAGATAAGAATTAGGAGAAAGCAAAGCAGGCACAAACCTTAAACAGTTGCAGTACAAAGAAATAGAATTAAAAGTAAAGAGAAATAACAAGAAATTAAAGCAAACCCCCTCCCCCTTTCCAGCACTTTCCTCCTTTTACCCAACTCACACAAAGGGTATCAGAACATGAGATTTTAGTTAGTGTTGCAGTTCTTGATAAGTCTCTTTCATATGCTTAAGCAAAAAAGGGTTTTCTTCAGCTGCACCTGGTTACCAAACTGCCACCAACAGCAGACCCGCCCAGAAAGAAACAATCCGCTGTGGTGTTAAGACGTCTCTTCCATGAAAATCTCACAGTCCCTTCACACTGCCAAACACAGGCTATCACATGGGGTTATTTATCTTTTTAAGGATGAGTTACTGTGGCCTGAACACAAAGGCTTTTTTTTTCGTCTCTAAAAAACCTCTCACCGCTTTTATGTAGCCTGGCATAGGCACTCGTCACGTGAATTTTTCATCCCCCCATGTACTTCAAATGGATTAAAGAGACAAACAGTTTGTGATATTACAGTTTCTTACCACGGCATGCAAGAAGGTTTTTAAGCTACGTGCGAGAATCGTGGCACCGCCCTCTTTTCTCCCATCGCCATGTTCAGCTTCGTCTCACGTGACTCACTTCTCTTTCTCTCTGACTGAAGCTGCCATGTTGAAGGGTGTTCTTGTTCTGGCTTTACGGTGGGGAAAGCCTCGCTCCCTGTGTGCTGCGGGCTGCGCGGTGTCCTCTTCAGTTCAGCGTGAGGTGTGCTGGCTGCAGACAGGAGGCTACGCCGGCTTTTGCTGGCTCTGCCGGCTCCACATGGAGAGGAGAGGGGCCCGCCGGTCCCAGGAAGCCGCGCCAGATGGATTTACCTGTGTGGCAGTCTATGGCTGGTTTTAGCTGCCTACAGCTCTGGGACAGTTCCCCCCGCCCCACTGACCCAGGGTCCGTGCCACAGCGTGGTAGGGGGGCAGGGGCCCCGGCCCAGCCCGGCAGGGCCCGGAGGCTCCGAGGCACCCCCACCTTCCAGCAGGCAAGCTCAAACGAAAGGAAATTCCTGCCTTTCCGTGCAGTTTAAATATGTAAATTGTGAGAAGCGTCATTAGTCTAAAAGACTGTCCATCAGCTCAGGTTCAACCCACTACAGGACTAAAGAGTTGGATGTCAGAATGTCTTGGTCTTATCTATATACTTTATAGGTAATTTTACTCGTTAGTTTTGGGGAATTTCTTTTTAAAGAATGAGTGAGAGATTTATTTACTGTAATGTGGATTCACTTCTGTAAAAAAAAAAAAGGACAGGCAGAAGAAGTGCTGTTGCAGCTTAAAGAGTAGAGATTTAGTAAGTTACTTCATTTCTAAAACCCAAATATCAAGAGGAAATATGCTTTTGTGCATTTTTGAAAAGCAAGCCCTTAGTGCATTGAGGTAGAGCAACTACCTAAAAGCTCTTTAAGCTTTAATGTAGTGATCCATATAATGGGAAACATTAAGTTTGCTTTAGCATTTATCCCTCTAGTAATTCCAAACACAGGACTCAGTTCTGCCAACACTTTGTGGGTGTTTAAAGTTTAACAGATGAAAAGTCTCATGTGTCTGTCACAGGAAAATAACATTAATTTGAAGGAGTCCTGGGCTAGAAAAGAAATCTTTCCAAGCTAAGTTGAAAGTACTTGTGCATACACCTGTGGATGGAGATCAAGGTGGATTTAGGACTGTTAATGTTTTCCTGGAGAAAAAGAAGTTAAATACAAGAACCTCCCCCACCATCACTGTGTTCTCTGCTCTAGCATCATGACATGCTTACTTGATTTTAGTAGTTCCTGAGATAGAGTACCAACATAGGGAACTTACCAACTGAGAAGAAAGGAAGAGATAGAAAGGGGAACTTCTTAATGTAATGTTTTCTGAGATAATGTGGGTTGTGAATATTGATGCCATGTGACAGAAGGACTGCTTTCACTAAGTGGAGGGGATTTTATGTGGTAGATATAATCACTGCATCACTAATGCATGAATGGCAGTGCTAAAATGCTATTTCAGGCAGGAGAAAGAGTTTTCTTAGATTTGGAAAGCAGAAGTACAGAAAATACAAGTAATGTTCTTTGATAGTCTTACCTTTGATGCTACATGTTTACATAAAAAGTCACAAGAAAATGTCATATTAATTCTTACAGATTTTTACACTGGAACTGTTTGCCGGGGGATGATAAATGTGATTGTTGGCACAGTGATAGGCTTGAGACCCTTGAAGTACTCCAGTGTCCCTATGTCTCCCTTCCCATTTGCAGGATCTGTAGCATTTGGCAAAATATTAGAGACTTATAAAAGCCTTTAAAAATGTTAGTATCTTTGGGGTTACTACCACAAATATCCAATAAGAAAGTAGCTTATGCAACATTATTTCCCTGAAGTACTTTTTGTAGCATGTTCTGAAGCACAGACTACTATTTGCTGCTGTCTTGTATCATCACATTCAATTCTTTCCTTCAGTCTTCCAGAGCTCAGTCTATGGCATGGACTCTGCTGCTTATTCCTGTCCATTTTCACCCTGCCTTTTGCCTCAGTCCTGCTACTTCACATCTACCAGTTCTGTGCCATCCATCCTTTTACCTTCCATACTTTAACAAGCCTTGCAGCCAAGCAGCTAAATTAATCTTTCTTTTCACCTCTCCTCTTTCTAGTAATTCCTGTTCACTACCTATTAATCAATTCTTAATGCATCCCTCTCCATGTTTATTGCTGTGTATCTTGTTTTGTTGCTTATCTGATGTTTAAATTATAACAAGGAAAAGACTTTACCTTTTTGGTTTGTGGAAGTACACACTATGCTCAAAATGTTCAGTATAGTTTCTTGCATTAAAATGTGTGAGCTCAAGATGTCTAGAGATACTAAGAATCTTACTACGGGGATAAATGAACAAGACTTCTCTATTTAGTCTGGTGTTAGGTTTGTTTCTGTATTTGTATCATGCCTGTTATCCTGGAATCAAATTTTAAGGGGTGTTAGTTTGTCATTAGATAGAGCAAAATAATGATTGGAAACAGTTAGATTTTATCTGAAAGCTCTGACAGCTGTTTCCTGGTCCTAATTGAAGGAGCAGTTTGTATCCTTTGTATTGTGCACTGTTGTCCGTAAGAAGTGAAGTAAGTCATATTTAGACTATCAGAAGATTGTTGGAATATTCTTCCCGTTCACATATTAAAGAGTGTCGCTCACTGAGTTGTTGGTTTGTTAGGTTTTTTTCCTCTTCTGGTCTAATTTGAAGGACGTGAGTAAAGGAAAAGTTAACCTTTATTTCTGTGTATTCTTGCAGACTTTGCCATCTAGAGATACCTCCTTTCCGTATAAAACTCAGTTGCCATATGTGGTGCCAGCCTCCACTTTCAGCAGCAGTGAGTACAGCACAGAATCTAAAATCCTAGATTATGTGCAAGAGCTGGACTCTTCCTTCCATCCAGTTTTATCCTTCCCTTCGGGTAAGTAGTGCCATGGCTCTTAACAGAGTGGTTGTGCTTGTGACAGCTATAGAGGTTATGGACTAACATGTCTTTTCAATGATTTTTAGGACTTAGTTCTCTTAACAGAAAACTTCACACTGACAAAATACGTGAGTTTAGACTGAATGAAAATCTTGACTTGACCCTGACTTTTGAAAAACACACCTTCTAGGTTTCCCATACCAGCAGTATGCATATAACCTTGAAAGACTGGTCAGAAAAAAGGTGTGCTTTGGGTGTTTCATGGTGTCTCTAATTCAGTCAGTGTTAGTTCTTTAGAGATGGTGCTTTTGCCAACACACCACCATACCATGGCTGCGTTGTTTTCATAAGTAACTTTCTTTCTGTTCAGGCCCTTTGGAGTAGGTCTAAAAATCTTTATTTAGGTTTTCTAATTATTTTTGTGATAGTCAGCCTTTTTGGTTATCTTTGAAGTTTTATGCTTTCTTGTCATCTGATTTTTTAGTCTTCTTGGACAGTAATGTAGATGATGTTGTCTGTGACTCAGCCCTAAAATTAGTGCAGGTGCAACTTGACAGTACTTGGTACTTGAAAATAACAGCCTAAATGCTGTTATCAGCAGAAGGGATTGAATTTTTGTGGGATTTTTTTTGTTTTAGGAAAAATCTATTTCCAGGTAATTACTGACCAGTACAGGAATTATGCTGTTCTGGGGGGCTTCTTTGCCACAAAATCATTCTGAAGATGAGGCTGGGACTGCCATGAAATTGTTTGAATCTTTAATCAAACCCACTGTCTTCTCAGAATGACAGTGTAGACACTTGCAGCCTCATATTGGGAAGTCAGGAATTAACTTAAGGCTTGGTTTTGGAGAACTTTTCACTGGCCTGTAGAGAAGACCCATGTGTGGACAGGAAATCCAGAGAAAGCCTCAGCTCTGGCAGTTTGCATCCCATGTATGGGTTAAAGAGGAGATTCTTGTAGGAGCAGATAGGAGAAATGGAACACTCATTCCAAGAGTGCAACAGCAAACATCCCAGTCAGTAGAACTCTATTGTGGTAAGAAAAACATGACCTAAATCTTTCTTCCCTTACACACACTCTCTATCGCTTCCCCTGTGACTCTGACCCCAGCAGGACCCCAGGAGTTTAGACATCTGTTCAATGACAGTCTGTGCCACTTGTGTTCATTCTTACCTCGGGAGACTGGGGTGTGTAGCAAGAATATTGACCTTTTGTTTTCTCAAAAAAAACTTTGTCATCATAAAAAACCTAAAAAGCTTTGGACTGTGCTGTGGCTACTGTTGGATACTTTGCCAGGACGGAGGAGGAAGACTGTTTTTAGCTTCGTGCCAGTATCAGGGACATATTTCTCAAGGAATATTCATTCTCTTTTCCAGGAGCCTTGTTAATAATAGTTGAGACAGGGAAAAAGTACAAGACCGACCTACTATGTCCTGTTCAAGTGCAGTTCTCACTTTTGAAGGAGGCTAGATTTGTGCTTTACTTTGTGTGCTTTGCTGTCTCTACCTCCTCATGAAGACTAGTCTATTTGACATTTTCTTTCATGTGAAAGAATTATTGTGAATAAATGCATGGTAGAAATTTTCCAAGTTGTAGCCTGATGCCATTTCATGTTTTCTTTGCAGCTTTCTTGGTTATCCCCTTCCAGAGCAATAACTTCTCTTAAAATACTGCTTGTGCTCTGCCCACATCCTTATATATAAAAATTGTCAGCAGAGTAAAAGAAAAGGGTTTTGCATTCGCTTTCTCTGTGTGTTAAAATACATTGTTGGCATTTGTTTCATTTTGGAACTCTGGGAGTTTGATTTTTTTTTGTGTGTGCCAGGAGGAATTCAAGTTCAAGATTCAGATGCAGTTCTCTCACCTTGTTTTTTCATGTGGTTTGCTTTAAAGGTGAATCATAATTTGCAGACAATCTAGTAAATAGTGCAGTGGGACTGGCTCACTAGTGTAGTCCCTTCTGGAAGCATAGTTGTCCCTATGTCCAAGTCTTCCTTTCACGGTTTCCAGATTACCAAGGATCTTGCCTAAAGATACATCAGTGGTTGCAGCATCCCTTTAACATAACAGCACCTCCTTCCACTTGTACCTTGATAACTGGAAAATTGTAGTTTGTATCTAAGAAGTATGGGTTTCTGGTATTTTGCACCTAATCGGTGGATTGATTGATGCAAGTACTCCTGCCCTTTCGACTAAGATACAGGAGGATGTAATAAAAATTCTCTCAGTCACCCAGGTGGTTCCCCAGGTTTAAAAAAAAAAAAAACCAACCAAAAAAAACCCCCAACAAAATAGAAGAAATGTTTTGGTTCTCTCTTTACTTAAATGTTGTGACTAATACAGATTTCAGACCTTCTTTGTTTTACTTGGAAGTAGAGTAGGAAACACAGCAAAAACCTTGAGGTGTTGTGACAAAACAATCAAGTTAGATCCATATAAAATAGAAAAAAATTGTTCTTTTTATTTAGCAAAATATGTTGCAAGTTTTTGTCCTGGCACGTCCTGAAGGCACATGAGGCTAAGACTGTGTATAAATATATGTAGTTTAATGCCCACCCTTGGGCCCTGCCCACAGTCCTCATTCTGAATGTACTAGCTGTCAAGCCTACTTCTTACATTGACACTTTTTTCAACTAAATTTCTCTTCATTCTTGTAATTTTTTTTCCAGAAAGGCTGTTCAGAGAGAGATGGTTTTTTTTCTTAAAAGCCTTCCTGCCTTACAACAGGGGGTAAATTCCTTCACTTGAAATGTTTTGCAGGCTAATTCTGCATTAGAACTCTGACGCCCTGCTGTAGACTTTTCCAGGGAGACAGAGAAGGAATGTACCTTAAAAATACCTATAGGCTCCCAGCAGTAACAATTTCCAAAAGCATTAATTGAACCCAAAAGGCTGACCTGAAGCCTCTTCACATTACAGGAAAAGTGCACTGTTTGCTCTTTGCCGTGCTGGGTTTTGTTCAGGAGCTGGTCAAGAGGGAAGACCCGAGTCTTACTCTCACTCAGCATCCTCCAGAGTGTGGTTCAGTCCTTAGCAATATTGCTCACAGATTATATTGAATGTGTTGGGTGAATCAGTGCCTAGACCTCTAGTGATGTTGCATAATTCATTGGCTCAGAGGTTGCCATCTTTCTAATAGAGACCTTATTCCTTTGGATTTCTGTTTTTTTGATTAGATATTCCTCTTCACATATACTTTGAAACATTATTAAGGAAGGATGACATCAAAGGAGAACCTGCTGATACCTCATCTTTGGGAGGGGAGTTTAAAGTATCTGCTGACAATGGTATGTAAAGCAAAATATTTTAGTATTTGCAAGGCCGTTTTTCATTCATTTGTCAGTATTTTCTGCTGTGAAGTTTATAAACTTGTCACAAAGCAGGTTATCGGAGAAGGTAGCTTTAGGTGGAAGAGGAGTCTCTTCTCAGACCACAGTGTCAGGTTCTCCTTTATTGCACTGAGGTGATCCCACCAGAGCTGTAGGAGGACACTACAAATGGGGGGAGTTTGGACCAGGTGCCTGACTGCAGTCCTGTTACTATTTGGATTCCTATCAGAAGTTTGGGGGTTTTTACATTATAAATAGTTCAGCAGTTGGGATTTTCTGTAAATTGTACCGACGAAAAGTAATTTCTCAACTTGATATGTGCTTTTTCTGTTATAGACCAAAATCCACATGTTTCTGTCAAACAATGGAGCAGTGGCTGTTTGTCTAATTCCAAATCTCAGTTGGTGTTAGGAACACCTGACCAGCTGTCAGAAGGAAGAAAGAAAAGGCATCTAAGTGAGACAGCAGTAGGTAAGAGAAAAACAGTATTGTAAGAGGGCACTACATCTTTTAAAATATGTACTGTATGAATACCACTGGGCTCTGAGAATTAATTTTAAGTTATCTCCAAAAAGGATACTGTTACGAAACTTAGGAAGAAATGGACTTAGAACATCATGAAAATAATTTGCTATTTTAAAGCATAGTAATCATCTTTCTTCATAAATGTACATACAGAATGAGACAAGCTTCTTGTATTTTATTTTTGGAGTACTCTTAAAGGAAACTGCTCAGCAGTCCAGCTGTGTTCTTCTAATACTGGGTGTCATTCTTAATACGAAAGGGTTTTTTTTACAGTAGTCAGTGAAATAGACTGAATTACAGAGTTACCTGTTAAATCATATGCCCAATGAAACATTTACTATTTGTGGCATCTTTGGTCCACTATATTTAATTCATTGTGTACTGTCATTTGTGGTTCTGGATCCCTTCCAGACTGTTAAGAGGACTTGAGGATAGCCAGTTATTACTGTGTTTTTACCCTTGTTGCCTTTCTATTTTAAGCCTCTACTTCAGCACTTGGTAAATTAATAGGAAGGGCCCTGAAATTCTGTAGAATAATGTGATAATGTAAGGATAAAAAATTTAGCTTACCACTGCAAAGATAAATGGCATCTTACCTCTCCAGGCTGTTAGAATGTAAAGCCTGACAGATTCTGTTACAGATTCATTTATGTAACTTGTGGAAAACCTTTGGAAAAATTCTTCACAAGACATTTGAAGAAAATAAGTTACTGAGAAAGAGGGGAAACCATATCAGTTTAAAATTTCTCTTAGGAAAGAATTAAAAGGTATAAATGATCAGTTAACATTGTGGAAAAATAAACTGCTGGTGCATATCCAGGCAAAACTGATAGTGTAATCTTTCACTAGAGGTGAAGATACAGGAATTACTGCAGAGATTAATTAATAAAAAATTATGATCTAGGATTAAAACAAACCCCAAAACCCACAATCCCAAACCAAGACCACCCAATTAATTAGAAAGTTTTAGGACAGAATAAAAGCTGTTCGGGGGCGCACTGAAAACTGCCTTGGATTTAGATGAGGGTTGTCCTTTGAATCCTTCCCCTTGTGCGGTACAGCCCTGCCTTTGCTGTACAGGCTTCTCTTACACTCTGTGCCTGTCTCCAACAGGGTGCTGTGCCCTATCCCCTTTCACCACCAGTGATCCTGTTTTCCGTGCCACCCGCTCCCCTGACCACTTGCTGGTCCCCAAGATGTGGATGCTGACACAGTGTTTCTCAGTTTCTGTAAGTGTAGTCATGAACACTGAGATCAACAACTGGAATTACTTGGGAGCACTAGTAAGAGAGAAAACGTCTTGCTATAAACTTTTTGAAGTTACCATTAGTCTTCTGACAATAGTATTCAGTTTTTTTATAAATGGAACCAAAAAAGTAGTCTTTTATCATGAGGATCATAGTCTCCCAATGCCAGAAAACTGTTCTGTGGTGCATTCATGAGTAGGAGCACAAGTTCTAGCTTATTAGTCCTATGGGTGTAGTACTACATATTTATTCCTAATTTGGGCTCTGTCTAGGAGAATTTAACCGTGAAGAAGGTCAGCCTCATGAACAAGGCCGAAAACAAAAGCTGTGTTGTCAGGGAGACGGGAGTTCATGACCTTGACCCAGCCTGCAATACAGTCTTTAGGATCAGTCTTACCTCTTTTTCCATGTTGGAATACACTCATTCTTTTTGTTTGTTGGTATATTAAGTCTGAGTTCTCCTTTCTTACTGGAAATTAAGATACAGAAGGAAAGCAGAACAAGTGGTTAAATTCTGAATCCCCCTAAATGTTGCTTATGCTGGAACTGAATGGGAGTAAACAGGAATTACAATTTGTCTGGAGCAGTGAATCAGAAGAAACCGCTATTGGTTTGGAGATCTAAACTGATTTTGTTTGTTACTCTTGTTGCCAGAATTATCATTTATTAAGGAAGAAATAGGGAAAACTTGTGAGATGCACCCCAACTAGAGAAGTGCTGCTGGGGAACAGGGGGCATCTAAGTCAGATGGCAGTTGCTGTGTTGTTAGTCTATGACAGCTCCTGAAAAAGAGTCAGGATTTGCTCATATGAAGCTGATTCCATGAGAAGAAATCCTTCGTAGAATAAGAGGGATGAGTTTTGTGGAACAACAATGACAGGATGAATAGCAAGTGTTCATTTAGATGGCTTTTTTAGTATCCAGTAAATGGTAAGTGGCTCACTGTGGGCTTCTAGAAATGACTACTATAACTGTATGGAAAAGTATCTGCAGTCTAATAGCCAACAGCTGGTATGTCTTGTTTATTGCTATTTTTTATGACAGGTGAAAGTAGCACTCAGTTTGAGACATTCTCCTTCCACCATGCAGAGCCTGAGTCCCACAACAGTTTTGCTTCCACGAGCAGTGTCAGTGCCATGTCTCGGCCCACTCATAGCACTTCATCACAGGTAAATCAAAAATGTGTCACTGTCTCAACTGAAATACCAACACAGAGTTGTGCAAATTAATCCAAAGCCACATATCTTTTACATCTGATTCAGTGTCACATGACAATGCAGAGCATTTTTACAGTGAATTAAGTGGATTACATTAACTAATTGATTCCAGATTGAGTATGTGGTGTTTCTAAAACAGATACTTGCTGTAAAAGAATTTTTCAGATCATATAACTGGAGTGTAAGTTTGATTTATTGGCATTTTGCCTTTCTTTTTTTATTTTTCCCCAAATTTCACTAAATACACCATGATTTATGTTCCCAGTTTTAGACTGGGAACAGTTTATGTACACAATTCTAGGGCTCTTATGGCCCTTTCTGTTGGTGCAGCTATAGAAAATGGCCTCATTTTATATATAAAATACATATAAATAGAGTCACAGAATTTGTTACGTCTCAGTTTGCGATTTTAAACTCTTTGAGCAAAAATACAGGCAAAGTCCCCGGTATATAGATTTGCTGAGGAGCAGCAGAACTCTGGCTCAGTGAAGTCCCTGCAAAAACACACTCTTTTACTGGAATTCATGCAAAATTCACAACAATATTCAGATTTAGGTCCCGTGGTTTTGCTAGGCCTGGTGGTATACTGGTGCTCTATAAGTTGTCATGTTTTAATGCAGAGTCGAGTTTAAATGTGCATTCCACATAGTTCAGACAACACACACTCCTTTATTCCCTTGAGTCAACCATCATCAAAGAACAGATAAATTATTACTTTAATGGAAACAGACTGTTCTAAATTTCAGGGTTTCTCCATGTGAAGTTCTAATGTTTCTCTGCTAGCATGTATTTCCTATGATTTGAGCTGATGTTCTCTTGTGTTGATTCTATTATTCAGCACAACTCCAGGAGGAGGTTGAGAAGTGAGAGCTCCTATGATATAGACAACATTGTTATTCCCATGTCGCTGGTAGCACCATCAAAGTTGGAGAAACTACAGTACAAAGAAATCCTTACTCCAAGGTTTGTTCACAACCTCCTTAATTGCAAAGACATGAAAATGAACATGAGAACGTTAACTAAGAATATAATTAAGACGGAGTTAGAAAATGTTATAATATTAAGATGATCTTTCATGCACTTGGGTTTTTATCTGTGCACTTCAGCTCATGTGACTGAAGTGATGGGAACACTGGATAGCTGATAGCACAGGATAAATAGTCTGAAATACACAGGGGTGTGGCAGATGCACAGACTGGCTAAAAATAGAAGTGGATTTATATAATCTTAATTGTAGTTAGGGCCTTTAGTATGACATCAGGCTGACAAGCTGTGAATGGTTGTTTGGAGATTGCTGTATTTTTTTGTGTATTCATAAGAAAGTAGTGAACTATTTTCAGTGAATTAAACAGAAATGGATTTAGCATATTTTCTAAAAATTTAGCCATTCTGATGCAGTAGAATAGGTTTATTTCTTTTCATACAGTGTAGGCCTTTAATCCATTATTCTATAGACCTTTTTTTCCTTTGTTTTAGAAAGAGAACATCTTTAGATCTCAAAAGCAGGGTAATTGGTCTCCTCTGCTTACTTCAGTGTCTTAGTAGCACATTGCCTGAAGTGCTAAATATACTTGTTCTGTTCTTTAAATCCATAATACGTATTTGCTTTTTAATTGTCTTTTAAGTTGAAAAATACTATTACAACTGTATTGGATATCTTAAAGACTGTGTTAGGAAAAGGAAAGGTTAGATACCAAGTTGGGAAAGAAGAATACAAATTTCAGCCATCTGTTATCCGCACCTTAAACTTAATTTTATTTTCCTTGTCTTATTTCTAGCTGGAGAGTTGTTAAACTTCAACCTTTAGAAAAATCGCAAACAGATGAAGAAGAGGTAGGCTGTATTTTAATTAAACCACAAGGTTTATTTAAGATACAATATATAATTGGGGTAATTGGTACATACTTTCTGAAATCACTGACTTGATACAAGTCCCAGTAAATTTCAAGTTTCAAAAATAAAGTATTAAGTATCAGATTGTGAAAATGTGTCTTATCCATACAGTGGAAGATAGAAATGCAAGTATACCATTAATATTCCTGGTTCATTGTTTGCCTGGCTCTTCTGTCCCTTGCTGCTGCGCAGTCAGCACTCCCAAAGGGTCCCTTGGGTCAGGCTCTGCCACCGTGCTCCTGAGCGCTGTAATACTGCCTCTTCCAGTGTGACTGTCTTCTGGGGCCACCTGCTACAGTGCAGGTGCAGTGCTGTCCTTCCCTCTCATCCTCTCCTTCCATGGCCAGTTCCTATGGCATGTTGCTCTTCAAGTGGTAATTAGGCATCTTGCCTGTGGGTCCAGCAAGTTTCCTCAGTTTCCTTTTCAGTATTTGTTTTCCTGCAACCCTCCTGTTGGGAGCAAACTTTTCTGCATTGTCAGGAACAACATAACCTTCAGCATTTCCTGCCTGCCTGTTGAGCTACATTTGCACATCATGGGCTACTTTTGCTTCCTCCAGACATAAGAATCTACCTTTTTCTTCAGGGAATGTCCATGGACTTCGCAGCTGGGGGTCCCTTTCTCCCCTAATCAGGGGTTTGAGGCATTTCCTAACCTCAGGGTGAATATATCAGCAGGTCTGGTCTCCAGGCTGATTTTCTGTCCTTCAATCTTTTTGCGGCTACTTTTCCAGAAATCTCTCAGGTGTCCTTTGGACATCTCTAATCTCCCTCCAGTCTCTGCCACTATCACCAATTGTAACTGTAGGACTTGTATTCCTGCCTTTATCCACAATAGCTGTTCTTGAGCTGCTGTTTGAGAGAACTTCCACAGCAGGAGTTTAGTTGCCATAGCAGCAGAAAAAGATGCCATTTAGGTAGCAGTGCAGAAGGTTACATTAAACTCAATAAACAAATCATTATGTCACTCCTTTGGGGTAGAAAATATACTCTCCACAAAAGCACAAGCTTCCTCAGAGGTTTACTAGGTCTGTAGCTACCTGCTCCAGAACCTTTCCTTTAGGAGAGCATCATGGTCTCAGTGCCTTACCTGGTGTAGTTGCACTTACTTGGCAGCATACTCTTGGGCTGGAAGGAAGAGAAAAGCTTACTCTGTCCCTGCCTTTTCCAATGTAATTGAGAAATTCTTGTGAAATCTGTGGTCAAATTTATGTCACTTCCACCCACCGGCTTCTGGGTTAGTACCATCCCAGCTAGCAGGAAACATGCCTGTTCTTCCTTTTAACAAGAAGGTCAAATTCCACACACAGGAGAACTCTCCTGCAAGGATATTTAATTAAACCATTTGGAGAACAACTAATAAAGGTAGCAATGGCACACTGCCCCTTGAGCATCTACTGTTCATTGCTCTCTTTGTCCTGGTATCTGGGGGGGAGTGAAGAATTTCAAGTGATTTGCATTCAGGGCTTCAAGACTTGCTTGCTTGGACTCAGTGGATTTCTTGTTTAGATTTCAGATCCCATAAAGATGACTTGTCTCGTGCTTTTAATGTATTCTGCTGAAGGGACTTCAAGGTCTCTCTCTGAAGCTCATGGCCTAATGTCTGAATTAGTAGCCCTCCCAGTACATTTCTGTTTGGCATGACTCAATCCTGTGTGATTCATCCTCTGGCCAGGAAATAACTTAACAATGCAGCAGCTTTGCCTCCCGCTGTGGCCCACTGCTTCTGTATCATCTATCAGCTGCTGGGTAGAATGAGGAGGAGAGATACTGGACAAGAGAAAAATGCTAAAGATCTTGTTTGTGTAAATTATCCTTTACCAATTTCCCCCTTTCTTTTGGGATCATGTTAATTAGTTTGGATGTTTTTCAGAGTACTGAGAAAAGGTGATTGATCATAATTCTTCAACTTCCTTTAGCTTTGAGCCGAGTTACATTTGCTACTGAGTAAAAAGACATGAGGAAACAGCACCATCACCTGTTGGCATTTTCTGCACTCATGCAGACACTCTTGAAATCACTCCATGTGCTAAAGTCAAAGCAAGCTTCAGTAGGTCATTCATCTAACACAAGGGAAGGCAAAATATACTTTCTGCTTTTATATAAAATGCTCTTTATTTCACTGCATAGCAGCCTATGGTGGTGTTGGAAATGACACAACTTCAAAAATTTTTTTGTGGTACTACATAATCGTTTCTTTACTTCTCTATCTTCTGCATAGCTAAATTTAAAACTTCAGAGTTGTCCTTGTGTCAAGCAGTAGTCAGGAATTTCGGCCACTGGATAACCTCTTCCTCCTCCTCCTCCTCCTTCTTCTTCTTCGTCTTCTTCTTTGTCTTCTTTTTTGTCGTCTTCTTCATCGTCGTCTTCATCATCATCTTCTTCATTGCCTTCTTCTTCATCGCCTTCGTCTTCTTTGTCTTCCTTGTCTTCTTCTTCTTCTGTCTTCATTTAGAGGCTTTCAATGCAACAACCCGTATCCATGCAATAGACCTGCACCCAACATTTACTAAGTTACAAAAAAATGTGAGGTCCCCAGTTCGTCATGTTCCACATGAGCCGCACTTCAAGGATGGAATCTCAGCACTTGCTGGGAGTCAGGCATATTCATTGTTTCTTTAAGAACAAAAAGCTTACCTTTTGTGGGTGCATTTTTGTTTCTGGAAATTTTGCCCTATAAGAACAAAATTGGCAATGCAAAAGTTAATCTACTATCAATGTCTGCTCTATTACTTGCTCTAAAAATACTTTCTGAAAATAGAACATTTGAGTTTCCTGGTTTGCGTGTATGAATTTGCAGTCTTACTGCTTTAAGGCATGGGAGGGTGTGGCACAGGTTTTCCTGTGTTGTTTTGATTTGTTTTGTCCAGGTTAAAGTTTCTGGAAAGGCACAGTTGTAACATTTGAGTTTATTTTGTAGTTGTTTTAGTAATGACAAGTTCTTTGGAGTAATTCCTTGTGCAATTAGTTTTGTATAAGTGTTTTCATGGCCTATGACTCAGAGTTTCCTGTGGAGCCAAAGAGTGAAACACAGATTTTGTTGTTTTGAGAACCTTTCAGAAATATTCCTGGTGCTATTCAACATTAATGCACAGTGTATTGTAGTTTCATGGGGGGATCCAGAGCTTATTTTTCTTTGGGTGAAATCATTAGACATGCCTCACAAACAGGCCTTCCCCATAGTCTTTTCTCTCAACATCACTGCCAGATCCATCCACTGAGGAATGACACTTCCTTTGTCCTTTTTCAAACTAACCTTAGTGAGGAAAAATCACCAAATTTCTCCCGTTACAGAACTTTAAATTAACCTAAAGCTGTTAGAGGAAATACATAAAGCATTACAAAGCTGGGGAGGGGCAGAGGCTGTACTGAACCAAGAAGAGAGACCTTTTATCTGACAACATGAAATTTTTATCCATAGAACAGAGAATAATTTTTAAATAAGAAAATTTAGTGTTCAAAAGAATAGGGTAAACTCATTTTAAATAAACAAGTGGTTAAATCTGCCATCACCAGCTATGGAAAACAAACGAGGCTTATTTCTGTATTTTTCAAAACTCTTCACTTGGAGAGGAATGTGGACTTTGATTTTTGAATGGCAGCTTGTTAAAAATGAAATTTCTTCCCAGCATGGTAAGTTTTGGCAATTTGCTAAGAAAAGCATTTTAAAATTCTTAAGTTTTTTTTTTTTAATTATCTTTTGTTTCTACTCTAAAGGAAGTCTGAGCACAGAAAAATCCTGAATTTTCCCCAAGGGAATAACACTTTTGTAGTTCATAAAATTCTCACTTTCATGCTATACATCATTGACCTTGGAAAGACAAAATGTGAACTGAGATGTAGCCCCATTTGGATGCTCTCCAAGTGACAGAGCTGGTGAATTTGAGAGAGAGGAGGAAGCCCATTAAGTTCACTTGCATGAAAGGAAACCAGCAGCTAACAAAGTGGTTTGTGTTTAACATAAATAAATAAAAGCAATGAAGGAGCCTTCAGCAAGGAGTGATGAGATGAGCAAACAAAGCAGCCTGTTTGTCTGACGGCTCTTGTTGAGTGCTGGGCTGAGGAGGACCTGGGCAGCCACAGTTCTACAAATAGGTCTTGTGTCTGATTCCAACCAAAATGAAGCCTTTGGGATCATATTGATTGGTTGGGATACTTTGCCATTGTACTTTTTGCCAATGACTCTGAACCACCTTGGTGCTAAGAGACTTAATACAGGGATGGCTTCCACAGAAACATGACAAAGTGGAGCAGTGCCAGTGTCTTGATGGCACTAACTGGCACTGCAGTGAGGACCGTGCATTTGGTTCTCTATTTTGTAGGCTCAATTGGATGATTAATGGTGTTACATGTACAACACCACTGAGGATTTTGCTTTAGAAAAAGAAATGCAGTTTATTTTCCATGACCCTCCAATTATTAGCACGATTCTTATCTAGGACTGATCTGGCAGTGCATCTTCACAGCTCCTGTGATCAGGAATTGTTCTTTCCAAGAATTTCTCAGCTTTTGAGTTAGGACTAGCTGGCATAAAGTCCATGGCTGCAGCACTCAAATGCTCCTGCCAACCTCAGCTTTTTTAGGTGAACTTTGAATGGTTTGGAGCACTTTGAAACAACTGTGAGCTGTACTGGAGGGGTCCAGCCAAGAGCTTCCCCTGCCATCGGGGAGTGAGGGGGAGGGGTGGCAAAGTGCTCCTTGGCCAGCCCTGGCTAAGGAACAAACTTCCTGGTGTGTTGCCGTTGGAGAAACACAGATGGTACTTTCACAGGGAAGGTCGGGTGCAATAGTTACATCTTTTACCTAAAAAGCTGGCTCTTGTTTTACTATGAGCAGGTAAAGTACTTGCATTAAGGCTGGTTTAAGCTGTACTGGGGGTCATGGGTAAGAAATAGTCTCTTCAAAGCAGAAGCCATTTTCTGCTTGGTTTCGCAGCAGGAATGTGGCACCTCAGGTTCGCCGACTTCCTCTCTGTGGAGTTATCAAAGTCCTTGGTGATCTCAAACCTATTTCTCAGTGCTTAAAGAGCACCTGGCAAATCCTGCTGCCGCCCAGCCTCCTCCTAAAGCAATCTCTGGAAACTGTTGGAATTTTTGCCTGTCTTTATTATGTACTTCTAACACTGCCTTGATTTGCAAATGAATACCTGTCCTCTTAATTTTCTGCCTCTCACCATAGAGAAAAATGTGTTAGTTGCATGGAAAGTGTGTAATTTCTATATGCATTCAGAGCAACCACAGACATGTAAAGAAATAAAGCTAATGTGACAGCATTCCATACACCAGAGCTCTCGTAAACTGAATGCATGTAAGTGTGCCTTTGTAGTGCAAGCATGCATTGTGTTGCCTCTTCTTGTTTGTTGAATAGACCTTTGCAGAATTATATAGAATACTGGCTGGTGTTGTTTTTAGTGATGCTCATGACAGCACAGCTCTCCCTGTGTCTTGTTACAGATAGAAGACCTGTCAGACAAAGCTTTTTCCTTGCGTCACACAAAGTACGAAGAAAGAGAGCGTGCGAGGTGGTCACTCTGGGAGCAGAGCCGCTGGCCCAGGAGGAACAGCAGGCAGGTGTATTGGCTTTGATAAGAGCCTTCCTATTGAACCTGGTGTGGGCTGTAGTACAGCAATGTCAGAAATGCTGCCACAGAGAAGTTTGAAAATGAGGGCACCATTCATTAATTAACTCATCAGGGACAGTACCAGGTATGTTTGACTTAGTGGCTGGAAAGGGAAGGCAGTGCTGAGGCATGCATACTAACAGAAATTGGGCATGTTAGTGACCTGGCATAACTAAACAAATACCTTCCTCCCTCACTGAACACAGAGCTCTGCTAGACTGTGCCACTCCCAGTTACTATGACTTTAGCCACCCAGTGTATCATGAGTCCCTCTTCCCTCGCCTGACTCAGATGAAACTCCACAGTGTTCAAAGATGTGTTACTGAAGGGTTCTGGGCTGTGCCAGGGGCCTTACACTTAGAAAGTCATTGTGTTCATTCTCACAGGCTTGCCATCTGGTGCAGAACTCATCAGATTTAAACAGAACCACTAAAAGTCTTGCAAAAAGTAGTGTATATCAGAACAAATGTCATAAAGCTGCATTTGCAGTTTGGCCCTGAGACAATGATTCCCATAAATCACTTCACAATCTGCCAGGACAAAAAGCAGCCTATAAATGTTGGGATAACTTTTTCTGCTATTTATCATATGCTTGTGTCTACTCTTGGCTGAAAGTGAACCATGACACTAGGAATAAATAGTCAAAGATAGCTTTTTTTAATGCAGGATAAAACTAGAGCTAAGCCATATTGAGGAATTCTGTTAAGCAATTTTGAACATAAACCTCACAACTTCAGAAAGTGCACTGAAAAGTAAAAAGTTCTGTATGTGCCTTAATTTTGAAACTGTGAACTCCTTGGTAAAATCTTAGTGCTGCTTGAATTCAGAAGTAAACTGCTCATTGACATGAGCAAGGTCAAGCTTCCACCTGGCATTTCAGATGCATGCCACTATTTCATATCTAGTTTAAATTTCTATTAGAAGTAGGTCAAAATTTTTAATCTTACTACATTTTTGAGTGCTTTGGACTTGAGTCCAGAGCAGAAGTGATAAGGGAGAGCCCAAGGACTTGTGTCTCAAGTTGCACTGGCACAGTGCTGACAGTGCAGTTTGGACCCCCCCCACTGGCTCCAGTGGGTGATGCTGCTCTCCCGAGTGGAACAGCCTGTGGCTCACTGATTCCTCTTGTTCAAAATCACAGTTCTGGTGAGCCTGTGGAGCAAGATGCAGGAGTGGGACCAGTTACTAGCTGTCTGCAGCCAGAGTGTGCCTGTCCCACCCGTTTTTATCCACTTAGTTCCTCCACATAGTGCTTTGCTTTGGCTCCAGCCAACAAGGTTGTCAAGAATCACACCAGTTTTCCTCTGCTTTTTTGGTTTAAACAAGCAGAATGGAGGCAGCGTGTATGAAGAAACTGAACATCTGAAAAGAAAATGTGAACTGCTCATGGCAATGTGAAAGGGCAGGGAGTAGCTCTTAAAACTCATTTCTAATTCTGCACTAGATCTTACAGCAAAAATGCTGATGGTCGACACAGCCAGGACTCGGTGCAGAAAGACCATTGCGCTGCTGACCCTGCTCCTGTCCCAGCTTTGGAAGCGCACAGCTCTGTATGTTCAGGGATGGCACCACTCTGCAGGGAGAGCCAGGAAGAGAAGGTGGGTGCTTCCAATAGCTTCCAGGTCTGGTCAGTTCTTCAGTGCCAACAAAGAAATCTGAAGATACTCTCCTGTCTCACTGATCAGAATCTCAGGCTGTCATCTTAGTTAATGTGCACTGAACGTAGTACTCCTGTTTAGAACTATATTGCTGTGCTTTGTAAATTAATGCCAGATCTGTCAACAGGTAAAAGTTTCATTGCTCAGTACACATGGCACATGTTTTTGAGGTGAGTATGGAAGGACTGGGTTCAGGCTGGGGTTTTTTCAGGGGTGTTGGCCAAGGTTCCAGACAGGCCTGGTCGTTAGGGGGTCAGATATCCTGATGGTTGGGCATTGTGGAAAAGAGTTTCTTGCCTGTTCAAGAGTGGGTCTATTATTAGTTCAAAACCTTATGCAGCCAGCTTACATCTTGGTGCCTAGCAGTGTTATTCTTTATCTGAAGAGCCCTGCAAACACTGTAAAGAAAGACACTTGTTTGTTACTTGATAGGAGATGATTCTGTACAGAGTTAATCAGTTCAGACTCAACTGAAATCCCTTTTTATCCTCTATACCCTTTTCCACCTCACTCCTACTCTTCCTTTCAGTCTGGGCTGTGGGAACTTCGAGTCTTTCCACTAAAAGATGAAGAGGTAGAAGCTTTACTGTGCCAAGATCAAGTAACAAATCAGACTGAAGTGTCAACTGCAGCTTTCCCCAGTGACTCTCCCTGCACTCCAGGCACACCCACTGCTTTGCCAGACAATGGCTATCCACCAAGAAAACAATCTACCCAGGAGTCAGAAGACTGCAAAAGCATTTGCCTGGGAAGCAACAGTACAAGAAAACAAAGGTGACAGGGAATAATGTGGTTCATTAAGAAAGCCAATTAAGGTGGAGAGAAGTGTAAGGTAAAATTTCTCGTTTACACAGCATATGACAGCACAATTCAAAACCTTTATGTTAGCTGCATATAATATATTTTCTTTCTTGCTTTGTAACAGGCAGGATAAATCCCAAAGACAACACTTTCTTCTTCCTGAACCCCAAGAGAAAGTAATTATTTCAAGCTGGAAATCTAATATTGCCAGTGTTGGGAGTGGGAGCACATAAATCGCTGGCACCATTCACTTTCTGTTGTCATATTGCCACATTTGTCAATAATCATCCTTTTCTGTTTGTTTGTTTTCAAATGCATATCTGGTTCAAGTGGACTCTGGTGCACCAGGAGATGCTGCCTACCTTATCCAACAACTTCAGCTGAACACAGAAAAACTACTTGAAAATAGTGGGGATAAGCGATAGCTTCAGATTATTTTCTTGTGTGGCATGACCATGGGGCAAAAACCTAACTGCATGTGTAAGGTAAGGGTAGGTGAGAACCAGCAGTTCAAACCAGGGGATCTGGAAGCCTCGCATCTAGCTTAAGTTGTGTAGTCGGCTCTCAGTAGTGCCAGGGCATGTTTCATATTGATGTCCTCAAGCAATAAGGTAGAAGTAGCCCGCTGCATTGCCATAGTCAATGTATCTCACACCTGGAAAGCAGTGTCTCTGCTTCGGGCCTGTGGGGAGGGAGAGACATGAAGAAAGAAGGGGTCAAGTCGTATCAGTGACACACCCCATGGAATACTGTGCTTTGGCTCATCTTACTTCCTTAGTCCTTGGGTAGCTAATGAGGCTCATAATACTTTGCTTTAATATGTTAAAGTCTTGTTCCAATTTCTGTACAGTGCCTTGTAAGAGTCTAGTAAGTATGCCAACATTTGGTGACTAGCTGGAAAGGAAAAGATGACTGATGTCTTGAAGAGCAATAAAAAAAAAAAGCCCCAAAGCTTTCCATTGTGATTCTGGATAGATTTTTCATTTCCCAGTGTATTCACAGTGAGAAAACAAAAGCAAGTTGTTTAAACTTGCACCTAATAGCATAGCTTGGAATGTATCTGCAATCCCAAGAGGTATTAACAGAGATTAAACATTGAATGTACGTATAATCCATCAACAGGCAGTTTCTCTGTGTAGGACAGTTGAAGGCAATTTAAATAGGAGTCTCTGTTTTTTGTGCAGTTTTCTTCCATGTGTAATATCTGGAATGGCACTGGACAGATGACCCAGCTTTAGTGTCAATTTATTTTTTTGGTCAAAATGACAGGAAATACACACAGGCCATATGAAAACAGTTCAGTAAAGTTTCAACACTACGACCTATTGCTACATTGTAGTTTATTGCACATTCTGATTATTTTTTAAAATACTTTTTTAACACTGGTTTGTCTTAAACTTGAATCTTGCCTCAATGTCTGATACAATCTCTGATGCAAGGTTGTTTTTTTAATTAAAAGTTATTTCTATATATGTTGTATATAGTCTGAATTTGATGGCTTTTTAGAAGTGAAGAAGTAGCAGCAATACTTCCTCTTGGCACAGAACCCTGCTTGGCCTACAAACCCACTGCACTTTTGCTGTGGTACTGATGCTCCACTGATGCTGTGAGGCCAAGGGCCCCCTCAGTGCCTCCGTACAGAGCAGTGTGTTGCCCTCTCTCTTGCCCTGCATGTGCATCTGCTTCCAGGAAACAGTGTCTGAAAGGTTCATGTCTCAGATGTTTTGCAAGTCTTTTCCATACCCTTATCTACTCCCTAGGAAGCCTGATCTGACCAGCTCTCACCCAGCTTTGTTGTAAGGTATGGGCTTCCTTTGTTGTCTGACACCTGGGGCAGAGGGAAGAATTCTTGCACTTCAGGAGAGGGGACAGACTAAGTAAACCAGCCAGCCAGGCCAGCTGCCTTCCATGTCCTGAGAGTGCTGCCAGGAAATGGAAATACAATCCAGTTTACGGGAGGGTTTTTCTTTACTGGAGGGTGCAAACAGAAGGGTGTTAAAAAGGAGGCCAAAGACCCCCTGTGTCGTAGGAGCTGGGTTATCCCAGTTTGGTTAGCCTGGGAAACTGCAGAGCATCGCTGCACTGCAGTTCAGGTCCCAGCCGCGGTGCCAAATCGTCGTGTGGCTGTGAGGTCAGCCCTGGTGTGGGCTAAAGCAGCTGCTGGGTACCTTGCCCATTACAGGGGCTGTAGAGGCGGATAGTGGCCCAAGCAAGGGGAACCGTGGTTGCTGTGTCCTCTCTTGTATGTTCTTGCCAGCCCTTGTGGGAACTTGTTATTGCTTCATGAGACAGCAATAAAAAGGGTAGTTAGGCTGAACAGGCACAAGACAGAAGCAAAACATCTGTTTTGTCATTACCCCAGTCCACCTCTGGCAGAAATCGTTTCTCCAACAGCTGCTTCTCAGCTGGCTAGGCCTGTGACAGCAGACTGTGGCTGCTGGAGCACCGTGCCAGAGCTGTTCCTCCTCCCACGGTGCCAGCACAGGGCTGTTACATGCAGTGGTGGTGCACAGGGCTCTGCCATCAGTTGAGCAGGATATGTGCGTGTGGCAGGCAGAATCCAGTGGGAAGCGGGGCCAGGAACAGGCAGCATTTCCCCCATCACCTGCCTGCCTCCAGCATCCCTCCATCTGGCAGGGCCGGGTGGGCAGTGCCGTGGGCACATGGCAAGTGAGATGCTTCTCAAGAAGCTGCAGACTTGTGCCCTGCCTTCTCTGTCTCCACTCTGTGTCTTGGCTCCAGACAGGGAGGCACCTGATTTTTCAACAGCCCCATTTCAGTACAGGGACAGGGTTAGAAAACTTGCTAAAACTTGCTGAACTCAACTTGACTCCAGGACCAGCCGTCTCCTTTCATTTCTCCCTATACTGCATGCAGCTGGAATCAGCACTGGTACTCTGGTTTACTGCCTGCAGCCCATGTCCTGGCACAGCTGGGCTCCCACCTCCATACAGTTCAGTTTTGCATGAATGCTGGCGTAATGAGGAAGCTATACCTGTTGTGGGAATGGGCTGAGGGCCAGGCTCATCCTTGAAGCCATAAAATGTGCAGAATCCCCTACTTATTTTCTTTCCTTTTCAAAGTTTTAAAAAGAATAAAACTCCCAACAAAACCCAACCTCTCTTTGGCTGTTAAGATGTGGAACAGCTGTTAGTGCTGCTCCTACTGCTGTGGCTGAAGGTATTACAAAGACTCTGAAATACCAAGTTAAAACATAATGCAGAAAGGCCCCCCCACGCATGAAAGTGAGTGTTTGCAGCTGCACAAAGCCATTTCCCATGTACTTTATTTACCATGTTCAATCAAGGCATTTTTTTAAACACCTCTTATGTTCTGCTTCCTGCTGCTGTGAGGATTTAAAATGCTTCATCTCTGCATCCAGGACCTTAATGGAATGTAAGTAGAAATAAGAATCTTTAAACCCTACTAAAACTAAGCTCTGTGTGTGTCTCCTGTAGTGTTTTACCTCGCTCAGGGCTGTGGGCTGTACCACTCTGTGCAGCACATGTGCAAGCCCAGCATGACTTGGTTCTGTTGTTTTCATCCCGTTTTCCACTTCAGACAGACCTGTGCTGTCAGATCACTCTGGACCTCTCTAGACCACGTGCCTCAATACCACAGGCTGTGCTCTCCCTTGTTGCTGAAACCGTATCAGAGGATTGCAGCATCTAATGGACCTGGGGTTTATTCAGCCCCGGGGAGACCATGCAAGTAGCTCTCTGGGTTTTCGTGTCAGCACTCAGTTCCAATCCTGCGACTCAGGGCTTGTTACTGAGCAGGACAACAGCCCCCAAACAGATCACTCTGTAAATGTATAGAGGTGACAAATTGAAACAGTATTAAGCATTAAAGAACAAGAATCATTCATTACTGTGATTTCATGGACATGGTCACTAGCAGATTTGACCTTAGATGTGTAAAAGCTGCTGCAGCAGGAGTCACTTGCATAAACCCACATTGGTGGGATTCAGACAGAAGGAAGCAATTAAGAAATTTTACTTTGTGGGTGTAACATCTCGCCCACACGACTCCTAACCCAAGAGTCAATGCAGGTGCAAATTTACCATCTCTAAAACAATTACAAAATGACTACAACCTATGAACAGAGAAAATACCGTATGGTTCCACAAAGCCTAGTACCATCAATTAACTAGCACAACTTGGCTGTTGCCCCCAAATTAATTAGGAAAAAAGTAGAAATAGTTTGATTACCCTCTCAATCCAGCTTACACTCAACTGCAGGAAGTTAGTATACTAGAGCTGTTGTCCTACTACTTTCAACAGCATGAAAAGCCAGACTCCACATCCTGAACTACCATTTTTGTAGCAGCTGGTGGCTGTCCAGCCTGCATTTTAGCTACCAGAGCTGTGACTGTTTGTCCATGCATACATTAAACTCTATGCTGGTTCTTTCCAGAAGCATGGATAAGCTACTCTAACACACACCCAACAGCTCTTGGGACTATAGCCTTTCATGGCCAAGCTTGCTTTGGCAAACCTCTTCTGAAGTATCTCTCAGTACAACAGGTCCAGACAACTCCATTTTTCTTTTGCTAGTTCCCAAATGGCGTTGCAAGTGGAAACAGGAAGCAACGTTTGTTCACCTAAACCACAATTAACCATGCAGAAAAAAGTGGCAGTTCAGCCATTTCAGACACTTGTCTAGTGTCTGAAATAGCCTTAGCTCCTCCTGCTTAGCAAGGGCAGTGGCTCTCACTCTGGGGCACCTCACAGGTCCCAGGCTCAGAAGGGCTGCACCAGCTCTAGCACTGCCTCAGCAGCTGCCAGGTGACACCTGCCTAGCTGCAGCTGCTGAGCCTCCTGGCCTGGCCCCCCAGGGCAGCAGACTGTTTGCAACCCTTCTGTAATTGCAACTTAAAAGGAAAAATACCACACAGAATACCATGAAATATTAAAGAGTCAACAATCCTAATTGTAGCCATGGGAGACCTAATAATAGCCTGCTTGGTCTTCTCTAGTGCATTGTAACTCACCTTTCACATGCCCAAACAGGCCAGGCCTGCGGACACAGCAAATTGAAGGACTCATAACTATTTGGTTCCACAAGCTGTTTTACAGACCCATCTCCAGGTATTTCAACCTACGTATCTCTTCAGCAGATACCATTTCTGTATGTTACCATCTTAATCACTTACTCAGACATACGTACACACCAAGGAGACTGAGAGGCAAGATTAAGGTTTTGTTATCTGAAGAATATTAAAGCAACATTCTTCTGAGGAATTCCATCACTTCCAGGAATTTCAGACACAGCTGTCTTAACTGGCTGTTTGAAAGGTAAATGAGAAGATATTCCCCACTTTGTGATCTGGTAAAGATGCTGCACTGACTGATTTGATGCTTGACTTTTGTAGGCCAAATACTTCCAATGCAGTAGAGACAAAGGACAGGAACACTTCTACCATCACTGGGATTTTTTTTTAGCCCTCTTAAGCTGCATTTTCCTCGAACTTACTCCCAAAGCCACTCATTTGTGACAGTCAGCTTAAAAGAACTTACCACACCAAGGAAGGGGTGTTTAATGCAGTAGTGGAAAAGTTTTGTAGGAATGCACAGATCAAATGACAAATACAGGCAGCAGAAGGCAGTTTGATTAAGAGTCTTCCACAAGAGAGGTTCTTGTGGCGATGCTACACTCTTCTAGCAAGCAACAAACTGACTGTAGTTCAATCCAGTCAGCACTGTTGGAGGTTGTGCCACAAAATTAGCCTCCACAAAATCAAGAGACAGGTTCAAACCACTGAAAGACAGCAAGAATGTTTCCCACTGCTGCTTGCTTCATTGCAGTGAAGGAATGATTCCTCTGTTCAGCAGCAAGAAGTTTCTGTAGTTGGTGTTCATCCAGCCCTCCCTTATGCAGGAGAAAAGGGTTCTCCTGCGTGCCCAGAGCCTTCTGGAACACGGCTTGGGCAGGTCTCATCGATCCAGACTGCGTTTCTGGGCTGCTTCTGAACACACATTCCTGAGGAGGTTGATCACAGACCTCGGGTCTGCGCTCTTCATAATAGCACTGCCAGACACAATCATATTGGCACCTGCCTGGAAGACATCAAACACCCGCTTAGTCACACGGAACAGAGCCACTGCCTACAGCTTGCTTGTAAAACACTGGAGGTGGTTGTGAATTCTGGGCTGGTGTGCAAACAAGTGGGACACACATGACACACCTCTAACTACAATCCCAAGTCAAGTTCAGAAAACACAGCTCTTCCCCAAATACGTAATTTCTTCATCACATTGCTTCTATTTACACCAACATAAAAGAAACAAAGTTCTCTATCTTAGGGCAGGCTACAATAGCCACTATTAAAAAAGATTAGATCTCAAACAGATTTTGATATTAAATGTGTTTTACAGTTTCCTCTGAAAACTAGAAATTTCTCCTAAGCTTTATTTTCTGGGTGTTGATAAGTCTCTCAGCACAGTGACTGAGAATGCTGCTCTGTTGCAACCTCTTACCTCTGCACACTTATGGATGGTGTCAGGCCCAACTCCTCCATCCACTTCTATATCCAAGGAGGGAAACTGTGTCCTCAGCCACTGAACCTGAGGAACCAGATAAAAAGGCAGGCACTGAGATCCACATGAGCTGCCACCCTACAGCTTCTTACAGATCTAGACAAGGTTTATCTACTTCACCACTATACTCCCTACTGTTAATTAGCTTTTAGCTCAATAAATAATGAAAGAGAAACATAGTTTACCTTTGGCATCATGTCTTCCATAAATTTCTGTCCTCCGAACCCAGGTTCTACTGTCATCACCAAAGCCATGTCTATCTGATTGGCCCAAGGTGCCAAGTGTTCAACTGTAGTGCCAGGCTTGATGGCCAAGCCAACCTGCAGGAAGGGAAGCCAAATCCAAGTGCACCTTAGGATTCATGCACCTCAGGGCAAGACTGGCCTGAGCTCAGTGTGGATTCCTAAGAAAATAATTACATGTCTGTGCAATGGCAGGAAGAACAGGCCTCTTTATTTAAAAATTCCAGATTTTCTTCACTAAAATTGAAGACTAACTTCATGCACAGTGTGTTAGGGCTGCATATGCCAATCCCTGACCACCTGAAGTGGAAACAATGAGTTTTTCATAAAATCGTGGAATCAAAATATCTTGAGTTGGAAGGGACCTACAAGGCACATCAAGGCCAACTCCCCGGCCTTGCACAGACATCCCACCAATCCCACCCTGTACGTGACAGCGGTGTCAAAACGTTCCTGGAGCTCTGGCAGCCTTGGGGCGTGACCATTCCCTGGGGAGCCTGTCCAGTGCCCAACCACCCTCTGGGGGAAGAACCTTTTCCTTATATCTTGCCCAAACCTCCCCTGACACAGTTAACAGGTCGCTCCCTCGGGTCCTGTCAGTGGTCACCACAGAGAACCTGCCAGCAAGGCAGTTGTTAGTTAAGCAGGGCACAGTGTGTACTCCCCTCACCTTCATCCCATTCTCCCGAATGTCCTTTATCAGTGCCCCGGGATTGCCCGTCGCTTCTAGATGGAAAGTGTACTGGTTTGCTCCAGCGACTGCCATGGGCTTCACCCACTGCTCTGGCGTGGCCACCATCATGTGCATGTCTGGAAGAGGAGAGCGAGCGGGCAGTGGGGCTGAGTTCCGCTGCCGGAGGGGCAGTGCCCCGCAGCCCCCGGCCCTTACCGAAGAAGGGCTCCTGGCCCAGCCGCTTGCGCAGGCACTCCACGACGGGGTGGCCAAAGGTGATGTTCGGGACGAAGTGTCTTGAGGCCGAAGAGAGAGACGCACCCGCCCGCAGGTTACACCCCGGGCCGGCCGGGAGGGGAGAGGCAGGCCGTTCCGGCCGCCCCCCGCGCCCCCGGCCCGGCCGCTCCCGCCCGCCCCCGGCGTTACCCGTCCATTACATCCAGGTGCAGGTAGTCGGCCCCGCAGTCCAGCATGCGGCTGCACTCAGCGCCCAGCGCCGCCAGGTCGCTATTAAGGATGGAAGGACCGATCCGACAACCCGACGCCATCGCTGCCGCCGCGGCTCCTGCTGGGACAGAGGGAGGGCCGGCCGGGCAGTGGGAGGGCCAGGGCGGTGCCCTCGCCATCTTGGGGCCGCTGCTCCGCCTGCGCTGACGCAGCACAAACGGCTCCGGCAGCGCTGGCCTGCCCGTGCCCTCGGGCCCAAACTGGAGGAAATAATAGTTATAATAGTAATAACTCTTCTGTAAGTGATCTTAAGTTTCCAACGAAGTGTATTTTGTCCCCCCCAAAGAACAGCTCCAGCCTCACGCCGGGTAGAGCCACTGCCACAGCCCGTTCCCGCGGCACCCCCCACGCCAGGCCTGGGAGCAGATGGGTAAACTTCTAACAAGCGCTGTCGGTATCCCAGAACAAAACCACACATCGAAGTCCTTCGGAGCCCAAGAGACCGACCGTGTTACACAAGAGATTCAAACACAGAAGAACTCTGTCCTTTGCCGTCGTTCCTTTGTATTTAATCCCCGGCACAACGTTTGCATAAAATGCTGAGTCAACGTGACTGACTGACACATGGACAAGACGGGCACAGCCGGACGTTGCTGAACACGACATGCACTTAAGGCGTCTAACACTATGTAAAGCAGCATCGTTTGTCTCCACAGCAGAAATACACCAGTTCTGGTACAGAGATACTGGAGGAAAGCACAGACCAGCTAAAGTACTTTGTATGCCACTCATCAGGACGGCATTAAATGCAACTGGTACTACAGTAGAACAAACACATGGGAAGTTAGGCTGATGGGCTGACTTGTCTGTGCCATTTCTCAGCAATCATCCCACAGAACCAAAGCCAGCTGCCCAGCCACCTGGATAAAACTAAATTACAGATTACATCATTTATAAGATGCATTGATTTCTAGTAGGGTAGACATTAAAAAGAGGCATTTTGGTCCTTGCTATGGCTTTCTATTGTGGATTCAGCTGTGACAGTGGAAACTTGAAAGTTATTATATACACTGAATTAAATGAAGTAAATCAAGTTATTTTGTCATCTCTAGAGTAGAGTACTGTGGGAAGGCCTCTACTTTTCATTAAGGAAGATGCTTCCTCATTTTCAGCAGAAAAGGTCACTATAAACTGCACCATGAATTCTGTATGTGTTGTGTCCCAGCTGTTTACTCAGCTCATGTCTGAGGCTTTCCTGCCCCTCAGACTGCCAGTGACCAAGCCTACCTTGGGACATGAAAATGAAGCTGTGGGGTTTTTTCTCATTTGTGCATCAGTGTTAATAATAAAACTTAACATCTGGAATTTAGCAATTCTTGGAGTGACATCTGAGCTAGGAGCTAATCTAAAGCAGCATCATACAGGTAGCTGGCACAGGCTCCAGTGCACTAAGGAGATAAGAAGCAGTACAGCATGTTTTGGTCAGCAGAGGAAACAGTTTGTCATCCAGGATATCCATGGGGACACTGTCACCTCCACCTGAACACCCGTCATACAAGACCAGGTACCCTTTGGAGCTGCATTAGAGCACCACCTGTACATTATATAGCCCCATATATGTGGGGGCTATAGGTGGTGTACTATAAAAATAGTTGCCTTTTCAGGCCTGCTTTTTCCCAAGATATGCTGAGATTCTCCATCTCTCACCAACAGCATGGTAGCAGAACATGCTCAGCACCTGGGAGAAAGATGGCCTTTGCTCTCTTCAGAGGTTTAACGTGAGTGAGTTCCCTGCCCAGACAGGTGTGCACAGCTCCTGTCAAATGTGAGCATTTGGCAAATGCCAGGCAGTGCAGCCTAAGGCTCCATGGGCTTCGCAGGCTGAAACCTGCTGTCAGGTGTGTGGTTAATTGTCAAAGCCCTAGGAAAACCTGTGTGCTGCACTACAGCAGCAAGGCAGCTGTTCATAGGGTAGTACTTCAGCTATTTCAGAGCCAGTGAGGAGTCCTTTCTTTGGAGATGGCTAGAAGGATATAATTTCCCTCCTTAGTAAGGCTGGTTTATGATGTGTGTGTCCAAACTGCAATCCCTCAGGAGCCATAGTAGTAATTAGTGCATTTTAGATACTTTCAGGATGATCCAAAACACCTTCCTCTGCACAATAAGGACACAATTATGAACTCCAGTTAGTCTAACATGAGCCAAAAAAGGCAGTGTGTGATTCCCAAGGGTATCTTTGGGCATTGCTGATGATTTCATGGTTTCACAGCTGTTTTGCAGTTTGCCCATCAGCAGCTAATGGCTAAATTCCCATTTCAGTGTAATTCCATGACGCTGCAGCAAAACCTGTAACTCAGCTGTGACTTCAGCTGATCCCTCTCCAGGGACCTTCACCTTCTGTGTTACATACATTTATCTAATACTTGCAGCCATGAACATTATATACATAAAATGGAAGCTTTTAAATACAATCTCAGCATGCCAAAAATAGATTTCATCAAGTTTCTGCCCTGCAATATCCATCTTTTGTTTACAGTGTACATATGTATTTATATATATAGGAACACAAAAATACCATATATAAATATTTATTTTAAATCCCTCTAAGTGCATCCAATGACATCAGTGGAGCAGTTGCTTGGGTCCACCCATTCCGGATGTGGTTTCTCAGGGGTTTTTTTAAGCTGCGGAGATGAATAGCTCAGTACATTAAAGCAGGACAGTGTGGGCTATTTGTACCACCTGCAGACCACTCAGCCCCTGCCCATCTGTGTCTGTGCATAGCACATGCATTCCTGCTTACTGTATTTAGTTTTACAGAGCAAATATTTCTGTAGCACAAGAGCAGTATTTTACAGAGTGGAATGGAGCTAACATACAAAAGTAAACTCAACTGAAGTCAGCAGTGCCAAAAAAAAAAAAAGTCTACTTGCTTTATGGTGCTTATCATTGCTCTGCAAGTTAGAAACAATGGTCCCAGGCTTGAGAAAATCAAGCTTTAGCTTGGTACTTTCTGTCAGTGTTTTCACTGTTTTCAAGGTTTAAGAGCCTTGGATTCAGCTACATAGCTGTCCTCTCCAAAACACTACAAAATTAAATCTTGGGCACAGTCTCAGAAGAGAGTTCTCTGTCTCGCACAGTCCAACAGTCCATTACCCAGTGAGGCTGCTGATCACAGTAGATGGCTGTCAGATAAGGGCTCTAGGGACCACGTTTGCCTACACACCCCTCTCCTGAGAATTCTGTACAAATTCTCGGTTCCTGTGGTCCTGTCCTGAACTGAAACAGATCTCACAAACAGAAATTTGCCAGTCTATATAGAGCAACTGGCTGATAGCTATTTCCTGCTTTTGGGTCATAAAGTGCTCTTGTTTTAATTAGTTACTATTTAGCAGGGAACTCTAAGGAAAGGTACGCGTTTCCTTCCTCTTCCCACTACTGAACTTCCCCAAGAGTTAAACATGAGATTCATCTAGATCGACATCTGTCTCCCCGAGCTCCACATGTGTGAAGCTGAAGTGAGTGGCCAGCAAAGGATTTTCCATCCCGTTGTCCTCACTGATGTGCAGGACAGTGTCCCCATGCTGCAGCAAGCTGGTGGTCTCGAGGCCAGTGTAGTCCTCGGTGTCAGAGAGCTGGGTGGGTGGGGTGCTCTGTGCTGTTGTTGGCCAGGACTCCAAGCCCTCCTCTTTTTCCTTCTCCTTCTCAGCAGAGAGTGCCTCACTCTGCAGTTGAGGAGAGCTGGTGGTCAGGCTCAGAGAAAGCAGGAGGGAGAGGGGCAAAAAAAGGAGAGGAAGGTCTATAAAGTATTTTCTCATTCAGATACACATTTTACCATAAAGAACTAGGCACTTGCAGATTATAAATACCTTAAAATTATACCTTAACAATTATATATTTTTGCTGGTGAATCAAATTTACAACAATGATCAGAAAGGTTATCTGATTTGAGTCATTAACACTTTCTCATTTCATCTTTTTTAGCATATGTCTTCAAACTGAGTGTAGGCTTAGATTAGATATTAGGAAAAAATTCTTTACTGTGAGGATAGTGAGGCACTAGAAAAGCTTTCCCAGAGAAGCTGTGGATGCCCCATCCCTGGAAGTGTTCAAGGCCAGGCTGGATGGGGCTTGGAGCAACCTGGTCTAGTGGAAGGTGTCCCTGCACATGGCAGGGGGTGGAATGAGTCCAAACCATTCTGTGATTCATTCTATGATTCTGAAGTCAGAGATCATTCATTTGTTCATTTGGCAAAGGACATAACCTCAAAACACAATGGATATCTGGGCATATAAAAGTGATCTCAATGTCACTGATGTGTTAAATGGATGACTGGGATTGTCCCTGCACCATCCTCAGTGGGGTCCAACACAGAAAAATGTTGGACAAGCAGTTTCTTTCGCAATGTGATGCTTTTGCTAAAACAGTCCTGAGGCTTTGATGGATTCCTTCTTTAAGGAGGCATCTCTCAGGAGCAAGCTGTGAAAACCTGTTAAGGACAGCTTGCCTTGGTGATTAGGTCCAGAAGTACACTGTATGAAATGGGAAGATGGAAAGGGAAGATGCAGAAAATATATTTTCAAATTAAGAATTGTTGCACAGATCTGGAAGGGAATGGCTTTACAGAAGCAGGGGGCTGGACAGCAAACAGCCTAAAAAACAGACACACAGGAGGGTTTGCTGTCTTCACTCTCCTGCCAGCTTTCATTACAGTGCTGTAATGAATCTGGTGCTTCCCCGTGCCTGGGATGGAGCAGTGGAGGAACACAGGCTACAAACCCACCAGTCACGTTACCTGGCTGTGGAGATCAGCTACAACGGTGGCAGGTGAGGAAGTCAGCACAGGTTTGCTGAGGGGCTCCTGCTGGCTGGTGGCCTGGGGGCTGCTGTGGCTGCAGCCCGGCTGCTGTACCGGCGGGTCCACAGCACAGGTTGGGGGTGCCTCAGGCTGGACTTCCGTGAATGTCACCGACCGCTTCTGCTCCACTGAGGGTACAAAGCCCAGAAAACTGAGGGTTAAAATTCGGGGAAAAAACACAAGAAAAGAAGAGAGACAATCCCTGGAGTTTTTACAACTAAGACAGGATTCATCCAATTTTTATATAAGCTGTCTAATTGGCATCTAATCTAAAAGCCTTTTACCCTGGGCTTCCACTACAGCCACAGCAAGACTCTGGGATCACCTGAAGTCTAGCCAGCACACCTATCCTTGTCATGGTTTGGTGAGAAAAAATACCACCCATAACATCTATCCATTCCAAAAGAATACACTGAGTTGAATCCCATGTGAGTTAGGCACTTCTGCCCTCAAATAAAAAAGAAAAACTGGCATGCAAAAAGATAGAATTGCCCAAGGTTTTGCAGAACATCTGAGAAAAGAAAGTGCAGCAGATAGCCCCTCATTCCTGCAGACTAAGTCCACTAGCCAGGAGTAACAGAAGAGCACAGAGTAAAGACAGTTAGACTAAAATCCTAACAGTAAAACTGGTATTCCTGTTCCTGCTCTTAATTATTTTTGGCTAACTTTTATGTTTCAAACATCTGCAGCAGTGCTGTTGCCCCAGCATAGTCCTGCTGAGCAGTTAGAAACCCAGGAAGTTCACAAGTAACCTTTGCTCTTCCAGATGTTTCCTCCAAAGCTCACTCCAAATGGTACAGAATACAGCCACCTGCTCAGCTTGGCAGTGCTGACTCCTGGAAACATACAGCACAGACTGAAGCAGTCCTACATTCATTTCCATATACAATCCTTAAAGCTCTGCACTGCTAAGCTTATGATGGGACATTTTCTTCTTTCTACTACTCTCAATAGCATCTTTCAAACTTGCACATCTGGAGGTTTTGGATAAGGCATCCTGACTAGAGGAAACCCATCCCCTAAATTCTCCACAACTCCTGGAAACAAAGTAATTCATTGTCCATATCCTGTTTGACCTTGAAAACTTCTGGAGAAACCATTAAAGTGTTTTGAGGGGGTGGATTTCTGATAGGATATCCACGTACTAGGAAGAAGTATAGAGCTCCCGGAATTTCACTTTAATATAAGCTAGTAACAACCTGCTATTCTTTCAAGCTAAAACCACAGCCTTTTCTACTTTCCAGTGTGGAGTGCTGGTTTCGGAAATGCAGCATTGCCCTACCACAAGGTTTTGGCTTTGGCTGGATGCTCCGTCGCGTGGTTGAAAGTCGAGCTCCGTGACGGCTCCGAGGTTCAGTTTGAGTTTTCTGACGTGACAGCAGTGGTCGTCGAAGCTAAACATTGGAAGAGAGAGTTAGGTTAATGTATGTTCACATATTGCACAACTTCTTCTCTGAAAGGAGAACAGATCATCACTGTCTGTACCTCTAGATGTCCATTCACTCTACTTTTAGCAGATACGTGTTTTAAGGTTTCCATGGATCAGACATCTCCTTCATATGAACCTCTGGGCTTTGTGCCTTTTCAGTTTCAACACTGAATGTAATGCAGTGCAGGTTGCATAACCATCATTTAATAGTAAGAAAAAAGCCTGCAGAGGACAAGATTGAGGAATTTAAAACAAAGGGTACCTCCTCTCTTAGGGATTTGTCTGGCTTCACAGCTATGATTTGTGCTATGGTTCCTGCTAAGTCAAGGGACTGCACTAGTATAGCAAAAATTAGGTAGAAGGGACACATCATATCCACATACCGTGTGCAAACAGCCACATACGAGAAAAGCCAAACCAAATCACACAGCAAGAGAGAAGTTTTGTTTACTGTCTGTGTCTTCACCTGCCGTAGGCCTCTCTTCCGCCCCAGGGGCTGCTGCAGAAGGAGGTTCTGTTGTCCTGGCTCACTCTGCACACTTCCCACCCTGTTAGATGTTGACAGCATTAGGCCAAGCACAGAAGCACACTGCATAACTAGTACGTTTCCTGGCAATTGGGACTAAAATAAATAAATAAATAATAGATCGACCAACCACTAATGGCACAGTCACTTCAAAGAGCAGCACTATCTTTGAAGGACGGGAGGAGACATGTCTGCTGGGTTGTGGCTTCCGGGGCTTAGGAAAGGGTGGGAGGTGGAGTCATGGCATTCAGGACTTGGCCACACACATGTAGCATCCAAATACAAATAACTGCAGATTTCAGTTTTCAGTCATTGATTGATGCATCCCACTGGGCAGCACTCACTTCTCTGCATCCTTTGCCACATCAGTGAAGGCAGGAACATCAGCTTCCTAGCTCAAAAGCCTTCTTGTTTGCTTTTCCTTTTTTCAAGGACAATGTTGTAAAATTGTTTTTCTTCCCAAATAAGACTCCATGGCCTCATCACAATTTTGTCATCTGGTTTTAATTTCAATTTAAGTCAACCAACAAAAAACAAACACAAAGTGACAAAGGATCCATTCACATAATGGATGCATGAGTTATGTGAACAAAGCCCCACACTCAACACTTGCAGCCTTAAGTCTTTTTGTGGCTAACAAACAAAAGAGACAAGTAAATGAAAATTAGAGGTAGATAGATAGCTAGATAGATAGATAAACACAGCTTTTTGGTTTTTAATATATTGGCACAAAATATCTGAAAACCTGCAGTAGAAGAAACTTTAGCAATAAAACATACTCCGCTGTGTACCACCTCATACTACCGTTCAACTGACCATTCAATCTACTTAATATAGAAATACCATCCTCCCCTCATTTTTATCAAAGCACTGTATTACTCTGAACACTGGACATTTAGCAGTCATAAAACACTTTAGCTGAACAAACTGTGTCTGAGGGACTTACTACTACAACAGTTACTAACATTTAAGACAGACTTTTTTAAACTCAGGCAGCTGCTTTTTTAGGCCAGACTGGAATCCACTGAGCAACATGTCCTATTTAAGCAACTTCCAGCTATATCTCGCATACACACTGTTGAAGATTCAGTATTGCAATCCATTTTGTCTTTGGTTTGCATTAATCTAAAGGAAAACAACATTCTTTTTCTAGATACTTCTCTTGGAGTTCCCTGGAGTTTGTCAGTACCACCAACAGAATGAAGGTTAATCACCTGATCACACAGGGGTGGAAGAAGAAGACAAACCTAGGAACATGGTCAGACAAGACATGGAGGATGTCTGTGGAGAGGCTTAAAAAGCTCTGTCTCCTGAGCAGCTCATTCTTCACTTTGGCAGAAGTTACCGATTGTTCTTAGAAGGTTTGGCGGAACAGAACATGGAGAGTTTCCTGCTCTGCTTTGGGGCTCTTGGAGTTTAGGATTTTTCCTTTTGTTTCTTTCTCTCATGGAATTTTGTCCCATCTGTCGCTAAGAAACCATAAGGACCGATACTTAGGAGAGACAAAAGTTTCCACTAGAAAGGTGCGGCTGGCCACTCTCTTAACTGGGGGTTTCTCTTGGAGGGGCAGAGATACCATGAGAATTGGGCTGGGGGAAAAGGGGCTAGGCACAGCTCCTTGCTTTCTTGCTCTCTAGGCTTCAGAGGAGGACGGCCGAGCTGCTGCTAGTGGGGGTGGGGGGAGGCGGCGGGGATTCGCTGCTGCTGCCAGAGCCCAGCCCTGTCCTGTTTTCTCCTACCCCGGGTAAGCCTTTGCTCATGAGAGCAGCCATTTAACTGGGACCTTATTGGAACACTGTCTCACTGGAAAGGACCCTTGCCATCTGCTCAGGTGCCTCAGGGGAAGACCGGGACCCTGACCCCCCTCCCCCTTCCCGGAGGGCACGTCTTCCCAGCTGCCTGTGGCAGCTGCTGTGGAGGAGCCCAGCTGCCACTGCCCAGCTCTGCTGCTTTCTGCCACTGCCTCGGGCTTTTTTTGCTGCACTGTAACACACCCCCCCTGCCTGCTGGGACACCCCATGGCCCCTGCTACACCTGCAGAATGTCTGCTACCTCTTGCTTGCTACTCCGGGTGAGCCTGCCCTGCTATTCCAGCCGCTGCTCCAAGGTTCCTGCTGCAGCCCATGTTTGCCATCCAACCTGTCTGCCATCACCACGTGACAGGAGATGCAGCCGAGCCCGCGCCACAGCGCCCCCTGCAGGCGCGGGGGAACCATTGCACCCCCGCCGCCCGGCCGGGAGCCACCAGCGCCCCTGCCGGCTGTCACCAGAACTGCACCAGAACTGCCTGACAGCTGAGAGAGGCTGGCACTGGGTTTGTGGGTTTGTTTGTTGTCGCTGCCGTTGTGGTTGTTTGTCTGCCTTGTTATACATACATACATACTAGTAAAGAACTGTTATTCATTTTCCCATATCTTTTTCTGGAAGCCCCTTAATTTCAAAATTATTATAATTTGGAGGGAAGGGGGTCGTATTCTCCATTCCAAAGGAGGTTCCCGCCTCCCTTGGCAGACACCTGTCTTTCAAACCAAGACAGGGGCCAAGTTTGGTTACCTGATCTGAAAGTCTTATTCCTTCCTCCTGTTCATTTAAGCTAAAGCCAGACTTTGCACTGAACCATATCCATGTTTCTGTCACTCCTGCAGGGGAGACTGGGCAACTTCAAGAAGAGAGACATCTTGGGACCCTGAAGCTCTTTATCTTTTGATTGACAGACTACAGCCTAATAATGCTGGGCATGCCCTCAGCAATTTCACCACAGCTGCACTGCCTTGGAAAAAGAGAAAAAGCTTCAGCAAGCTCAAAGCCAGAACAAGATATATTTGAGTCCCTTTCTTCCTCAGACAGGTCTTCCAAATGAAATCACCAGTCCCTGGAACATATATGCCAGCTTTTCCATAGGATATTGACATGCTTTACATACCATGCATCCTAAACACCACACAAACACCTGCCTAGGGATAAGCAGAGACCTCAGAGTTACCTCCAAGTTAGTAAGACTATGTTCTTGACCCAGACATTGACTGCAGCACATATGACTGGTAAGTCCAAAAGCATCACATCATTCCTTATTAAAGCAAAGAGACTGCACTTAAATTAGTCTTTATATTTGTGATCCAGACTACCTGAAGTTACAGCTTGGAGAATTTCCTTAATCTTCTTCTTCTAGGATTACATAAAAACTTATTCTTCTGAATTTCCAGAAGTTTTTACAGTGGCTACCAATGTGTGAATGAAGTAGGAATTAGCTGGAGAAGTTCTTGGGAAAAAAAATTCTACTAGAGTAGCTTTGAGAATACTGTTACGACTTCTGAGGAAGGAAAGGTAACTCTTAGTTCTGTGAGTAAGGAGACATTAATGTCTGCAGCAGAAAGACTGCAATTATATTCAGTACAAAACTGTTTACAGTGCTGAAACAAACTCACTTCACATGTGATATGAAAACACTTGAAAAATTCATTAGATAAAGGGTATACATGGACTGCGTGAGGGCACATAGGCTATACACGAGGTAAAAACTATTCCCGTGCACTGAAGACAAACAATAGGTGAGTAAAAAAAGGCTGGACTTCGTGTCTTCCTGTTGGAGTCTGGGATTTTCAGCCTGGCTTAATAACATAAGTGAAATGAATTAAGTGAGCTGGTGGACGTTTACTTCCAGTACTGAATCATTACACAAACTGGTATAATCTGGGATGATCTTACAAGCTGAAATTGCAGATACCTATTGCAGGGAAATGGTGGACCTGAGAGCAGCTGTGTTTTGCAGAGCTGCCTGTGCACAACACAGTCCTGCTGTGGCTGTCTTTTTGCTCTATATCCCCACATTTTGAAGAAGGAAAGCAAGAGAGAGAGAATCATAAAGACCACAAATTTCAGACAAGTGACTGAATTTTCAGATACAAGCTTTCTCTTCATGAGGGTTTGTGAGGGGTTTTTTTCACATCAAAGAACAGAACTACCAATCTTGTTTCTGTGAAGACGAGCATGGCAGGCAGAGGGTTGGCTCTGTGCAGCCTGCCCTCCCTCCTTTTCTGTCTCTCCTTGTTTACCAGACCTGACCAGGAATATACTGTTTTTCTGATAGCCTGCGGGACCCAGCCAAGGAACACTGAATCAGATGCCATTTCAGCTGACAGTACATTTCCTCCCCACGACAATGTGAAATGTGATCTATAAGAGTAGTTTTTCTAAAGGACATAATCTAGATTTATTTGGGAATAAGAAACAAGATTTTTTTCCTGCCCAACACTCTCTGTCGCTCCCTGAGTATCTCTGTCAGGGATTTATTTGCACAATAATGTTACTCCCATTATGTAGGGCAGAGGTGAGCCAAAGATCAAACCAACCAACCCAAGTTTATGGATGCATGTTACCAGTGCTACAAGGAATGACAGTGCAGTCACACAGTGGGGGCCAAAACAAACTTTGTCGGGTTGGCAAGTAAAATAAGTAATGCTCAGGAATTAAAAGAAAACCAAATCACGCAGCCAAAAAAAACCCCAAAAAAGGTAATGAAGAAAGAAGAAAACAAAACAGAGACAAAGGAAGCAACGAGTTTAAATGTCTATTATAAAGATGTACATGCTTGCCACACCATCATGGTACAGCATATACACTTTGTGTCCCTAGACATATGAATGAGATGGTTGGTGGACAAAGGCAGCAGGAAATGGGTTAAATATATTGTATTTCCAGACACATCCCAGCCCAGTTAGCATTAAACCTGCTGCTGCAATTGCCCTGGCAATATGGATTCAATCTGATTTTTCCTATTAGGAACCATTAAGCTAGGATAGGCACAAACATTACAGGGGAATGTGTTTGTGCAATAGATTTCCATTACAATGGTTTCACCTTCTTCCTTTCTGATTTGGGAAAATATCCTGTCCTCTCAGATTATAACCACAACAGATCACGATGCTCCTCAGCCCTGTACTCCAAGCTGTCTGAGCACTTCAGTGCTCTCCCCTTCCCGCCTTCCCTGCTTTTTTTTCAAGGCTGGGTCTAATTGCTATAGAACAAAGGGAAACAGACTTTATTCTTTTTTGTATTTGTCACAATTTGTTTATTTAAGACTCCTACCTTCCAAAAGGGTCTAGTCCCTAGTAAATACTGTTTACTTCTTTATCTTGGTTATGATTAAATACCAGCTTTTGAATTCAGAAGGTGATCCTAAAAAGTTATCATTGTGCGGCAGCCAAAATCAAAGTTACATAAGAAAAACTGAAGCCTGCTTTATTCAAAACTAATGTTCCTGAATGTAAAAACAAATTAACTCTGCCCTATAATCCCCACAGCACAATAAGCTTCTACAACATCTGCTTTACTACTGCTGTCCTTTAGAGGAGGAATCCAATTTTTACATTTAACAATGCAGTTGAAACATCTTTTTCTCCTCACAGAGATCTAACCTAATTTTTTAGACACATTTGCAGTGTCTTCATTCCTTCTTAAGGCTTCTTAAGGTTTTGCAGCCTGTCCTTAAGACATTAGTGCCCGCTCCTTGAAAAGGATAATAAACTTCAGCAGAACTGACTCCCAAGTACATCTGCTCACCCATTTGCTCTATACCCTAGAGCAGGGTGGAGGATAGTGTCCTGGTCCCTGGAGAAAATTTTTGTGACAGGAATTAGTAGGAACCTGTTGTGCAGCTGATTACATTTCAGGGTTCAAAATAAATTATTGTGTTTGAACACGTTCATTGACTTAGGTGTCTCATAGTGCTCAGCCTCACCACTGTAATTAGGAGTGGCTAGCCCCTACTTAACAAGATCAAAACATTTCAGAATCAACACTGATGTAACTGAGTATCAGGACATTACCTCAGGACCTTCCCCTTTGTCCTCTTCCTCAACTGTAGTGAGTTTTTAGTGCTGCTAAAGGGACAACATGGAAGTTCTTTGGTTGAATGATTTCTCTTCAGCTCTTTAGCCCAGATGACCATGCAATCTTACATTGTCACAAAACCAGGTAACAATACCCCTGCCTCTGCCAAGAAGCTGGTGTCTTTTCCTAACTGATCAGAGACTGGTCTGCCAGAGAAGGGTTCACACACACGAAGGACACCATGTTGCATGGAATGAGCTCAGTGATAGCACCGACAATAAACTCCTTTTGTCAACTGAAGAGAGTGAACAAATGAACACAGCAGCCTGTCCCCATCCCAAAAAGCCACTACCAACATTGAAACCCAAGCTAATGAAACAGAAACCATTCACACAAACGCCTCTCAACATATCCACTGCTTCCACTGGTGCAGGAATGAAATAGTGAGTTACCCTCCGTGTTGCCAGTGTATGGGGCTGTGTTCTCCTGGGAGGAAACAGATGCTCTTGGGACTAACAACAACTCTCCAGCCTCAAGAGGATAGGTTGAGAGGTGGAAGCACAGCAGCAGAGCAGGGAGAATGATTAACATGACTGATCTGGGTGTTAAAGGTGCAGGCTTCCCTTGTAAGTTCCCTCCTAACCCATTTGTGTTTGTTCCCGTCTGTGGGTAATGGGGAACAACTAGACCTGAACTGCAGCACTAACAGAGCCATTTTAGAGATGTATTTATGGCATCCACCTGCAAGATTTCTAAGTTGTCATTTGAGAATTGAAAATGCTTTGCAAGACTAATGAGAATTATTGTAAAGCACCCACAAAACACTATATTCCACAGGACTTACCATAATTAGTTTTATCAGCGAATGGTAAAGAACTCAGCTTGATATTAAGTCTTTTGTGGTGACAGCATTGTGAGATGAATGAAAAAACAGATGTCTCCATTTTACATAGGCCTCCAGACTAATGCTTATAACAGGATACAGCTAATGCCTCATGGATCATCTTTCTCATGCCTTTCAAGCAATTGTTAAACAAGGGGGAAAGGCCAGCCTGCTGCTTCATTCACTACAGCTTTTTCTTTCCCCTTCTCCTTAGCCTTCTCAAAGTTATTGGCAATCAAAGCTGAAAACTGAAGGTGGGTTACTACACCTTTGACTTGCAGGCCTGAATATTGATGAGCCACAAGAGACAGAGATGGAGAGAGTGACAAAAGGTGAGGGGAAGAGACAAAAGGTTGGAAACAGCTTGTTTCCCAGCACACACACTGACAGACAGGTAGTGTTAACACTGTACCTAGAGAGGCTGCCCTCAGTGGCCAGGCTCGGGGAGTCATCGAGGACATTAGGTTCACTGCAGGAGGGGCAGGGAGATTAAGAATTTAGGGAAAGAAAATGCAAAAAGCATGCGCTTGTCTCTGTTTTCAAGGGAAGAAAATATCAACGGAATAAAAAAGTAAAAAAAGGACGGTAACATTAATCGGTCTTACATGCTCAACAGCACATATATGACTCAGAGGAGGTGAAAGAACATCTGATAACAGGAGCAGTCTTTAGAGGGAGTTTACACTGCATGAAGCCTTCTACGTCTCTGCTGAGATTTGGGGAGCTGAGAAGTTGGACAGGATGTGTTTCTAAAGGAAATAAGGCAGGGAACTGTTTTCAAAGCTATTTTCCTGCAGCATTTTGATTTATTTCAGTTCTATTTACTTTCAGCATCATAGAAAGCTTTTTTCCTTCCCCATGAGCCACTTCTTCCTTGAGGGAGGGCTGATCTATCTCCCATGAGCTATAGACCACTCTCCTTCTGGTGCAACTCTAAGGACAAACATGGGGAAAACAAGGTCTCATAATGCAATGAAACTGTAAATAAACAGCTGGCAAGGGTCTTGGCCAAGGAGTACACAATTCCAATGCTTTTCTGCAATGCAGACATCAGGCAGGAGCAGCCTGCTCAGGCCATAGGAAAAGAAAGAAAGGAAGAAAGGAAGAAAGGAAGAAAAGAAGAAAGGAAGAAAGGAAGAAAAGAAGAAAGGAAGGAAGAAAGAAAGACTGTCTGCTGGGTTACCAGCAGGAAAGCAGTAATAACTTTACTTAGCATTAATTAGTTTACATTTGTGAGGCAGTCTGAAATCCCAGAGACCATCCATAAACTCAAAAGGCATGACGTCAAGGACTATGATTATGCTTGCTGAGCTGGTCCTTCCCCTACCCACATGAAAAGTGGTTCTCCTGCTATACCATGTACTTAAAAAGTAGAGAGTGAAGCTCTGTGGTACTTAAAGTCTTTTTTTCTCAGCATCACCATGATTTGGGATTGCACAAAGCAAACATTGCTCTCAGTCAGCTGTAACTCTTATGAAGTTTATGCACTAAAGATGGTAGTGAAAGATTGAGGAAAATGGAGTCTTGCATGTTAATTTTTCAAGGAAAAAAGGGACCGAATCAACTGAGTTTGAAAGTCAAATGAGTTCCTGTAAGTCCTTTTGTGAAAACTCACAGATAAAATCTGTGTAACTCCTCTCTTGTAACTCACTTCTCCTATCTCTGCTGTTAGATACCACAGCTGTTAATTTTCCTTCATCTATCAATGTTATTTCTTTAATTCCAAGCAAGAATGGGGAGGGAACAATATTGTTTGATTTTCCAGGGGTGGTCAAGACATAATGTAGAATATATTCTTTAAAGGTTCAAAGGAAATAACACAAATTAATCTGTCCATTGTCAGATATCCTTGGATAACTATGTCACGGACAAATAAAACAATAAACATTGCTTACTTAGAAAAAAACCCCACGTTTAAATGCAAAACTTCTCTCCACATCTTCTAAAGATGTACATTTCCCAACAAGCTCTTTCTCACCACTCCATGTCAACCAGGAATAAGGCATTCAATGTTATTTGTATCAACAAGTATTTCAGGTTTAAAACAGTATTACATCCCATCTTTGAACATAGAGTTTAATTTCTGCGATGAGCTAGTTACTCTTCTAGGAAGGACAAAGAACACACGGAAGAAAACAAAGTAAATCAAACTGCCTCTGCTCCCCTCCCCCAGCTTCTCAAGATTCCTCCCCACTCCCCTACACAGACTGGGTGTGGTCCCCCGGTTTAATGAATACCCCAAAACCATGTTTCCTTTTGCTATTCAGTAGTAGCAGAGAAAAATAATAACTCTGAGTGTTTCTGAAACTGCTTGAGGGGAAGGTTGCTGTGGATGACAGCTTGTTCTTATGGACCCTACGCAACACAGATCATCCTGGAAAATCATTATTTCCAGTCCTGCGCCCTTGGTCCAACACTATTCCAGGATGAATAAATTTAGCATCACTATGTTGGCACCAATTCCACTATCCCATATCTCTGATGTACCTGTGCCATTTATGCTCTTGTTAATATAATGGGAAAGGGGACAAGCCCATGTTGTTACCTTTGGCTAGGTAACATGCCCACCTCAGCCTGAGGTGCAGACATGCTGGAGAGATGGCTGGAGAACCGCCTCCTCCCAATGGCACCCATAAGGTATGTTTCTTGTTCACTTACCACACTGGGCATGCTCAAGGAGTCATCTAGAAAGAGAGAAAAAAACAGAAAGGAGAGGAAACAACCACCCAAATCCCACCTGCATCTTGACAGTTGTCAAGAGATAACAGGATGCCAAAGGTGTACCCAGCATTCACTTACCAAGAGCCCAAGCCTGAAAATTGGAATATTCCATTAGACTTTACAGCCACAGTGCAGAAAGACATACACATAAACCCCTGCAGGATGAGGAACCTGACAAACATGGAGCAGGGATTTATGTATTCTTTCAGCTTAAATGGCTCTCAGGAAAACATGTTTGGGGAATCCAGCTTCCACTAGGGAATTAATCCTGTGATTAATAAATTGTTTGTTAATACACAGTGTTTCCAGCATAAAAGTTGTAACTGGACCTTGTCCTGGTGTGAAATAAACTGCTTCTATGATCTAGCAAAAGCACTGTGACAAAAAAGCCAAAATACATGACAGCAAAATGCAGAACTGACACCCTTCAACACCCTTCAGGACATGCATTTTAAAACGTCACCAAAAATTTGGATAAGTTGACTCAAATACATCATACTGCAACAGAACTATGCAGACAGCTGGACTGCAATCAGGACAGCTTGAAATTTTCAGTGCTGTTTCAAATTATATCAAGTATCCAGAGAGAAATTACTTTATTGTGGTTTTTGCCACAACAACTTTTAATTACAAATAAAGAAAACAAAGGGGTGGGTTTGTGTAATTTCCTCTCTTTTTGACCTTTTCCTATTCTGAGGTACTGAAATATTTTACGGCAGTGTTTATCCAAGGCAGAGCTGAGGAAATAATGCTGCAGTTCAGATAGGAAGATGGCACTTACCGTTCCACACAGTGGCTCAGAATTAATCTGAAACCACAGTTTGCCACAATGAATAAATATCTGAACAATGTATAAGCAATACAGCTCTGGGTGGATTGTACAAAGTTTAGTGGTGAACCCAGCTAAAATAAAGTTGGGCTAAACCTGCAAAGTTTCTGGCTAATTGCTCTTTGCCAAAAGGCAATTCTGCTGTAACTGCATGGGCCTTTCTTTTGAGCCCTCCATTTTCACTCCTTCTGTTTGATGCTTTTGGGGATCCTGCAGGAACAGGATCCTAACTACAGAGCCACAGCCCCTGTCCACTGTCATGATGGCCAAAGAGAGGCCTGGTTGCCAAATGCCTTGTCAGAACTGTGATGATTGCACATCAGCCCGCATCTCAGGCACTAAAATCCTCCGTGTGCCCTTCCCTTTACCCTGCCATAGCTCAGAGGGCAATGAGGAGGTATGTTACAACTCAAATTTTAACACCATGTATACCAGCCACACCAGCTGCTCAACCTCGTGCTCCTGTGGACCTTTTATTCATACTGGGACGGGGGCAACTGTGTTCCCCTCCCAGCCAGCCTCTGGGCATCAAGAAAACATCCTCAGTTGTTTGGGGCTTAGTATCAGTGGCCACGTACTTTCTTCATCCTCCTCATCTGTGTGGCTCAGCGTGTCCTGCGAGGCCTGCTGGGAAGGCTCGCTGTCCTGCTCCCAGACTGTGCCAGTGCCAGTGTTGGAGCGGGACATGGTGGCCAGGCTCAGGCGGTAAGCAGAGGTGGAGGTGCCCACAGTGCTGACAGATGTCTTCCCTTGGTAAGCTGCGCAAGAGGGGGAAAACCAAACCCAAGTCACTCATGGCACTAGAAATCAACAGCAAGCCAAGCATTCTTGTCACACTGGGCACCTCATTCTGCCTGGACTAGTGAGGCAGGGGGACCTTCTCACTCTCTACAACTCCCAGACAAGAGAGTGGAGCCAGGCTGGAGTTGGCCTCTCCTCCCCTGCCACCAGCAACAGGACAAGATGAAATGGCCTCAAGCTGCACCAGGGGAAGCTCAGGCTGGACAGGAGGAATTTCTTCCTGGAAAGGGTTGCTAAGCATTAGAATGGGCTGCTCAGGGAGGTGGTGGAGTCATCACCCCTGGAGGTGTTCAAGAAATGATTGGACGTGGGACTTGGTGCCATGGTCTAGTTGACAAGGTGGTGATCAGTCAAAGGTTGAACTTGATGATCTCAGAGGTCTTTTCCAACCTTAATGGTTCTGTGATACTGTGACGGGGGTGGCAGAGGTGATAAAACACAAACAGCTGCCTTGCTCGCCTCACCTTTCCAAAATCTCTGTTTTACTTATGCAGTCTGATTTTCACAACCAGTATTTTACAGATCAGCTTCAACATTTAGAAACAAGGCAAATTCTTGCCAAGGAAAAAAGACTGAAGCACTTCCTTTTGAATTTGTTTTCCTAAGAAGAAAGCACATAAACTGCTTGCCATGTATGAGCAGCAGCTGCCATCTCGTGGCAACAGGGGTGGCCATCACTGAAGAAAAGTCTCCCCTTGTGCGGGAGAAAATTCAGTGCCCCATCAGCTCAGGGATGCTGATCTGGATGTCATAGTAGAGAAAAATCAAAGAGACCTGGAGAAAGTTGGAGGATCTGCTGCTGCTGAGCAGCCAGACCTTTCTGCACGAGGAGCTTTGGCTTTACAGTGGTACTTTTTTATATCGTCAATGGGAGAAGGGAGGAAGGTGGGGGGAGGAGAAGAGTTCTGAAGGTGTGGTATAATTTTTTTTTCTTATTTTAGGTCTGTTAATAAACTTCTTTATATTCTTTCAAGTTTGGTGCCTGCTTTGTTTTTCTTCTAATTCTTATCTCACAGAAGGTAATAGTAATGAGTATTTTGGACCAAACCACTACACAGGGACAACCTTATATTTGACTGAACAGAGATCAAAACCTCAGTGGCACAGGGTACATGGAGATGAGGGCTTCCTTATTCTAAGCTCTATCCTCATGATCCTGTCATGAGACAGCTCCTTCCTCCATGATGATTTAGTCTGTCCAAGAGACAAGGTAGGCTAAATAAGGTAGAGTACCATCTGCTAGTCTACCTGGTAACCGGTGAGAAGCTGTGATTAACTTAAGCCCCAGATGCCTCAGCCTAGTAGCTGTTTGTCCATCCACAAAATTCCTGTCAGAACCTTCATCCAAGAGATGGAAAGAGGAGTGGTCCTTCTTGGCTGTTAGCTGTATTGCCCAGCTCTATGCAGAAGAGAGATTACTAGAAGATTTCTGCCAACATCCTCCCAGGTTCAGCACATTCACACTCCTTCCAAGTGCTTTGAATGTCTTCATTGTAGAATTAAGTCCACATGCCTTTCCCCATCCAGAGGAACTAAGACTAGCTGTACTCCATGGATCAGAGCACCTGGATGACTGACATGCTCTTTAGCTTTGGCTAGGAAAAAGCTCTGTGATTTAGTTTCAAAGGGTTCTTAGGCCTACTAACTTCTGAAAGGTCACTCCATACATATATAATTCTTCCAGAAGTGCTGTTCCTCTGTTCTCAGCTGGGGAGTAAGGGCTATCTTGCCTTCAGGGAGTGAAATATCAGGAGCCAAAGCAACTGTTACCTTGCACTGGATGAAGGGCCGAAGGAGCACAAAGATAGGGATCCGTGTTCTTACGATAAAGTCGAGGAAATCCCACAGGGCCAGCCCTCCCACCTTCCGCAGGGCCATCTCTTTGACTTGCAGGCTCAGCCAGTACCACTGGCTGTCCAGTTGGCGTTCAAAGCAAACAAGGATCACCTTCAGGGCTACAGGGGAGCACACATCAGCAAAGGGCAGTCAGAGATGTTACCAGTGTCCCTCATGAGCACTGGGGGAAGAATGGGGGAGGGGGCCACAGTGAGCACAAACCTATACAGGCATGCTTTGCATGTACATGCACATGCACACCCACACACCTCAGAGTCACAACTGTCTTTTCTATCAGTCTCCAAACATGGCAGGGAAGGAGCAACCAACCTTCTAGTAATAAAGGCCTCAGGATCAGTATTGGCAGTCCCATTCCCAGAGAAATTTTTCTACTTCATATCTAAGTCCCTCTGTATTTTCTTGCTCTGGCTTTCCCTCTCCCTCCCTGTAGAGCTGTCTTCCCAGAATCCGATATTTTGAAAGCAGCTCAGAGTAGGAATACAGTCCTGGCTGATCAGACAACCTCAAAAATCTTGACCAAGCATATCCACACAAAGAGTCACCCTGTGAGCACAATAATCTGCAGATGATTTATAGGACAATGAAAAGAACCTTTCTAGCAGTGCAGCTGCATGAGTCATGGTCACACTGCAATTTAAATACAAATATGGTCCAGTAAGCCAAGGGCAGTAATTCACAAGAGCAAGAGCATGGCATTACAAATGGGGATGAACAGCAATGAAGTTCAAAACAATGCTCTGCATTAAAGTGGGCAGTGATTAACACTTGACTTACAGGAGAGACAAGGAATCTCTCCCTTTCCATGTTCCCCATGTCTGGTAAAAACATTGTTGGGGGAAAGTTGACTACTCCATCTTTCTTAATGGGATGGCCAAGACTTCTCAGCCATTACACCTCTGTATCCTGGTTTGTTTGGGTGGGGGGCTAAATCAGTGGTGAACTGCCAATTTTTCATGTTTTACTCCATTCCTCAGATACAGGTTAACAAAGACCAAATATAAATCTTCAGATAAATGCTCGCCCTCACAAAATCAGAAACAGAGAAGCTGTTTTTGAAGGGGTGCTTTGAGACAAAACTGTCCCCGTATAGGCCTGACTGCCTGCAGTGCTGCTGCATCTCCAATTTAATTATTTTTTCTGTCCTTTCACCTGTGGGTCAGATGGGAGATAAGGCAGTACTATCTTGCACCACCCTACAGCAAGCAGGGGGCATACCAGTCAGTAAGGACCGTGTGTGGGGCCAGCAGCCAGACAGACTACACCACCTCTCACCCTAGATAGCCAAGGGCCAGTGAGGCTGTGATGTTAGGGGTTGATGGGCAGTCTGACTGGCCTTTGTGGCTTCACTGCTGTAGTCTGGCAGTGTGAAAACTGAGCGACTTCTACCTGTGCTGCTTCTCCTCCAGCTGCAGTGCAGACATCACTCATGTTGTGATATATTCCAGAGGTACTCCTGGCTTCATGCTCTGGCCTGGCCCCTTGTTCAGGATAAGGCCTAAAGCAGCTCTAAAGAGGTCAGTTAGCTCCTGCCTGAGATGGTTTTCTTTAATGCTCTCTACAGAGAGCACTCCACTCTACTCTTGAGCACTCCACCATAGCTCTGTCTCTTCTCAGTGGTCAGTAGAAGCCATCACTCACCCAGGTAGGCAGCCTGGCTGGTGGATTCTGCAAGCCCTTCCCGCCGCAGGTCCTTCCCTGCATCCCCTGGGGTGGAGCAGTGGGCGGGGGAGCTCTCCAGCATAAAATTCTTGCTGCGGGAAGTGCTGATGATGCGAGGTGGCAGGAGGATATTGATAACAGTCTGGAGCAGCAGCAGGACCTCAGGCTGCTCCAGCCAGGGGCTGTCTGAGATACATTGGGAGGGGAAAGAGAGAGAAAGATCAGGCTACATCCCATCATAGACACCCAAAAGATCCAGACTCTGTTCAGTTCCAAAATGGGGTGTGACACAGATCCGTGCTGTAAATCAAATCTCTCCTGATGGGAGAGAGTTTTTTTAAGTTCTTGTTAGGAGTTCAAGAGACAAACGGAGACTTTCCGCTTTCACTGCTGCTGGGTAGTTGTTTATTAAGTCTTATCAGAGAAACAGAGTCACTAACATCACCCAGACACAGTACAGAGCAGAGAATGCAGGAGAAAGCCTCAATTATCAAGATTTATACAGCCTTTTAAAGATAATTTAGCCAATGGTTACTAAAAACATATATTATTTTCACTTTCCTACCAATTATTCAGTAACACAGCCAGGAACTGCAGAATTTTTTGTCCAATCATCCAAAATTACTTTTACTGCAGAATATGGAGTAGTAGAAGAAGAAGAAAAAGGTTTGGAGAACAACAACAATCCTCCATTTTGTTGGTTTTTGCTCTTATCTATTTACTACAAAGAGAAGCTTAAAACCTCTTAATTTTTTCACCCTGTGACAATCTTACATAGTAGTCTATCACCTAATTCACACCATTGTATTTTCTAGCTCTTGTCTGATAGTTGGTAATTTTTTCCAAGGTTGGAGATCAAAACAGTGTTGTTCAGGGGGTAAAACCCCTTCAAAACAGGCAGAGAAATATTCTCGGTACTCTGGGTTCCTACAGGGTGCATCTCAAATGTCCCCTAAGCATAAACTCCGTCCCACACACCTTGTTATGCTGCTTCTCCTCCTGCAAGCAAAGTTTATTTTAGCACCAACACAAACACACACAAACATAGAGCCACACAGCACAAGGAAATGTCCCATTCAGTGGTCTCATTTCCTTTTAGCATTCCCCTCTCCCTTTACTCTTTGCTTTCATTTAGGGATTTACCAGTGAAGACCCTCTACAGCAGAAAGCAAGGAGCAGGACTTGTGCAAGACAAGTGGCATGGACTGGGCAAACTGTGATCCACAAGGGCACACAATTTCTGTGACCTCTGTGTTGAGCTTTTGACAGGGTACCCTTCCTTCTCGGACCAGGGTAAGAGAGCAGAGGAGGCTGCTGTTCTGCTAAGTTCTTTATTTCATAGTTTCACGGCTTTCTTGAAAGCAGAGTTTGAAGGGGGGTACATGATAAAGCCAAGCAGCAGCAGCAACAGCAGGCAAAAACAGCTTCTTCTACATGCTCTATATGCTCCATTTATTTTCTTACAGAAGTGTGGATTATATTTGTTAACTGACCAATAAGATTAACACACGATTCTAGTTTTTCTTTCCTTAACCTATCCTGGTCTAATTCAAACAGTCATAAATCTTACACAAGTATTACATAGGTATTACACAAATTTGCATACATAGTTTATATCAGTTCTTATTGTTTATGTGAACACTCTATCTAAAAAATGTGAACAGTACAGTTCTATCTATATTTTGTCTAAAGTAAAGAATTCTGTGAAAAGGTAACACTGCTGCAGCAAGAACTGTGTTTAAGGTCTCTGCTACAGCTTTTTAATGTTTAAAGCACTTAGCATGTATTTCTACTAAAAGTTAAAAATCTATATTTCACTTTGGTGTGACTTCATGTATCTCAGCTTGTCCAAAGGTTTTAATTCAACCCCTGTGCTTTGGCTTCCCTCTGGGCCTGAGTCCAGAGGAGCTTTCACTCCAACACCTCTGCTCCCCTCTGTGACTTCTGCTACAACAGATTTGTCTTGCCCTGCACTCCAGTTTCAAAAGCAGGAGCACATCTGTGTAGGACCTGACTCAAGAACCAAGGCACAGCTGAAATAAAGAGAAGAAATAACAACTCCTCCCAGCGGGGCTCTTTTCAGTCTCAGACCCAAAGGGCACTTAGCTGACATACTGCCAGTGACAGAAAACCAAATTAAAAAATAAGAATAAAATACAGAGAGCAGGGAAAGTGCAAATATCCAAAAGAGGGACAAAAATTCTTTTTGTTAAATTAGTCAGACCTTTGCTTCCAGATCCTACTGTGAGCACAAATGGAATCAGTAGGTTTAAAAGCATTCCTTCCCTTCTTTCCTGATTGGTGAATGGGGAGACGACATGGCTTAGGGGGAAATCTTCTTTCAAAGCCTGTGCAGTAATAATAAAAAAGGATTAAACGATTTCATCAGCAGATCATGCACACAAGTCACTGCAGGGAATGACGATCCCCTGGCCACCCTGTTCACACAGTACACCACCAGCTCTGATGACCTGATTCAGCATTAACTGAATGAGATGTCCTCAGACCATTTAGTCAGGAGTAAAAGGAATTCACAGAGTAACATAGGGATCACCTGCTCTTGTCATAGCCAAATGTAAGAAGCCCAGACTCCTAACTCTTAAATATCATTAACAAAATCAGATGTATCCCACAGGAGTCAGCTGAGTGTTAGTCCTAAGCTCTCCACTGCTGTGAATGGTATCAGGATCTGACACAGACTATAGAGAATAAAAAAAGGAACAGAGGAAACTGCACAAATGACATTATCTAAATATTCTCCTGTCCGAACACGGAGGCTATTCCCAAACACATTTTTGGTCTGCCTCACTTTGTGCTGCCCTGTCATCCTTCTTAACACAAAGAATGAACTCCTGAAAAATAAACAAAATGCATGCTTACTTTTTGACACACAGTCAAGCTTACATTGAAAGGTCTTTCACCTTTTTTAGAGGAAGTAATTCAAAAGGCTGTCACCAAAACCTTTGCTCATTTACAACATCCCAGTTGCTACAGACTGTGAAATGCAGCTGAACCTTGTAATTCCTCAAGCTTGCAGACCTGGGCTGAGAAATTCTAGGAGATGTTTTCTGATGGGGTGTGAGGTACTTCTGTTTTGTATTCTGCTGGAAGTATTGGGAATTATGACTTGTGTTTTTCCTGACATGTTCGGTTTTCATTACATTTAAGCCCACAAATGAGTGAACAGGGAGAAGAAGATAATAGAAGTAAAAGTTCCCAATAATTTTTTTAAAATTTATTGATTTGGTACCTGTTTTTGTTTTATTTTTTAATATATAATATTTCACAGCAAGTGAAAGTGGCCTTTTTGGGGTTTTTTTTGTGTGTTTTGTTTTGTTTTGATTAAGGAACCATTCCCTCAGAGCTGGAAGAAGTCTGTTCTCTTTCTGTGCCAGTTTGTACCAAAAAGTCCTTTTGTGCCTCATGCTTGGAGGGACCGCTTTGTGTGTTGGTCCCTGTAAGCCTTCCTTCCCAAGCCATCCTGCTGCTCAGAAATACCTGCCTAAGTATTCAACTGGATGTACCAATGCATATTTAAAAATTCAAGTTGGAGCTAAATTAGCTTTGGTCACCATTCAGACTAATTTCATGCCAGTGGGGAAGGAAAGGGACACAGAGGCAGAAAGACTCTGTAGAAAGTTATAGTGCTGCTATGAGAAAGGAATAGTGGTGAAAATCTGCAAAAAGTCTGGAACTTTTTTTAATTCTGGCAACAAGGATATCATTGCATCAGCAGCTGAAAAGCCAAGTTGCCTGGCTTTTTGTGCTGGCACACTGTGTGATCAGCTCAGGTAAGAGCAGAAGAGCACAAACTCCACTCTCAGTTACACACATGGTCCCACAGGAAAGTTTGCATGGATGTAACCCAGGCCAGGGCCCATCCTCCTGTGGCAGAAGTCTTACACTAACTCCTTAGATCCTGCAGACAATCCTAACCTGCTTGTCAGAGCCTTAAACAGCATCCATCAGCCAAACTCCCTGGATTTCCAATGGCAGTGTTATGCTTGCTGTGGCCTTGGCCCCAACAGATGAATTCTGAGCTCAGTTCAAGCCTTCAGAAAGGAGGGAGAATTTACATGTTGCTTCTCCTTAATTTTTTGTGTATGTTCCACACTTTTTGCAGAAAGAAAACAGAGCACTGATGAGTTGGTGTCTCAACCAGAAGCTCTAAAGGCCTGGCCGTGGGCCAGGGCAGACACACCTGTATCTGCAATGCTACAAGCCAGACAACAGCTGTGCTGAAGGGCAGAGGTGGCGAGAGATAAGGGCTGAGATGAAGAAGGGGTAATCCGTCAGCCACACTGGAGGGTCCTACCACTCCCATCACCTGCAATACAAACAGAGCACATCACCACAACTGGCTACTTACAGTTTCATCCATGCCATATCCTCCAACGTCAGTGAAATGGAGGTGCCTTTCATTGAGCACTGAGCTGGGGTGGATCTAGGAGAACCAGCCCCCCCAGTGGTCCTTGCAGGAGCTGGGGCCAGTGAGGAGAAGGAGTTCTAGCAGGGAAAGGGAGGGGAAAAGAGGGAACCAGCAAGGATGGGAAGAGTGCATAGGTAACCCAGTACATTCATAAATGTACTCAGTACCAGCCCTGAATGATCAGCACTGGACTGGTGGAACAGCTAGAGTTGGAGGATATGTCATTTGACAACTGTAACAAATAAAAATCTGTCATCAAAGCAAAAAGTCTGCATTGAAACTGGACATCTTTTCCCTTCCCTTGCTTGAAAACTAATGTCCTAAGTTTGACCCAAGCCAGGTTTTGTACAATATTCAGATTCCTCTCAAAGACAGTCTGCTTTGGGGAACTCTATGTATGATTCCTCTCAGCTGACTGACCCCAGATGTCTGAAGCAGAGTCACCTGCATGTGACCTGGTTGTCTGGAACTCCTTGAATAATCACCAGAAGGAAACAGCGCTTCTAGGGGAGAGTTATTTGTACTGTTTGGGATGTGTTCCTCAGGAATTAAATCACAGGTCTCCATATGCCTGTTTCTTGCCATGACCAGACACATCTAGATGATGGGAACAGGGCGAAGGTACCTGGCAGATACCTAAGCTTATGGGAGATGAATGCATGCTTCTTTTCCAAATCCAGCCTGGGGAAAAGGTAGTAACCAGGTTTTTGCCAGAAAACCAAAGAGCAATTTAGAAGGGAAAGAGTCAGAGCTCCTTCTTTATATCACTATGGATTATCATTGAGATATTTCCTCACCTTCCCGGGTGATTGATTTTTGGGGCTCCATGGTCTACACGATACACCATGCAGTCAATGCTCCCACAGCTCATAGTGCACCCAGTTCTGACAGCTAAAGGTAAAATACTTGTAGCAGTAAGAGTACATGTTCCTGGTAGCTCTCCCTGGTGTTCCCAGCCAGCGGAATGTAAGCACAATGACTGCACCTCAGTGTAGATACAAAAATGCTGCTAGCAAGGATTTTCTTGCTATTTTCTAAGTCTGTGAGAGACTTTTCTCTCTCACAGAAGAGGTAGCAGAGTAAGTAAACAACCAAGCCACCTGCAACCTTGAAAAGTCTTGTTTATGGTATAGTAGAAAAATATTTTGACAATGGATGTTTTAGGATTTTAGCCAATCACCCCAAGAGGTGGCTGATCCTTTGTCCAATTAGACTATGAAGAAAAAAGTCTATAAAAGAGTTTGTAAAATAATTAAATAAATCAATCTTGCTGCACAGTTCCTGCCTGCTGGATCTTCTCTCCTCCTCCTCCCTATGGCTGCGGGACACGGTGATATACCCTAGGGCCCAGGCCTGCGGTAATACCTCAGCACTGTGGAGCTTCCTGCTATTTTTAGAGCACTGGCTGATTCTTATTGTGGACCCCTTGGAGATCTTTCTGGGGTGATTCACTCTGCCATGCCTGCTTGCCAAACTGCAAGTCCATTCCAAACTCCTATTTGAGCTGTGTAGCAACCTGCCCATGTAACAATTCTAAGTAGTCTGAGGGCCCAGATTTGTGTTAGCGCCAGGTAGCTGCTAACTCTGCTTGGACGAAGAAGAAGTCTTATGGACTCTGACAGGTTGGAGCTTTCCTGCCCTTGCAGTAATGAGTGCTGAATTGACCTGAAGGAAAGGAACATGGCAAAACCTGATATTGCGTTTTAACTAATGATCATTGTTTTTAAAGCCCCTCAGAGCACTTCTGAACCCTGAAATGTTTTTTATAGCTGCTAGATAAGGTTACAACATTTGTGCTCTAAGGAGAAAATGTTAACAATAAAATTCTAGTGCAGCCTTTCTCCCTTAATTTATATTTTTGCACATGGAATGAAAGCATGCTTGTTTGCTCAAATGGCTGGAGTTACATGAATATCAAAATGGGGGCTTGCCATCCATACATGCCAGCAGTGTAACAGCTGCAGAAACACTATGGTCTATCACTGAATGACCAGGCAAACTCAGTCCATATCATTTGTCTGTTGAAACACACTTAGGAGCATAAACTTTACTAAGAGAGGGATCTGTGTGGATACAAAAATGCTGCTAGCAAGGATTTTCTTGCTATTTTCTAAGCCCATGAGAGACTTTTCTCTCTCACAGAAGAGGTAGCAGAGTTATGTAAACAACCAAACACCTGCAGCCTTGAAAAGTCTTGTTTATAGTACAGTAGAAAAATATTTTGACAATGGATGTTTTAGGATTTTAGTCAATCATCCCAAGGGGTGGCTGATCCTTTGTCCAATTAGACTATGAAGAAAAAAGTCTAGAAAAGAGTTTGTAAAATAATTAAATAAATCAATCTTGCTGCACTTCTCCTCCCTATGGCTGCGGCACACGGTGAAATATCCTAGGACATAGGGCTGTGATAATATTTGGTGCTGCCCGACATGATCTGCACGCTGCGAAGTGTCCTGCTGCTGCGAGCCAAGCCGAATTTCTCTAGAGGTATGCTGTTCCCCTTTCCCCCCGGGACCGGGAGGTCCAACGGGACTGAGAAATGGCAAACAGCGGCTCACAAACCGACGCTGTGGTAATGGACTGGAAAGGTGTTTTCAGTATAATGCACACCTCCATTCCTGAGAACTCAGTTCGGGAATTATTAGATTGGGCTACCTTAAAAGGGATTTCCATGGACAGAGATACTGCCCTTGACTTTGCCTTATGGCAGGAACTTGGCTGTGCTGTCTGACAGGGAATCCTGTTTTGGGACCCAGAAGTGTTAGGATTATACCAAACTTGGCGTTCGTTATTTATGCTGCTGACCGACCTTGACTGTGGCAGCAGAGCTGGCTTGCCTATTTCGGTGATGAATGACGGAGGGATGTCCGAGGTGGACCCCGCTGACCGGGCTCCAGGGGCAAGTGATGGTAAATCCGAAAAAACACCCTCAGCTCCACAGGCAGAGCCTGCACCGCCTCACCCTGCACAATCACAGGACTCCACAGCCGCCAGGGACCCCGCACCAGCAGAGGCAGGGGTGTCAGGGCAGCGGGAAGATGCACAGTACACCTTGCCGCTCGGCTCGGCAGCAGCCATGGCTTATCCAGGGCCGTGAATTAGCGGTTTAGCGAATTGGACCGTGGCGGCTCCTAGCCTGTTTTGTATGCGCCAGCAGAGCCAAAACTGCCCGGACGTCCCTTCTTGGCCGGTGCGGCTCCAGGCGGGCCTGCACCAAGACTGCCTGGGTGTGGTCCACTGCCCTCCTTGGCACTGGACTGTTCTGCACCGCTGCAGAACCGAGCCATCGACTTTTTAATACAGCATCTGACTTTGCTGACAGAGCTGCTGAGCATATCACGGAAGCTGGAGGAACTGCTCAGCTTGCAAAAGCAGCTGCTGCAGATGCCAGAGGCACCCTGCCACACGGGGTGCACCAGGCCCGTGCCGCCCACAGGAGATGCGGCTCCGAATCAGGAAGTGGCGCAGCCAGCGGCAAACCTGGAAGTAGCGCTGCCGTGGGAAAACCCAGAAGCAGCAGCAGCAGCCGCGCCCCAGCCAGCGGCAGCACCGAATGCAGCTGTGGAGCAAGATCCAGCAGCGGCACCGGGCGCTGGCGCGGTGGAAGAGACGAGCGCGGTGTCGGGCGTGGCTGCAGCTTGGAGGCCAGCGGACGCGCCAGGTGCTGGCATGGCGCAAGAGACGGGCACGGTGCCAGGCACGGCTGCAGCCCTGGAGACGGCTACAGCAGCTCCAGTACCAGTTCGGTCGGGATCGGCCGAGACGGCATCCCGTAAATAGGCTGCTGTTCAAACTGCAGCGCACCCAGCTGTAGTCTGTGCTGTCTGTTCTGCCGCTAGCCAACCTAGCCAAAGTGCCCCTCTCCACCCACCTCTGTTCACTCACAGCGTCTCTGAGTTGCCTTTGCCTGATGATTCCTTGTCAGAAAGTGAGGTAGATGAGGTTCTGGCCCCGGGGTGTAAAGCTGCCATAGCCGGGCGGCAATGGAAAGGCTGCTGCGGTCTCGCCCCTGGACCTTTCTGGACTGCACGGTAACAGTGTGTCCGACCCACTACAATCGCTTCTTAGAGTCAGTTAAGATGCGAGTGTTGGAGGAGGGAGATCGGAAATTAATGGAAACACTTGGAATGCCAAATAGATTTGAGGATTCTGGGGATAATCAGGAAGCTGTTACACTCCAGCTACAGGCTGTGCCAGAAGTTCAGGATGGTAGTGATTCCTCAAAAGGGGAGATCCAAGCTTTCCCAGTGTATAAGGCTCTCCCAAATTCAGGGGAGCATGACAAACACGAGGTGATTGCTTGGAAGGTTGCCCAGGATCTGCAATCCAAGGTGGCACAACATGGGCTAGGTTCTGCTGAGGTTATGCAGATAGTAAGGGTGATAAATACAGATTTGCTTGCTCCATTTGATATTAGACACTTAGGTCAAATTCTATTTCAACCTGTACAATTTACAGTTTTTGAGAAAACCTGGAGAAAGCTGGCCAACAAGGCTGCATTAGGGACTATGCAGCTCCCTGCTGCCGATCCTAGATGGACAGCGGGAACGGATGCTCTTATGGGAACTGGTCCCTTCTCTGATCCCAGCCTACAGGGTACCTTGTCCTCTAGCATCCTGCAGCAAGCTCAACAGGTCAGCATGGCTGCCCTGTTGAAAACCATAGAGCTGTCTGCGTCTAGAGAGCAATATACTGAAATAGTTCAAGGGAAATCAGAGTCATTCCTCTCCTTTGTAGAGAAAGTTGCGGCTTCTCTCGAGAAGCAGGTTGAGGATGACGGGTTAAGGCAGATGTTGTTAAGGCAGTTAGTGAGAGATAACGCAAATGAGGAGTGCGGAAAAGTCATAGATGCCTTATCAGGGGACCCTGAGGTAACAGACATGGTCAAAGTCTGCATTAAGGTGGGATCTGGGAACCAGAAAAGGTCTGCTTTGGCTGTGTTCCTGCAGTCTGGTCATGCATCTTCTGATAGTGAATCAAAGCAACCAAAACAGGCAAAAAAACAGAAGCGGCCTAAGCCGAGCCAAAAAGAAAACACACCGATCCCTCACTGCAAGAGGTGTGGCAGGCCAGGGCATTGCTCGGACTATTGTAGATCTCTGACTCATGCCTATGGTCGGCCATTGTGAGGAAACTTCCTCCGGGGTGCAAGGAGGGGGAATTGGTCTCCAATGCAGTCGGTCCCCCAGAGAGTGGCACAGGTACAGGCACAGGCCTACTCCGCCACCCTAGAGACAGCACCCACGGATCAGACGGGTTTGACGTCCACACCGCAGCCGCAGTCATCTTAGACTCTAGCGGTATTTATAAGGTTCCCTTGGATGCATATGGACCCTTAGCCCAGGGACCCAGTGCAATGCTGGTGGGAAAAACCTGACGTTGCCCATCAAGGAATCTTAGTGCACTCAGGGGTTATTGACGCTGACTTTAAAGGTCAGATTTGCGCTATGGTCTCCACGCAAAAACCCCTATTCCTGAAAAGACCTGCCTTGCTAAATTAGTGCCTTTTAAGTCTTGTGTCCCCAGGATAGAACAACAAACTCACGAAGATAACGGCAGTGGATCTACGGGACTTCCGCAGGCTTTCTGGACTGCAGACATCTCTGACCAAAGGCTGCAGATGACATGTACCCTGATCCTGCTGAACGCTCGTCCACTCCGGACTCAGCTTTGAGGTTTGATTGATACGGGTGCTGATGTAACTATCATCTCCTTCTCTGCGTGGCCTCCCTCATGGCCTTTAGCCCCGGTGGGACTGGCCATCTCAGGAGTAGGAGGACCTACGCAGAGCTATTTAAGCGAACGGCCTGTGGTGGTGAAGGACCCAGAGGGGCACCCAGCTATGATTAGGCCTTATGTTACTACCACTTCCCTTAACCTTTGGGGACGGGACGTGTTGGCAGCTTGGGGGGTATGGATTGGGACAAATTTTTAGCAGGGGTCACTGTGTGTAAGGGCGCACCTTTGCGGTGGCTGACTAACACACCAATCTGAGTCAGGCTCTGCTCAGTTAGCCGAATTAAGGGCTGTTGAATTAATGGTCTTTCAATGATTCTCACAGGAACCTTTGAATTTGGTTACTGAAGCCAACTAGAAAAAGATTTGTATACAATCAATCACCTTACAGTACCACAAATTCAAATAATCCGGTTATTCTGAATCATTTTCTCTCATTGCAGTCTGCAGGTGAGACAAAACTGCCCCGGGCAAAAGCCTGAGTACGGAATTTACTCACTAACCAGTGGCAAGGCCCGCATGAGCTTATTGTTTAGGGTCGTGGGTATGCTTGCATTTCCACAGATACTGGGGTACGGTGGCTACCTTCAAAATGCGTTTGCCCTGACCTACGGCAGCAGAGGCAGAACAGGCAACCTCCAAATGATGACCAGAACGCCAACCATCCAAATGACGACCAGAATGTCGATCATCAGCCGAATGACTCTTCTGATGATGACCAAGATGTCAACCATCAGGCGGATGGTCCTTCCACAAGCAGAGACTGGGATGGTCCTTCCACAGCAGAGACTGAACTTTAAATTTCTTCTTATGGAGTCAGATAGTTAAAGCCTTAAGGACATATTTAGAATTAATAACTGATGTAAATTTCTATTTAGGATTAATAGTAGAGTCGTTATCTTATCAAACAAAAAGGGGGAATGGTGGATACAAAAATGCTGCTAGCAAGGATTTTCTTGCTATTTTCTAAGTCCGTGAGAGACTTTTCTCTCTCACAGAAGAGGTAGCAGAGTTATGTAAACAACCAAACACCTGCAGCCTTGAAAAGTCTTGTTTATAGTACAGTAGAAAAATATATTGACAATGGATGTTTTAGGATTTTAGCCAATTACCCCAAGGGGTGGCTGATCCTTGTCCAATTAGACTATGAAGAAAAAAGTCTAGAAAAGAGTTTGTAAAATAATTAAATAAATCAATCTTGCTGCACAATTCCTGCCTGCTGGATCTTCTCTCCTCCTCCTCCCTAAGGCTTCGGGACACGGTGATACACCCTAGGACTGCGGTAATAGTGGTAACCTTACCCTCTCAATTTCGCAGCTCCCAAACCCTCTCCAAAACATCCAGCAACTGCTCCCAATGAAAAAGTTCTAGAACAAAAAGCCAATTCTGGCCTTCACAGCCCCTTTGCAGTCTAGAGGAAACAAACCAGTGGTATGCTCTTTCCTTCTCAACTACATGTAGCGCATAATCACGTTCTCTCAAGGTGGCAGAGTCCTTGGCAGAAGCGACGCGTCTCCAGCTGCAGCTTGGATGGAGAGACGTGCCAGGCCAGAAAGCATTTGCCGGCCTTCCCTCTTCCCTGTGCAACCTGATTCTTGCAGCACAATCCCTTCCATAGACCTTCCCTGTCGCCGAGTTGAAGCACCTAGAGCTCACACAGAGAGAAGTGTCAGGAAGGAAAACGTTCCAAAAGTACCTCCTTCTCTTAACAGCATATAAATTACGCACAACACACTTGCGGTACTCCTTGCATTTTCCTTCTCAGATAGACGTACGATCACATTGTTCTTCGCTCTTGCAGCTTGGCTGACAACGTCCACCAGCTGTTCTCCTAGAAAAAAGCTCAAGAAGAAAAAGTTAGTGCTGGGCTGCACCTTCCCCTTGCCGCATGTAAGTCCCACCAAACTCACTGCTGCACTCTACACTGCATCTAGCACGCTGTTCTCTGCATCTCAGCACCGAAAGTTTAAGCACATTTTTTTCCCATGGGGCACTGGATGACCAATGGGCAGGAGCACAAGTAGCTACCGTTGAACTTTTCTCTTGCAGCTGCTACCGTGTATTCAGCAAACAAGCAAGTTGCAAGCACGCTCTTCTTGATGCCTGTACACTGCGCACACAAGCCCGGTGCTCTGTGGCTTCCTTCTTCACCTTATGTAACTGTTGGGGTTTTAGTTTAGTCTTAGTTTTTTCCTGTTAAAGGAATTTTCTCCCATATGCATGTTGCTAGGGGACAAATAGCTGTACTTAAGAAAGACAAAAAAGGGAGTGGGGCGGGCCTGGCTACTCCTTTGTCTACACCTGGGTGTGGGGTCAGTTTGCTCTGAGCGTCCGGAGAGAGAAGCTGCAGAGAAAGGAGCTGCTGCTTCTTTCTTTTTGGCCGTTCTTTCTTCCTGCTGGAAACAACGCCGGGACCCCAAAAGCTGCTTTCCCTGCCCTGCTGGAGGCCGAGCTGTGGCTGCCCTGCCCCGCTGCTGCTTCGAGCTTTCACTACGCTGTAGCCCTGCTCGCCCTGCCTGCCTGGGCCTCCGTGGGGTTCTCCCATCTGGATACATCTCGTCTGCCACCCGGGATTTGTGTTCGTCCCTGCCGCTCCAGCCTGCCGTTCTAGCCTGCCATTCTAGCCTGCCGTTCCAGCCTGCCGCTCCAGCCTGCCACTCCAGCCTGCTGTTCCTGAGAGTCCGGGATCGGCTGCCCAGGGGTTTGTGAAGCTCCTTTGTTCCATCCCTCCCGGGATCCCAGGGCACTGGTGCCGCGTGTTTCCCGAGCTCGCTCTGGAGCGCCCCCTGCAGCCGCGGGGGAACCATCGCACCTGCCCTGCTCACCAGGAGCCGCCAGCGCCCCTGCCGGCTGCAAGCGGAACTGCACCCGAGGGGAAAGGGCCTGACAGCCGAGAAGGCTGGGACTGGGTTTGTGTTTGCTGTTACTGCCATAGTTGTTGTTGTTTTGTTTGACTGCTTATATACATATATATAGAGAGAGAGAGTAAAGAACTGTTATTCCTATTTCCCACATCTTTGCCCAAAGGCCCTTGATTTCAAAATATAATAACTTGGAGGGAAAAGGGGTTATATCTGCCACTTCAAGGGGGGCTTCTGCCTTCCTTAGCAGACACCTGTCTTTCAAAACCGAGACAGATCTTGGCGCCCAACATGGGGCCTGAGGGCATTAAGAGATAGAGGTGAAAAAGGAATAACAGTTCCTGGATAACTTTATTTTGTGTGCTAGATATAGGAACCTTGTTAGGCAGCACTATGTGGTCTAGTTTACCCTGGTTCGGGTGGCATGTGGCCGTGGCTATATTCTTCCCCTTTGCAGCTCCTTACTTGAATATGGGTCCTCTGACTAAGGCTACCATTGCTGTTATCCAGCTTGCGTTATGGGTCGAGAAGGTGAGGAATTCATGGGTTTTTAACTTCCTCCGGAATGTGGGCACATGGATAAACGGCTATCACACACTGAGCACATGTTTTTGGGGTTATGTTAACAATGGTACCTTCTGTGAGGAAATGACACCAGGGGAAGTTTTCCCCCAACCCCTCAACCAGTTCTTTGGGCCCACCCCATCAATTTTCGAAGGGTTTAAATTCCCTCTGAATACTAACCATCTGCTGCTGATAGGCCTACTCTATTTAGCACTCAAGGATAAGTTGAGATTGGCTTGGATATCTACCCGGACACCAGCCCCAGAGACTAGAGATCCTGCCCCAGAACCTGACATGGCCCCAGAGAGTGGAGTTCCTACCCCAGAGCCTGATCCTGCCCCAGAACCTGACACGGCCCCAGACACTAGAGATCCTACCCCAGAGCCAGAGCCTGCCACAGCCCCAGACACTAGAGATCCCGCCCCACAGACTGATACCGCCCAACAGTCCACCTCAGAAATGGACTACCCAAACTGGGTGGGGGTACTGGCAAAAGGGATGCAGGAGATGTGCCAAGAGATGGGTCAGGTGCGCCACGGGATATGCCAGGAGATGGGCCAGGTGCGCCAGGAGATATGCCAGGAGATGGGCCAGGTGCGCAAGAAGATGTGCCAGGAGATGGGCCAGGTGCACCAGGAGATATGCCAATTGCTAAGGGAATATACCTCCTCAGCTAGTGAAAAACCCTCTCCCTGCCCCAAAGAGGGTGAGTCCGATGGTGCAGCGGTGGAACCCACAGATGTTACAACCGTCCAGGTTTCAGCTGAACCACAAGGACAACCACAGCCAGCAGCAGTCGCCCCTGTGCAAAGGAGGAAGTGTAAGACCAAATCAGTACGACCAGTTAATGATGATGGGCAACCAGGGCCCTCACAACCAGCAGGAGAGCCAGAGCCAGAAATCATCACTGAGTCCCTGTCGCACGACAGTCTCCGTGCTATGCGAAACGACATTGTGGGAAGAGGGCGTGAGCCTTATACCACCTGGCTGCTTCGGGTTTGGGACCTTATGGGCACAAGTGTGCAACTGGATAGTGGTGAGGCAAGGTATCTGGGATCGTTGACCCAGGACCCAGGTGTGGACCAGATATTTGTGAGGGAGCCAGGACCTCTCTCTCTCTGGGAGCGGCTCTTAAGGAGTGTGAGAGAAAGGTTCATTCACAAAGAAAGAATGCAGGAGTATCATCATAGAATGCAGTGGAAGACACTCGAGCAAGGGATCCAACAGCTAAGAGAGGTGGCAATATTAGAGGTACTCTTTGGGAAGGATGAACAGCATGATAATGACCCCGATAAGGTCAGGTGCACAGGACAGATGATGTGGAACCTGGCAAGGCTAGGGCCATCGCAATACACCACCTTCATTGCAACGATTGATGCTGACAATACCCGAGAAACAGTGGGCTCTGTTGCCAACAAGCTCAGGAATTATGACAGTATGGTCAATGGTCCGCTGAAAGCTCATGTCTCTGCTGTGGTCCAGGACCTCAAAGAGGAGATGAAGGAGATGAGGAAGGAAATGAGGGAGGAGATGAGGGAGGAGATGAGGGAGGAGATGAGGAGGGTCAGTGTGGCACCAGTGCGAGTCACAGGCCCCCAAGTCAGAGCCCGTCGTCCCCCCGCTAGAGAGAGAGGGTACACCCCACGAGCTGTGGTTTTTCCTGTGTGAGCATGGGGAAGACATGAGAAGGTGGGATGGGAGACCCACCTCTGTCCTGGCAGCGCGGGTGCGTGAACTCAAGGAGGGAGGCACTAACCGAGGGGGTTCCGCTAAGGTGAAGGTAGCCTCAGCCTCCCGTGACCAAGCTGCCAGGTATTACAGAAGGGAGGATGATATGTCGGATCCCCTTGAAGGTACCTCGAGCATGTACGCCCAGGGAAAGAATGATAACCAGGGCTAGAGGGGCCCTGCCTCTAGCCAGGAAGAGGCACGGGAGAACCGAGTTTTCTGGACGGTGTAGATCCGATGGCCTGGCACATCAGAGCCACAAAAATATGATGCATTGGTTGATACTGGGGCACAGTGTACTTTAATGCCATCGGGACATGTGGGGGCAGAACCTGTATCCATAGCTGGGGTGACCGGGGGATCACAGCAGTTGACCCTTTTGGAAGCTGAGGTGAGCCTGACTGGGAAGGAGTGGCAAAAGCATCCGATTGTGACCCGCCCAGAGGCCCCGTGTATTCTGGGCATAGACTTCCTCCGGAATGGCTATTACAAAGACCCAAAAGGACTCAGGTGGGCATTTGGGATTGCTGCTGTGGAGGCAGAGGGCATTAGGCAATTGAACACCCTGCCTGGACTATCTGAGAATCCTTCTGCAGTTGGGCTCCTGAAAGTGGAAGAGCAACGAGTGCCAATTGCCACCTCAACAGTGCACCGCCGGCAGTATCGGACAAATCGAGATGCTGTGATCCCCATCCACAAGATGATCCGCGAGCTGGAGAGTCAAGGGGTGGTCAGCAAGACCCACTCACCCTTCAACAGCCCCATCTGGCCTGTGCGCAAATCTGACGGGGAATGGAGATTGACTGTGGACTATCGTGCCCTGAATGAAGTGACTCCACCGCTGAGCGCTGCCGTGCCAGACATGTTGGAGCTCCAGTACGAGCTGGAGTCCAAAGCAGCAAAGTGGTACGCCACTATTGACATTGCCAATGCATTCTTCTCCATTCCTCTGCCAGCAGAGTGCAGGCCTCAGTTTGCCTTCACCTGGAGGGGCGTGCAGTACACCTGGAACCGACTGCCCCAGGGGTGGAAGCACAGTCCCACCATCTGTCATGGACTGATCCAGACTGCACTAGAAAAGGGTGAGGCTCCAGAACATCTGCAGTACATTGATGACATCATTGTGTGGGGGAACACCGCAACCGAAGTGTTTGAGAAAGGAGAGAGAATAATTCAAATTCTCCTGCAAGCTGGTTTTGCCATCAAGAAGAGCAAGGTCAAGGGACCTGCCCGAGAGATCCAGTTCCTGGGAGTAAAGTGGCAAGATGGACGACGTCAGATTCCCACTGAGGTCATCAATAAGATCACAGCAATGTCTCCACCGACCAACAAGAAGGAAACACAAGCTTTCCTAGGCGCCATAGGTTTCTGGAGGATGCACATTCCCGAGTACAGCCAGATCGTGAGCCCTCTCTACCTGGTTACCCGCAAGAAGAATGATTTCCACTGGGGCCCTGAACAGCAGCAAGCCTTCACCCAGATCAAACAGGAAATTGCTCACGCCGTAGCCCGTGGCCCAGTCAGGACAGGACCAGAGGTGAAGAACGTGCTCTACTCTGCAGCCGGGAACAATGGTCTGTCCTGGAGCCTCTGGCAGAAGGTGCCTGGTGAGACTCGGGGCCGACCACTGGGATTCTGGAGCCGAAGCTACAGAGGATCTGAAGCCAACTACACTCCCACAGAGAAGGAAATCCTGGCAGCTTATGAAGGAGTCCAGGCTGCCTCAGAAGTAATCGGCACAGAGGCACAACTCCTCCTGGCACCCCGACTACCGGTGCTGGGTTGGATGTTCAAAGGAAAGGTTCCCTCCACGCATCACGCCACCGACGCTACTTAGAGCAAATGGATCACCCTCATCACGCAGTGCGCCCGAATTGGAAACCCAAGTCGCCCTGGGATCTTGGAAATAATTACGAACTGGCCGGAAGGTGAGACTTTTGGGTTATCTTCTGAAGAAGAAGAGGAGCAGGTGACACGTGCCGAAGAAGCCCCACCATATAACGAGCTACCAGAGAGTGAAAGACAATACGCCCTCTTCACTGATGGTTCCTGCTGAATTGTAGGCGCTAGCCGGAAATGGAAAGCCGCTGTATGGAGCCCCACACGACAAGTTGCACAGGCTACTGAAGGAGAAGGTGGATCGAGCCAATTTGCTGAGCTCAAAGCTGTCCAATTAGCTCTGGACATAGCTGAAAGAGAGAAGTGGCCAAAGCTCTACCTCTACACTGATTCATGGATGGTAGCCAATGCTCTGTGGGGTTGGCTGGAAAGGTGGAATAAGGCAAACTGGCAGCGCAGAGGAAAACCAATCTGGGCTGCTGAGGAGTGGAAAGACATTGCCACTCGGGTAGAGAAGCTATCCGTGAAGGTCCGTCATGTAGATGCTCACATCCCCAAGAGCTGGGCTAATGAAGAACATCGTAACAACAAACAGGTAGATCAGGCTGCGAAAATAGAGGTGTCCCAGATAGACTTGGATTGGCAACATAAAGGAGAGCTGTTCCTAGCTCGATGGGCCCATGATGCCTCAGGTCATCAGGGCAGAGATGCCACCTATAAGTGGGCACGAGACTGAGGGGTGGATCTAACCATGGACAGTATCTCCCAGGTCATCCATGATTGTGAGACATGCGCTGCGATCAAGCAGGCCAAGCGGGTGAAGCCTCTGTGGTATGGTGGGAGATGGTCCAAATACAAGTATGGGGAGGCCTGGCAGATTGATTACATCACACTGCCTCAAACCCGCCAAGGCAAGCGCTATGTGCTCACAATGGTAGAAGCCACCACTGGGTGGCTGGAGACCTATCCTGTGCCTCATGCTACTGCCCGGAACACCATCCTGGGCCTGGAAAAGCAAATCCTTTGGAGGCATGGCACCCCTGAGAGAATCGAGTCTGACAATGGGACTCATTTCAAGAACAGCCTTATAAACACCTGGGCTAGAGAACATGGCATTGAGTGGGTGTACCACATCCCTTACCATGCACCAGCAGCTGGGAAGGTTGAGCGGTGTAATGGACTGCTTAAAACCACCTTGAAGGCACTGGGTGGGGGGACTTTCAAAAACTGGGAGGTGCATTTAGCAAGAGCCACCTGGTTAGTTAACACTCGAGGCTCCACCAGCCAAGCAGGCCCTGCCCAATCCGAACCCCTACAAACAACAGATGGAGATAAGGTTCCAGTGGTGCACATGAGAGGTATGCTTGGAAAAACTGTTTGGGTAAAGTCTGCCTTGAGCAAAGACAAACCCATCCGTGGGGTCGTTTTTGCTCAGGGACCAGGTTGCACCTGGTGGGTGATGCAAAAGGATGGAGAGACCCGATGCTTACCTCAAGGGGACCTTGTTTTAGGGTGAACTACCCATGGCTCTGTACTTGTATCAGTATCAGCATGTATATTTGTATATAATTTGGGTAATGCATAGATTTATATGGTTAAAAAAGTTAAGTTTCATGTAACATGTTAGTATGGGAAAAAATTCAGGGTGGATAATGTTGGGGTTTTAGTTTAGTCTTAGTTTTTTTCCTGTTAAAGGAATTTTCTCCCATATGCATGTTGCTAGGGGACAAATAGCTGTACTTAAGAAAGACAAAAAAGGGAGTGGGGCGGGCCTGGCTACTCCTTTGTCTACACCTGGGTGTGGGGTCAGTTCGCTCTGAGCGTCCGGAGAGAGAAGCTGCAGAGAAAGGAGCTGCTGCTTCTTTCTTTTTGGCCGTTCTTTCTTCCTGCTGGAAACAACGCCGGGACCCCAAAAGCCGCTTTCCCTGCCCTGCTGGAGGCCGAGCTGTGGCTGCCCTGCCCCGCTGCTGCTTCGAGCTTTCGCTACGCTGTAGCCCTGCTCGCCCTGCCTGCCTGGGCCTCCGTGGGGTTCTCCCATCTAGATACATCTCGTCTGCCACCCGGGATTTGTGTTCGTCCCTGCCGCTCCAGCCTGCCGTTCCAGCCTGCCGCTCCAGCCTGCCACTCCAGCCTGCTGTTCCTGAGAGTCCGGGATCGGCTGCCCAGGGGTTTGTGAAGCTCCTTTGTTCCATCCCTCCCGGGATCCCAGGGCACTGGTGCTGCGTGTTTCCCGAGCTCGCTCTGGAGCGCCCCCTGCAGCCGCGGGGGAACCATCGCACCTGCCCTGCTCACCAGGAGCCGCCAGCGCCCCTGCCGGCTGCGAGCGGAACTGCACCCGAGGGGAAATAGCCTGACAGCCGAGAAGGCTGGGACTGGGTTTGTGTTTGCTGTTACTGCCATAGTTGTTGTTGTTTTGTTTGACTGCTTATATACATATATATAGAGAGAGAGAGTAAAGAACTGTTATTCCTATTTCCCACATCTTTGCCCAAAGGCCCTTGATTTCAAAATATAATAACTTGGAGGGAAAAGGGGTTATATCTGCCACTTCAAGGGGGGCTTCTGCCTTCCTTAGCAGACATCTGTCTTTCAAAACCGAGACAGTAACAAGTTGCACTTTCCTTCTCCCGGAGGCGAATCGTGGTCTACTGCTTGCGCAGAATGCTGTGCCGACAGCGAAGAGCCCTGACGTGCTGCTTCTGCTGAAACATTCAACTTTGCCACTCTTCAGCGCAAATGCTGCACACATCCACAGTGTGCTGTGCACGCTTCTTCCTCAGCTCTGTGTGCAATCATATGCTTTCAGATTCACAGGGTCTGAACTGTCCATCTAGCTGCCACTCAGGCAAATGTGCCAAGAGAGACGCACTTGCTGTATTAGTCCTTTCAAAGTGGCAGGCTTTCAACAGAGCACCACAATCTGGGCAATGAGAGGGGGTAATGAAGAACACGCTCTTGCCCTGGCACACATTTCTCTCTGTGTGAGACGTCTATCCGGATCTTTGCTCCTTGCGAGGCTGTAATGGGGGCGGTGGTACTTGGAGCTGAGAAGGGCCGTGTAGAGAGCAGCACGAGCTGACAGCGTTTTGCAGGTTGTAAAGGAACCAGGGCTGCCCCATGACTGTGGTGCAAATACAAGTTTCCACAAGCAAGCTCCCGTCCAGCTTGTTGTCCTGGCATAGTTCTCTGTGCGAGACGTAGGCGAGCAGCTTTCCCTTTTGATTCAGAATGCAAGAGAGGCAGAATGTGGTGGTACATAGCTCTGCGAAGGAAAGTGCATGACACCGGCGTCTTTTGGCAGAGGCAGCATGCTGCCAGCACAGTGTTCTGTGCGAGAAGTAGACGACGATTTGCCTCCGGGAGAAGGAAAGCGCGATGTGTTACAAAAGGTGAAGAAGGAAGCTGCAGAGCACCGGGCTTGTGTGCGCAGTGTACCGAATTGCAGAAGTCCAGCAAAAGCTCGTTCATGATCAGAGGAAGCTGAGAACGCTGTTGTTGCTTCCAAAAGGAACGTTCAGTGGTTGGACTCCTTCACACTACGTGGAGAAAAACCCTTTTGTACACCTTCAGTGTTGCAGAGTCCGACGAGGTAGAGCTCACACAGAAGGACGCGTCAAAAGAGAAGGGGTTCTTACAGTACCTTCTTCTCTTAGCAGCCTTGAAGCTGAGCACAACAGGCTGCAGCAGGGTACCTTCTTTCTCAGAGGATCATGGTTCTTGTTTTCTCTTACCCTCATTGAGAAGTGCTGGCTTTTCCAAGGGGATCTTGCTGGGAGGTTATGCAATCTCCTTATCAGCAGGTCTCCCTCCAGGGCAGGGGCTGGGCATACCCCACAGTCTTCCACAGAAGTTGGCACGGCCTCCCTGGGACACGTCCCGGCTGGTGGCCATCCTAAAGCCGGGGCTGTGACACAGACAAGGAACATGTGGGTCAGGGCGCGAATGCTGCTCTGACCCCGGGGCCCCGGGGAGCACTGAAATCAGCAGGTGTGGCAGAGTCCCCTCCGAAGCAGACCTGCCACCCCCTGAGCCCCGGCAGCGCTGGTGCCCGTCTCCTGCCCCAGAGACCTGTGCCCCCGGGGGACTTCTGTGCCAGAGGGCAGCCAAAGCCAAGGTGCGTTGGGGTCTGTGCTCCTTCCTACAGGGGGCTGTTGGCAGGAGCACCTGGAGCAACTGGGGGCAACACTTGGCATCTGACACGAGATGTTGCTGCTTCCTGGAATGAATTTTATCATGGAAGGGATTAGCAGTAGAACCAGAACAGCATCAGCTGCTGAGTTTCGCAGGACAAAGAGATTCTACTGAGACACTGTAAAGTTTCCTTGTACTTTTCTTTCGCCTTGTCTTTCTTGCATTCTGGAAATAAAAGAATCGGCCCAGCCTCTGATATTCAACATTCCAGTTGCTGCGTGTCTGGCTGTGGCAGCTCACGTCCAAACACAACTGCGTCCCTGCTGAGCAGGGCAATGGATGGCTTAAAACAGGGAGGTTCCCCAGGGAACATCCAAGGAGACACCTGGGGAAGCGTAGAGGACAGGGATAGCTCTGGGAGGAGAAGCTGTTCTGTGTCTCTGATGATGGTGCCAGCACCCTGAAGGAGCAGCCAAGACAGGCCCTGGAAGCAGGCATGTCCTGCCCTTTTCTGCTGTCACATGGACATGGAACACACTTGTTGCCACAGGTCCAGCAGACGTGATGCATGGACATGGAACACACTTGTTGCCACAGGTCCAGCAGACTTGATGCAGGAACAATGGAGGGCCATACATTGGTAGGGAATGGCCTCCAGCAAGAGCAAAGCAGGATCCTGTAGCAGCAAAGCCTGAGCTTGTGAACCGGGCCATCTCCTCTACCCACAACCAAGTGCTTCCCTCCACCCCTGAACATCTGCAACCACTCCCTGCTTTTCTTCAGTGCCAGCTGCATCTTCCTTTGTTCCAAGCAAGTCCAAAGTTAGTTTGGAAGCTCATGCATGTGTCTTTAAGGTTCCTGAATGGAGGAGAAGGATGGCATCTGCAGTGCAGGGCTCGTGTCCCATCAGTCTCGATCTCACGCTGGCACTAATGCCGCTGCCTTGGGACACCTGACTGTGGAAAGTGAGTCTGCCCTCAGTCACGGCCACTGAAGTCAGTCAGGGGCACAGGCTGCAGCTGAAGCTGCCAAGCATCGCTGTGAGGCTGGCAAGGCAAGAGAAAGCCATTGTGGCCAATTCTGCTGGAGCCTTTTGCCAAGCCACGTGCAGCTGTGCCCACAGAACTCCTGTTTGGCACCCCGGCTGGTGCAGATGCCGCATTGAGCCGGTGCGAGTGCTCAGGCTCCTGCTGTTCCTGTGCACACTCTGCTGCTGTTTCTCTGGTGTCCAGAGCGTCTTTGGTGGCAGCAAGAGCAGCCCTGCTTGAGGAGACATCGCCGTCCTCCCCATGGTGGCAGCAGCTGTGTGGGCCCAGAGCTTTGTGTCAGGGGGCCGCGGTCACAGCACCGTGGCCTTGGCAGCCACGGGGGCCCGTGCTAGCCATCAGCCCTGCCTCTGCCAACTGCCCCTTATTGGCAGCAGCCAGGGGCCATGCCCTGGCAGGGCCCCCCTGCCCTCCTTGTCCCCAGCCAATCCAGCCTGGGCACCTTGGGGTGGTCCCCACCTCCTGCTGAGGCCTGGCCTCGAGGGCTTCTGCCACAGGCGTGGGAGACGCTTTGGGAAAGCGCCAGAGCAGCCAGATGGCAGGAACGAGGTGGCTGCCTGGGGGCTGCTTCTGGCTTCTGACACCCAGTTGGTCAGACCTTCCCACCACCTTGGCCCCTCAGGCTCTCCCCCAGCTCAGCCAAGCTGCCTGACAGCAGCACAGCCCCAATGGAGCTCCAGACGAGCCAGATCAAGAGGCACCTTGGAGCCCTCAGCAATGACGCCAGCAACACATGGGCAGGAGGATACAGACGGCGGTTCCTGCCTGGGACAGGGCTTGTGGCCATCTCCAGGCACCAGTCCCGCAGGGATCCCCGCAGCTCTGGCCCCTGCCCACCCGTTCTGTCAGCACCACTAAGGCTTCAGCACAACCACCAAAGGCCAAGGGGCTTCTGGCCATTTTCCCTTCAACACTGCACGCCCAGGCAACCTGTTGAGCACAAGCACCTCTTCCAGGGCGCTCCCTATGCCCTGCAGACACTGGGCACCAAAAGAAAACTCCTGGGAGTCTGCATATTATAACATATTCTATATTTACAAACTAAAGAAAAATGAAAAGAAGAAAAGAACAATCGTAAAGAAAAGGAAAATCCCCGCTGGCTCAGGTGGCCCCATCAGACAGAGCCTCCCAGATCAGTTCTCTGCAGAGCTCATGCAGCACAGCAAGCCACAGCCTGACAGACGAGGCCGTGTCTTCCATGCCCTGTGGAGCTGATCTTGCAGCCTCCGGAATGTGGAGTATGGAGCTCTCTCTACTGCTCTGAGGACATACAGTGTTTGAAGTGCCAGGCTTCTGATGGCAGGGCTGATGTCCTCTGACAGGTGTTCAAGGGCTGCAAGAGAGAGGAACAGAGCCATGCTCAGATTCCGGATCTGCAGGGAGCCAAGGAGACCCCCTTGCCAGGGCCATCCCAGCCCGCTCTTGCCATGGCCAGGAGGGAGCAGGGACAAACGGGATCAGCCTGAAGTTGCTGGCCACCAATGCCCCACGTGCCCCTGAAAAATCTCTGGGCTCTGCCCAAGGCACCCCTCGCCCACACAGGGAGCAGAGCCCTCCGCAGCCGGGGCAGGGATTGCAGCTCCCCCCGCCAGCCCCTGCTGACAGCCCGCGGTCCTCACTCACCTTTGTAGATCAGCTCAAACTCTTCCTGCTGCCCCCTCATGCTCCACCCAGCGATCCCTGGGAACACAGAGCCTGTCACGGCCCCAGCGGCACAGGTCCCTCCCAGCAGCACTGCCAGCCCTGCGACCACATGCTCTCCTCCCCCCAGCAGGGCTGAGCCCGGGCCCTTGGTGCATCCTGATGCTCGAGTGAGGAGATTGACAGCTGCGCTGACAATCTCACAGAGTCAGACCTGAAACCAGTCAGAATTTACCTGTGAGAATATTACAGTGAAATTTTGCAGCTTTAGTAAAACTCACAGAGAAGGCCAAGAAGATAATTAATAAGAGAAGATGTTCTGGACACAAGGGAAGGATGTTCTTGTTATGGGACATTGAGAGTGTACATGGAAGAACTTGTGAATAATATGTAGCAACTGTACTTTTGCTTGTATAGCTGATTGTTTATTGCCTGAATGGTCATTGTTTGTTAGAGAGCCTTGTCGTTGTTTGCTAAGCAGCCAATCTTAAATTAGACCACAGCCACTGTGAAGAGGTATAAGAATAGCAGTAGATAAAAGAAAAAATCTTTCTACCTTTCTCAACTATGGATTACGACTAGTGTGGCTTTTATGTTTGCCTCGACAACAGCTACACCCAAGGGCACGGCTGCAAGAGGGCGGCAGCGGCCCCGAGGGCAGGCAGAGCTCCACGGCCCCGGGCCCGGATCCCGCTGCCGGGGCAGCAGCCGGGGCCGGGGCCGAGCTGCGGCAGGGTGGGAAGGGGCCCCGGCCTCGTGGCTCACCAATGAACCTGACGGCCGCCTCTCACAGGGGCTCCTGTGGGCTGTACAGGTACGGCAGGGCCTGGCACAAGTGCTCGGCCGCTCGGTTCCTGTCCTCTGCCAGCTGCAGAGAGCGCCAGGAGGGAAGGGTTGGCGCGGGCTCAGCCCCTTGGCTGGGCGCTCCCTTCGCCCGGCCCTGGCCTCCCCTGCCCGCACAGCCCCAAGGCCCGGCCAGCAGCCGCTGTCACCGGGCTCTGGAGAGGGCCAAGGGCTGGGTGCTGCCCGGGGAGCTGCGGTGCCGCCCCCGCCCCACAGCCCCGTTGGGCCTTCGCTCCATCAGCACCCAGCTCGGGGGCAGAGGAGCCTGGAGAAGAGCCCACATGGCCCCTGGGTGCAGCACTGAGGAGGGGCGCAGCTGTCAGCCCCACACACTAAGTGCCACGTGAATCATTGAAAGCCTGGCTCCTTTAGAAACTTTTCAGCAGGAAACCACAAGTATTTCCACATGTAAACAAATACCAGTGCTATTGGTAGTGCTGGATCCCCCAGGATCATGTCCTGCACAGCATACAGTACTGTTTGGTCATGAGATGCATGAAGAAAAGAGCAGCAACCTTTCTGATAGTATCATAAGGATTTAAAGCTAGCAGAAAGTATCCAAAGAAGGGCATGAAGATGATGAAGGGACAAGAGGGGAAGCTGTATGAGGAACAGCCGAGGTCAGTTGGCTTGTTCAGCTTGGAGAAGAGGAGATGGAGGAGAGAGAGGAGACCTCATCATGGCCTATGTTTTCCTCCCAAGGGATAGCTCGGATCTCTGCTCTCTGTGGCTAGGGACAGCACCTGAGGGAATGGCTGGAGCTGTGTCAGGGCAGGTTTGGGCGGGATATCAGGAAAAGATTCTTCCCCCAGAGGGTGCTGGGGCACTGAACAGGCTCCCCAGGGAATGGTCATGGCTCCAGGCTGACAGAGCCCAAGGAGCATTTGGACAACACTGTCAGGGATGCACAGGTTGGGATTGGTGGGGTGTCTGTGCAGGGCCTCCACTGGACCACAGTGCTCCAAGCTCCATCCAGAGTGGCCTTGGACACTTCCAGGGATGGGGCAGCCACAGCTTCTCTGGGCAACCTGTACGAAGGCCTCACCACCCTCTCAGGGAAGATGGGCCCTTACAGGTCATTTGACTTTTCCAACATGTGTTTGCTGATATTTGCATTTGGAAATGGAGAGGAGATTGTTGGAAGCTACACTTGCTCCAGGTGCTCCTGCCAACAGCCCCCTGTAGGAAGGAGCACAGACCCCAACGCACCTTGGCTTTGGCTGCCCTCTGGCACAGAAGCCCCCCGGGGACACAGGTCTCTGGGGCAGGAGACGGGCACCAGCGCTGCCAGGGCTCAGGGGGTGGCAGGTCTGCTTCGGAGGGGACTCTGCCACACCTGCTGATTTCAGTGCTCCCCAGGGCCCTGGGGTCAGAGCAGCATTCGCACCCCGACCCACACGTTCCTTGTCTGTGTCACAGCCCCGGCTTTAGGATGGCCACCAGCTGGGACATGTCCCAAGGAAGCCATGCCAGCTTCTGTGGAAGACTGTGGGGTATGCCCAGCCCCTGCCCTGGAGGGAGACCTGCTGATAAGGAGATTGCATAACCTCCCAGCAAGATCCCCTTGGAAAAGCCAGCACTTCTCGATGAGGGTGAGAGAAAAGAAGAACTATGATCCTCAGGGAGACCCTATGTAGATTCTCTGTACGCCATTGGCACCTACCCTCTCACATCCACCCTTATATCCTTATAAGATCTGCCCTTCTCCCCCTTTGAGTTTGGAGAGCCCGTCCCTAGCCTCCCCTTCGCAGGGTGCAGACTAATAAAGCTGCCTCATGCGGAACTGCTAAACGAGCCTCTTGTCTCTCTCCTCCCGGTCTAGCGTGGGGTTTGCCATGCAGAACAAGAGCTGAAAATCACTCTTGCTGAAACCACTAGAGAGCTGACAGCCTGCTGAGACAGGCACCTTTCTGCCTGGCGGCTGAGGGAACGCTGTAGACCTCTGGAAGACTGTCCCTTGCGGAACACCCTCTCTGGGTTGGTCATGGCTTCCTGGGTCTGAGCCACAGACCCCAACCCGGCCGCAACAGAAGACCCCATGCTCTTCCCGCCACGGCTGCGTCGGCGGCTGTGGGGGCTCCTGGTGCTGCCTCGAGCCCACAGAGCAGGGGAGCGCTTGCTTATGTTTCGAGCTGTTGCTGAAGTTCCTGTCAGTCTGTCTTAGACACTTGGGGCAAGGGATTCCTTCCAACCTGGGCCACTTGAGGTGGGCTGGGGGCGTCCTCAGGGCAGGTGGCAGTGTGTGCAAGGGCCCTTTGTGACACGGTGCATCATGGTCACCTGTTGGAGTGAAAGCTTCTCTGGACTCGGGCCCAGAGGAAAGCTGAAGCACAGGGGTTGAATTAAAACCTTTGGATAAGCTGACATGAAGTCACACCAAAGTGAAACAGAAATATATGTGTAGAGGGATTCCTTGTGGAACACTGACATATGATACCCCAGGAAAGTCTGGCCAACCCAGGGTGGCTGTGGAAAAACCCCTGAACTAGCCCCTGGCTGCAGGCAGGCCTGGATAACACCTGTCAGCAGGCAGCCTTGAAAATCTTTGGCAAAGTTATACACTGGTCGGCTCCCCTGCTGCTTAGAGACCGTCTCGTGGGAATAGGGCGTGAATCTTTGCAAAGTAGCTATAAGTTGGTGTAAGAAAAAAATAAAGGGAGCACAATGCTCAAATTGTATCGGTGTTCGTGTCATGTCTCTGGCCGGCTCCCCTGCAGTCAGGCCACCCCCCCTCCCCCCCCCCCGCAAAATATAGATTTTTAAGTTTTAGTAGAAATATATGCTAAGAGCCTTAAACATTAAAAAGCTGCCGCAGAGACCTTAAAACACAGTTCTTACTGCAGCAGTGTTACCTTTTCACAGCATTTCTTTCGACAAAATATAGATAGAACTGTACTGTTCACATTTTTTAGATAGAGTGTTCACATAAGCAATAAGAACTGATATAAACTATGTATGCAAATTTGTTTAATACCTATGTAATACTTGTGTAAGATTTACGACTGTTAGAATTAGACCAGGATAGGTTAAGAAAAGAAAAACTAGAATCATGTGTTAATTTCACTGGTCAATTAATAAATATAATCCACACTTCTGTAAGAAGGAATCAAGAAACAAGAATTAGAAGAAGAAGCGGTTTTCTGCCTGCTGTTTGCCTGCTGTTGCTACTGTTGCTACTTGGCCTTATCATGTAACCGCTTTGAACTCTGCCTTCAAGAAGCTATGAGACTATGAAATAAAAAACTTAGCATAACAACAGCCTCCTCTGTATTACAGCTGGTGATGGGGTCAGTAGCTCTGACCCAGGAAGAGGTGACCGGTCTGGGGAGATGGTCCTGAAAGGAATCGCCTCCCCGAGGCCCGATGTCTTCCCTCAGCTGCTGGCCAGGAGGGCCCTTGCAGAGACTGTCAGCTCTTTAGTGATTATCAGCTCGTGATTCCAGCTCAGCTCTGCAGGGCAGCCTCCAGGCCAGACCAGACCAGAGAGAGAGATGAGAGGCTCGTGTGGCTGGTTCTGCACGGAAGGTAGCTTTATTTTCAGTCCGTACTCCGGCGAAGGGGAAAGCCAGGGACGAGAGCTCTCTCCTACAGGGGCAGAGGCCTTAGCTTTTATAGGGATACAGGGGATGGGTGAAGGCCAATGGGTTACAAGGGATCTGCATAGGGTCTCCTAAAAGATTGTGGATCTGTCTTTTCTCGCCGTGACCAAAGAAGTGGTTGCCTTTCCAGGGAGTCCTGCTGGGCAATTGCGAAATCTCTTATCTCAGCAGAGATCCCTCCAGGGCAGGGGCTGGGCATACCCCACAACTCCCCCTTCTGTATTTATTAAAAAGGCATTCCCAGCAGCCTTTCTGCAGCAACGTAGGAGGCAAGAGAACATAAGTAACACAGTAATAATTACAATGAATACCCACAAAGCCCCCTTAATCAAAGATGCAATCCATCCCGTTATTCCCCATCGTCCAAAAAGGTCACTGACCCAGTCTAGGCTCTTATCTACTTTTAGGTCACCGAGGCAGCAGTGAGGAATTCTCTGTCCCTGATGACAGCATCAACGTAGATACATTTCATCTTTGGACAGGGATGGGGCTTCTGAGAGGGAATATAAGCGAGATTTGTTAGCTTTGTGGTGAGAGGGGAAGTTTTGGGGTTTAGGGAGGTTTGACAAGGGTTGAGGGAAGGGGATATTTTGGGGTAACAAGGGGTGATAACATAGAAACTAAGGATCAGTGTTTTCTGGCTGTGTCTGGCCTATGGCTTGATTTTTGCAGTAGCTTCTTGTTCAGCTTTTTGTTTCGTCTGCTCCCGTGTGATGGGATGATCTTTTTCCTGGTTGGTGGGCATTCGGCGACGTTTTCGTCTCCATGCAGAGCTGGTCTGGTTTTGGTAAGGTCCTGTATTTGATTCAGGAGAGTTCTTGTTGGTGTTTGTAGGAGCAGTGTTTGTAGGGTGTCTCGGTTTTGAAAGACAGATGTCTGCTAAGGAAGGCAGAAGCCCCCCTTGAAGTGGCAGATATAATCCCTTTTCCCTCCAAGTTATTATATTTTGAAATCAAGGGCCTTTAGGCAAAGATGTGGGAAATAGGAATAACAGTTCTTTACTATATATATATATATATATATATGTATATAACCAGTCAAACAAAACAACAACAACAACTATGGCAGTAACAGCAAACACAAACCCAGTGCCAGCCTTCTTGGCTGTCAGGCTATTTCCCCTCGGGTGCAGTTCTGTTCGCAGCGGGCAGGGGCGCTGGCGGCTCCTGGTGAGCAGGGCAGGTGCGATGGTTCCCCCGCAGCTGCAGGGGGCGCTCTGGAGCGAGCTCGGGAAACACGCGGCACCAGTGCCCTGGGATCCCGGGAAAGGATGGAACAAAGGAGCTTCACAAACCCCTGGGCAGCCGATCCCGGACTCTCAGGAACAGCAGGCTGGAACGGCAGGCTGGAGCGGCAGGCTGGAACGGCAGGCTGGAGCAGCAGGGACGAACGCAAATCCCGGGTGGCAGGCGAGATGTATCCAGATGGGAGAACCCCACGGAGGCCCAGGCAGGCAGGGCGAGCAGGGCTACAGCGTAGTGAAAGCTCGAAGCAGCAGCGGGGCAGGGCAGCCACAGCCCGGTCTCCAGCAGGGCAGGGAAAGCGGCTTTTGGGGTCCCGGTGTTGTTTCCAGCAGGAAGAAAGAACGGCCAAAAAGAAAGAAGCAGCAGCTCCTTTCTCTGCAGCTTCTCTCTCCGGACGCTCAGAGCGAACTGACCCCACACCCAGGTGTAGACAAAGGAGTAGCCAGGCCCGCCCCACTTCCCTTTTTGTCTTTCTTAAGTACAGCTATTTGTCCCCTAGCAACATGCATATGGGAGAAAATTCCTTTAACAGGAAAAAAACTAAGACTAAACTAAAACCCCAACATTATCCACCCCGAATTTTTTCCCATACTAACATGTTACATGAAACTTAACTTTTTTAACCATATAAATCTATGCATCACCCAAATTATATACAAATATACATGCTGATACTAAGTACAGAGCCATGGGTAGTTCACCCTAAAACAAGGTCCCCTTGAGGTAAGCATCGGGTCTCTCCATCCTTTTGCATCACCCACCAGGTGCAACCTGGTCCCTGAGCAAAAACGACCCCACGGATGGGTTTGTCTTTGCTCAAGGCAGACTTTACCCAAACAGTTTTTCCAAGCATACCTCTCATGTGCACCACTGGAACCTTATCCCTGTCTGTTGTTTGTAGGGGTTCGGATTGGGCAGGGCCTGCTCGGCTGGTGGAGCCTCGAGTGTTAACTAACCAGGTGGCTCTTGCTAAATGCATCTCCCAGTTTTTGAAAGTCCCCCCACCCAGTACCTTCAAGGTGGTTTTAAGCAGTCCGTTACACTGCTCAACCTTCCCAGCTGCTGGTGCATGGTAAGGGATGTGGTACACCCACTCAATGCCATGTTCTCTAGCCCAGGTGTTTATAAGGCTGTTCTTGAAATGAGTCCCATTGTCAGACTCGATTCTCTCAGGGGGTGTCATGCCTCCAAAGGACTTGCTTTTCCAGGCCCAGGATGGTGTTACGGGCTGTAGCGTGAGGCACAGGATAGGTGTCCAGCCATCCAGTGGTGGCTTCTACCATTGTGAGCACATAGTGCTTGCCTTGGCGGGTGTCCTGGGTTGCAGTGTATTCTATTACCATCCCCATCAGCCGTTGAAATCAAGTGGGGCAGTGTTTCCTTGCCTCCTCCCCCCAGACTATCTTTCTGTTAATTGCCCATCATTGTCCTGCCGCCTGACTCAGAGATAACTCCCTCCGGACTATCTTCTGTTAATGAGCCTAATCAACACTTTGCCTCATGACTCATTACCCCATTGTGAGATGCTCCACCCAGAGGGAGGAACCAAGCATCCCATCGTGGATATAATCTGAGGCTGAACACCAGAGACACCGGCTTCCCACTGGATTTCCAGAGGACAGGAGCTACACAGCCACCACTGGACTTCCTGAGGAAGAGCAGACTGTTTTACTACAGGATCACTGCTTCAGAGGACTGCAGCCACCATTCTACCAGACTGCTACCACCACCGTGCCTAACAGGGTGTCAGGTTGTACCTTGACTCTGTCAGTTTGACAGTGTTTTCTTTTACCTTTTTTTCCCCTTTTCTTTAATTTCCATTAAATTGTTATTCTGACTTGGTGCCTCCCACTGGTTTGTTTTCAAACTAGCACATAATTTGGCGCCCAATGTGGGGCGGCTCTGAGAGAAAGTCAGAATCACAATTTTGTGTTAACGGAAACCTATTCACCATGGTGCTCAGCTTGTCTACGTGGGTACTGTATCTTGCTCTCTATATTTTTCCTCACATGGGGAACTACCTGCCTGTAGTATTACTCCTGTTAAAACCAGGGAATGGTATGAGAATTGCTTTAATGGTTTATTATGCCTACAGCATAATAACCTGTGAGGCGATGAATACCATTCGGAGTATATACTCGGTTTTGTTTGGCTGTCCTACTCTGGGCTCCTATGTCTGGGATCTCCTCAACAATCGCACCCAGCCCCTGGTGGGAGGAGTAGAGAGTGGTTTCTTCCAGCCTTTCAGGCCAGGCACAGCAGTTTTTGAAAATATTGAATTCCCTCTGGATGTCAAAGACGGCATAAACTTGCTGTCAGTTCTGCTTTGTCTTCTCTGTACAGCCTGCACCATGTACACCATGCTTAGAATCAGAGCTATGGCACAGCATCCTCAGGATGAGGGAGGGAAAAAGAGCAGAGCAACAAACACCATGCCTACGCAGACTGACACAGAGGAGAAAGAAACCAAATGCAAAGCAACAGCGTCCATGTCTACGCAGACTGTCACCGAGGAGAAAGAACCCAGATGCAAGACAACAGCGTCCATGTCCACACAGACTGACACAGAGGAGAAAGAACCCAAACGCAAGACAACAGCGTCCATGTCCACGCAGACTGACACAGAGGAGGAAGAACCCAAACGCAAGACAACAGCGTCCATGTCCACGCAGACTGACACAGAGGAGAAGGGAACCAAAAGCACTGTCAGCGTCCCCATGCAAACCATCACTGAACCAGAACAGCCTAAACCGATTGCAGTTGCCCCCGTGCAGAAGAAGAAATCAAAAAGCAAATCAGTCCGCATAGTGACTGATGAGGATGCAGCAGGACCTTCGCACCCAGCAGAAGAGGCAGAGCCAGAGATCATCACTCGGTCGCTATCCCTGGGTGAGCTGCGAGACCTGCGGAGAGAATTCACCCACCAGACGAACGAGTCTATCCTGACCTGGCTGCTCCGCATCTGGGACGCTGCAGCCAATGACACCATTCTGGACGGAAGTGAGGCCAGGCAACTGGGATCTCTGTCCCGGGATGTGGTCATTGACCAGGGGATCGGGAGAACCCAAGAAACCCTCAGCCTCTGGCGGCGACTGCTTACAAGTGTAAGGGACAGGTACCTTTGTAAAGAAGACCTCCAGGTGCACCAAGGAAAATGGAGCACAATGGAACAAGGTATCCGGTGCCTGAGGGAATTGGCTGTGCTGGAGATCATTTTCTCAGAAGATGAGAGATTTCCTAAGAGCCCAGATGGTGTCCAGTGCACGTCACAGATGTGGTTGAGGTTTGCACGCCTTGGACCAGAGATATACTCCCGTTACCTGGCAACGCTGCAATGGAGGGAAGGCGAGGACAGGGTGGGCGTCTTGGTGAACAAACTGAGGATTTACGAGGATACCGTCACAGCCCCGTTTCGCACCCATGTCTCATCCGTGGAAACAAGTCTTTTGGCTGAGCAAGTCCGGAGCTTGATTGAAGAAGGCCATCAAAAACTGAAAAAGGAACTTAAGGAAGAGATTTACCACATCCCACCAGAACCAACAAGAGTCTCTGCCATTAGGAGCCGGCGACCCCCAACCAGGGAGAGAGGATACACCCCACGAGGTAACCTCTGGTTTTTCCTTCAGGAACATGGAGAAGACATGAGTAAGTGGGATGGAAAACCCACCTCCTCCTTAGCAGCTCGGGTACGTGAACTAAAAAGAGGGACAACTACCACAAGAAGCGCATCTAGAGTCAACATTTCCCTGGTCTCCCGCACACAGAACTCCAGACGGTACCGGAATGATAATATGACTGATCCTCTTGAAGGGACCTCAGGAACGTATTCACCGGAAGGGAGCAACATGCAACATGACCAGGAATAGAGGGGCCCTGCCTCTAGCCAGGTAGAGGAAAGGGAGAATCGGGTCTTTTGGACTGTGTGGGTCCGATGGCCTGGCACATCTGACCCACAAAGATACACGGCTTTGGTTGACACCGGTGCTCAATGTACTCTGATGCCATCAAGGTATGTGGGAGCAGAACCCATTTCTATTTCTGGGGTGACAGGAGGATCCCAGCAGCTGACTGTACTGGAAGCTGAAGTGAGTTTAACTGGGAACGAGTGGCAGAAACACCCCATCGTGACTGGCCCGGAGGCCCCGTGCATTCTCGGCATAGACTATCTCAGAAATGGATATTTCAAGGACCCAAAAGGACATCGTTGGGCTTTTGGGATAGCTGCTGTGGAGACAGAAGATATCAGACGACTGAGTACATTGCCTGGCCTCTCAGATGACCCCTCTGCCGTGGGACTGCTAAGAGTTGCAGAACAACAGGTGCCAATCGCCACAGCAACAGTGCACCGCCGGCAATACCGCACTGACAGAGACTCTGTGGTTCCCATCCATGAGATGATTCGCAAACTGGAGAGCCAAGGGGTGGTCAGCAAGGCCCATTCACCTTTCAACAGCCCTATATGGCCAGTGCGTAAGTCCAGTGGAGAATGGAGGCTGACGGTGGACTACCGTGGCCTGAATGAGGTCACGCCACCATTGAGCGCCGCTGTGCCGGACATGTTGGAACTTCAGTACGAGCTGGAGTCCAAAGCAGCGAAGTGGTACGCCACTATTGACATTGCCAATGCCTTCTTCTCCATTCCTTTGGCATCAGAGTGCAGGCCCCAGTTTGCTTTTACCTGGAAGGGTGTGCAATACACCTGGAACCGACTGCCCCAGGGGTGGAAGCACAGTCCCACCATTTGCCACGGACTGATCCAGACTGCATTGGAAAAGGGTGAGGCTCCAGAACATCTGCAATACATCGATGACATCATCGTGTGGGGAAACACAGCAAAGGAAGTGTTTGAGAAAGGAGAGAAAATCATCCAGATTCTCCTGGAAGCTGGCTTTGCCATCAAAAGGAGCAAAGTCAAGGAACCTGCCCAAGAGATCCAGTTCCTGGGAGTAAAGTGGCAAGATGGACGACGTCAGATTCCCACTGAGGTCATCAATAAGATCACTGCGATGTCTCCACCGACCAGCAAGAAGGAAACACAAGCTTTCCTAGGCGCCATAGGTGTCTGGAGGATGCACATTCCCGAGTACAGCCAGATCGTGAGCCCTCTCTACCTGGCTACCCGCAAGAAGAATGATTTCCACTGGGGCCCTGAACAGCAGCAAGCCTTCGCCCAGATCAAACAGGAAATCGCTCATGCGGTAGCCCTTGGCCCAGTCAGGACAGGACCAGAGGTGAAGAATGTGCTCTATTCTGCAGCCGGGAACAATGGTCTGTCCTGGAGCCTCTGGCAGAAGGTGCCTGGTGAGACTCGTGGCCGACCACTGGGATTCTGGAGCCGAAGCTACAGAGGGTCTGAAGCCAACTACACTCCCACAGAGAAGGAAATCTTGGCAGCCTATGAAGGAGTCCAAGCTGCCTCAGAGGTAATTGGCACTGAAGCACAGTTGCTTCTGGCACCCCGACTACCGGTGCTGGGTTGGATGTTCAAGGGAAGGGTTCCTTCCACGCATCATGCCACCGACACCACATGGAGCAAGTGGATCGCCCTCATCACACAGCGTGCCCGTATTGGAAACCCGAATCGCCCTGGGATTCTAGAAATTATAACAAACTGGCCTGAAGGTGAGACTTTTGGATTATCTTCTGAAGAAGAGGAAGAGCAAGTGACTCGTGCTGAGGAAGCCCCACCATATAATGAGCTACCGGAGACTGAAAGACGTTATGCCCTCTTCACTGATGGTTCCTGCCGAATTGTAGGCGCTAATCGAAAGTGGAAAGCTGCAGTATGGAGCCCCACACGACGAGTTGCACAAGCTACCGAGGGACAAGGTGGATCGAGTCAGGTTGCAGAGCTTAAAGCCGTCCAGCTGGCTTTGGATATTGCTGAACGAGAGAAGTGGCCGAGGCTCTATCTCTACACCGACTCGTGGATGGTAGCTAATGCTCTGTGGGGATGGCTGGATCGCTGGAGAAAGGCCAACTGGCAGCGCAGAGGGAAGCCCATCTGGGCCGCTGAGATTTGGCAGGACATCGCCGCCCGAGTAGAGAAGCTGACCGTGAGGGTTCGACACGTGGATGCGCACGTACCCAAGAGTCGGGCTAATGAAGAACATTGCAACAACGAGCAGGTGGACCGAGCTGCCAAGGTGAAAGCATCACAGGTGGATCTGGACTGGCAGCACAAGGGAGAATTATTCCTAGCTCGTTGGGCCCATGATGCCTCTGGTCATCAGGGGAGAGATGCAACATACCGATGGGCCCGTGACCGAGGGGTGGACCTTTCCATGGACAGCATCTCACAGGTCATCCACAGTTGTGAGACCTGTGCTGCAATCAAACAGGCCAAGCGGATGAAGCCTCTGTGGTATGGTGGACGATGGTCAAAGTACAGGTATGGTGAAGCCTGGCAAGTTGACTACATCACCCTTCCCCAAACCCGCCAAGGCAAGCACTACGTGTTGACCATGGTTGAAGCAACCACTGGATGGCTGGAGACCTACCCTGTGCCTCATGCTACAGCCCGGAACACCATCCTGGGCCTGGAAAAGCAAGTCCTGTGGAGACATGGCACCCCTGACAGGATCGAGTCGGACAACGGGACTCATTTTAAGAACAGCCTCATCAACACCTGGGCCAGAGAACACGGTATCGAATGGATATATCATATTCCTTATCATGCACCAGCTGCCGGAAAAGTTGAACGCTGCAATGGACTACTTAAAACTACCCTAAAGGCACTTGGTGGGGGGACCTTCAAAAATTGGGAAGTGAACTTAGCAAAGGCCACCTGGATAGTCAATACCCGAGGGTCCATCAATCGAGCTGGTCCCGCCGAGTCTGAACCCTTGCACACAGTGGATGGAGATAGAGTCCCTGTGGTACACCTGAGAGGTATTTTAGGAAAGACTGTTTGGATTAATCCCACCTCAGGCAAAGGCAAACCCATCCGTGGGATTGTCTTTGCTCAAGGACCTGGTTGCACTTGGTGGGTAATGCAGAAAGATGGGGAAACCCGTTGTGTACCACAAGGAGACCTAATCTTAGGTGAGAACGGTGTGTAGATTTCACTGTGTATATATATATATATATATATATGTATGTGTGTTTTAGAGTTTAAGAAGGTATTGATTTGGGATAATGTAGATGGTAATAGAATAAGGGGTGGATAATGTCCTGGGTTGCAGTGTATTCTATTACCATCCTCAGGAGCTGTTGAAACCAGGTGGGGCAGTGTTTCCTTGCCTCCTCCCCCCAGACTATCTTTCTGTTAATGGCCCATCATTGTCCTGCCGCCTGACTCAGAGGTAACTCCCTCCGGACTATCTTCTGTTAATGAGCCTAATCAACACTTTGCCTCATGACTCATTACCCCATTGTGAGATGCTCCACCCAGAGGGAGGAACCAAGCATCCCGTCGTGGATATAAGGTGGGACTCTGACCACCAGAGACACCCTTCCCGGTGGATTTCCAGAGGACAGGAGCTACACAGCCACCATGGGACTTCCTGAGGAAGAGCAGACTCTTTTACTACAGGATCACTGCTTCAGAGGACTGCAGCCACCATTCTACCAGACTGCTACCACCACCGTGCCTAACAGGGTGTCAGGTTGTACCTTGACTCTGTCAGTTTGACAGTGTTTTCTTTTACTTTTTTCTTCCTTTTCTTTAATTTCCATTAAATTGTTATTCTGACTTGGTGCCTCCCACTGGTTTGTTTTCAAACTAGTACATTGATGCAGACTTTACAGGACAAATATGTACATATGGGTTTCTACACCCACTCCTCCTGCAGTCATACCTGCTCATACTCATATTGCTCAACTTGTACCTTTCAAGTCTTGTGTTCCCAGGGCCAGATTTAAAGAGAGAGGAGACCAAGGTTTTGGTTCTACCGGCGCACCTCAGGTTTTTTGGACTCAACAACTTTCCGAGCAGACACCGCAACTGATTTGTGAGATAACACTGAAGGGGGCACAGCCACAGACTGTTAAGATTAAGGAGATGATTGATACGGGAGCAGATGTCACGGTGATTTCACATCACGACTGGCCAAACTCGTGGCCTGTCACTGCAGTGGGAAATTCAATTGCGGGTCTTGGGGGAATGACACAAAGTTATTTAAGTACACATTTTGTGCGCATAAAAAATCCAGACAACCAGGTTGCTACAGTTTGCCCATATGTGACTGCTGCACCTTTAAATTTATGGGGATGTGACATTTTGGCCACTCGGGAAGTTACAATTGGCACAAATTTTTAATAGGGGTCACTGTGCAGCAGGGCGGTTGCCACCCAGTAGCACCCCAACGATGGTTAACTGGCCGACCTGTGTGGCAGGCACAATGGCCTTTAACACAACAGAAACTTGCCACCCTGAAAAATTTAGTTGATGAGCAGTTATCGCAAGGGCACATAGAGCCATCTGTCAGCCCTTGGAATACTCCTGCATTTGTGATTCAAAAGAAATCAGGCAAATGGCAATTGGTGCACGATCTGAGACGCATTAATGCAGTCATAGAAAGTCTAGGTGCACTGCAACCAAGCATGCCATCTCCTACTATGATTCCTGCAACATGGGGCATTTTAGTTGTTGATTTAAAAGACTGGTTCTTCACAATTCCCTTACATCCTAATGATAGACCAAAATTTGCATTTTCAGTGCCAGCTGTTAACAATGCTGTTAACCTGTAAAACGATATCAATGGAAAGTTTTACGACAAGATATGAAAAACAGTCCAACTATTGTCAAATGTATGTGGCCCAAGCTCTATCACCTATCAGAGAACAATTTCCTAACAGTTATTGCTATCACTATATGGATGACATACTGATAGCATCTCCTTGCAAACGGCATCTGCAAAACATACAGCCGGAGTTTTTAAAGGCTCTGGACAAATATGGATTACAGATTGCACCTGAAAAAAGTCCAAACAGAAGCACCCTGGAAATATTTGGGATTAAAAATATTTGAATGTACCATATGCCCTCAAACTGTTCAATTTGACACTAGAGTACATACTCTAAATGATGCACAGAAATTGTTAGGAACCATTAATTGGCTGCATCCCTATTTAGGACTCACCACCGCACAAATTTCTGCTTTGTTCAATATATTAGCAAGAGATTCAGATTTAAACTCACCAAGACAGATTACCCCTGAGGCTCAACAAGCCTTAGATAAAGTGCAACAAACTATTTCCAATCACCATGTGTACACCGTGTGGACCCTGACATTGATATTGTTGTTTTTGTTGTAATTCCAGAATTTCATCCAACAGGTATTATTGCACAACGGTCTGATCATTGGTCCCCTGACCCACTGCATATTTTAAAATGGATGTTTTTACCTCACAAGCCTAGAAAAACAGTCACTACAATTTTTGAATTGATTGCTCAGTTAATTATTAAGTGTCGACACCGATGCCTGCAAATTGCTGCCAAAGATCCTGCTAAATTTACTGTTCCTATTCAGCAAGATTATTTTGAGTGGTCCTTGGCCAATAGTTCTGCACTGCAGAGCCCACTGCAGAGCTACACAGGACAAACTGATTACCATTTTCCTCGTCATAAATTACTACAATCACTGAATACCACCCCATTATCAGCAAAACCTGAATTAAGTCATACTCCTGTAAATGGGCCTACAGTATTTATAGATGGGTCAGGAAATCAGGTAAAGCAATTGTTATCTGGAAAAATGCAGACAGATGGCAGACTTTGCAGGGTCAAGGTACTGGATCCGCACAACTGAATTAAAAGCAGTAACTATGGCCTTTCATCATTTCAATGAACCTTTTATCCTAATTGTTGACTCAGCTTATGTTGCAGATGTTGTACAATGAGTAGATTGTTCCCTTTTGAAATAAGTTAATAATGCTGAATTGTTTCTTTTGCTAAAGGCTTTATGGACAGCTGTTTTGCAAGGCATGTATCCTTTTTATGTTTTTGCATATCAGAAGCCATACAAACCTACCAGGATTTCTTGCAGAAGGTAATGCCCGTGCTGATGCATTAGCTAATCCTGTTTGGGCAGTTCCTCAGCCAGATAAACTAGCCCAGGCTAAAACATCTCATACCTTTTTTCATCGAAATGCACGCAAATTGTGTAAACAGTTTTCACTAACACCTACAGAAGCTCGTGCTATTGTTAGTGCTTGCCCAGATTGTCATAACTTAAACGGACCTTTACCCTTAGGAGTAAATCCCCGTGGTCTTTTGGCCCTACAGCTTTGGCAGCCTGATGTTACACACATTTCAGAATTTGGTCATTTTAAACATGTACGTGTATCTATTGACACTTTTTCCTCTGTTATATGGGCTTCTGCTCATGCTGGAGAAAAGGCCCGTGATGTCATTTTGCACTAGCAGCAAGCCTTTGCTGCTTTAGGCATACTTACCTGTGTGAAAACTAACAATAGGCCAGCCTACGCCTCTCAGAAACGTAAGGATTTTTTATGTCTGTGGGGTATCTCTCACAAATTTAGTATTCCTCCTTCTCCCACTGGTCAAGCTGTTCTTGAATGTGCTCATCACACACTTAAAACTGTTTTAGAAAAACAAAAAGGGAGAATGCAAGGGGGAACCACACAGTCCAGACTTTTGAAAGCTGTATATACCATAAATCACTTGACCAAACCGGCTCATTCAAACAATCCCTCAATTTTAAATCATTTTTATTCTTTGCAGTCTGTGGGAACCCAGAATGCAGAGAATATTTCTCTGCCTGTTTTTAAGGGTTCTCCTCCCCTGGACAACTCTGGTTTTGACCTTCTTCCATGGAGAAAATTGCCTACTCTCTGGGAAGAACTAGAACCTACACTGGTGTCAACTAGGTGATAGAATACAATGTAAGATTGTCACAGGGTGAAAAACTTAGAGGTTTTGGGTTTATTAATATAGTAAATAGATAAAAGCAAAAAACCATCAAAATGGAGGATTGTTGTTGTTCTCCAGACCTTCTTTTTCTCCTTCTACTACTCCATATTCTGCAGTAAAAGTAGTTTGGGATGACTGGATAAAGAATTCCGCAGTTCCTGTCTACGTGATTAGACAATTTTTTAGACATTGTTAGAAAAGTGAAAATATCTTTCATTTTAAGTTTTCATTGGGTGATCTACCTTTAAAAAGGCTGTATAATCTTGACAATTTGGCTTTTCTTGCATTCTGTACTTCATGCTATGTCTGGGTCACATCAGTGGCTTGTATTTCTCTGATAAGACTTAATAAACAACTACAGAAGAAAGAGAAGGTTAAAGTCTCGTTCGTCTCTGACTCCTGGCAAAGACTCTAAAAAGCCTCCCCCATCAGGGGAGACACAATTAAGATGCAGTATGCGTCAGCAGTCCACCAGTGAAACACATTTGCCTCGAGCTAAAGTATGGGTAATAAATTTGCTCACCAGCCAGCGGGAAGGCCCCTGGGACCTTGTCACTTGGGGGCATTGATATGCTTGTGTTTCCACAGATACTGGACCATGGTGGGTGCCAGCAAGGTGTGTGCGTCCTGATTTGTGGCAGAATATCCCACCACCTGTTTTGCCAGATCCTGAGGATAACAGCAACACAGGTTGATGATCTTGGCAGCGTGGTTCGAGCTACCTTCGAATACTAGAGTCTGGAAAGCATCGAACGCTGGTGACCGAGAAGGACTGTATTGCGCTGTATATCCTTATGATCAAGGAGTATTGGCTTTAGATTGGCAGGATCTCGATCCTTCAAATAGGGAGTTAACCCTTAGAGAGATCAAGACATGAGGTAATACCTTGCTTTATATGCTGCACAAAGGAGCACTCTGCATGGGTTTTAGATCAATGTATTTCCTGTGAGCAGAAGTGGTTTTGTGTATCTTATCGCAGAAGTTCTTTATGCCCTAAGTGTAATCCTCATCGCCGTGGTTCTCTGAATCCAGCTGACGATCCGAACATTGAGATTTGTGCTTTTGAATGTGGGAGGCATTACTCAGTGCCTTGGCATTGGGATGTACTGGAGTACAAATGGCAGCGAATAACAGAAGAACGCTTGTGCCAATACGGTGCTCTTCAATTTTGCTCAGCTTAGTGCCTGCTGTTTTTTCTTGGCCTGTTAATCAGCTGAGAACCAATGTATGGCTTACCCTGGCCAGTGCAATGGGGATGTGTCAGGGAAAAGATAACACTGCCCCACCTGGTTTTAACAGATGTGCTAGAACACGTACTTTTGGTTACATCTTACACTGTAACCTAAGACAGTCACCTTCCACACTCCTGGAGTCGCCAAAGGCTCCTCAGGGCCATGTCCCTTTCCAGGATTGCGTGTAGTTCTACTGCTCCTGGAGGCACTGGATGCAACTCCACGTATTCCTGAATGGCATCTTGGGTTTAATCGTCTGACCCCCACTGAAAATGAGCCTTTCTTTGGGTAACTTTGTATTATGGTTTGATTAGCAGTGCTAAACCAGGTACATATGATTACCAGTACCCAACAGCACCTAAAAAGTGCGGTACCTCCATGTTACCCTCTGGAGTGGGCTTGCTTTGATTACTGGCTACAGCTTTCTCTGGGATTTTATGAACTCCTCAGGTCCAGGTGATGCCTAAATATTTAACTTCCTGGGCTAGACCCTGTATTTTAGTAGAATTAACTGCCCATCCACAATGTCACAATAACTCAAAAATGGCATCCAGCTCTTGTTGCACCTGTTCCATGCAGGGTCCCTGAACGAGAATGTCATCTGTGTATTGTAAAATTGGTACTTCAGCTGGTGCTGAATGTTGCGCTACAGTGCGATGTCTGGCCTGGTGAGACAAGAAGGGGGACTATGCTGATAGCCTTGGGGAAGATGCGTAAAGGTGCACTGGTTTCCTCCCCAGGTGAATGCAAACTGATCTTGAGCCATATGGGGAACAGCAATCGTGAAAAACACGTTAGCCGCCTCAAGCAGAGCGTACCGTGTCCCTGGATGTGCCTGAATTTGGTGTGCCAGCATAGCAACCTCCGGAAGAGCAGCAGTTATGGGGGGTGATTTCTTGTTCACTGCCCCATTATCTACAGTCATTCTCCAGCAGCTGGCTCCTGGCTTTTTTACAGGCCAGACAGGACTATTAAAAGGAGATTGTGTGTAATCAACACCACCTGCTTGTAACAAATCATTCATAGATGCTCAAATTACTGCACCACCTCCTGGAATTTTATATTGCTTTATACTGACAATTTCTGTAGTTACGGCGATTTCTGCTACCTGTTGGGTAAGTCCCACAGTGATAACTCTGGCACGTAGCCACCGCGTGGTATCAGAAGCCCAATATGTACAATTCATTTCTGATGGAGACCCTGCAAACCATCCATACCTGAAATGCATTCACCAATGGAAGCAGCCATGACAGAATATGTATGAGGGTGCCAATCTCCAATTTGTAATTTCAATTTAGTAATCTTCCCTGTGGGAACCTAGACTGCAGAGAATATTTCTCTGCCTGTTTTGAAAGGTTTTAACCCCCTGGACAGTACTGTTTTTGACCTTTGTCCATGGGAAAATTTGCCTAGCCTCTGGGAAGAATTTGAATCTACAGTGGTGTGAATTAGGTGATAGAATACTATGTGATACTATCACAGGGTGAAAAATTTAGAGTTTTTAGGTCTATTTGCATAGTAAATAGATAGAAGTAGAAAACCTCAAAATGGAGGATAAGTTGTAGTTAAAAGCTTCTTTCTCCTTCTTCACTAACTTCATATTTTGCAGCAATAGTGGTTTGGGATGATTGGATACAGAATTCCGCAGTTCCTGTCTACGTGGTTTAGGAACTTGTTGGACAATGGTAAAAAAGTGAAAATATCTTGCATTTTAAGCTTTCATTGGGTAATTTACCTTTAAAAAGGCTGTGAAATCTTGATAAGTTGTCTTCTTGCTGCATTCTCTGCTCTGTGCTATGTCTAAGCCATGCCAGTGGCTTGTACTCCTTAGATAAGAATTAATAAACACCTATCTGGAGACTGAGAAGCATGAAGTCCCATTCGCCTCCTTTTTCCTCCTGGAAAAAGTCTGAACGTCTCCCCCATCAGGGAAGACAACAATTAATGACGCGGACAGCGTTATTCCCCACCACAGGTTCTTCACCTAATCCCCACACGGGAGCAGTAGTTCCCCATCATTTTTCTGGGTTGCCGTGAAGGAGAGTGACCACCGCCCCCGTATCAACTGAAGCACAAATTCCTTGTTTATTTGCATTTGACCACCAAATAATACATTGGCTAAAAGGACAAGGGTTCTGCTGCAACTCACAGCAGTCCAGTACGGGAGCTTTTCTGCTCTCCCCTGACCCTGAGTTGATTTCTCTGATTCTAATCCTGGCAAATCACCTAACTGACTTCATTTTTCAATCTCCTGTTCAACTGGGTTACCTTGCTCAGGTAAGAGTAAGGGGAGAAGGTAGGCTTTCCATCCCTTCGAGCATCCCTCTAGCAGAATGTTCCCTATCCCGGGGCTTAAGGGTTGGGCCATATGAAGCTCGGGAGACACCGTCATGACACTAATTTTCATTCCTTCTCCTTTAAGCAGATTGCACGCCCGTCTTAAAGTAGGCCATTCTTTGGCCTACTTTACTTAAGGCAGCCAAGCAGCATCATTGGTGTACAGACCTGAAAACCCTGCCACAACAACTGCTACCATAGTGACATTATTTGCCCCAACATGGCGTAACGCTGCTTGCACGTTCGTATCAGATGTAAGTCCCATAAACTTCTTAGCATCTCCATCATCTTATAAGGCAGTGTCAGCACCTTCTTCCATAAGGCACACTAGCCAGTTTTCAGGTTTCTCCCCTGGCCTCCGCTTGTACTTGCCCAGTAATTCCTTAACTTCCTCAGAGCTATAATCAGTGAGTTCATCGGTCCGGACAGGCGGTCCGTTCCCTCCAGTCACCAGTTCCCGTTCAAAGACAGGAGCTGCATGAGTACCTTCCTTCGTTATTTCTGATTCATCCTCAGGAGTGGAATCACATTCATTAGTGCTCCAAACGTTTCTGTCCCAGCTCTCGGAGTCCCATTCTGGATTTGGAACAGTAGCCCAGAGCCCTGGCCCAGCTGCCTTTCTATCTTTTTGCCTCGTCGCCTAGCAACCCAAAGGGCACATCTTTCTGCCAAAACAGCACACTTCTTCCTGAGTTGCTCACCCTGTTCTACAGCAGTCACAAACGCTCGACACTGTAACTTCATATCAGCTCGTAGCTGTTCTATTTTTTCATCTTGTTCACCTGTTTGTCAAGCTCTGCATTCTCTTCAACAGCAAATTCATGTGCAAATAAGAGGCAACCAGCCATCCGACCAACAGGAATCAGCCACTCTTTAGAGCGTGTCTGAGGAGCTTGTATAAATTCTTGGCAGTATTTCAACACCCCCACGGGGTCCTTGGCCTCCCGTGGTTCGGGCCCAATCCTTGTCCAAGTTTCTAGCTCATGCCATAACGTGCTCCGCGGTTCCTGCATCCAGCCCGGTCGCTCCACTGACAGAGCCACGGCCTGAGGCTCCTTTGTATGGGACATTATCACCAATGCACTTGCACAAGGACACCATAAGGACCACAAAAAAAGTGAGGCTGATAACTCTGTTCTAATGAAATTGGCCAATGACAGCACAAACACGAACGACTCAAAGTCCTTCCTAACAGAATCTGAAAACTACTTGAGCTACCTTTGCGATGTCCACACTGCGCAACAAGAAATGGATCACACGGATTACACAGCGGACACAGAAGAATATCGCTAAGACCCCGCACACAACTGGGTACCTGGACTAAATCCTGACCTCCCATATGCCACACACAGACACACACGCACCCCTGGAACAGCGTCTCTCAGTGCAGCTACGCGTTTCACTCTCTTGGTGCAACCACGCCACCCGCTGACCACAGAACAGCCTCTCCTGGAGCAGCTACGCGCCCCACCGACCAGGGCCTGTTCCTGGCACACACGCACACACGGCACAGCGTTTCTTGCTGCAGCTACGCGCCCACGTTCATGGGGCACCCACGCGCTCCACTGCCCCAGCCCCGCCCATGTTCTCTTACCCAATCTCAAACATGCGTTAGTTTTGCACTCACACACGTCCAAAACACCATCAGTTTTTGTGCTCTGGGCATCCCATCCTCATCACCACTAATGTCACAGGTTCTTGAGGATGCCCATGCACAAAAGATCTGAAACGCACCTGTGATCGCAAAGCAAGTTTTTTATTTGATTAGTTGCTGTAGGAAATAATACATACCAACCCCTGGATTCGGGAGAAGCCGCTGAGCAGGAGAAGGACATGGAGCATGGTGCTCAGGTGGGAGGGGAGGCAGGCCCTGCACCTTCAGGGTATCCCCTGCATCCAAAGGGTGTGCGTTTTGTCCTTCTCGCCCATCCACCCCATACCCAGGACTGATACCTCCTCCTCTGGTGTGGAATTTTTCCAATTACGACATCATCTCACACGTGGCCAGCACGTGAGATGAGGCCACAATGGCTTATGATACCAGCTCCACGCCAACAACAGCTCCATTGTGTATTGTTCCTCTTTCACAGGGTAACTTCCCACCAACTGACCAATCCATTGTTTCTCTTAAGGGTCAAATTCCCACCCGTTAAACAAGAAGGTTTCCTTCATCGTTTGTTCTTCATTATCTTGTCGCCATGCACAACAGTGGACCAAATATGGCAGGGCCTTAGACCCGACTTCGGTCCCTGACACGCAGGGTCCTTGTCCCACTACTGGCCTTCGGGGTGCTCAGCAAGACCTTGAACTCCACAGTGTTGTGGAACCGGACCTTCGGGACAGGGGCCCTTCCAGCCAGAGCTGCCCTCGTTCCTCTGTGTCTTTGCACAAAACACGGCACAGAAGAGAATGGCAGGAGGGGCCTGTGTGTCCCAGGGCTCAGGTTTTGCGCCGCTTCAGCTCCACAGAGACACAGGTCAAGTGAAGAAGCCAAACTGTTTATTAATAAAAGGCGAAACAAAGGGATGAGCTGGGAGGGATAAAAGGGGATGGGCAGGGTCTAAGGGGGCTGGAGGGATGGAGCTATCTACAGGGAGGGAGAGGGCTAAAGCCACTCGAGCTTCCCACAGGCTCAGCTGTGCCCAGCATCAGCTGTGCCTGGAGCTCCAGCAGCATTTGGAGCTGGTGTCCTCTTCACTGTCTACTGGTGCTGCTCTTGGGACACTGTTTCACTGGATCCAGAAGATGACCCTAATTCTTCAGCTCTTTGGGCAAAGTGGGCTTGAATTTTCCGGTTAGAGCAGAATGGCCCGGCGTCGTTCTTCGAAGCTTGAATGGCTGGAAGAGACAGGAACAGAGCCATGGTCAGAGCCCGGATCTGTGGCAATCCAAGCAGACCTTCCTGCCAGGGCCATCTCAGCCTGCTCTTGCCACAAGAGAGGAGGGACAAACGGGATCAGCCCGAAGGTGCTGGTCACAAATCCACACCGTGTCCCTGAAACCCCTCTGTGCTCTGCCCACGCCACCCCGAGTCCACACAGGGAAGGAAGCCCTCCACAGCTGGCGCAGGGATTGGAGCCTCATGCCCAGGCATTGCAGCTCACCCCACCCAGCCCCCACTGACAGCCCGCTGCACTCACTCACCCTCACTGAGGACCTGGAGCTCTTCCTTCTGCCCCCTCAAGAACACCCTGGCATTCCCTGGGAACACAGAGCCTGTCACGGCCCCAGCGGCACAGCTCCCTCCCAGCAGCGCTGCCAGCCCCGTGGCTCTCCTCCCCCCGGCAGGGCTCAGCCCGGGTCCTTGCCGCATCCTGACGCCCGAGGGCAGGCGGGGCTCCATGGCCCCGGGCCCGGATCCCGCTGCCGGGGCAGCAGCCGGGGCCGGGGCCGAGCTGCGGTGGGGCAGGGAGGGGCCCCGGCCTCGTGGCTCACCAATGAACCTGACGGCCGCCTCTCGCAGGGGCTCCTGTGGGCTGTACAGGTACGGCAGGGCCCGGCGCAAGTGCTCGGCCGCTCGGCTCCTGTCCTCTGCCAGCTGCAGAGAGCGCCAGGAGGGAAGGGTTGGCGCGGGCTCGGCCCCTTGGCCGGGCGCTCCCTGCGCCGAGCCCTGGCCTCCCCTCCCGCACAGCCCCAAGGCCCGGCCAGCAGCCGCTGGCGCCGGGTGGGCAGGGGCACAGCTGCCAGCTGGTCACCGAAGTCAGGGGGCTTCTCCAGGCTGCGGCTGGGGCTTCCAGGCTGTCCTTACCAGGCATTTGCCGAATTTCAACATCTTCTCCTTCTTCACCAGCTGCTTGAGTTTCCTCTTCTTCAGGAACCGGGTCACACAAATCAGCATTTCACGAGAGGACTGCAGAGCAACCGAGACCGGGAGATGGCACCGCAGCACAGGACATGGGACTCATGTCCCTGTGCCAAGGCCAGGAGGAGGCTGCAGCCCTGGAGGCACCAGGGCAGGAGGCAGCTGAGCCACCTCCCAGGGATGCAGCAGCATCACGCAAAATCTCACCTCTGCCACGTTCCGGTTCTCATCATGGCAGTGAAAGAGGAGTGGGAGCAGACTCTGGCTCACAATTCTCTTCAGGGGCTTTATTCCCTCATCCACTACCAAGTCCATCACCTTGAAGAAGAGGTCAATGGAGAGCAGCTGCACATGGCTGTCGTCCTGGAGAAAAGGAAAAGACCTCAGCATCAACTTCTCAAGGCAAAGCTGGGAGAACGCTTGAAAATCCACAGGGCACAAAGTTCCCGGGCAGAAACTTTGTAAGGCTGCGGACACAGCCTTACATTATCAAAGAGTGGCAGGAGTGCCTCAGCCAGCTTCGGGGCAGTGGTGCTGGATATCACGATGTACTCGTTCTCGAGCATATTCGTGAGCACAGAGAGGGTCATGCTGATGGCATATCCATCTGCATCACCCAGCAGCTCCACAAGCCGTCGGGACAGGCTGCACATTCTTCTGGCCTGCATGGAACACAAGGCTGTGCTGTGAAGCCATGAACGGCTGCACTGCCTACACCATCCTGGCCCTGCCAACCCCACCCTGCTGCCACAGGGCCCAGAGGCCAAAGGCCTGTCCTGAAGCACTTAGGCAGCTGAGCCAGGAGGCAGGAGAGCTGGGAGCAGCTGCCTCAGCTCCTGAAGCTCAATCAAGCCCATGTGGCTACTTTCCCCAGTGCAGCTTCAGCCACTGCTTCCTTCTCACCAACACGGGATCCTTGCTGAGCACCACGAGGCCTCTGAGTGCCAGAAGATGCCTCTCCCTGCACTCGCTCTGCAGGTACCTAGACATGATCTCCAAGACGCTGTTACCGTGTTTACTCAAGTCCAGGCACCTGAGGACCTGAAAGGCACAGGGCAGTGACAGGAGCCCGGAAGCGCCCAGGGCTGGGCCCAGGCAGCAGCGCAGGGCGCGGGCACCGTCCCAGGCAGCTGCGGCTACGGGAGGGCAGAGAGCTGGGAGGCAGCTCAGCGAGGCAGCGCTGGCCATCAGGCTCACCTCCACAAGGAAAGCCAGGAAGGGCAGATCCCAGCGTGGCTCCTCCCTGCTGAGCCGCTTGAATAGGTGGAATGCCATGAGGGGAGACAAGGGGATAAAGATACGGTGCATTTCCCTGTCAGGAGGAAAAAGGCACTAAGATCCTGAGGTGGGGGTGCAAACATGTCCCATGAGTGACTCACAGAGGTCCGGTCTTTCCCCAGCATCCCTGCAGGGGATGTGGGTGCTTTGGGAGGTGGCTCCTTCTGGTCACCCTCCTCTGCCAGCCTTTTCCAGTGTCCTTGGCTGTCCCTCAGTGATGAGGCCCTCTGGCCCATGGCCACAGGGACTGTGTGGGGCACCTCGGGCACAGGGCACAAATGCCGGGGGCAGCGGGGAGAAAGGGCTCTCACCTGGCCAGCAGAGCCACTGCATCGTGCTGGGTGTCAGCACACAGCAGCATGTCCCAGCCATTCTTGCGCTCCATAGCCATCACCTCACTGTCACATCGCAGTCGACAGAGCAGAGCCTTCATGGCCTGCACTGCAACCCTATGTGCAGAGAAAAGCCCAGGTCACACTGGGAGCACTGGCGCTGACCACAAGGGCATGGGAAGGACAGGAGGACTGGGACCTGTTGGGGTTGGTGGGAAGGCGGTGTTCCTCCCGGCATGCTCTCCAGAAGTGATCAACTTCCTCTGGCATCTGCTGGGTGGTGATGACAACTTGGAAGAGCAGAGCCACAAACAGGCGCCCAGAATAAAGGATTATTGCCTTGTGGCAGTCAAGCAAAATCATCCAAAGCACCAGAGTTGCCTGCAAAAGAAGCAGCCCAAGGATGTGCTCAGTGCTGATCTGTCCATGTGGCAGAACCCAAGGGGAGATGCAGGGGGAGCACCGGGCCTGGTGCCCCCTGAGCCTTCCCCTAGCCCAGGTTTCAGCCCAGCGCCTAAGGCAGGGAGAGGATGGAGTGCTGCTGGAGAGGCGACCTGGGGGTGAACAAAGGCCAGTTCCAGAAACTCACAGCCAGGGCAAAAACATCCTTGTTGTCCCCATCAGAGGTGCACATGCTGTGCAGAGGCCAGTGCTCCATTACACGGACCAGTGTTGGCAGCACCTTCTCCAGTGTTGGTCCTGACGAGCCTATGATTCTCCACATCATTGCAGCAGCTCTGTGGGATCAGAGCTCAGTGTCAGGGGCGTCTCAGTCACAGTCCCATGCCCTGTGCAGCTGTGGGGGCCCAGGTGACAGAGCCCCAGTGCCCTGAGGGGCCGGGAGGGAGCATGGCAGCAGGCTCAGGAAACAGAGGGGCGCGAGGGTCCTGGAGCTCTCCGCCTGTCTGGCAGACCCCATTGGACAGGCTGCACAGGGCGATGGGCCCTAAGGGCTGGTGAGCCCTGAGCTCTCAAGGCAGGTGGGCCCTGTACCTGTCACACGATGGGGCACAGCGCAGGAGGGTCAGCACCACATCAACAGGGTGTTCCTCAGCCAGCCTCAGAATGTTAATGGACAGCCTGGCATCCACAGTGACATGGGACCCGAGTCTCTGGTGCATGTTCCTCACCATGGCTGGCACCTGGAGGAGGCATGGGGAAGACTTGGAGCACTGTCCAAGGGAGCAACTTCCCCAGCTTCCCCCAAGAAGTGCTTCCCTTCCCACTGCAATGTGCTGGCCTCAAAGTCTGAGGGGGCCCAGCAGCCATGGCTTGAGGGGGCACACGATCCTTGGAGGCCTCCAGCCCTGGCCCCAGGCTGCTTACCTGCTGCTGAGAAGAAACAGCACTCTCCTCAAAAAAACCCAGACTGGGAGCATGAATCCCAGTGGGAGTGGGCGTGGTGTCAGGAATTGCAATGCCCTGAGTGTCTCCGATGTCGGTGTTTGTGATGACCAGGTCCTCAGTCAGTACCATGAGTGTCTTCACCATTTGATCATTCATTGCACTGTCAGAGTCTTCTGAGCACTCAGGTGAATCTGTGTTGACATCAGGCTCTGCCTGGAGCTCGGTCAGCCCAGAGTCAGGCTCAGCTGTGCCCTCAGTTGCTGTCGTGCTGGTCTTTCTACGCCGAACGCGCACAAACTTCCGGAACATCTGCAGGAGAACAAAGGACAGGGAGGAGAGGGATGTTCCATGGGGCGCTCCAAGTGCAGTGCTCGGCTGAGCAGTGACAGCAGACCCAGCCCAGGTGGGGATGGCTGCAGGTACCTGCGCTGTTCTCCGGAAGCGGCTGCAGGGCAGATTGTGCTCTTGTGTCCGGTCCATGGCTGCATCTGGCAAAGAGCGAGCGCAGCCAGAGCTGAGGGGCTGCGGGAGAGGCTGGAGAATGCAGCCCAGCCCTGCACTGCCCAGGCAGGGAGAGCCCCGGGATGCCATGGGGATGGAGCACAGCTGCTGCGGGGGGATTTGCCCGGCCCCTCTTCCATCCTGTCCATGGGCATGTCTCCCCAGGAGATAGGATGGGATGGGGCCAAGCTGGCTGCAGCCATCAGCCCTGTGGCCCAGCTCTGCCACTCACCATCCCGTGGCTGCTGGAACTGCTTCAGCTCTTCAGGCTGGTGTGCTGAGGCAGCTCCAGGGCCTTCCCTCTTTTTGCCCCTGAACACTTTGAACAGGCCGAGGAATCTGCCCGCCATGCCAAAGTCTGGCCTCGAGGGCACCTTCAAGAGAGATGCCTCAGGAAAGCTCTGAATGAACAAGTCGTGCAGTTGTGCCTTGATGGCACCTGCAAAAGAGAAGCCTCAGGAAGGCCACAAGTAAACAAGTCCTGTGGTCTGGCCCCGAGGTCACCTGCAGGAATAACGCCTCGGAAAAGCTCCGGGTCAGCAAGGAACGAGTGCACTCTGCAGGGGCTCCTCACAGCACCACTCTGTCCCGTCCTGTCCCGTCGCGTGCTCCGAGCACTGTGGCGTGGCCGCGTTGCCACAGCCCCTATGTCAGCACGTGTCACAAAGGGCCCTGGGACACCCTGTCCTGTTCAATCCCATGGTGACCATGCTGCACCATGTCACAAAGGGCCCTTGCACACACTGCCACCTGCCCTGGGGCTGCCCCCAGCCCACCCCAAGTGGCCCAGGTTGGAAGGAATCCCCTGCCCCAAGTGTCTAAGACAGACCAACAGCGATTTTAGCATTGGCTCCAGCCATAAGCAAGCGCTCCCCTGCTCTGCGGGCTCAGGGCAGCACCCGGAGCCCCCACGGCTGCCACCACAGCCACCACAGGAAGGGCTCGGGGTCTTTCACAGAAGCTGGCACAGCCTCCTTAGGAGACGTTCCAGCTGGAGGCCATCTGTCACGATCCGCTAATACAAGCAGGGGTCGTGATGGTTCGTTTATCGATCTGAGTGTAGAAGAACACAAGGGATTTCAGTTTTAATCAGAACAGTGCACCTTTATTAAGTGCCCACAACACGGTAATGCAATAGAGGAGAGAAAGAGAGATAAAAACAAAGTAAAAGGGTAGAGAGGAAGAAAGGGGGGGAATAGCTACCAATGGATGAGACGAAGTCCTCGTGGTCTTCTGCCAATAGATTTGTCTTCTTTCTGTGGGGAGATCTCGATCTCAGTTATTTCAGAAAGTCCCTTTATAGTCCTTTTCAGAAGCGAGGGGCAACTGGCCAAGAGGTGGGGGAAACCTACAGCCGTTGTTATGAGGCCCGCTGCTTTGGGAAAACAGGTACAGGACAGGTGTACCGGACAGGTCATACAGGACAGGTCATTCTTTTCCGCTTCAGCGCAGTCCTTCCTGCTTTGGCAACAAGAACGACACAGTCCATTGTGTCCTGCACTAATTTTCCTCAGGAAGGCGTACCGGTTCCCAACGGGCACACCTGCAGGCAACATTTGGCAGACATCCCACCTCAGTCAGGCCAGGACTCCTGTGTTCAATCTCTGTCCTCAGTGATGATCGTGAGGCAGATGAGGGATCTTCAGACCATCTCTTACAGCACCCCGTGACTCATGATTGTCGTCAAGAGACCTCCATCAGCACGATTTCGTAGTGTTGTTGTGAAGTCTTCAGGACTCATCAATGTTGGTAGCATATCCCTGAAAAGGGTAGAGAAAATAAGAAAGGAAGAAAAAGAAAAGAAAAAGAAAAAGAAGGAAAAAGAAGGAATAAGTAATTTTTAAATCAAAATATACATGTAATTTTTTAATCCAAATACACATGTAATTTCTTATCACATCTTATTTCAATACTCGTGTAGTTCGTCTCGTGTCAATAACCTTGGGTATGTCCACAGAGGATGGGATATTGACCAAATTGTGGACATCTACTACAGATGTCAATTGTGTTAACCGTTTCATCATTCTCCAATTCATGATGTATAAGATTGCTGGTAAAACAAAGCCAATCAAAACTAAAATCAAGAGAACAAAGATGGGATGACACAATTTGTTCAGGACACCTGTAGCAGTAGCTGACCACCCCAAAAGAGTATCCCACCACCCGTGTTCAGCATCTTTCTTTACTCTTTCTAGAACACGATGTATTTCTTTCACATTGTGATGAACAGATACCAAGGTTTTCTGTTGGTATTTCTTGATCTTTTCCAAAATTTCAATTAAACCTTGGTGAAGCAACAGTTGCTTTACCAACGTAAGGTTCACCCCAACGGAGGGAGGCAATAGTTGGTGGATCAGTGTGTAACTGGATTGTAAAAGGTGATAGGAAGTAACTCGGCCTAAATAAGAGAAATCACATCCTGTGATTTTAGTAAAGTTACAAACACAAAAATTTGAATGATTTTTAGTATCTACTACTACATTTTCTATAAATACTTTATCACAAGCAGTTCTTAAGCATGCACATCCAGTGCCTATATACACAAGCACTGTTTCAGGAATCTTGTTAGGATGAATTTCAAAGTGACAGATACTTAGTTCTGTGTCTAAACAAATGTCTTGAGCTCTAATTGCATTACTTTCACAGATGAAGCCTTGTCGTTCTCGGACAATACAAGTTTCCAAATTAACAGTTTGCCACTTCTCACCAATTTGATGGGCCCATTCTCTGTGCTCGAACAGCTAGAGAATAGCTCCATCATGATTCAGCCCTAATGCAACGATAGGGAATATCGAATGCACTAAAGCATTATGTATGGTTAGTACAAAGGCTGTGGCTCTGTTTGTGATGGGATCGTAGGCAAAATCCACTAAGTTCCACCAGGATTGGAATTCTCTTTCAAAATCAGTGGCACTGTCCCAGATGATTTTCTGAATTTCAGTAGGAGAAGTGCCTTCTTCACCTTCTCTTATAATTGAGGCAGCAACTGACTGCATCCACAGTTGAGCCTGGATGCAGCTGAGAGCCAAAGAAATGTTGTTTTGTGTAGCACCGAGTGCATCAATTATCAATTTGTGGTCATTCACATTTACCTTTTCCCAATTTGGTGATATGTTCGATAACAACCACTGATGGGCTCCCAAGGCTAATAAGGACGACTGCAGTGGTGGTTGTATTTTAGTCAAATCTCTAGTTGTGGCAGCCAATTTATTCATTAGTACTTCTGAATCAATACTATTTAAGATTCCCAATCCTATTCCCACAACACCGGTTATGTCTCTTATGTCGCTTTTGCAACCAGGTTGTCCACCCCTCAAAGGAAGTTTGCAGAAAAGGTGAACAAGCAGGCTGAATTTCTGAGACATTGTTTTGCATCAGCAATTTGACTTGTTTAAGGGACCATGCTGAATTGAACAATATTTGTTGTTGGCCTGTTTTCCTGATTATATATGGTCCAATTTCAAAAATTCTCGGGCTCAGCATAACCGGTGGTTGGGTGTTAAGTATTACAACATCAACTTCGAGTTCCCCTCAGTATTTTGTATTGTTTTTACCACATATGTCTTTATGGGAAAATTGTAGAGCAGTTAATTTTAGCCAACAATCTTGATTTTGAATTTCAGTAAACAAAACACAGCTGTGAGGTCCAATGCTATAACTGTGTATAGGTTTGGTACCATAAAGGAAGGGAAAACATTATTCTTGTTATCTAACACAAGGGGCTGCTTATACCATGGTATGTGACTACTGCTCTCAGTATGGGCTTTGCTACGGCCTTTATTTTGAATTTATAAGTTAAACCTTTCAGACTTGGCTGATCTGCTGGGTTATTTTGCCAATTGTTGGTACTGGGGTCTAAGGTGTAGTTACCGACATTCTTCTGACAACAACACAGGGTGAAGGGGGTTTATTTTTCACACATCCACTTTGTTGTAGGGCAGAGTTTGGCTGTAATGTTGGGCTGCAAATTGCTTTTCCCATCTGGTTTTAGAAAATTCCCAGCTATTGCAATGGTGGAAGTTTTCTCGTAGAGAGATCTTTCTACTTTTCTGCATCCTACCTTAATTTTTTCACCAATTGTTCCATTTACGATTCGAGCCCAATCCTTCAAGTCCCATGCCCGTTCACTTGGATGGTATACCTCAGAGTTGTACAGTACTACAGTCGCTAGGTTTGGGTGACGATCTCTGGGATAGGATCCTAGCGCACTAGTGTACCTAATGGTAGCTTCAGACCATGGCCACCCAGCTGGTTTTTGGCCATGGTGTTGTGGTAGGATGCAGATAAGTATTACTCGTCTTATCATGGTTTATGTGGTCTTCATGTCCCTCGGAGTTCGTCTGTGAAAAGTAAACACAACAGAGTCTGCCACCAAGAGGCAGAAAATTAAAATGATGGAATTATCCAGCATGTATGCATCCAATGCTCTCTCCCTAGGGCATCAGAGGCTACCCATGCATATTTATTCAGAGGGCTTTTTAGCACTTGTGGTACTCCTCCTCCAGTAGGGAGGTCTACCAAAACAGGTTGCCCAGGGTAGCGTGCAGGATTCTTAGAATCATTTGGTCCCCGTAGTGAGGGAATTATGCTTGGAGCTGTTGGGCAAAAGGCAGTGATTTTGGGACACGCGTTTACCCCCCACCTATCATTCACACTTTTCACAGCTTCCCATAGCTGAACATCCCAATTTCCCTCCTGTGTTTTCAAAAGTCATTTCAAGAGACCATTGGTCCTTTCTACAATGCCGTTAGCTTGAGGGTAGTAAGGGGTGTGAAAAGTCCATTTAATCCCTTTGCTTTTTGCCCAATCCTGTACAACTTTGGCAGTAAAGTGAAACCCATTATCAGATTGAATTTCTTGTGGTTGTGGGAAAGTTCCAAACCATCCCTGCAATGCTTTAACAGTATTATCTCCTGTAGCTCTTTTAAATGCATCGGCCTGGACTAACCCAGATGTAATCTCTACTCATACCAGCACAAAGTGTTCACCTCCTGACTTTTTAAAGGGGCTGATATGATCTACCTGCCACGCGTCCCATAAGCCTTTACTCTTTCTTAAATGCAGAGGATCATCTTCCAAAGGGTGTCTTTCTAGCCGTCTGCGGCATTGTTCACAGGCTGATATGCATGTTTTACACATTTCTCTGGTAACAGGCCAACCATGAGCAAGGGCTTCTTTGTACAAATCTTTTGCACCTGTGTGTTGTCTTTTTACATGCAACCATTCTAAGAAGTGCTCCCAGTCCTCTGTAATTTGATCTTTTTTCACAGGACTTAGTCTTGCTAACTCATCAGCTTTATTGTTCCACTCTCCTGCTGGATTTCCATCTGTCTGGTGAGAGGCTACCCACCCCACAGCAAAATTCCCTTGACTTGCAATATTTAGAATTTCTTGCCACTTTTCCTTTGCCATACTGGGATTCTGTTAACTTCCCAATCATTTTGCTGCTGAAATGAAAGCCACTCAGTGCATCCCTTAAACACAGCGTAGGGATCGGTGTAGATACAGACAAGAGAACTATTCTGTGCCTCACGTTGGAAAACACTCCACACAGCTATCAGCTCGCCAACTTGGGCGCTGCCTTCCCCCTCTGTGACAATTCATTATCCTGGGGAAGTGTGGAGGGCTGCAGCCTTATATTTCCACACCTTTCCTTCTCGCTTGGCAGAAGCATCCGTAAACCAAGAATTTGCTGACTGTTTGGGGGAAAAAGGAGGGGCTACTTTAATGACTGAGGCAGGTTTGTCTTGGCTGCAACCCAAGTTTTCAGTTTCTTGGATTGCCAGATCTTTTACAGCTCCTTCAGTTATTGAGAAGACGCTACAATAATGTTCAATCTGAGCATACCACTTCCTTACTGAGGCCCTCTGGGCCACCCTGTCAGGTGGGGGCGTCCCAGTAGAGACTGTCTTAATAACTTTGAAAGGGCCTCTCAAAACAATTGGTTGTTGTCATGTAATCTTCTCCACTCCTAGGAGAGCTAAGCTAACCACAAACAATCCTTTTGCCCAGGGAGTGTATCTTTTTTCAGCATCTTTGAAGCCATGGGAGTAAAAACCAACAGGCCTCGTCGGACCCTCAGGACCACGCTGCCATATGTGTCCTGACAACCCTGAGGAGGCAAACCCCCATTCCACCTGGAAAGGATCTGTAGGATGAATAGGGCCCAGGGCTTGGTGAGCTGTTGCTTCAAAAACCAACAATTGCAATGCTTCTTCCTGAGAAGCAGTCCATTCCCATTTTATCCCTTTTCTCAACAAGTTATAAAGAGGTCTGGCAATTATGGAAACATATGGGATGTGTTTTCTCCAGAACACTAATAAGCCTAAAGCATGTTGGAGATCTTTTTTGGATTCAGGCATTTTAATCTGATCTAAAGAGGTTAGGGTATCAGGCAGGATACATGTCATACCTCCCTTCCACCAAATTCCCAAAAATTTCACTTCATGTGAAGGCTTTTGGATTTTTTCTGAGGGAATTTGCAAATCAAGGCTTTCTAAGTGGGAGATTATTTTCTGTTGGGTATCTCTCACTTCTTCTATTTCATCTCCTCCCACAAGGATATCGTCAATGTATTGATAAGCAGCTACATTGTCAGCTTTGGGTATTTTTTCTAACTCTTGGGCTAAAGCGTGATGAGCCAGGGTAGGGGAATGTTTGTAGCCTTGGGGAAGCCTAGTAAAAGTGTATTGCTGACCTTCCCATGTGAAAGCAAAACGGTCCATATCTTCTGGCTGTAAAGGTAGCATAAAAAACATGTCTTTGACATCTGTAGTTGCCATGATTGAATGAGCCTTTTCTTGAATCAATGTTATTAATTCGGCCAGGTTTGGGACTGCTGCTGTAAGAGGGTCTGTGTTGGCATTTAGCCTGCAAAAATCTATTGTCAGCCTCCACTTCCCATTAGGCATTGGCACTGGCCATACCGGAGAACTGAAAGGAGAATGAGTATTAACTCACTGCTCCTTGTTCTCACAGCTCCTGTATCACTGGTTTGATACCCTCTTTGGCACCCAGGGGGAGGGGGTATTTTTTCACGTTAATTACTTTGCTGAATGGTAGGGAGGGTGCAGCTTGGAGCAGTCTGATGTTAAAACGTGGCATGCCAAAAGACCACAGAAGACGCTCCGAGTCCTCCCACTGCCTCCCAGCAAGGGCATTCATCCCTAATAAATTGGTTGGAATATCTCCAATCACCAGATTAATAGAAAGTTGGTTTTCCTCTCCAGGCAAAGTGAGTTTGACTAAGGCCACATTCATAGATTCTGTTGTTCCCAAGGCATTTAAAACACAACATCGGTTCTTTGTTGGAACAATTCCACACCTCTGGGCATCTTTCTTTGTCAGCACAGAAATTTGTGCCCCAGTGTCAATCAGAAAAGTTACAAGTACCTGTTTAGGGCCTGTAATAGCTGTGATCATTATATCTCCTGTTTTATTTTTAGTGAGCATTCTCAGGTATACCCACGCTCCGTTTCTTCTCCCACCTGTAAGAAACGGAGAACCTAGTTTCCCTGGTTTTGAGGAAGAAGCTGTTTTGGCCCATTGCCCGGACCTTGAGGGAGAAGTGGCTTTGACTCACTGCCCAGATTCTGAGGGAGGAGGGGTGCACTGGGTTGAACTGATGGGTTTGGTAGAATGGGTTTTCGGCAGTGCCAGTTAAACACTACCTTGCTCAATTTATCAAGGGGTAAGCCATCCATCACATCTCTGGGGACCCCCTTCTTGATACCTAATAACCACCAATGCTGACGGTTAGAGATCTGTTTTACAGTCTCTGGTTTTTCACTATGAGGAGTCCGAATGTACCTGACACTTTTTGTTTTTTCTGATTTTTCCTCTGGGATTTTTATAGGCCCATATTTTCTACTGTAATTAATCAGATCTTCTGCAACCTCACTCCATGTCCAAACTTTGCGATCACCAGCAGGTGAATTTGATTGTGAACCTGGCGGCTGAGAGGGGGTTGAAAATGGAGTAAACCTAGGATCGGTAGATCCAGTTCGGTCACTCGGGTTTCACAGGAATCTGTCCAGCCTCTCTACGGGACCTACAGTCGCTATGGTTTTTTGAAGGACAATTGCTGTAGCTTTGAGTGATTCTGGAAGGCCTCAAATTAAAGGGATCATCAGTTCAGGCTTCACAGGTAATTGCATTGGGGATTCATATCCAGGAGTCAATTTCCTTTCATGGATCATTTGCAGACAGGTGGCTTTGTGGACGCTTTCTAGAAGTTGTTCGGGGGTAGCAACTGTAGCTAAAGGGTCTCCCCTTTCTAAAGGATTGAGTCCCCCGGCCCAGAAAGCTGCATGCTGAGTCAGGGACCATGTGCCACGTTTGTCTCCTGTTGTTAAGAAAACTCCATGTCCCCAATATCCAGTGGCCTCCTGTTCCGTTAATTGAATTTGGTCTCCTCCAGTGAGAGACACTCGGAAGACATATTCCGTCTCAGATTCATGGGGGAGCCGCCTGTACTCCTTTTTTAACTTAGTCAATTCAGTAGCAGTGTATGGTATTTGTTTAGTGGTGATATGCAATTCAAAATCTTCATCATTGATATAATTATATCCTGTTTTAATTAGAGGTCTCATAGGAGGGCAGCAGTTTTCCCCACAATTTTTCACTAGCACTAGTTCTTTCTGGGGGTATACTTGGTTAATGTGAGGAGTTTCCTTTTCCTCTGTCTCTTTTGGTGAGTCAGCATTCTTTGAATTCTTAAACTATTCCTCCCTCAAAGCAGCCCGCAGCAAATGATTTTCATTCCTTTCTTCATCTAATTGTTTCTGTAAAATTTCCACTAGGTTTTGAAGGGAATCTATGATTGCTTTCTCTTTACTACACCGCTTAAAACGGTGATGTATAGCTGCCAAAAGGCATGCTCCTAAAACAGAGCACATTATGGCCTTATCTCGGCCAAATTTAAATTTTGTCTCATGTTGTAAAGAACATACTCTAGCAGTCACACACTCCAAATTAAACCAGTTTTTTTGAGCCCATTCTTCTCCTCCTGGAGAGGGCCCAGCATTATGTTTTGCTAGCAGAGCATAAAATGCAGCTTTATCTTTCGCACTAGGGTTCTCAGTCATTTTATGAAGGGATCAAAACCACCACAGGGAGGTAAAACTTAATTACACACTGCAACACACACAGCTTCGCTTTGTCTCCCTTTGCTTCCCTGGGTGGGTGAAGAGACCAAAATCTGCCTGGGAGGTACTCCTTAAATTGCGTATTGTTGTCTCTTCACTACACCAAGCAGTCCAAATTCACACACACACACACCAAAAAAACGGTTCTCCCTTTTACACTAAGAGATCTTTTGGGAAAAATCTGAAGACAGAGCCCTCAGCTGAGTATGGGGTGCTTTTCACCTAGGCGTGTGCAGTTTGCAGGAAATTCGAGGCACCCCCCTTGCGTTCTAGACGCCGCCCACCCTTTTTGGGGTGTCGGGCTAGGTGCAGCTGGAGCGAAACGTCCTTTCCCTATTACAGACTACACACAACCTTGCAACCCCTTCAGTCTGTCAGACATTCTGTCCGTGACGCCAGTTTAATGTCACGATCTGCTAATAAAAGCGAGGGTCATGATGGTTCATTCAGAACAGTGCACCTTTATTAAGTGCCCACAACACAGAAATGCGATAGAGCAGAGAAAGAGAGAGAGATAAAGAAAACAAAGTAAAAGGGTAGAGAGGAAGAAAAGCAGGGGGAATAGCTACCAACGGATGAGACAAAGTCCTCGTGGTCTTCTGCCAATAGATTTGCCTTCTTTCTGTGGGGAGATCTCGTCTTGGTTAATTTAGAAAGTCCCTTTATAGTCCTTTTCAAAAGCGAGGGGCAACTGGCCAAGAGGTGGGGAAATCTCCAACCATCATTATGAGGCCTGTTGTTTTGGGAAACGGGTACAGGACAAGTGTACAGGACAGGTCATTCCTTTTCGCTTCAGCGCAGTCCTTCCCGCCTTGGCAGCAAGAACGGCGCAGTCCACCGTGACCTGCTCTCTTGGGGGTTACTTTATGATGTGTATCCCATATCGCTGCCTATGCCCAGGAATTAATTTTGTGCCTTTTTATGCCTTTAAATTGAGCCTGAAAGGAGGGGAGGAAAACTTGAGCAAAACTTCTTCAAAGCAGTTTGAAGCTTGTTCAAGGACATACAGAGATAGAGATTTTTTTTTCAACTGTTGCAGGAGAGCGAGGAAGCACCCGGCTTGCTGCTTTCCAGTCAGCTTTTGGCCAGTTTTTCAGTTTCCTTTTCTCCGGAGAGAGACTGAGAGTTGGACTTTTTTCCTTCCCTGGAATTTCAGATTTTCTGCCTTTTCTGCTGGACTGCTTCAATATCAGAACACATTGGGAGGACTTTCCACCGAGCACAGAGGGCCTGGCCCTGGGACAAGCCCCAGCTCTGAGGAGACCAAAGGGAGGACTCTAACACTTTCCCAGGTTTTTTCTCCATAGCCAAATATTATTATTTAGCATTATTATCCTTTCCCCGTGTGTTTGTTAAATAAATACCTTTTATCTCTTTCACTTTCACTTTCCTTCGAGGAAAATTTTTTTTTTCCCAAACCTGGTGGGGGGAGGGGTGGTTATGCTTTCTCTCAGAGGATATATTTCTAAATTTGATCAAACCGGAACACCTGCACTGATTTCCTCAGGAATGCATACCAGTTTCCAGGGGGCACACCTGCAGGCAACACTTGGCAGACATCCCACCTCAGCTGGGCCAGGACTCCTGTGTTCAGTCTCTGTCCTCGGTGATGATCGTGAGGCAGATGAGGGATCTTTGGACCATCTCTTACAACACGCCAGACGAATGTGCAGCCTGTCTCAACGGCTTGTGGAGCTGCTGGGCGATGCAGATGGAGAGGTGGTCGGGATGTCCCTCTCTGTGTTCATGAATGCGCTCAAGAACAAAGGCATCCTGATATCCAGCACCACCACCCCAGAACTGGCTGAGGTGCTCCTGCCACTCTTTGATAATGTAAGGCTCTGTGCCCCCAGCCACTGACTCTCTCTGCTGCCTGGACACTTTGTGCCCTGTGGATTTTTAGGCTGTTGCCCACATGGACTGGAGAAGTTGGTGCTGAGGTTTTTTCTTTCCTCCAGGACAACAGCCACGTGCAGATGCTCTCCATGCACCTCTTCTGCAAGGTGATGGTAGTGGAAAAGGGAAAAAAGCCCCTGAAGACAATTGTGTGCCAGAGCCTACCCCCACTTTTATTCCACTGCCATGATGAGAACCAGCGCGTGGCAGAGGTGAGGACTCCTGGGCTGATGTGTCCTCCTGGGAGGGGGCCTCGGCTGCCTCCTGCCCTGGCGCCTCGCGGGCTGCAGCCTCCTCCTGGCCTTGGCACAGAGACGCGGGTCCTGCGCCCTAGGCTGCGGTGCCATCTCTGGGTCTCTGATGCTCTCCAGGCTTCTCGGGAAACGCTGCTTTGTGCAGCCGAGTTCCTGAAGAGGAGAAATCTCAAGCAGCTGGTGAAGACGGAGAAGATGTTGAAGTTTGCCAAGTGCCTGGTAAGGACGGACGGGAGAAGCCCAACCTGCAGCCTGGGGAAGCCCCCTGCCCCTGGTGCCCAGTGTGTGGAGCTGGCAGCTGTGCCCCTGCCCAGTGCTGCACCCAGAGGTGCCAGCCTGAGCCCCACACGCTGCTCCCTTCCCTGGGCCGCGCGGGCTCTTCTCCACCCTCCTCTGGCCCCGAGCCGGGCGCCGATGGAGCCCTGGCCCAGCTGGGCTGTGGGGCGGGGCGGCACCGCAGCTCCCCGGGCAGCACCCGGCCCTCCACCCTCTCCAGAGCCCGGTGACAGCGGCTGCTGGCCGGGTCTCGGGGCTGTGCGGGCAGGGGAGGCCAGGGCCGGGCGAAGGGAGCGCCCGGCCAAGGGGCTGAGCCCGCGCCAACCCGTCCCTCCTGGCGCTCTCTCCAGCTGGCAGAGGACAGGAGCCAAGCGGCCGAGCACCTGCGCCGGGCCCTGCCGTACCTGTACAGCCCACAGGAGCCCCTGCGAGAGGCGGCCGTCAGGTTCATTGGTGAGCCACGAGGCCGGGGCCCCTCCCTGCCCCACCGCAGCTCGGCCCCGGCCCCGGCTGCTGCCCCGGCAGCGGGATCCGGGCCCGGGGCCGTGCAGCCCCGCCTGCCCTCGGGCGTCAGGATGCGGCAAGGACCCGGGCTGAGCCCTGCCGGTGGGAGGAGAGCCACGGGGCTGGCAGCGCTGCTGGGAGGGAGCTGTGCCGCTGGGGCCGTGACAGGCTCTGTGTTCCCAGGGATCGCCGGGGTGCTTATGTTGGGGCAGAAGGAAAAGCTCCAGGTCCTCAGTTGAGCGTGAGTGAGTGCAGCGGGCTGTCAGTGGGGGCTGCTGTATTTGGGTAGGGAGCTGCAATCCCTGCCCTGGCTATGGGGGTCTTTGCTCCATGTGTGGACACGGGGTGCCTTGGGCAGAGCACAGAGAGATTTCAGGGACACGGGGCAGGGGAGGGGGTTCGTGGCCAGCACATTCCTGGACCAGCTGATCCACTTGGCCCCTGATGTCTTCTGGCCATGGCAAGAGCTGGGTGAGATGGCCCTGGCAGGAAGGTCTCCTTGGATTCCTGTACATCCAGGCTCTGACCGTGGCTCTATTCCTGTCTCTTCCAGCCCTTCAAGCCCTGAGGAGAGACAACAGCCCTTCCCAGACAAACATAGTAGTTCAACAGATAGTCAACAAAAGAGCTGCAGAACTATGTTCATCTGCTGGCTCAGAAGAACCAGAGTCCCTTTAAGACCTCCAGATAGCATGGAAGATGAGACCACCTGGAGACTAGAGTAGAACAGCTGGACCTCTAGGCACAGCTGATGCTGGTCACAGCTGAGCCCATGGAAAGCTCCCATAGCTCCTGCCTTTTCCTTCCCTTTTGACAGCTCCATCCCTCCAGCCCCCAGACCCTGCCCATCCCCTTTTTTCCCTCCCAGCTCATCCCTTCGCTTCACCTTCCTTAATAAGCAGTTTGGCTTCTTCACTTGACCTGCATCTCTGTGGGGCTGAAGCCGCACAAAACCTGAGCCCTGGGACACACAGGCCCCTCCTGCCGTTCTCTTCCGTGCCGTGTTTTGTGCAGAGACACAGAGGAACGAGGGCAGCTCAGGCTGGAATGGTCCCTGTCCTGAAGGTCCAGTTCCACAGCACTGTGGAGTTAGAGGTATTGCTGAGCACCCTGAAGGCTCTGGATTTTAGAAGAGCCAACTCGAGTATGCTCTGGAGGCAGCTGTGAGGGATTCCACAGCAAGCCTCCACAGAGGGCAAAGGAGCTTGGAATGCTGGAAGTTTTCAATAATAACTTCCTGAAAGCACAGCAGTGCTCCATCCCTGCACAGGATCAGGAAGAAGGCAGAACCAGAGACCATCTGGGCTTAACAGTGAGCTTTGAGTGTGCGTAAGAGCAAACGAAGCAGCAGCACAGTGACTGAGACTTGGATGTGTGACCATCCCGGTGTTCAGAGCACTGTCAGGCAGTGCCAGGATCCTGGGTGTGGTTCTGGTCCCCAACACTGAGGAATTGCAGCCCCTGATGATGCCTTGAGAGGCCACCTAAAAACAGAAACTAGACAAGAATAAGGGAATAAAGGTAGGTATTTATTTGAAAGGCCTTCAGAGGTACACCCTGGGGAGCTAGAGGCTACTGCCAAGATGGACCCCAAGATGGACGACAGGTCAAGAGTTCTTCACACTTTTATAAGTTTGGTTCATTTGCATATCAGCATAAATTCTCCAGGTAAAGCTTCAGTTAATGATGTAATTTCCCTAAGCTTGCCCCCCCTTTAGAAGCTTTTGGTTTATACTTTTGGGCCTAGGATGGTCTGAGTGTCCTTGGAGAGCAGGCCTGGAGAGGCTTTGTTATGTCTGCCTAGCATGAGAGAGCAGAAGTTAACAGGCTACAAGAAACTTCAGAGTTACACGCGAGGCAGTACAGGATTTGAAAAATATGAAAGTTAAAACCTAAGGCATCACTGCCTCAGAGCCAGTCAGAAACCCAACAAAGTGAGACCAGAGGGAGGGCACCCTTCCAGACTCTCTTGGGCATGGCTGCAAAAGAGCCCCTGCTTGTTCTTCCTGCGCCTATGTTTGGGGTCTGTGTTACGGATGGAGACGAGTTTAGACAAGTCCTGCCTTTGGCTCAGATTTCTGGCAGTAGCTCTGTTTGAGGCGGCCTGCACCCCAAATGTGTCTCGTTCACAAGTTCTTAAGAATGGCCGATTAGGTCTATTACAAAGTGAATTATTTTTTTAATAGGCAGAAGATTAATAGACGTAAGACTTTAAACAAAAAGAACTACTCGTTGATAAGAAATACAGTGCACAATGGAAGGTAGCTCTGTTACAGGTAGCAAAGAAATAGTATAGAGCAGGAGTTAATGTGACTTTCCACCTAATTGATGATGGAGTACACATCGAGTCCTTTCCCTCAATTTCCTTAAAAGCACCCACAAAGACGCGTCCAAACTTTGGGGAGAAGCCCTACATGTTTCCAGGGTGTGTGTAGGAGACTTCTGCCTCTGTGAGAGTTTGTGTAGCTTTTATAGTTTGTAAAGTGAAGTGTCTGTCAGTCAGGAATTCCAGCTTACCTCCCCACATCATTTTCTCAAGGCAAGTTGTTCCTTGTCAGCGGGGATGTTTGTTGTATCCCATCTCTCTGGTGTCAGAGATAACTCCTTTAGCAGATTCCTGTCTGGCCTGGGTTGACTCACCCATTCATGTGAGGGGCAGAATGCCTGGAATTACCACACCAGCTGATAGAAGAGATAAGATTTTCTGTGGTGGGTGTAGATGTCCTGCACTGGTTTGCTGTGCTCTTGTTCCAAAGACTGCTCAGAGTGGGCATGAAAAGTGCTGTGTGCACAGCCGAGAGTCCTGGAAGGGGTTCACAAGAGCATCCTGCGGGAACAGGGCTCTGGTCTCTGTCTGGGAACAGCCTGGTTTTGCTGCCGTGACCGCAGGCAGGAGTTGAGGCAGGTGAAGAGGCAGTGGGCAGCTTGTGTTTGTAGAGGGCCTGGGGCTGCATGTCTGAACCTATGAAACATAGATTTAGAAGAAACATAAAGATTTTAGTTATAGGCTAGCTGTGTTGAAATTAGTTAGAATAAGAAGGAATTTGGGCCCAGCTAGAGTTAATTAAAATAGTTAAGAGAGCTGGACCTGAAATGGGTTTGAAGATGTTAGTTACTGATTACCAAATAACTGATGATCTGTCATTTGTATGTTTGCTTAGCTGTGCTTAGAATGAGGAGCAGAAACATTGATAAGTTGGTGTAGGGAACAAGGACAATTACCAATTTCCTCCCTTGGTGGGAACCCGTTCAAAAGTCATGCAAGAGGAAACTTAGAGGTCACTAAAGTAATTAGGATTGTTAAAGTTCAGAAAGGCGAAAAGGTCAAAATGAGGAAGATGAGCATACTTCATCCTTTTTGGGACCACTGACTCAATTCAAGACCACCAACTCAATTCAGGACACACACTACACATGCTTAATGACATTTAAGCTCATTTCCATACGAAGCAGAGAATGGGAGGTATTAATGTTATGAATATGCATTTATATTTTGGATATTCATAATATTTGGAAATAAAAGGTGTCGCATTTGCTTGTATCGGGGCCCTGCATCTTAGGGAGCTATCCCACGCAGTGCCTGGCACCAAATAAAACATACACTTTCTAACTCTAAACTGTTAGAGAGTTTTTGTCTGTCTCAGTTGGATATCGATATTAGATCGATATTCATATTTTGGTAAATCATTTTGGCGACTCTGGTGGGACCCTGCTCTATCTGGCCGAGGGGCCAGAGGTCCGGGGACTCCCCTCAGGTGCCCGCCCCTCATTTTTGAGGAGAGAGGGCTCCTTGATCCGCTGACATCCCGGGGAGAGATGAGGACCTGCCAGAACCACGGACAAAGAGGTATGTTTTAAAATTAAAGGGGTACCTTAAAGAAGGCAGCTTGTAAGACACAGTGGGACGCCCCGTGTGAAGCAGAAGCCTGGGAGAATTCGGTTGTAAGTATCCGCGAAAATATAGTAATTTTTTAACAGAGTGGGTAACGGCTCAAAAGGTTCATCTCCCGTAATGGGAGTAGAGCTGCCGCTGTTTCCCAGGGAGGAGAACGAGGTACAGGGGCGCTGCCTTGGTCTCTCGTGGAGGAGAGCCGGGCACGCAGTGTGGGTGGCCGTGCGGCGCGCGTGGCTCCGGAGTTCGAGCGGCTGCAAGAACTCCGGCTTGGTTCGTTCCCGTAGAGGGGAGCGAGGACCGCACGGCTGCACACCGGAGGAGTACGGGCGGTAGCAGCGGGAGCACTGTTGGCTCTGGTCCGGTTGGAGCATTAAAGCAGCATTGGCTTGTAGTTTGGGATACGAGTGGTGAACAGAGAGAGAGACTAACTCTATTTTGAGTGCTGTGTGCATTCGTTAGAGAAGTGCCAGAGGTCTACACGGGACTCTTTGGGTCAAAGAGTACGGACCCCCTAGGCTGCTCAAGCGCTGTATGGGTATGGTGGCTGGGTTATGCCAAAAGGGTTATTTGGAACTGTGAATTAGCAGCGCGTTGTGCGTGTGTGTGTTTAGTTTGTGAGAGTCTGTAGTGTATGTGTTTTGATTTGTGTGTATTTGGAGCGGATTAGCCACCTATTTGTGTGAAAAAGTTATAAAAGTTTGTGTTTAGTGGAGTTGGCGAAAGGATTTTTGTGCTTGAGAGAGTGAAGAGATTTTTTTTGTGTCTAGAGAGTGGGTTGCAAGAAAAGAATTAAGTAGTGTGCATGAGCTTTAAGTTGTGTGAATGGTGGTGGTGAAATTTGGTTAAGGTATTAGTGAAAAAGTGGTAATTGTGTGTTTGCAAGATGTTAAATCTGTGTTTAAAGGAGCGAGAGGAGCTGTTTGAAACTATGTCCGGCGTCACTTTGGCGACCGGCGGAGTGATTTGAGTTTGTAGCTTTGGATTTTTGTTTTGTCCCGTAGAGAGGCTGGATAGATTCCTAGGAAACCCGAGTGACCAAACTTGATCTACTGATCCTGGGTTTACTCCATTTTCAACCCCCTCTCAGCCGCCAGGTTCACAATCAAATTCACCTGCTGGTGATCGCAAAGTTTGGACATGGAGTGAGGTTGCAGAAGATCTGATTAATAACAGTAGAAAATATGGGCCTATAAAAATCCCAGAGGAAAAATCAGAAAAAACAAAAAGTGTGAGGTACATTAGGACTCCTCATAGTGAAAAACCAGAGAATGTAAAACAGATCTCTAACCGTCAGCATTGGTGGTTATTAGGTATCAAAAAGGGGGTCCCCAGAGATGTGATGGATGGCTTACCCCTTGATAAATTGAGCAAGGTAGTGTCTAACTGGCACTGCCAAAAACCCATTCTACCAAACCCATCAGTTCAACCCAGTGCACCCCTCCTCCCTCAGAATCTGGGCAGTGAGTCAAAGCCACTTCTCCCTCAAGGTCCGAGCAATGGGCCAAAACAGCTTCTTCCTCAAAACCAGGGAAACTAGGTTCTCCGTTTCTTACAGGTGGGAGAAGAAACGGAGCGTGGGTATACCTGAGAATGCTCACTAAAAATAAAACAGGAGATATAATGATCACAGCTATTACAGGCCCTAAACAGGAACTTGTAACTTTTCTGATTGACACTGGGGCACAAATTTCTGTGCTGACAAAGAAAGATGCCCAGAGGTGTGGAATTGTTCCAACAAAGAACCGATGTTGTGTTTTAAATGCCTTGGGAACAACAGAATCTATGAATGTGGCCTTAGTCAAACTCACTTTGCCTGGAGAGGAAAACCAACTTTCTATTAATCTGGTGATTGGAGATATTCCAACCAATTTATTAGTGATGAATGCCCTTGCTGGGAGGCAGTGGGAGGACTCGGAGCGTCTTCTGTGGTCTTTTGGCATACCACGTTTTAACATCAGACTGCTCCAAGCTGCACCCTCCTTACCATTCAGCAAAGTAATTAACGTGAAACAATACCCTGTAGGTACAAAAATGCTGTTAGTGAGGATCTTCTTGTTATTTTTCTAAGTCCGTGAGAGACTTTTCTCTCTCACAGAAGAGGTAGCAGGGAATGTAAACAACCAAGCCACCTGCAACCTTGGAAAGTCTTGTTTATGGTATAGTAGAAAATATTTTGATAATGGATGTTTTAGGATTTTGGCCAATCACCCCCAAGGGGTGGCTGGTCCTTTGTCCAATTAGACTATGAAGAAAAAAGTCTATAAAAGAGTTTGTAAAATAATTAAATAAATCAATCTTGCTGCACAATTCCTGCCTGCTGGATCTTCTCCTCCTCCTCCTCCCTATAGCTGCGGGACACGGTGATATACCATAGGAACCAGGCCTGCGGTAATATTTGGTGCTGCCCGACGTGATTTGCACTCTCTGACGTGTCCTGCTGCTGCGAGCCAAGCCGAATTCCTGTAGAGGTACGCTGTTCCTTTACTCCCCCGGGACTGGGAGGTCCGACAGAACTGAGGAATGGCGAACAGGGGCTCACAGAATGACGCTGTCGTACTGGTCTGGAAAGGTGTGTTTAGCATATTGCGCACCTCCATTCCTGAAAACTCAGTTCGAGAATTATTAGACTGGGCTACTTTAAAAGGGATTTCCATGGACAGAGATAGTGCCTTGGACTTTTCCTTATGGCAAGAACTCGGATGCACTGTCCGACACGAGCTCCCGACTGGGGAGTCGGCAGCGTTAGAATTATACAAAACCTGGCGGTCGTTATTTATTCTGCTGACAGACCTTGACTGTGATAGCAGGGCTGGATCGCCTATCTCGGTGATGAGTGACGGAGGAATGTCCGAGGGGGGCCCTGCTGACTGGGCTTCTGGGGCAAGTGATGGTGGATTTGGAATAACCCCCCCGGCTCCACAGGCAGAGCCTGCGCCGGCTCACCCTGCACAGTCTCAGGACTCCGCAGCCCCCAGGGACCCCCTGCCGCCAGAGGCGGGGGGGTCAGGGCAGAGGCAGGGTGCACAGCCTGCCTTGCCGTTCAGCTGGACGGCAGCCACGGCTTATCCAGGGCCGCAGATCAGCGGCTTAGCCAACTGGACGCCCAGAGAGCGTCCTAGTTCGGTTCCGTATGCACCTGGATCTAACTTAGCGGGCGTAGCGCCGGGCGTGCCCGCCCCGGGACTGCCTGGCTATGGTCCGCTGCCCTCCCTGGCGCTGGACTGTTCTGCGCAGTCACAGAACCGAACCATGGACCTTTTTATGCAGCATTTGCCCTTTCTGGCAGAGCTACCAAACCTATCCCGAAGGATGGAGGACTTGCTCAGCCTGTTAGAGCGACGAATGCCTGAGCCCGCGCCGCAAGCGGCGCCAGCACCGGCCGTGCCGTCCGCGCCGCCCGCGCCCCCCCCGCCAGAAGTGGGAGACGCAGCTCCGAGCCGAGAAACGGCGCGGCCGGCGGCGAAACCGGGAACAGCGCTGCCGCGGGAAAACCCGGAAGCGGCGGTGGCTGCTGAGCGGCGGGCAGAGACGGCGGCGCCGAGCGCGCCCGGGGAGCACGAAACAGCAGCGGAAGCGCTGACCGCGCCGAACGCGGCTGCTGTGCGAGAGACGGCCGCGGCGCCGGGCGCAGCCGTAGCCCCAGAGTCGGCTGCAGCTTCAGTACCGGCTCGGTCGGATCTGGCCGAGACGGCCTCCCGTAAAGAAACTGCTGTAAAAACTGCCGCACAGCCAGCTGCAGTCTGTCCTGTCTGTTCTGGCTCTGGCAAACTTAGCCAAAGTGCCTCCCCTCCCCGTACATTTCTGTTCCCTCCCAGCACCCCAAAGTTGCCTTTGCCTGATGACTCCTCGTCAGGCAGTGAGGCAGATGAGGTTCTGGCCCCAGGTCGTCAGGCGGCTGTAGCCGCGCGGCGAAGGAAAAGGCTGCGCCAGTCTCGCCCCTGGACCTTTCCGGACTGCACGGTAACAGTGCGTCCGATGCATTATAATCGCTTCCTAGAGTCTCTTAAGGTGCGAGCATTGGGGGAGGGTGACTGGAGGTTATTAGAAATCCTTGGAATGCCAAATAGATCTGAGGATTCAGGGGGTAACTGGGGAGCTGTTACACTCCATCCGCAGGCTGTGCCCGAAGTTCAGGATGGTACTGGTTCCCCAAAAGAGATCCAAGCTTTCCCAGTGTATAAGGCTCTCCCAGATTCAGGAGAGCATGACAAGCATGAGGTAATTGCTTGGAAAGTTGCCCAGGACCTCCAATCCAAGGTGGCACAATATGGGCTAGGTTCTGCTGAAGTTATGCAAATAATAAGGGTGATAAATACAGATTTGCTTGCTCCATTTGATATCAGACACTTAGGTCAAATTCTATTTCAACCTGTACAATTTACAGGTTTTGAAACAACCTGGAGAAAGCTGGCCGACAAGACTGCATTAGCAAATTTGCAGCTCCCTGCTGCTGATCCTAGACAGACAGCAGGAGTGGATGCTTTGATGGGGACTGGTCCCTTCTCTGATCCCAGTCTACAGGGTAACTTCCCCTCTAGCATCCTGCAGCAAGCTCAACAGGTCGGCATGGCTGCCCTGTTGAAAACCATAGAGTTGTCAGCACCCAGAAAGCGATATACTGAAATAGTTCAAGGGAAATCAGAGTCATTCCTTTCTTTTGTAGAGAAAGTTGCTGCTTCTCTCGAGAAGCAGGTTGAGGATGACGGGTTAAGACAGTTGTTGTTAAGGCAGTTAGTGAGAGATAACGCAAACGAGGAGTGCAGAAAAATCATAGATGCCTTACCAGGGGATCCTGAGGTAACAGACATGGTCGAAACCTGCACTAAGGTGGGATCTGGGAACCAGAGAAGGTCTGCTTTGGCTGCATTCCTGCAGCCTGTTCACGCATCTTCTGGTCGTGAACCAAAGCAACCAAAACAGGTGAAGAAACGGAAGCGGCCTAAGCCGAGCCAAAAAGAGAACACACCGATCCCCCAGTGCAAAAGGTGTGGCAGGCCAGGGCATTGCACGGGCTACTGTAGATCCCGGACTCATGCCGATGGTCAGCCTTTGTCGGAAAACTTCTGCCGGGGTGCAAGGAGGGGGAATTGCTCTCCAATGCAGTCGCTCCCCCAGAGAGTGGCACAGGTACAGGCACAGGCCTACCCAGCCACCCTAGAGACAGCACCCAGGGATCAGACGGCACCCACGGATCAGACGGGTTTGACGTCCACACCGCAGCCGCAGTCGTCTTAGACTCTAGCGGTATTTATAAGGTTCCCTTGGACGCATATGGACCCTTAGCCCAGGGATCCAGTGCGATGCTGGTGGGAAAACCTGATGTTGCCCATCAAGGAATCTTAGTGCACTCAGGAGTTATTGATGCTGACTTTAAAGGTCAGATTTGCGCTATGGTCTCCACGCAAAAGCCCCCTGTAACTATTCCTGAAAAGACCTGCCTTGCTAAATTGGTGCCTTTTAAGTCTTGTGTCCCCAGGATAGAGCAACAAACTCACGAAGATAACGGCAGTGGATCTACGGGACTTCCGCAGGCTTTCTGGACTGCAGACATCTCTGACCAAAGGCCACAGATGACATGTACCCTGATCCTGCCGAACGCCCGTCCACCCCGGACTCAGCTTCGAGGTTTGATTGATACGGGTGCTGATGTAACTATCATCTCCTTCTCTGCGTGGCATCCCTCATGGCCTTTAGCCCCGGAGGGATCGGCCATTGCAGGATTAGGAGGAACCACACAGAGCTATCTAAGCGAACGGCCTGTGGTGGTGAAGGACTCAGAGGGGCACACAGCTACAATTAGGCCTTATGTTGCTACCACTTCCCTTAACCTTTGGGGACGGGACGTGTTGGCAGCTTGGGGCGTACGGATTGGGGCAAATTTTTAGCAGGGGTCACTGTGTGTAAGGGCGCACAGCATCCTACACTGCGTTAGAGGTGGCTGACTAACACCAATCTTTGAGCTGCAGTGGCCCCTACCAAAAGAGAAGTTAGACGCCCTTCATCAGCTGGTTCAGGAACAGTTACAACAGGGGCACCTTGAACCTTCTGCTAGCCCCTGGAACACTCCTGTTTTCATAATTAAGAAGAAATCAGGGAAATGGAGGTTATTGCAGGACCTCCGGAAAGTTAATGCAGTAATGGAAGGTATGGGGGCATTGCAGCCTGGCATGCCCTCTCCCACCATGATTCCTACGGGGTGGGACATCCTGATCATTGATTTAAAGGATTGTTTTTTCATAATTCCTTTGCATCCTGATGACAAAACAAAATTTACCTTTACTGTGCCTGCCATTAACAATGCTGAACCTGCTAAGAGATACCAATGGAAGGTCCTCCCTCAAGGGATGAGGAACAGCCCAATTATCTGTCAGTGGTATGTCGCCCAAGTTTTAGCCGGAGTTCGCAAGCAGTTTCCTGATGCATGCTGCTACCACTACATGGATGATATCCTGGTGGCAGCATCCACCCAGGACAAGCTGCTGAGAATACAGCCTCAGCTGCTCGCTGCTCTGCATGCCTATGGATTAGAGGTAGCTCCGGAGAAAGTTCAACAGCATCCTCCTTGGAAATATTTAGGAGTGAAAATTTTGGACCAAATTATCCAACGCCAAGAGGTGCAATTCCCGGATTCGATTAAAACCTTGAATGATGCTCAAAAGCTGTTGGGTGTCATCAATTGGTTACGACCTTGTTTAGGTCTAACTGCAGAGCAGCTTTCCCCTCTTTTTAATATATTAAAAGGGGACCCTGGTCTGAATTCACCTCGGGAGTTGACTCCGGAAGCGCGGCACGCGCTGCAGGAGGTCCAACGGGCTGTTTCCGCTCGTCAGGTTTATCAAGTGGATCCCTCCATTGCTATCACTGTTTTCATTACTATTCCAGACCTCCATCCTGCAGGTATCATTGGACAGTGGAATACACAATGGCCTGATCCTTTGCATATCCTAGAATGGGTCTTTTTGCCTCACCAGCCAAAAAGGACGGTGACCACAGTGTTTGAATTGGTCGCTTCTCTGATAATCAAATGCCGTCAACGGTGTTTGCAACTGATGGCTGTGGATCCTGCAGTAATTGTCATTCCGATCTCAAAGGAATACTTTGAGTGGAGCCTCATCCATAGTGCTCCTTTACAAAGCGCGCTGCAAAACTTTTCAGGGCAGATCACTTACCATCTGCCCAGCCATAAATTACTGCAGCTGGCAAAATCGACCGTACTTTCCTTGCGGCCGAGAAATAGCCGAGTGCCGGTGCAAGGACCCACCGTCTTTACAGATGGTTCAGGGAAAACTGGGAAAGCCATTGTTACCTGGAAGGAGGGATCGGAATGGCAGGTGCTGAAGGAACACGAGTCAGGCTCTGCTCAGTTGGTTGAATTTAGGGCTGTTACCATGGCTTTTCAGCGATTCTCACAGGAACCTTTGAATTTGGTTACTGACTCTGCTTATGTAGCAGATATCACCCAACGCTTAGATTGTTCACTTCTGAAGGAGGTGAACAATGCGGCTCTGTTTTCGCTGTTGCAAACCTTGTGGTCTGCGATTCAGGCTCGAGTGCATCCGTATTACATTCTGCACATTCAAAGCCACACCAATTTACCAGGGTTTCTAACAGAAGGCAATGCCAGGGCTGACATGCTGGCCAACCCTGCGTGGCTAGGGCCTCAGCCTGACAAAATTGCACAAGCCAAGGCATTGCACGGTTTCTTCCATCAAAGTGCACATACCCTGCAGAAGCAGTTCCATTTAACGCCAACCGAGGCGCGCGACATTGTCAGTGCTTGTGCCGACTGTCACGGACTCGCTGCGCCTTTGCCAGTGGGGCTAAACCCCAGAGGGCTAAAAGCCTTGCAGATTTGGCAAACGGATGTAACTCACATCCCGGAATTTGGTTGGCTGAAATATGTGCACGTGTCTATTGACACTTTCTCCTCGGCTATGTGGGCTACTGCTCACACTGGAGAGAAGGGCCGTGATGTCATTGCCCATTGGAAATTGGCTTTCTCAGTCCTGGGCGTGCCAGCTTCTGTGAAAACCGATAATGGTCCTGCCTACGCCTCGGAGAAGACGCGGCAGTTTTTACACCTATGGGGTGTAGACCATACCTTTGGTATCCCACATTCTCCTACTGGCCAAGCCATTGTCGAACGCGCTCATGGTACCTTGAAGTGTGTTTTGGACAAACAGAAAAGGGGAATGCATGGAGAAACCCTAGAGAGCCGACTAGCAAAAGCTTTGTATACAATTAATCACCTTACAGTACCACAAAATTCAAATAATCCTGTTATTCTGAATCATTTTCTCTCATTGCAGTCTGCAGGCGACAGACAGCTGCCCTGGGCAAAAGTCTGGGTACGGAATTTACTCACTAACCAGTGGCAAGGCCCGCATGAGCTTATCATTTGGGGTCGTGGGTATGCTTGCGTTTCCACAGATACTGGGATACGGTGGCTACCTTCAAAATGCGTTCGCCCTGACCTACGGCAGCAGAGGCAGAACAGACAACCTCCAAATGATGACCAGAACGCCAACCATCCAAATGATGACCAGAATGTCGATCATCAGCCTAATGACTCTTCTGATGATGACCAGGATGTCAACCATCAGGCAGATGGTCCTTCTACAAGCAGAGACTGGGATGGTCCTTCCACAAGCAGAGATTGAATTTTGAATTTCTTGTTATGGAGTCATATAGTTAAAGCCTTAAGGACATATTTAGAATTAGTAACTGATGTAGATTTCTATTTAGGATTAATAGTAGGGTTGTTATCTTATAAAACAAAAAGGGGGAATTGTAGGTGCAAAAATGCTGTTAGTGAGGATCTTCTTGTTATTTTTCTAAGTCCGTGAGAGACTTTTCTCTCTCACAGAAGAGGTAGCAGGGAATGTAAACAACCAAGCCACCTGCAACCTTGGAAAGTCTTGTTTATGGTATAGTAGAAAATATTTTGATAATGGATGTTTTAGGATTTTGGCCAATCACCCCCAAGGGGTGGCTGGTCCTTTGTCCAATTAGACTATGAAGAAAAAAGTCTATAAAAGAGTTTGTAAAATAATTAAATAAATCAATCTTGCTGCACAATTCCTGCCTGCTGGATCTTCTCCTCCTCCTCCTCCCTATAGCTGCGGGACACGGTGATATACCCTAGGGCCCAGGCCTGCGGTAATGATACCCCCTCCCCCTGGGTGCCAAAGAGGGTATCAAACCAGTGATACAGGAGCTGCGAGAACAAGGAGCAGTGAGTTAATACTCATTCTCCTTTCAGTTCTCCGGTATGGCCAGTGCCAACGCCTAATGGGAAGTGGAGGCTGACAATAGATTTTTGCAGGCTAAATGCCAACACAGACCCTCTTACAGCAGCAGTCCCAAACCTGGCCGAATTAATAACATTGATTCAAGAAAAGGCTCATTCAATCATGGCAACTACAGATGTCAAAGACATGTTTTTTATGCTACCTTTACAGCCAGAAGATATGGACCGTTTTGCTTTCACATGGGAAGGTCAGCAATACACTTTTACTAGGCTTCCCCAAGGCTACAAACATTCCCCTACCCTGGCTCATCACGCTTTAGCCCAAGAGTTAGAAAAAATACCCAAAGCTGACAATGTAGCTGCTTATCAATACATTGACGATATCCTTGTGGGAGGAGATGAAATAGAAGAAGTGAGAGATACCCAACAGAAAATAATCTCCCACTTAGAAAGCCTTGATTTGCAAATTCCCTCAGAAAAAATCCAAAAGCCTTCACATGAAGTGAAATTTTTGGGAATTTGGTGGAAGGGAGGTATGACATGTATCCCACCTGATACCCTAACCTCTTTAGATCAGATTAAAATGCCTGAATCCAAAAAAGATCTCCAACATGCTTTAGGCTTATTAGTGTTCTGGAGAAAACACATCCCATATTTTTCCGTAATTGCCAGACCTCTTTATAACTTGTTGAGAAAAGGGATAAAATGGGAATGGACTGCTTCTCAGGAAGAAGCATTGCAATTGTTGGTTTTTGAAGCAACAGCTCACCAAGCCCTGGGCCCTATTCATCCTACAGATCCTTTCCAGGTGGAATGGGGGTTTGCCTCCTCAGGGTTGTCAGGACACATATGGCAGCGTGGTCCTGAGGGTCCGACGAGGCCTGTTGGTTTTTACTCCCGTGACTTCAAAGATGCTGAAAAAAGATACACTACCTGGGCAAAAGGATTGTTTGTGGTTAGCTTAGCTCTCCTAGGAGTGGAGAAGATTACATGACAACAACCAATTGTTTTGAGAGGCCCTTTCAAAGTTATTAAGACAGTCTCTACTGGGACGCCCCCACCTGACAGGGCGGCCCAGAGGGCCTCAGTAAGAAAGTGGTATGCTCAAATTGAACATTATTGTAGCGTCTTCTCAATAACTGAAGGAGCTGTAAAAGATCTGGCAATCCAAGAAACTGAAAACTTGGGTTGCAGCCAAGACAAACCTGCCTCAGTCATTAAAGTAGCCCCTCCTTTTTCCCCCAAACAGTCAGCAAATTCTTGGTTCATGGATGCTTCTGCCAAGCGAGAAGGAAAGGTGTGGAAATATAAGGCCGCAGCCCTCCACACTTCCTCAGGTGAACGAATTATCACAGAGGGGGAAGGCAGCGCCCAAGTTGGCGAGCTGATAGCTGTGTGGAGTGTTTTCCAACGTGAGGCACAGAATAGTTCTCTTGTCTGTATCTACACCGATTCCTATGCTGTTTTTAAGGGATGTACTGAGTGGCTTCCTTTTCAGCAGCAAAATGACTGGGAAGTTAACAGAATCCCAGTATGGCAAAGGAAAAGTGGCAAGAAATTCTAAATATTGCAAGTCAAGGGAATTTTGCTGTGGGGTGGGTAGCCTCTCACCAGACAGATGGAAATCCAGCAGGAGAGTGGAACAATAAAGCTGATGAGATAGCAAGACTAAGTCCTGTGAAAAAAGATCAAATTACAGAGGACTGGGAGCACTTCCTAGAATGGTTGCATGTAAAAAGACAACACACAGGTGCAAAAGATTTGTACAAAGAGGCCCTTGCTCATGGTTGGCCTGTTACCAGAGAAATGTGTAAAACATGCATATCAGCCTGTGAACAATGCCGCAGACGGCTAGAAAGACACCCTTTGGAAGATGATCCTCTGCATTTAAGAAAGGGTAAAGGCTTATGGGACGCGTGGCAGGTAGATTATATCGGCCCCTTTAAAAAGTCAGGAGGTGAACACTTTGTGCTGGTAGGAGTAGAGATTACATCTGGGTTAGTCCAGGCCGATGCATTTAAAAGAGCTACAGGAGATAATACTGTTAAAGCATTGCAGGGATGGTTTGGAACTTTCCCACAACCACAAGAAATTCAATCTGATAATGGGTCTCACTTTACTGCCAAAGTTGTACAGGATTGGGTAAAAAGCGAAGGGATTAAATGGACTTTTCACACCCCTTACTACCCTCAAGCTAACGGCATTGTAGAAAGGACCAATGGTCTCTTGAAATGACTTTTGAAAACACAGGAGGGAAATTGGGATGTTCAGCTATGGGAAGCTGTGAAAGGTGTGAATGATAGGTGGGGGGTAAACGCGTGTCCCAAAATCACTGCCTTTTGCCCAACAGCTCCAAGCATAATTCCCTCACTACGGGGACCAAATGATTCTAAGAATCCTGCACGCTACCCTGGGCAACCTGTTTTGGTAGACCTCCCTACTGGAGGAGGAGTACCACAAGTGCTAAAAAGCCCTCTGAATAAATATGCATGGGTAGCCTCTGATGCCCTAGGGAGAGAGCATTGGATGCATACATGCTGGATAATTCCATCATTTTAATTTTCTGCCTCTTGGTGGCAGACTCTGTTGTGTTTACTTTTCACAGAAGAACTCCGAGGGACATGAAGACCACATAAACCATGATAAGACAAGTAATACTTATCTGCATCCTACCACAACACCATGGCCAAAAACCAGCTGAGTGGCCATGGTCTGAAGCTACCATTAGGTACACTAGTGCGCTAGGATCCTATCCCAGAGATCGTCACCCAAACCTAGCGACTGTAGTACTGTACAACTCTGAGGTATACCGTCCAAGTGAATGGGCATGGGACTTGAAGGATTGGACTAGAATCCTAAATGGAACAATCAGTGAAAAAATTAAGGTAGGATGCAGAAAAGTAGAAAGATCTCTCTACGAGAAAGCTTCCACCATTGCAATAGCTGGGAATTTTCTAAAACCAGATGGGAAAAGTGATTTGCACCCCAACATTACAGCCAAACTCTGCCCTACAATGGAGTGTGCGTGTGACAAACAAACCCCCTTCATCCTGTGTTGTCGTCAGAAGAATGTCGGTAACTACACCTTAGACCCCAGTACCAACAATGTTGAAATCACGAAGCTTTGCAAAAACGAACAAACCGACTGCTGGTGTAACTTTACCTTAACCAAACCAACCTATGTAACCTGCAATTGGCAAAATAACCCAGCAGATCAGCCAAGTCTGAAAGGTTTAACTTATAGCTCAAAATAAAGGCCTTAGCAAAGCCCATACTGAGAGCAGTAGTCACATACCATGGTATAAGCACCCCCCTTATGTTAGATAACAAGAATAATGTTTTCCCTTCCTTTATGGTACCAAACCTATACACAGTTATAGCATTGGACCTCACAGCTGTGTTTTGTTTACTGAAATTCAAAATCAAGATTGTTGGCTAAACTTAACTGCTGTACAATTTTCCCATAAAGACATATGTGGTAAAAACAATACAAAATACTGAGGGGAACTCGAAGTTGATGTTGTAATACTTAACACCCAACCACTGGTTATGCTGAGCCCGAGAATTTTTGAAATTGGACCATATATAATCAGGAAAACAGGCCAACAACAAATATTGTTCAATCCAGCATGGTCCCTTAAACAAGTCAAACTGCTGATGCAAAACAATGTCTCAGAAATTCAGCCAGCTTGTTCATTTGAGGGGTGCACAACCTGGTTGCAAAAGCAGAACCCTTCTAAGAAACGAATGCAAAGAGACATAACCGGTGTTGTAGGTACAGGATTGGGAATCTTAAATAGTATTGATTTAGAAGTACTAACGAATAAATTGGCTGCCACAACTAGAGATTTGACTAAAATACAACCACCACTGCAGTCGTCCTTACTAGTCTTAGCAACCCATCAGTGGTTGTAATCAAACATATGACCAAGTTGGGAAAAGGTAAATGTGAATGACCACAAATTGATAATTGATACACTCGGTGCTACACAAAACAACATTTCTTTGGCTCTCAGCTGCATCCAGGCTCAACTGTGGATGCAGTCAGTTGCTGCCTCAATTATACAAGAAGGCGAAGAAGGCACTTCTACTGAAATTCGGAAGATCATCTGGGACAGTGCCACTGATTTTGAAAGAGAATTCCAATCCTGGTGGAACTTAGGGGATTTTGCCTACAATCCCATCACAAACAGAGCCACAGCCTTTGTACTAACCATACATAATGCTTTAGTGCATTCGATATTCCCTATCGTTGCATTAGGGCTGAATCATGATGGAGCTATTCTCTAGCTGTTCGAGCACAGAGAATGGGCCCATCAAATTGGTGAGAAGTGGCAAACTGTTAATTTGGAAACTTGTATTGTCTGGGAACAACAAGGCTTCATCTGTGAAAGTAATGCAATTAGAGCTCAAGACATTTGTTTAGACACAGAACTAAGTATCTGTCACTTCGAAATTCATCCTAACAAGATTCCTGAAACAGTGCTTGTGTATATAGGCACTGGATGTGCATGCTTAAGAACTGCTTGTGATAAGGTATTTATAGAAAATGTAGTAGTAGATACTAAAAATCATTCACATTTTTGTGTTTGTAACTTTACTAAAATCACAGGATGTGATTTCTCTTATTTAGGCCGAGTTACTTCCTATCACCTTTTACAATCCAGTTACACACTGATCCACCAACTATTGCCTCCCTCCGTTGGGGTGAACCTTACGTTGGTAAAGCAACTGTTGCTTCACCAAGGTTTAATTGAAATTTTGGAAAAGATCAAGAAAAACCAACAGAAAACCTTGGTAACTGTTCATCACAATGGGAAAGAAATACATCGTGTTCTAGAAAGAGTAAAGAAAGATGCTGAACACAGGTGGTGGGATGCTCTTTTTGGGTCATCAGCTACTGCTACAGGTGTCCTGAACAAATTGTGTCATCCCATCTTTGTTCTCTTGATTTTAGTTTTGATTGGCTTTGTTTTATCAGCAATCTTATACATCATGAATTGGAGAATGATGAAATGGTTAACACAATTGACATCTGTAGTAGATGTCCACAATTTGGTCAATATCCCATCCACTGTGGACACCCCTAAGATTACTGACACAAGACGAACTACACGAGTATTGAAATAAGATAAGATGTGATAAGAAATTAGAGGTGTATTTTGATTAAAAAGGAAAAATTACATGTGTATTTTGATTTAAAAATCACTTATTCCTTCCTTTTCCTTATTTTTTTTAATTTTTTTTTTCTTTTCTTACTTTTTATACCCTTTTTTGGGATGTGCTACCAACATTGACGAGTCCTGAAGACTTTGTAAGAACACTGCAAAATCGTGCTGTTAGAGCTCTCCTGATGACAATCGTGAGTCATGGGGTGCTGTAAGAGATGGTCTGAAGATCCCTCATCTGCCTCACGATCATCGCCGAGGACAGAGACTGAACACAGGAGTCCTGGCCTGGCTGAGGTGGGAAGTCTGCCAAGTGTTGCCTGCAGCTGTGCCCACTGGGAACTGATAGAAGCTAGTGCGGGTCACAGTGGACTGCACCGTTCTTGCTGCCAAGGCAGGAAGAACTGTGCTGAAGAGAAAAAAACGGTCCGTCATGCACGCTTGTCCTGTACCCATTTCCCAAAACAACAGGCCTCATAACAATGGTTGGAGATTTCCCCACCTCTTGGCCAGTTGCCCCTTGCTTTTGAAAAGGACTATAAAGGGACTTTCTAAATTAACCAAGACGAGATCTCCCCACGGAAAGAAGGCAAATCTATTGGCAGAAGACCAAGAGGACTTTGTCTCATCCATTGGTAGCTATTCCCCCTGCTTTTCTTCCTGTCTACTCTTTTACTTTGTTTTTCTTTATCTCTCTCTCCTCTATCACATTTCCATGTTGTGGGCACTTAATAAAGGTGCACTGTTTTGATGAAAACTGAAATCCCTTGTGTCCTTTTGCACTCTGAGATCTATAAACGAACCATCATGACCCTCGCTTGTATTAGCGGATCGTGACACTCAACAATATATCAACCCATCAACTTTTAAACATATAAGTAGCCCACAAAAGCCACCACCTTCATAACATTACCCACTTCCAGTTTGGAAAGTACAAATACATCCACGTATTGGTGGATACGTTCTCGGGTGTGGTTTATGCTTCTGCGCATGCGGGAGAAAAGGCAACAGACATACAACGACACCTAGTACAGGCATTTGCTGCCTTAGGAGTCCCCAAAGAAATCAAGACAGACAATGGACCAGCATACATTTCCAAAGCCCTCCAAGACTTCTTTCAACAGTGGGAAGTTACTCACACTACCAGTATCCCAATCTGCCCAACTGTATAATCAATTATTGAAAGGATCCATCATACCCTTAAGAGAGTTTTAGAACAACAACGAGGAGGAGTGGAAGTCAACACACCCGTGGTTAGGCTGTGTAAAGCCTTATTTACTATCAACTGTTTAAATAACTCTTTTGAAGAACTTAACCACCCCTGTTTTGAGGAATTTTACAACCTCTAAGCAGGCAAAATTGAAAGAAAACCCACCTGTTCTCATCAGAGACCTGAAGATGCAGCAAGTTCAGGGCCCATATCAGTTGCTAACCTGGGCATGCAGGTACGCCTGTGTGTCCACCCCAAGTGGGTTGAAATGGGTCCCTGGAAAATGGGTCAAACCATTTTTACAGAAAACACAACATTTGCAATCTGAGAAGCAACTAAAACCACGCAACAGTGAAGAGCCCAAATATGTCATCAGTGCGGCGTGGAGAAGGAGGTGGAGAAACTGAAAAAGCACCTTGTGGTCACCACTGGCAGACAATTCCGTGCGACTCTGTTTACCCCTGCTAATACCCCTATGTATCCCTACCCAACCCCATCTATCCATTACGGACTTATCTGTACCCTCCTCCCGGTTACTTACCTTTATTTGAAAAGAGTGGGAGCTAGAAGTATTATGTTATGTTGTATTAAGTCCCATACTTACATGTCTTTGCTCAATTCTACAGAGAGACCTACCCACCCGCAAGCATGAGCATGGAGATCTTTAATCTGAAGCTCATTACAATCCTGACTGTAATTCCATCTGTGGCGTGAATTGTGCCTCGGCCAAAAGTGAATGTCTGGACCACACTGGCAGCAGCCCTCAACCAGTCCACCATGTGTTTGTTGATGAGCAGTGCTGAAGACCCTATGTCGACATGCCTGGTCAGATTCCACTCCAACCTAATGAATATCCATTTGCTGGAAAAAAGCCCGACCCAGTCCGCTCCTGGGACGAGTGGTCACAGCTGTTCCCCCATGCACCAGAGGAACCCCAAGAATTAGATCTGTTGGGGTCCTCAAAAGCAGTTTATTGCGTCAATTTTAATTATAAGCTTAAAACAGTTGAATGGCTGCAACAGGGAAAGATGAGATCCCCCTATGTTAAAGATATAACCCCAAGTGATCAGACTTATCAAAGTGCTGATTGGTGCAACTTTATGATGTTTGCCCCTGCCGAGGCCATGAAAGCTCCCAGAATACTCCCAAGCATCTCTTAGCTCCAGGATTTCATCATTCAGCACCAAGAGCTTGCTGGCGATTCACACGGTGAAATTGTAGCAGATTTTGGCAAACCTCCTAGGCACAGCCATTCCCTGGGCCTCAAAATTCCTGCAGGAGAGAAAAACTGGAGTTTTAGTGGAGGCCCGTCTGATAATGGGCCCGATGTGGTGGAACGGGAGTGGTGATGGCTGGGGAGTTTGTGTTTGGAGGGACAGGATCCCTTTGCTCCTCTTTGTGAGGAAGATTTTCACCCCTTACTTCAGTGAAATACCTTGGGGTTGGGAACACACAAGCAGCCCAAAGCTGTAGGGGATTTGGTTAGTGGCCTTTCCAGGGGCTGTGAGGCAGCTCCTGTAAGAGTGGAAGAACATGCTGCTTTGAAAGGCCTGGGGTGGTGGCTGACAGAGCAGGACCCAAAGGCTCCGACTGCAGCTCTGAGGAAAGATCAGGTGTGAAACCCTCCTGTCTTGCCCAGTGGAAACAACTGCCCCAGATGCCAGAGCAGGAAGGAGCTGGGGGAATGGGAACTGAAAATCCAAGCAGGCAGAACCCACTGGAAATTTGTGGGGTTTTCATCGGGCAACACTGAGCTGCTGACACAGAGTTCTACCAGTTCCCAGGAAAAGTGAGTTTGAATGTTTCTATTCTAAGAGGTATTTGGAGAAGAGGGGTGGAAGAGAAATGCATTTATGTGTTGGTTGGGACACCAGAATATATGGTTTTCAAAGCTGAATTGGCTTTTTGCTTGAAGAGAGACAAAACGAATATGATAGGTTGTTGAAAATGCTGAAAAAGTGGAATGAAAAGTTCTTTTTGACCCAAACTGAAAAGGTTGTTTTGGGGGAGTTTTTGTGTTGCATAGCTTAGGGGAATTTAGCAGGTCTCATCTTTTTCTTCTCCAGCTGAGCATAGTGTTATCTTTTTGATGCAAAAAATGTTTGCTCTATGGAAAAACCATCTTGCCTTGGGAAAGCACAGGTAGGAACTACTTACATGCTCTTTCCATGGATTGTTTTGCTGATGAAGTGTAACCTGCACAGATACCTGATGCCGTATTCACAGTGGGTATGAGCAGGGCCTCAGGTTCTCCTCCAGTTTAGGTCAAGCTGTGTGTAACGCAGGGAAACCAGTGCTTCCAGCACTGCCAGCAACTATGTTTTTCCCTTTCTGACCTACTGGGTTTGGCCAGGGATTTGAAATCCATGTGCTGGGGAAGTTCAGTTCTTTGTGAACCTGTAAAACATGGCTTTGAAAAATGAGCCCATTATGCTTAGTTTAAATTCATTTTCCTGACTTCAATAGCTGTGCTTGGTGATCAGAAAAGGTTGAAACCACTAATTTAGTGTTTGATACCACACCAGTGGTTGTAGGATTCTCTTTAGCTCACGTGCTTTGGGACAGCTCTAGGTCTGGTTACACCCCTGTGTAACATTAAAGTTGTAATTCCACAGTGGGGGAGAGCTTGGAGCAGTCAAACTGAATCCAGCAGGCCAGAGAGGGAGCACTGGCCTTGCCCAGCAGTGGCCAGAAGGCAGGGAAGGGGAGGAAAGCCTGATTTAGGTTGGAATTCCTTCTTTTGTGGCATTCCAAAAGGTAACTGAGTCAGGAGGGAGGAATTTGAGGCCAGCGTGTGCTTTGTGTGCACCTGGACTGTGCACAAGTGACCTGTGCTGATGACTGGGGGTCTGCTGGGGCTTTCAGGACACTTCTCTGCAGCCAAAAACCAAGGTGTAAATAACTGTAGTACTGAGGGGTGGGTATTTGTGCTGATATGGGGTCTCTTGGCTAGAAAACTGGTTCAGGCTGCTCTGAAAAGAGCATGAGTACAGCAGGAAAAATGTCTGTCCCAGGACTGTCATCTTGGCAAATTTAACAATTCACTTAGAATTCTTTTTTTCTTAAATGTTTATCCATAAGGAAAATTTGCTTTTGGCAGTGTGAAAGGAGGTAAACAGGTACAATACCTATCCCAGGAGAAGAGAGGCCCTCATCGCCTCTCCCGTGAGCTGTAGTTAGACTGGCTGGTGTTTGGGGAGAGATCACCTCGGTAAAAGGCACCCTGATAACTTCTACTCCTCGATTCCATAGTGTTCGTTATAGTTTGCCTGTGTTGATAGAGGAGGAAATGTTTCCCTACGTGTGTTGCCTGCCAGCCACTAAAAACAGACTTAAATCTTCTCATGTAAACGACATTCTCCTGATTTTTCCCAACCTCACTGAGAAAATTGGACTTGGAGAAGAGATATGATCCTAATTCTTTCCCTGCTCCATACTGCATCTGTACCACTTGATGGTTCCACCAGGACCTCTGATGGGGTGAATGAGAGAAATAAGTTATTTTGCTGAGACAGTTGGATCTAAGTTATTTCGCTGTGGATTTGAACTCCTTTGTAGTAAAGCTTATGAGTCTTTTAGACTAGAACAGAAAACCATGGGAAAACGGTCTGGCTTGAAGGTTTTTTTCCCAGACTAGAGCTAGCTACAGAAAAGTGGATGGTCAAGGGCTTTGTGGGGTCTGGTCTTCCAGTTATGAAAGAAAGATTTGAAGCTGAAAGCTTTGCGTCTAATCACGGCAGAGGATTCAAGTGGAATTTGGGAAGAGTTTGATGGACCTTGGAGATGCGACAATTTCCAAGGTGTGAGCTCGTGTAAACAAGGAAGCAGATGGAGTCTCTCAGCTTCAAACTAGAAGTACTGTCATGAAGGTTTTGTACCACTGAGTAACTGGTGATGGAAAAGTAGCATCAGGGCTGTTAAAAAATGGAAGAGCCATCCTTCCCTTAGAAAAAAACCTGAGGCAAAGAGGTGGCCTGGTTGGTTCTGGGTTTGGAAGTGAACTTTCCAAGACTTCTGAAGAAAGGGGAGGGGTTTTTCCCCATTGTCTAGAATTCTATCATCTCATTAAGAAGAGTTGTCTGAACTCAGCGGCCTGTCAGTTCTCTGAGGGAGAAGTGGGCAGGAGTGGAAGACATTGTTTTATTTGGCCTCTAATCAATGACTGTGCCTTTGGTTTTGTTTAAAGCCACAAGGGGAGCTGCTGTCTCCAGTGAAACAAGACTCCTTCCTCAGTGCTGGGAGGTTGGGCTGCTCTTCCCCAGCTCTGTGTTTCCAACAGTGGAAGGTTTGTGTGTGCTCTTCCCTTAGGGCAGATTCTTCCTGTAGGCAGCTTCTGTCTGTGCGAGCTGTGGTGGCTTTGGGATGGATGGAGAGATCCTCAAGGGATCCTGGCCAGAGGAGGCCAGGAAGGGCCAGGAAGTATTCCAAGAGTGATGAGAGTGACAGCTGGACTGAGAGCATCACAGAGTCAGACCTAAAGACAGTCAGAATTTACCCGTGAGATTTTTTACCATGAAATTTTGCAGCTTCGGTGAAACCCACAGAGAAAGCCAAGAAGTTAATCAATGAAAGAAGATGTTCTGGACACAAGGAGAGGTTGTTCTTGTTATGGGATGTTAAGCGTGTACAAGGAAGAACTTGCAGATAATATGCAACAACTATATTTTTGCTTGTATAGCTAATTGTTTTACTGCTTGAATGGTCATTGCTTGTTAGACAGCCTTGTCATTGTTTGCTAAGCAGCCAATCTCAATAAGCCACAGCAACTATGAAGAGGTGTAAGAGTAGCAGTAGAGAAAATAAAAGAACTTTTACGGCTTTGGATTACAACAAGTGTCGTGCTGTTACGTCAGTCTCGACAAAGTGACACAAGAACTGGAGCATTACACAGGTAGGCTGGGAGAGCTGGGAATGTTCAGCCTGGAGAAGGCTCCAGGGAGCCCTTAGAGCCCTTTCCAGGGCCTAAAGGGGCTCCAAGAGAGCTGGAAAGGGACTTTGGGCAAGAGCCTGGAGTGACAGGGGGAATGGCTTCCCACTGCCAGAGGGTGGGTTTAGACGGGATATTGGGAAACTCCTGTTCCCATTGGAAACTCTTGTTCCTAGTTCTGTGAGCTACAAAATTTCACTTTAACCAGCTGATATTTTCACGTTAGATCAAAATCCAGAGGGGGGAAGGTAAAGACGGATTAGTCCAATTCTTCCAATTATAATGGAAGGCGTCCATGGCCATAGCCGGGCAACTGGAACTACAGCATCTTTAAAATACCTACCAAGACAAGCTGCTCTGGGATTCTGTGATTCCCAAGCTGAGAGAAAAACTACAATTCTACGCAAGTTCTCAGCTGCTGAGCAAACATCGCAGCATCAAAGAAGTTTTAGGACTCCAGTTTATCCTTCTATAGTCACCACACCAACTGCTCAATCCCAAGTTCAGCATCTTTATTGCCACTGCAGACTCTGGAATTGGTGTCTTTGTCCTACTGCTGACCTTCGGTGTGCCCAGCAAGACCTTTAACTCCACAATGTGAAACTGGACCTTCATGGAAGGGACCTTTCCCGCCTGATCTCCCCTAGTTTGTCTCTGCACAAAACACAGCACAGAAAAGAATGGCAGGATGGGGCCTGTGTGCTCCAGGGCTCAGGTTTTGCTCCACTTCAGCTCCACAGAGACACAAATAAGGTGAAGAAGCTGAAATGTTTATTAATGGAAAGCAAAGCAGAGGGATGAGCTGGGAGCAGGAGAAGGGAACAGGCAGGGTCTGAGGGCTGCAGGGAGGGAGCAATAGAGAGGGAGGGAGAGGCCAGGAGCCACCAGAGTTTCCAGGCAGGCTCAGGTATGCCCAGCATCAGCTGTGCCTGGAGCTCCAGCTGGTCTCCTCTTGCATGGGATCTGGTGCTGTCCTGGTTGTCTCAATCCAGAAGATGAACTTAGTAGCTCAGCTCTTTCATTTAACATGACTTGAACAATCAGGTTTGTGTTAGAAGGGCTGTCATCTGTGCTCAGGGCTTGAAGGGCTGGAACAGAGAACAGACCCAGGGTCATTGTGAGGAAACCCCCTGAAAAGACCGTCCCCACAGCACTCCTGCCATGGCCTGGAGAGAGCAGGAGACAACAAGATCAGCTGGAAGGTGCTGGCCACAAATCCCCCACAGACCCCTGAAATGTCTCTGTGCTCTGCCCATGCTGCCCCTCATCCACACAAAGGAGCAGAACCCTCTGCAGCCAGGGCAGGGATTGCAGCTGCCCCTGCCAGCCCACTGGCCTCACTCACCCTCACAGATGAGCTGCAGCTCTTCTGGCTGCCCTTTCATGAGCATCCCAGTGATCCCTGGAAACACAGAGCCTGTCATGGCCCCTAGCCCGGATCCTGCTGCAGTGGGGCAGGGAGGGACCAGGACCCCGGATGGCTGGCTCACCAATGGACCTGATAGCGGCCTCTCGAAGGGGCTCCTGTCGGCTCTCCAGGTATGGCAGGGCCTGCCGCAGGTGCTCGGCTGCTCGGCTCCTGTCCTCTGCCAGCTGCAGAGAGCGCCAGGAGGGAAGGGTTGGCGCGGGCTCAGCCCCTTGGCCGGGCGCTCCCTTTGCCCGGCCCTGGCCTCCCCTCCCGCACAGCCCCAAGGCCCGGCCAGCAGCCGCTGTCACCGGGCTCTGGAGAGGGCAGAGGGTCGGGCGCTACGCAGCTGGGCCAGCACTCCATCGGCTCCTGGCTCAAGGCCAGAGGAGCCTGGAGAAGAGCCCGCGTGGCCCAGGGAAGGGAGCAGCGTGTGGGGCACAGGCTGGCGCCCCTGGGTGCAGCATTGGACGGGGAGCACAGCTGCCGGCCCTGCACACTGAGCGCTGGGGGCAGGGGGCTTCTCCAGGCTGGGGCTGGGGCTTCCAAGCTTTCCTTACCAGACGCTCGCAGAAGCTCCATAAGTCCTCCATCTTCAGCAGCTGCTTGAGATCCCTTCTCTTCAGAAACCTTACTGCACAAAGCAGCGTTTCCCGAGAAGCCTGGAGAGCAGCAGAGACCCAGAGATGGCACCGCAGCCCAGGGCACAGGACGCGCGTCCCTGTGCCAAGGCCAGGAGGAGACTGCAGCCCGTGAGGTGCCAGGGCAGGAAGACACTCAAGCTCCCTCCCGGGGGGACACCAGCAGCCCAAGAGTCCTCACCTCTGCCACACGCCGGTTCTCATCGTGGCAGTGGAAGAGCAGTGGGAGCAGGCTCTGCCTCACATGCCTCTTCAGGGGTTTTTTTCCCTTTTCCACTACCAATTCCATCACTTCTTGGAAGAGCTGAATGGAGAGCAACTGCACAAGGCTGTTGTCCTGTTGGAAAGGAAAAAACTCAGCACTGCATTCTCCAGGCCCCCTGTGCACAGGCCCGAAAATGCACAGGGCACCACATTTCCAGGCAGCAGCCCAGTGTCAGTGGCTGGGGGCACAGAGCCTTACATTGTTGAAGAGTGGCCGGAGTGCCTCAGCCAGCCTTGGGGCCGTGGGGCTGGATATTAGGATATCTTTGTTCAGGAGTACATTCAGGAACACTGAGAGGGTCATCCTGACCACCTCTCCATCTGCATTCCTCAGTAGCTCCATGAGGCTTTCAGACAGGCTGCACATTTTTTTGGCCTGTGTGGAACACAAGGCTGTGCTATGCATCCATGAACGGCTGCACCGCCAACACTGCTCCAATAGTGTAACCCCACCCTGCTGCCATGGAGCCCAGAGGCCAAAGGCCTGTCCCGAAGCACTCAGGCAGCTGACCAGCGACACAGGAGAGCTGGGAGCAGCTGCCACAACTCCCAAAGCCCAGCTAGCTCCAAGTGATTGAGTTCCCCAGCCCCGATGCTGCCAGTATGGCTTCAGCCACTGCCTCCTTCTCACCATCGAGGGGTTCTTGCTGAGCACCATGAGGCCTCTGATTGCCAGGCGATGCATCTCCCTGGACTCGCTCTGCAAGTGCCTTGTCATGATCTCCAGGACACTGTCACCCCATTCACTCAAGTCCAGGCACTCGAGGACCTGAAAGGCACAGAGCAGTGACAAGGGAGCCATCAGGCAGGAGCCCGGAAGCGCCCAGGGCTGGGCCCAGGCAGCAGCGCAGGGCGCGGGCACCGTCCCAGGCAGCTGCGGCTACAGGAGGGCAGAGAGCTGGGAGGCAGCTCAGCGAGGCAGCGCTGGCCATCAGGCTCACCTCCACAAGGAATGCTGTGGCAGGCAGATCCCAGCGTGGCTCCTCCCTGCTGAGCAGCCCAAGCAGGTGGAGTGCAATGCAGGAACACAAGGGTATGGAGACACGGTGCATCTCCCTGGCAGGGGGAAAGAGGCACCATCAGCCCTGAGATGGGTGGGCAAACCTCTCCCATGACTGACTCACAGAGGTCTGGTCTTTCCCCACCACCCTGCGAGGGGACATGGGTACTTTAGGAGGCAGCTGTTCCCAGGCACTCTCTTCTCCTGGCCTTTTCCAGTCTGCTCAGCCGTCCCTTGGTGACAAGGCCCTCTGGCCCATGACCACGGCGACTCTGTGGGGTGTCCCGGGCACAAAGAGGAGGAGCAGTGGGGAGAAGGGGCTCTCACCTGGCCAGCAGACCCACGGCATAGTGGTGGGTGTCAGCACAGAGCAGCGTGTCCCAGGCACGCTTGCGCTCCATTGCCACCAGTAAATCCAGACACTGCAATCGGCGGAGCAGGGCCTTCAGGGTCTGCACTGCAAACCTGTGTGCAGAGGAAAGCCCAGGTCACGCTGGGAGCCCAGGCCTCAGCCCTGGGGACATGGGAGTGACAGGAGGACTGGGATGGAGCACCTGTTGATGCTGGTGGGAAGGCCATGTTCCTTCTGACATCTCCTCCAGAAAGTACTGATCTCCTCTGGCATCTGCTCTGTACTGATGAAAACTTGGAAGAGCAGAGCCACGAGGAGATGGGGGGAATATTCCATAAATGGCTCTGGGCACCAGGGCAGGCGGAGAATCTCCCAAACCACCCTGGTTCCCTGCAAAGGACAAACCACCCAGAGACAGCGCTCAGTGCTGAGTGGCAGGGCCTGAGCGTGCAAGAGAGACGCCAGGGGAGATGCAGGGTAGCACCAGGCCTGGTGTCCCTGAACCTGCCTCCAACCCAGGTTTCAGCCCAGATCCTGAGGCAGGGAGATGCAGTGGGGGAAGGAGGATGGGGAGCTGCTGGAGCAGCAACCCAGGGGTGAGCAAAGGCCAGTTCCAGAAACTCACAGCCAGCGCAAAGACATCCTTATTGTCCCCATCAGAGGTGTACATTTTGTGCAGTGGCCAGTCCTGCATCACAAGGAGCAGTGTTGGCAGCACCTTGTCCAGTGTTTCTCCTGATGAGGCTATGGTCTTCCACATGATTGCAGCAGCTCTGCAGGACCAGAGATGTGTGTCGGACGGTCTCAGCCAGAGCACTATGGCCTGGGCAGCCACAGGGGCCCAGGTGACAGAGCCACAGTGCTCTGAGGGGTAGGGAAGGAGCATAGCAGCAGGCTTAGGGGCTGACATCCCAGAGCTGGGAAACAGAGGGTCTGGTGGCTCCTGGAACTCTCTGCCTGTCTAGCAGACCCCATTGGACTGGCTGTACAGAGTGATGGGCCCTAAAGGCTGGTTAAACCTAAGCCCTCAAGGCAGGTGGGCCCTGTACCTGTCACATGATGGGGCACAGCGCAGGAGGGTCACTGCAACGTCAGTGGGGTGTGCATCAGTCAGCCTCAGGATGTCCATGAACAGCCTGTCATCTGGAGGCACTTTGGACACAAGCCTCTGGTGGATGTTCCTAACAAAGCCTGGCACCTGGAGAAGGCACAGAGAGATTTGGAGAGCTGTCAGAGCAGGCACTTCCCCAGCTTCCCCTGAGAAGCGCTTCCCTTCCCACCACACTGGGCTGGCCTCAAAGGCTGAGGAGGCCCAGTGGACCTGGCTTGGGGCCCCACACGATTCCTGGGGGGACTCAGCCCTGGGCACAGGCTGCTTACTTGACTCGGACTGGACACAACTCTCTCCCCAAAAAGATCCAGGCTGGGAGCAGAAGCTATGCTCTGAGTGGACATGGGGTCAGACTCTGCCGCAGCCCTGGTCAGCATGGTGATCATCTCTCGACACCTAGTGCCTGTAAGGTTTGTAAACATCTGCAAAAGAAGGAACAATAGGGAAGAGAGGGATGATCCATTGAGTGCTCCAGCCATGATTCTTGGCTGAGAAGGTGGGGATGGCTCTCAGTACCTGGCCTATAAAGCGCCAGCACCTATGGGCAAAGTTCTGCTCTTGTGTCCGATCCATGGCTGCATCTGGCAAAGAGCAAGCACAGCCAGAGCTGAGGAGCTGCAGGAGAGGCCAGAGAACACAGCCCAGCCCTGCGCCCCCCAGGCAGGGACAGCCCTGGAATAGCCAGGGGTTGGAGCACGGGTTCAGGGGGTTCAGTCCCAGTGCCTCTTCTGTCCTTTCCAGGGGAATGTCCACAGGGGATGGGATGGGATGGGATGGGATGGGATGGGATGGGATGGGATGGGATGGGATGGGATGGGATGGGGCCAAGCTGGCTGCAGGCACCAGCCCTGTGGCCCAGCTCTGTCACTCACCCTTCTGCAGCAGTTGGAACTGCTCCATCTCATTACGTTGCTGAGGTGGGGCAGCACCAGGGCCTTTTTCCACCTTCTTGGGTATGCTGGGGGGTCTCTGTTCCATGTCAATGTCTGGATTTATGGCTACTTGCCAGAGAGATGTCTTAGAAAAGTTCTGGGTGAGCAAGTGCTACAGCAGTGCCTTGAAGGGACCTACAACAGAGAAGCCTTGGCAAGGTTGCAGGACAGTAAGTCCTGCAGTCTGTCCTCGAGGGCTCCTGCCACAGTGACAGGAGACATTTTGTAAAGGCTCTCGGTCAGCAAGTCCTGCAGACTGCCCTCCAGGGCACCTGCAAAAGAAAAACCTTGGGAAGGCTATGGGTCACCACGACCCACAGTCTGGCCTCAAGGTCACCTGCAACAGTAACACCCTGGAAAAGCTCCAGGTCAGCAAGGAATGAGTTGGCTGTGTGGGGGCTCCTCACGGCACCGCTCTGTCCCGTCCTGTCCTGTTGTGTGCTCCAAGCACTGTGGCGTGGCTGCATTTCTGCCAGCCCCTATGTCAGCATGTGTCACAAAGGGCCCTGGGACACCCTGTCCCATTCCGTCCCATGGTGACCATGCTGCACCACGTCACAAAGAGCCCTTGCACACACTGGCACGTGCCCTGGCAACACCCCCTCCCCACCCAAGCTTCCCCAGCTTGCAAGGAAGATGTTCCCTCGAGTGTCTAAGACAGCCGTTGAGGAATTTCAGGAACAGTTAAAACAATAAGCAGATGCTCCTATGGTCTGCCTGCTCAGGGCAGCAGAAGGAGCCCCCACAGCTGCCGACGCAGCTGCAGCAGGAAGGGCACAAGGCCTTCCACAGAAGCCGAACATGCATTGGGGTCTGTGCTCCTTCCTGCAGGCGGCTGTTGGCAGGAGCACCTGGAGCAATTGATGGCAACACTTGGTATCTGTCAGAAGGCAGAAGCTGTTGCTCCTTCCTGGAATGATTTTTGCTTGGAAGTGATTATCTGCAGCACAAAACCACCATCCACTGTTGACTCTCAGAGGACAATTAGATTCTTACAGAGATACTGTCAAGTTTCCTTGTGTTCTTCTGACTGGTTTTCTTACTTTCTGGAAAAAAACATCAGCCCAGTCTCTGATGCTCAATGCTCCACTTGCTGCCTACCTGGCTGCGGCCAGCAGCTCATGCCCAAACACAACTGGGTGCCTGCTGGGCAAGGGAATGGACAGGCATGAGCAGTGATTTTCCCTGGTGAACAAGGGAGGTACCTGGGGAGGTGCAGAGGATAGGGATAACTCTGTGATGTGAGAACCTGCTCTGTGTCTCTAATTATGGTGCCAGCACCATGAAGAAGCAGCCAAGACAAGCACTGGTAGCAGACATGTCCTGCCACTTTCTGCTGTTCGAAGGACATGGAAAACACCTGTTCCCACGGCTCCAGAAGACTCAATCCAGGCACAACAGAGGGCTGTCCAGTGGTAGGGAACGGCCTCCAGCAAGACCAGAGCAGAATCCTCTACCAGCAGAGCCTGAGCTTGTGACCTGGGCCATCTGTTCAGCAGACACCAAAGTGCTTACTTCCCTCCAGCCCTGAACCTCAGCCACGAGTCCCTGCTTTTCTTCAGCATTTTCTTCTGCTGCTTATTCCTTTGTTCTGAGGAAATTCTGCATTTAGAGTTTAGAAGCTCATGCATGTGTCTTTAAGGTGCCTGAATGGAGGAGAGGGTCAGCAGCTGCAGCGCAGGGCTCGTGTCCCACCAAAGTCTCTAGCGATGGCACCAATGCCGGTGCCTTGGGACACCTGACTGTGGAAGGTGAGTCTGCCCTCAAGCACGGCCATTGAAGTCAGTCAGGGGCACAGGCTGCAGCTGAAGCTGCCAAACATCGCTGTGAGGCTGGCAAGGCAAGAGAAAGCCATTGTGGCCAATTCTGCTGGAGTCTTTTGCCAAGCCACGTGCAGCTGTGCCCACAGAACTCCTGTTTGGCACCCCAGCTGGTGCAGATGCCTCGTTGAGCTGGTGCCGGTGCTCAGGCTCCTGCTGTTCCTGTGCACACTCTGCTGCTGTTTCTCTGGTGTCCAGAGCTGCTTTGGCAGCAGCAAGAGCAGCCCTGCTTGAGGAGACATCGCCGTCCTCCCCATGGTGGCAGCAGCTGTGTGGGCCCAGAGCTTTGTGTCGGGGGGCCGCGGTCACAGCACCGTGGCCTTGGCAGCCACGGGGGCCCGTGCTAGCCATCAGCCCTGCCTCTGCCAACTGCCCCTTATTGGCAGCAGCCAGGGGCCGTGCCCTGGCAGGGCCCCCCTGCCCTCCTTGTCCCCAGCCAATCCAGCCTGGGCACCTCGGGGTGGTCCCCACCTCCTGCTGAGGCCTGGCCTCGAGGGCTTCTGCCACAGGCGTGGGAGACGCTTTGGGAAAGCGCCAGAGCAGCCGGATGGCAGGAACGAGGTGGCTGCCTGGGGGCTGCTTCTGGCTTCTGACACCCAGTTGGTCAGACTTTCCCACCACCTTGGCCCCTCAGGCTCTCCCCCAGCTCAGCCAAGCTGCCTGACAGCAGCACAGCCCCAATGGAGCTCCAGGCGAGCCAGATCAAGAGGCACCTCGGAGCCCTCAGCAATGATGCCAGCAACACATGGGCAGGAGGATACAGACGGCGGTTCCTGCCTGGGACAGGGCTTGTGGCCATCTCCAAGCACCAGTCCCACAGGGATCCCCGCAGCTCCGGCCCCTGCCCACCCGCTCTGTCGGCACCGTTAAGGCTTCAGCACAACCACCAAAGGCCAAGGGGCTTCTGGCCATTTTCCCTTCAACACTGCACGCCCAGGCAACCTGTTGAGCACAAGCACCTCTTCCAGGGCGCTCCCTATGCCCTGCAGACACTGGGCACCAAAAGAAAACTCCTGGGAGTCTGCATATTATAACATATTCTATATTTACAAACTAAAGAAAAATGAAAAGAAGAAAAGAACAATCGTAAAGAAAAGGAAAATCCCCGCTGGCTCAGGTGGCCCCATCAGACAGAGCCTCCCAGATCAGTTCTCTGCAGAGCTCATGCAGCACAGCAAGCCACAGCCTGACAGCCGAGGCCGTGTCTTCCATGCCCTGCGGAGTTGATCCTGCAGCCTCCGGAATATGGAGTATCGAGACGTCTCTAGTGACCGGAGAACGTACAGTGTTTGAAGTGCCAGGCTTCTGATGGCAGGGCTGATGTCCTCTGACAGGTGTTCAAGGGCTGCAAGAGAGAGGAACAGAGCCATGCTCAGATTCCGGATCTGCAGGGAGCCAAGGAGCGCCCCCTGCCACAGCCATCCCAGCTCGCTCTTGCCATGGCCAGGAGGGAGCAGGGACAAACGGGATCAGCCTGAAGTTGCTGGCCACCAATGCCCCACGTGCCCCTGAAAAATCTCTCTGCTCTGTCCAAGGCACCCCTCGCCCACACAGGGAGCAGAGCCCTCCACAGCCGGGGCAGGGATTGCAGCATTGCAGCTCCCTCTGAAAACTCCTGTTGACGCCTCGCTGCCGTCACTCACCTCCACAGATGAACTTGAATTCTGCCGGCTGCCTTCTAAAGCGCCGCCCGGCGATCCCTGGGAACACAGAGCCTGTCACGGCCCCAGCGGCACAGCTCCCTCCCAGCAGCGCTGCCAGCCCTGCGGCCACACGCTCTCCTCCCCCCGGCAGGGCTCAGCCCGGGTCCTTGCAGCATCCTGACATCCGAGGGCAGGCGGGGCTGCACGGCCGGGGCAGCAGCCGGGGCCGGGGCTGAGCTGCGGTGGGGCGGGGAGGGGGCCCGGCCTCGTGGCTCACCAATGAACCTGACGGCCGCCTCTCACAGGGGCTCCTGTGGGCTGTACAAGTATGGCAGGGCATACAACAAAGGAAGATGCAGCTGGCACTGAAGAAAAGCAGGGAGTGGCTGCAGATGTTCAGGGGTGGAGGGAACGCTTGGTTGTGTGTAGAGGAGATGGCCCGGTTCACAAGCTCTGGCTTTGCTGCTAGAGGATCCTGCTTTGCTCTTGCTGGAGGCCATTCCCTACCAATGTATGGCCCTCCATTGTTCCTGCATCACGTCTGCTGGACCTGTGGCAACAAGTGTGTTCCATGTCCATGTGACAGCAGAAAAGGGAAGGACATGCCTGCTTCCAGGGCCTGTCTTGGCTGCTCCTTCAGGGTGCTGGCACCATCATCAGAGACACAGAACAGCTTCTCCTCCCAGAGCTATCCCTATCCTCTGCGCTTCCTCAGGTGTCTCCTTGGATGTTCCCTGGGGAACCTCCCTGTTTTAAGCCACCCATTGCCCTGCTCAGCAGGGACGCAGTTGTGTTTGGACGTGAGCTGCCACAGCCAGACACACAGCAACTGGAATGTTGAATATCAGAGGCTGAGCCGATTCTTTTATTTCCAGAATGCAAGAAAGACAGAAAAGTACAAGGAAACTTCACAGTGTCTCAGTAGAATCTCTTTGTCCTGCGAAACTCAGCAGCTGATGCTGTTCTGGTGCTACTGCTAATCCCTTCCATGATAAAATTCATTCCAGGAAGGAGCAATATCTCGTGTCAGATGCCAAGTGTTGCCCCCAGTTGCTCCAGGTGCTCCTGCCAACAGCCCCCTGTAGGAAGGAGCACAGCCCCCAATGCATCTTGGCTTTGGCTGCCCTCTGGCACAGAAGCCCCCCGGGGACACAGGTCTCTGGGGCAGGAGACGGGCACCAGCGCTGCCAGGGCTCAGGGGGTGGCAGGTCTGCTTCGGAGGGGACTCTGCCACACCTGCTGATTTCAGTGCTCCCCGGGGCCCCGGGGTCAGAGCAGCATTCGCGCCCTGACCCACATGTTCCTTGTCTGTGTCACAGCCCCGGCTTTAGGATGGCCACCAGCCGGGACGTGTCCCAGGGAGGCCGTGCCAACTTCTGTGGAAGACTGTGGGGTATGCCCAGCCCCTGCCCTGGAGGGAGACCTGCTGATAAGGAGATTGCATAACCTCCCAGCAAGACCCCCTTGGAAAAGCCAGCACTTCTCAATGAAGGTAAGAGAAAACAAGAACCATGATCCTCTGAGAAAGAAGGTACCCTGCTGCAGTCTGTTGTGCTCAGCTTCAAGGCTGCTAAGAGAAGAAGGTACTGTAAGAACCCCTTCTCTTTTGACGCGTCCTTCTGTGTGAGCTCTACCTCGTCGGACTCTGCAACACTGAAGGTGTACAAAAGGGTTTTTCTCCACGTAGTGTGAAGGAGTCCAACCACTGAACGTTCCTTTTGGAAGCAGCAACAGCATTCTCAGCTGCCTCTGATCGTGAACGAGCTTTTGCTGGACTTCTGCAATTCGGTACACTGCACACACAAGCCCGGTGCTCTGCGGCTTCCTTCTTCACCTTTTGTAACACATCGCGCTTTCCTTCTCCCGGAGGCAAATCGTCGTCTACTTCTCGCACAGAACACTGTGCTGGCAGCATGCTGCCTCTGCCAAAAGACGCCGGTGTCATGCACTTTCCTTCGCAGAGCTATGTACCACCACATTCTGCCTCTCTTGCATTCTGAATCAAAAGGGAAAGCTGCTCGCCTACGTCTCGCACAGAGAACTATGCCAGGACAACAAGCTGGACGGGAGCTTGCTTGTGGAAACTTGTATTTGCACCACAGTCATGGGGCAGCCCTGGTTCCTTTACAACCTGCAAAGCGCCGTCAGCTCGTGCTGCTCTCTACACGGCCCTTCTCAGCTCCAAGTACCACCGCCCCCATTACAGCCTCGCAAGGAGCAAAGATCCGGATAGACGTCTCACACAGAGAGAAATGTGTGCCAGGGCAAGAGCGTGTTCTTCATTACCCCCTCTCATTGCCCAGATTGTGGTGCTCTGTTGAAAGCCTGCCACTTTGAAAGGACTAATACAGCAAGTGCGTCTCTCTTGGCACATTTGCCTGAGTGGCAGCTAGATGGACAGTTCAGACCCTGTGAATCTGAAAGCATATGATTGCACACAGAGCTGAGGAAGAAGCGTGCACAGCACACTGTGGATGTGTGCAGCATTTGCGCTGAAGAGTGGCAAAGTTGAATGTTTCAGCAGAAGCAGCGCGCCAGGGCTCTTCGCTGCTGGCCATGCATTCTGCGCGAGAAGTAGATGATGATTCGCCTCCGGGAGAAGGAAAGTGCAACTTGTTACATAAAGCGAAGAAGGAAGCTGCAGAGCACTGGGCTTGTGTGCGCAGCGTACAGGTGGCAAGAAGAGCGTGCTTGCAACTTGCTTGCCTGCCGAATACACGGTAGCAGCCGCAAGAGAAAAGTTCAACGACAGCTTCTTGTGCTCCTACCCATTGGTTGTCCAGCGCCCCCTGGGAAAACAATGCGCTTAAACTTTTCCTCATCAGTCTGGGACTGTAGGACCGAATCTTTGCAATCAAGAGACAAGAGAGTTGTCATTAACACTTAAAGCAGGTTTCTGTGTGTGCTTGAATTATTTGTGCAGTTCAGAAGCTGTACATTCCTGGACTTACCTTCCTATTCCCAGCCTTGCCTACAATGTCTGGGTCTTCTCTCACCTAACATTCCGCTTGCTTTCCCCCCACTGGTCTTGCCTTCCCTACATCTCCCTTGACTTGCCTAGAATTGCCTACACTTCGATTGCATTGCCTTGCCTGCATGAAAGGCAAGGCAAGGCATAGCAAAGAGCAATAGGCAAGTCAAAGCAAAGCAAGGGAGTAGTAGGCAGGGCAGTGCAAGGGAGATGTAGGCAAGGGAGAGGTAGGCAGGGGAAGGTAAGATGTGGCCAAATGGCTCAGAGTGCCTTTCCTTGGGAAGCAAAGGATATAGTGCCAGTGTTGGTGGAGCAGATGTTAAGTTACCGTGGGGAGGAGTAGCCCAGTAAGACATTTCTGTCTTGGCACGTTCTGTGTAGGAGCAATTGTTAGATGTATTGGATCCTGGAGGCAGTATCTGACTTTTGGTTGGTAAGTACCTGAACAAGGATGGCAATGCTTTCCCATGGGAAGGAAAGCACTTAGCCCCAGTGTGCAGATAAGAAGCCGCCTCGTGGAAGTCAAAGGTGGCAGCAACTTTCTGACCTGACATACCTGGTGGGGAAGCACTGCCTCAGTTTGTACAGTTATAGAGTCAGTCTCCATCTTTTGAAAGTGGTCTCCTGAGAGGTTCAATTTGGCATGTGGCTTCCACTTTGGAAGAGGTGGCCTTCAGAAATTCTGGCAGTCCACTTCTTTTGGACAAGGTAAGCAGCTATGCTCAGTCTTGACGTGCAGCTGATAGAGTGACCAGGGCAGGTAATGACCAGTTACGGTGTTCTGGCACCTTTGTATGGGTTCAGTCCCTGGATGTTTTTTCTTTTGGAGGAGGGGATTCCATTTCTTTTGAGATGGGGTCATAGTTCTTCTCTTTGATGGGTGTAGTTCAATGGATGCAGCTGAAGTTGTAAGCAGCAACAGCTTTCTCAGCTGGCACTTCAGGGAGCTTTGTTTTTACTGGATGTTTTCAGGTTTGTAACTGGAGTCTGCGAGACTGCAAAGACTTCTTAGCACTAAGGAGTTCGTGTTGTCGTTTGGGTGTGGTGCAAGTAAGAGTTTGTATGTGGAAGGGGAACACCAGCAAAATCTTTTTTTCCTGACTCAAATGATTTCAGAGCCAGGGACGTTTTCAGCTTGGCTCTGTCCGTGGGGTGCTTTCGAGCAGGGCTTGGTGCCATTTCCTTCTTTTGAGAGTCGACAGCGCCATCGAGTGGTTGTCTTGATGCGTGGGAAGCGCCCGGCCAAGGGGCTGAGCCCGCGCCAACCCTTCCCTCCTGGCGCTCTCTGCAGCTGGCAGAGGACAGGAGCCGAGTGACCGAGCACTTGCGCCGGGCCCTGCCGTACCTGTACAGCCCACAGGAGCCCCTGCGAGAGGCGGCCGTCAGGGGCCCCTTCCCACCCTGCCACAGCTCGGCCCCGGCCCCGGCTGCTGCCCCGGCAGCGGGATCCGGGCCCGGGGCCGTGGAGCCCCGCCTGCCCTCGGGCGTCAGGATGCGGCAAGGACCCGGGCTGAGCCCTGCCGGGGGGAGGAGAGCCACGGGGCTGGCAGCGCTGCTGGGAGGGACCTGTGCCGCTGGGGCCGTGACAGGCTCTGTGTTCCCAGGGATCGCCGGGCGGCGCTTGAGGGGGCAGCAGGAAGAGCTCGAGCTGATCTACAAAGGTGAATGAGGACCGCGGGCTGTCAGCAGGGGCTGGCGGGGGGAGCTGCAATCCCTGCCCCGGCTGCGGAGGGCTCTGCTCCCTGTGTGGGCGAGGGGTGCCTTGGGCAGAGCCCAGAGATTTTTCAGGGGCACGTGGGGCATTTGTGGCCAGCAACTTCAGGCTGATCCCGTTTGTCCCTGCTCCCTCCTGGCCATGGCAAGAGCGGGCTGAGATGGCCCTGGCAGGGGGCGCTCCTCGGCTCCCTGCGGATCCCGGATCTGACCATGGCTCTGTTCCACTCTGTCCCAGCCCTTGAAGATGCAGCAGAGGACATCAGCCTCGCCATCGGTAGCCTGGAACAAGAAATGTTGCACCTTCTCAGGCCAGTAGAGAGGGCTCTGATCTCCATCTTCTGGAACCTGCGAAATCAGCTCCTTGGTGCATGGAAGACACAGCCTCAACTGCGGGGCCGTGGCTGGCTGTGCTGTTGGAGATCTGCCGAGAGCTGAGGTCTCTACTCTGTCTTCTGGGCCCACCTGGGCCAGCAGGGATTTTTCTTTTCTTTAAGATTGTTCTTTTCTTCTTTTCATTTTTCTTTAGTATGTAAATATAGAATGTGTTGTATAATACACAGAGTCCCAGGAGCTTTCTTTTGGTGCCCAGTGTCTGCAGGGCACAGGGGAAGAGGGGAGAAAGGGTGCTTGCATTTAGCAAATTGCTTGGGTGTGCAGGGTGGAAGGGGAAATGGCCAGAAGCCCCTTGGCCTTTGGTGGTTGTGCTGAAGCCTTAACAGTGCCGACAGAGTGGGTGGGCAGGGGCCAGAGCTGCGGGGATCCCTGCGGGACTGGTGCCAGGAGATGGCCACAAGCCCTGTCCCAGGCCAGAGACACCATCTGTGTCCTCCTGCCCGTGTGTTGCTGGCGGCATTGCTGAGGGCTCCGAGGTGCCTCTTGCTCCGGCTCCTCTGGAGCTCCATTGGGGCTGTGCCGCTGCCGGGCGGCTTGGCCGGGGTGGGGGAGAGCCTGAAGGGCCGGGGCAGTGGGAGGCCGTGAAGGGATGAGGTGCTGCAGAGTCCCTGATGGGACAAGGCAGTGGGAAGGCACAAGGGGGATGTTGAGGGAGTGGGTGGCAGGAGACTCCAAGGGGACAGAAGGCTGGGGTGGTGGGAAGGCCTGAGGAATTGGGTGTCAAGAGGCCCCCAGGCAGCCGCCTCGTTCCTGCTGCCCGGCTGCTCTGGCGCTTTCCCGAAGCGTCTCCCAGGCCTGCGGCAGAAGCCCTGGAGGCTGGGCCTCGGAAGGAGGGTGGGGGCACTCCCGAGGCCCTGAGGATGGGCTGGCTGGGAACAAGGAGGCCAAGGCCCCCTGCTGGGGCACGGGACAAGCTTGTGGGAAGTCAGATAACCTGAGATTTTACCCCCAAAATGTTCTTTCTGTCCCCTAAAGTTTACCTCAGGTTTTGTCACAAAATTTTCTCTGGGCTCTCTACAAATTACCTCAGACTTTTCCTCAAAAGCAATTTTATTCCCTAGAGATCACCTCAAATTTTCCCGCCAAAACGTCCACCACATGTGCTCCACAGATTACCTCTGATTTCATTCTCCCAGTCCAGTGATTACCTCAACTTTAACCCCCAATTATTCATTCTGTTCCCTACAGGTGACACCAGGTAATTCCAGCATTCCTCCGCTATGAAGTTCTCTCCCTTTAAGCTCCTTCAGGTTTACCTTCCACAAACTGAAACACCCTCTAGTCCTGTGCAAACACTGCCCCATCGCCCTCTGTGTGGCTCAGGGCAGGGCTGCCCCAGGGCCTCTCCCACACCGCTTATGGAAGCCTGCCCGGCGCCTCGCCGAGAGGGGTGGACACAGCGGGTTCGAGTTCCCGCCCCGTGGCTGAGGGGACGGCGGGGTGGGAAACCACCCCCCTTCGGCACGGAGGAGGCGGCGCCAGCGCAGTGGGGAACCGCCCACCCCTCCCGTGTCCCTCAGGGCGCGCCCACGTCCCTTCAGCGGCCCTCGCGTACCTTCAGCGACCGGCACGTCCGCTCAGCGACACACGGCATGCCCGTCTCCCCCTCAAGTGACCCTCATGTTCCCTCAGTGACTCCGACATACCCTCAGGAACAAGCCAGACACCCGCATCCCCTCAGTGACCCCCACGTCGCCTCAGTGGCATGCAGGGCACCCGCACGCCCTTCAGAGACCTTCATGACATCTTTAGTAGTTATATTTTCAAAAATTAGTTGGCTGCAGAAATATTAATTGCTCCCTGGTATTTAATGCTTCACGCTGCTTCTGTGGTAAATCACTACAGCAAATGGGTTCAGCCTTGATCTGATGGAGCAGCAGAACTGAAGAAGCAGCAGATGCTGAGTAAAAGTAGGGACTCCTGTGGCTGAGGTTCAAGGCTGGAGGGAAGCACTTTGTTGTGTGTAGAGGAGATGGCCCGGTTCACAAGCTCAGGCTTTGCTGCTAGAGGATCCTGCTTTGCTCTTGCTGGAGGCCATTCCCTACCAATGCATGGCCCTCCATTGTTCCTGCATCACGTCTGCTGGACCTGTGGCAACAAGTGTGTTCCATGTCCATGTGACAGCAGAAAAGGGCAGGACATGCCTGCTTCCAGGGCCTGTCTTGGCTGCTCCTTCAGGGTGCTGGCACCATCATCAGAGACACAGAACAGCTTCTCCTCCCAGAGCTATCCCTATCCTCTGCGCTTCCTCAGGTGTCTCCTTGGATGTTCCCTGGGGAACCTCCCTGTTTTAAGCCACCCATTGCCCTGCTCAGCAGGGACGCAGTTGTGTTTGGACGTGAGCTGCCACAGCCAGACACACAGCAACTGGAATGTTGAATATCAGAGGCTGAGCCGATTCTTTTATTTCCAGAATGCAAGAAAGACAGAAAAGTACAAGGAAACTTCACAGTGTCTCAGTAGAATCTCTTTGTCCTGCGAAACTCAGCAGCTGATGCTGTTCTGGTGCTACTGCTAATCCCTTCCATGATAAAATTCATTCCAGGAAGGAGCAACATCTCGTGTCAGATGCCAAGTGTTGCCCCCAGTTGCTCCAGGTGCTCCTGCCAACAGCCCCCTGTAGGAAGGAGCACAGCCCCCAGTGCATCTTGGCTTTGGCTGCCCTCTGGCACAGAAGCCCCCCGGGGGCACAGGTCTCTGGGGCAGGAGACGGGCACCAGCGCTGCCGGGGCTCAGGGGGTGGCAGGTCTGCTTCGGAGGGGACTCTGCCACACCTGCTGATTTCAGTGCTCCCCGGGGCCCTGGGGTCAGAGCAGCATTCGCGCCCCGACCCACACGTTCCCTGTCTGTGTCACAGCCCCGGCTTTAGGATGGCCACCAGCTGGGACGTGTCCCAAGGAAGCCATGCCAGCTTCTGTGGAAGACCTTGCGCCCTTCTTGCCACAGCTGTGTTGGCGGCTGGGGGGGCTCCGGGTGCTGCCCTGAGCCCACAGAGCAGGGGAGCGTTTGCTTATGGCTGGAGCCAATGCTAAAGTCCCTGTCGGGCTGCCTTAGACACTTGGGGCAAGGGATTCCTTCCAACCTGGGCCACTTGGGGTGGGCTGGGGGCAGCCCCAGGGCAGGTGGCAGTGTGTGCAAGGGCCCTTTGTGACATGGTGCAGCATGGTCACCATGGGATGGAACGGGACAGGGTGTCCCAGGGCCCTTTGTGACACGTGCTGACATAGGGGCTGTGGCAACGCGGCCACGCCACAGTGCTCGGAGCACGCGACGGGACAGGACAGGAAAGAGCGGTGTCGTGAGGAGCCCCTGCACAGCGCACTTGTTCTTTGCTGACCCGTAGCTTTTCCAAGGTGTTACTGTTGCAGGTGACCTCGACGCCAGACCACAGGACTTGGTGACCTGTGGCCTTCCCGAGGCTTCTCTTCCGTAGGTGCCCTCGAGGGCAGACCGTGGCACTTGGTGACAACAATCCTTGACGAGGAGTCTCCTGTCTTTGTGGCAGGAGCCCTCTGAGACCGGACTGCAGGACTTGCTGACCTGTAGCCTTCCTGAGGTTTCTCTGTCACCGGGGGCTTCAAGGCACAACTGCATAACTTGCTGACCCAGAGCTTTCTGAGGCATCTCTCCTGCAAGTACCCACAAATCCAGTCAGAGACATGGAGCAGAGACCCCCGACCATGCCCAAGCTGGCCTGGGTGAATGAGGAGGAAGAAGGCCCTGGAGCTGTCCCAGAACAGCAGCCTGCAGAGGTGGAGCAGGCCCAGCCGCTGCAGGAGGGTGAGTGACAGAGCTGGGCCACAGGGTTGTTCCAGCAGACGGCTTGGCCCCGCCCCGCCCCGCCCCATCCCATCCCATCCCATCCCATCCCATCCCATCCCATCTCATCCCATCTCCTGGGAAAACGCCCATGGACAGGACAGGAGAGGAGCCAGGCCAGACCCCCCCACAGCAGTCGTGCTCCATCCCCTGGCTATCCCGGGGCTGACCCTGCCTGGGGAGCGCAGGGCTGGACTGCGTTCTCCAGCCTCTCCCGCAGCCCTCAGCTCTGGCTATGCTCGCTCTTTGCCAGATGCAGCTGTGGACCGGACACAAGAGCAGGACCCCACCCGTGGCCGCTTCCGCAGAACAGCGCAGGTACCTGCAGCCATCCCCACCTGGGCTGGGCCTGATGTCGCTGCTCAGCCGAGCACCGCACTGACAGCACCCCTTGGAACATCCCTCTCCTCTTGCCCTTTTCCTACAGATGGTTTCCAAATTCATCAAGAGAATTCGGGAGGAAGAGACCAGCATCATGGGCACTGGGGTCAGAGCATACTCCCACATCTTCAAAACCAAGACCAGTGCTGCCCTGCTGGATATGCTTGTGGAGGAGGGCATTTCCAGTCCAGAGAAAGTAAGTAGCCTGTGGCCAGGGCTCAAGCCCCCCAGGAGTCACTTGGCCACCCAAGCCACGCCTGCTGGTCACTTTAAGCCTTTGAGGCCATCACAGTGTGCTGGGAAGGGAAGCACTTCCCTGGGAAGTTGGGGACATTACTCCCTCTGGCAGCTTTGCAACTCTCCCTGTGCCTTCTCCAGGTGCCTGCCATGGTGAGGTACATCCACCAGTGGCTCCTGTCCAATGAGTACAATCCTGAGTACAATCTGTCCAGGACCCTGCTGGATCTGACCGAGGCCTACCCCACTGATGTGGTGATGACTCTGCTGCGTGTGGCCCCATCATGTGACAGGTATGGGGCCCACCTGCCCAGACGGCCCAGGGCTCACCAGCCCAATCACCCTGTGGAGCCTGTCCCAGGTGCCTGACAAACGCAGAGTTCCAGGGCCCTCTGTCTCCTCCCATTTCCCAGCCCTGGCATGTCAGCCCCTGAGCCTGCTGCCATGCTCCCTCTCTGCCCCTCAGGGGCCAGTTCCCACAGGGGTGGGCTGCCTGTGTGCTGCTGGTGAGGAGCAGTGCGCAGAGGCAAGGCTGACAGCGAGCTCAGGTCCCCGCTGCTGCCCAGGCCATGGTGCTGTGGCCAAGATCTCCCCTGAGACAGAGCTCTGACCCCACAGAGCTGCTATGACCATGTGGAAGACACTCATGTGCTCATTCAGGACTGCAAAGACAGTCATGCTGCTACTCCTCGATGTGCTGGGGAGCTGGCCAGAGCACAGCACGCGCACCTCCGATGGGGATGCCACAGATGTCTTTGCCCTGGCTGTGAGTTTCTGGAACTGGCCTTTGCTTGCCCCTAGGTTTCCGCTCCAGCAGCTCCCCATCCTCCTTCCCCCACTGCATCTCCCTGCCTCAGGTGCTGGGCTGAAACCTGGGCTAGGGGCAGGTTCAGGGACACCAGGCCCTGTGCTCCCCCTGCGTCTCCCCTGGCCTCCCCTTCCATGCTCTGGACCTGCCACATGGACACCTTGACACTGAGTGCTGTCTTGAGGTGGTTTGTCCTTTGCAGGCAACTGTGGTGATGTGGAAGATCCTCCAGGTGCCCTGTGTCCCACATGTAGTGACAGTGTATTTGCCCCGCCTCTTTGTGAATCTGCTCTTCCAAGTGTTCTTCAGCACAGTGGAGATGCCAGAGGAGATCAATAACTTGTGGAGAGTATGCCAGGAGCAACACGGCCTTGCCACCGACCCCAACAGGTGCTCCATGCCAGTCCTCCTGTCCCTCCCATGTCCCCAGGGCAGGAGCCAGTGCTCTCAGCCTGACCTGGGCTTTGCTCTGCACACAGGTTTGCAGTGCAGACCCTGAAGGCCCTGCTCTGCCAACTGGACTATGAGGATGTGGTGGTGGCCATGGAAAACAAGTGTGGCTGGGACATGCTGCTTTGCGCTGACACCCAGCATAACGCCATGGGTCTGCTGGCCAGGTGAGATCCCCTTCTCCCCACTGGCCTCGACATTTGTGCCCTGTGCCCCGGGTGCCCCACAAAGTCCCCGTGGTCGTGGGCCAGAGGGCCTCGTCACTGGGGGACGGCTGAACAGACTGCAAAAGGCCGGGAGAGCAGGGTGCCCAGGAGCAGACACCTGCCAAAGGGCCCAGGTCCCCTTGCAGGCTGGTAGGGAAAGACCAGACCTGTGTGAGTCTGTCCCAGGAGAGGTTTGCCCCCCCTGGCTCATGGCCTTGGTTCCTTTTTCCTCTTGCCAGGGAAATGTCCTGTGTCTCCATACCCATGTGTTCCCGGATCGCACTCCACCTGCTCAGGCTGCTCAGCAGGGAGAAGCCACGCTGGGATCTGCCTGCCACAGCATTCCTTGTGGAGGTGAGCCTGATGGCCAGCACTGCCTCGCTGAGCTGCCTCCCAGCTCTCTGCCCTCCCGTAGCCGCAGCTGCCTGGGATGGTGCCCGCGCCCTGCGCTGCTGTCTGGGCCCAGCCCTGGGCGCTTCCGGGCTCCTGTCACTGCCCTGTGCCTTTCAGGTCCTCGAGTGCCTGGACTTGAGTAAAAGAGGTGCTAACAGAGTCCTGAAAATCTTGTCAAGGCACCTGCGGAGTGAGTGCAGGGAGAGGCATCGCCTGGCACTCAGAGGCCTCCTCGAGCTCGTTGATTATCCCTCGATGGTGAGAAGGGGGCAGCAGCTGAAGCTGCGCTGGCAGCGTGGGGCTGGAGAATGCAGTCCCTTGGGCTTGCCTGGGCTTTGGGCACTGAGGCAGCTGCTTCCAGCTCTCCTGCCTCCCGGTTCAGCTGCCCGAGTGCTTCAGGACAGGGCTTGGCCTCTGGGCCCTGCACCTGCAGGGTAGGGGTTCACAGCCTTGTGTTCCGCACAGACCAAAAGGATGTCGAGACTGACTAAAAGGCTCATGGAGCTCCTGTGGGACACAGACGGAAACATAGCTTTGATGACGGTCATGGTACTCAGCTCTTTAATCTTGGACAAGAACATGCTGATATCCAGCCCCATCGCCCTGCAGCTGGCTGAGGTGCTCCTACCACTCCTTGACAATGTAAGGCTCTGTGCCCCCAGCCACTGCCACTGGCTGCTACCCGGAGATTTGTGCCCTGTGGATTTTCAGGCCTGCGCCCAGGTGAGCCCCAAGCAGCTGATGCTGATGTCTTTTTTTGTCTTTTCATACAGGATGATAGCCAGGTGCAGCTACTCTCCATATTGCTCTTCCGAGAATTGGTGACTTTTCTAATGGAAAAGGAAAAAAAGGTCCTGAGGAGGATTGTGAGCCAGAGCCTGCTCCCACTCTTTTTCCACTGCCATGATAAGAATCGGCGCGTGGCATGGGTGAGGACGCGTGGGCTGCTGGAGTCGCCCTGTGAGGGGGCTCGGCTGCCTCCTGCCTTGGTGTCTCGCAGGCTGCAGCCTCCTCCTGGCCTTGGCACAGGGACACAGGTCCTGTGCCCTGGGCTGTGGTGCCATTTCTCAAGCTCTGCTGCTCTCCAGGCCTCCCGGGAAACGCTGCTTAGTGTGGCCAAGTTCCTGAAGAGCAGCGATCTCGAAAATCTGGTTAAGAACAAGAAGCTGTGGATGTTTGGCGAGTGGCTGGTAAGGATGGCCTGGAAGCCCAAGCTGCAGCCTGGAGAAGCCCCCTGACCCTGCTTCCCAGTGTGTGGAGCTGGCACCTGTGCCCCTGTCCAGTGCTGCAGCCAGGGGCCACGCGGGCTCTTCTCCATGCTCCTCTGGCGCCGAGCCGGGCGCCGATGGAGCGCCAGCCAGCTGGGCTGTGGGGCGGGGCGGCACCGCAGCTCCCCGGGCAGCACCCGGCCCTCCACCCTCTCCAGAGCCCGGTGACAGCGGCTGCTGGCCGGGCCTTGGGGCTGTGCGGGAGGGGGAGGCCAGGGCCGGGCGAAGGGAGCGCCCGGCCAAGGGGCTGAGCCCGCGCCAACCCTTCCCTCCTGGCGCTCTCTGCAGCTGGCAGAGGACAGGAGCCAAGCGGCCGAGCACTTGCGCCGGGCCCTGCCGTACCTGTACAGCCCACAGGAGCCCCTGCGAGAGGCGGCCGTCAGGTTCATTGGTGAGCCACGAGGCCGGGGCCCCTCCCTGCCCCACCGCAGCTCGGCCCCGGCCCCGGCTGCTGCCCCGGCAGCGGGATCCGGGCCCGGGGCCGTGGAGCCCCGCCTGCCCTCGGGCGTCAGGATGCGGCAAGGACCCGGGCTGAGCCCTGCCGGGGGGAGGAGAGCCACGGGGCTGGCAGCGCTGCTGGGAGGGAGCTGTGCCGCTGGGGCCGTGACAGGCTCTGTGTTCCCAGGGATCGCCGGGCGGCGCTTGAGGGGGCAGCAGGAAGAGCTCGAGCTGATCTACAAAGGTGAATGAGGACCGCGGGCTGTCAGCAGGGGCTGGCGGGGGGAGCTGCAATCCCTGCCCCGGCTGCGGAGGGCTCTGCTCCCTGTGTGGGCGAGGGGTGCCTTGGGCAGAGCCCAGAGATTTTTCAGGGGCACGTGGGGCATTTGTGGCCAGCAACTTCAGGCTGATCCCGTTTGTCCCTGCTCCCTCCTGGCCATGGCAAGAGCGGGCTGAGATGGCCCTGGCAGGGGGGGTCTCCTCGGCTCCCTGTGGATCTGGAATCTGAGCATGGCTCTGTTCCTCTCTCTTGCAGCCCTTGAAGACATGGCAGAAGACGTCAGCCCTGAGGTCTCAAACCTGGCATGTCAAACATTCTACATCCTCCAGGCAGCAGAGAGAGCTCGATTTTCCGTCTTCCGGAGGCTGCAATACCGACTCAGCTGGGCATGGAAGACAAGGCCTCGTCGGTCGGCTCTTGGCTGGCTCCGCTGCTGGAGATCTGCCGAGAGCTGATCTGGGAGGTTCTGTCTGCTGGGGCCAGCTGAGCCAGCGGGGACTTTTCTTTAAGATTGTTCTTTTCTCTTCTCTTCGCTTTTCTATTTTTCCTTTAGCATGTAAATATAGAATGTGTTATAATACGCAGCGTCCCAGGAGCTTTCTTTTGGTGCCCAGTGTCTGCAGGGCACAAGGGAAGAGGGGAGAAAGGGTGCTTGCATTTAGCAAGTTGCTTGGGTGTGCAGGGTGGAAGGGGAAATGGCCAGAAGCCCCTTGGCCTTTGGTGGTTGTGCTGAAGCCTTAACGGTGCCGACAGAGTGGGTGGGCAGGGGCCGGAGCTGCGGGGATCCCTGCGGGACTGGTGCCGGGAGATGGCCACAAGCCCTGTCCCAGGTCGGAGCCACCATCTGTGTCCTGCCCGTGTGTTGCTGGCGGCATTGCTGAGGGCTCCGAGGTGCCTCTCTGTCCAGCTCCTCTGGAGCTCCATTGGGGCTGTGCTGCTGCCGGGCGGCTTGGCCGGGGTGGGGGAGAGCCTGAAGGGCCGGGGCAGTGGGAGGCCGTGAAGGGATGAGGTGCTGCAGAGTCCCTGATGGGACAAGGCAGTGGGAAGGCACAAGGGGGATGTTGAGGGAGTGGGTGGCAGGAGGCTCCAAGGGGACAGGAGTCATAGCTTTTCCGAGGCGTTATTTCTGCAGGTGCCCTCAAGGGCAGGCCATCAGACTTGGTGGCCCAGAGCTTTTCCGAGGCACATCCCATCCCTGCAACCGGTGCCCTCGAGGGCAGACCGTGGCACTTGGTGACAACAATCCTTGACGAGGAGTCTCCTGTCTTTGTGGCAGGAGCCCCCTGAGACCAGACTGCAGGACTTGCTGACCTGTAGCCTTCCTGAGGTTTCTCTGTTACAGGGGCCTTCAAGGCACAACTGCACGACTTGTTAACTAAGACCTTTCCTGAGGCATCTCTCTTGAAGGTGCCCTCGAGGCCAGACTATGGGATGGCGGGCAGATTCCTTGGCCTGTTCAAAGAGTTCAGGGGGAAAAAAATGAAAGGCCTTGGAGCTGCCCCAGCACAACCGCCCGAAGAGCTGGAGCAGTTCCAGCCACTGCAGGAGGGCGAGTGACAGAGCTGGGCCACAGGGCTGATGGTGGCAGCCAGCTTGGCGCCGTACAATCCCACCTGCTGGGGACATGCCCATGGACAGGACAGAAAAGGGGCCAGGCCAGACCCCTCCGCAGCAGCCAGACCCCCTGGCTATGCCAGGGCTGTCCCTGCCTGGGGAGCGCAGGGCTGGACTGGAGAGGCGTTCGCCGTCCTCTCCCGCAGCCCTCAGCTCTGGCTATGCTCGCTCTTTGCCAGATGCAGCTGTGGACCGGACACAAGAGCAGGACCCCACCCGTGGCCGCTTCCGCAGAACAGCGCAGGTACCTGCAGCCATCCCCACCTGGGCTGGGCCTGATGTCGCTGCTCAGCCGAGCACTGTGCTTGGAGCACCCCATGGAACATCCTTCTCCTCTTGCCCTTTTCCTACAGATGGTTTCCAAATTCATCAAGAGAATTCGGGAGGAAGAGACCAGCATCATGGGCACTGGGGTCAGAGCATACTCCCACATCTTCAAAACCAAGACCAGTGCTGCCCTGCTGGATATGCTTGTGGAGGAGGGCATTTCCAGTCCAGAGAAAGTAAGTAGCCTGTGGCCAGGGCTCAAGCCCCCCAGGAGTCACTTGGCCACCCAAGCCACGCCTGCTGGTCACTTTAAGCCTTTGAGGCCATCACAGTGTGCTGGGAAGGGAAGCACTTCCCTGGGAAGTTGGGGACATTACTCCCTCTGGCAGCTTTGCAACTCTCCCTGTGCCTTCTCCAGGTGCCTGCCATGGTGAGGTACATCCACCAGTGGCTCCTGTCCAATGAGTACAATCCTGAGTACAATCTGTCCAGGACCCTGCTGGATCTGACCGAGGCCTACCCCACTGATGTGGTGATGACTCTGCTGCGTGTGGCCCCATCATGTGACAGGTATGGGGCCCACCTGCCCAGACGGCCCAGGGCTCACCAGCCCAATCACCCTGTGGAGCCTGTCCCAGGTGCCTGACAAACGCAGAGTTCCAGGGCCCTCTGTCTCCTCCCATTTCCCAGCCCTGGCATGTCAGCCCCTGAGCCTGCTGCCATGCTCCCTCCCGGCCCCTCAGGGCACCGGGGCTCTGTCACCTGGGCCCCCACAGCTGCACAGGGCATGGGACTGTGACTGAGACGCCCCTGACACTGAGCTCTGATCCCACAGAGCTGCTGCAATGATGTGGAGAACCATTGGCTCATCGGGACCAACAGTGGAGAAGGTGCTGCCGACACTGCTCTGTGTGATGGAGCACTGGCCACTGTACAGCATGTGCACCTCTGATTGGGACAACAAGGACATTTTTGCCCTGGCTGTGAGTTTCTGGAACTGGCCTTTGCTCACCCCCAGGTTGCCTCTCCAGCAGCACTCCATCCTCTTTGCCTCAGGCTCTGGGCTGAATCCTGGGCTAGGGGAAGGCTCAGGGGGCACCAGGCCCAGTGGTCCTCCTGCGTCTCCCTTCAGGCCCTGCCACATGGACAGCTTGGCACTGCGAGCATTCTTGGTCTGCTTCTTCTGCAGGCAACTCTGGTGCTCTGGGTGATTGTCCAGGTGCCTCGATGCCACGAGGCGACGATCCTTTATTCAGCCCACCTCTTTGTGGCTCTGCTGTTCCAAATTGTCATCACCACCCAGCAGATGCCAGAGGAAGTTGTTAACTTCTGGAGAGCATACCAGGAGGAGCATCGCCTTCCCACCAACTCCAACAGGTCCCAGTCCTTCTCTCCTTCCCATGCCCTTGTGACCAGCAGCAGTGCTCCCAATGTGACCTGGGCTTTGGTCTGCACATAGGTTTGCAGTGCAGGCCGTGAAGGCTCTGCTCTGTGGTATAACAGAGAGCTGGTGGCAATGGAGCCCAAGCGTGTCTGGGACATGCTGCTGTGTACTGACACCCAGCACTATGCAGTGGGTCTGCTGGCTAGGTGAGACTCCCTTCTCCTGAACTGCCCCTGGCATTTGTGCCCTGTGTCCGAGGTGCCCCACACAGTCAGTGGTCATGGGCCAGAGGGCCTTGTCACTGAGGGACAGCCAAGGTCACAGGAAAAGGCTGGGAGAGAAGGGTGCCCAGGAGCAGCCACCTCCCAGAGCACCCACATCCCCTCCAGGGATGCTGGGGAAAGACCAGACCTCTGTGAGTCTGTCCTGGGAGATGTTTGCTCCCCTACCTGAGGGTCTTGGTGCCTTTTTCCCTCTGCCAGAGAGATGCACCGGGTCTCCCTCCCCCTGTGTTCTGGGATTGCACTCCACCTGCTCAGGCTGCTCAGCAGGGAGGAGCGACACTGGGATCTGCCTGCCACGGCATTCCTTGTGGAGGTGAGCCTGATGGCCAGCGCTGCCTCGCTGAGCTGCCTCCCAGCTCTCTGCCCTCCCGTAGCCGCAGCTGCCTGGGACGGTGCCCGCGCCCTGCGCTGCTGTCTGGGCCCAGCCCTGGGCGCTTCCAGGCTCCTGTCACTGCCCTGTGCCTTTCAGGTCCTCGAGTGCCTGGACCTGAGTGACTGCGGTGACAGCATTCTGGAGATGATGTCAAGGTACCTGCAGAGCGAGTGCAGGGAGAGATGTCACCTGGCACTCAGAAGCCTCATGGTGCTCAGCAAGGATCCCTCAATGGTGATGTGAAAAACGAGTTCACTTTTGTAAAATTTAAAAAAACATTTAATAAAAGGGACAATTAGGAGATAATAGCAAAAAGGGTATTACGGCCAGGTGCTTTGGCAGAGAGCCAAAGGCACACCTCTACATCCGAGAGATCGTCTTTAAAAGTACGTCTCTTATTGCATATTCATCACAATTATGCATGATTCATAAATTCTTTGGAGTTTCTGTGTATCATCCCATCAGCCTTATCTTCCTCCTTGGCTCCATTATGTCTCTGCTCCCTCCATAAATTCTTCTCTCTGGTTTCTGGTTGTCTTCTTCTCTGATAAGATACTCCAAGAATGTGAAGATTTTCTCTGCCTATCTTTTCTAAATTGACTACATGAACAATAGACATCCTATATCATGTATTACATTACAGAACCTAGGTAAAGTTTTTCTAACATTATGGAACATGCGAAAAGCCAACATCACAATACATTCATAACAATATCTTTTTTTCTTTTTTTTACAGATCATTTGGCTTGAGCAGTATCCCTTGTTTTCTAGCCTTTATTATTTGCTCATTTTTCTCCCAAATCAATCTTGCTTCTTTGAAGGGGTCTTTGAGATCATTTTGCATCTTCAGCATCATGATTTTTGTGCCGTTCCAGATGTAGCCAATTTTGGTTCCACAGGCATTGGTACTATTTGCATGCCTTGGACTATGGTAGATATTAATCGAATAAAATGGGATCAGGCAAGGGAGAAATATCAAGCCCACAGTGGCACATAAAAGGAAAAAACCTACCTTCTTCCACCATTCTATTCCCAATACATTATCCCACCAGCTAAGTTTTAGTGCGGATTCCCACTTTTGGACCAGTACATGGGCTATTTTTCTGATATTTTTGGCTATATCTAGGATGGCATCCCTATGGTCATCTATCTTCAAACAACAATCTGATGTATTAAATTTTCCACAAACACCTCCTTCTTCAGCCAATAGATAATCTAAAGGCAACCTATTTTGATACACCGCAGCTCTTGTTTGGCTTTGTTGGCTAGCTAGTAATTCCAATGCCTGACCAGTTTGGTTCGTTATTATTTCTACAACTGCTTGGAGTCTTATAATCCGATTCAGCATGTAAATTGGGGTTCGATACCCACAACTCCCATCTTGTGCCCAGGTGGCTGGCCCATACGTTTCAATTATGCGCTCAGCGGGCCATTCCTCATCTCTCCATTTTTGAGATCCTCCAATCAATTCTCTTTTATTTCTTTTTAAATCCTCATACACTGGTATTCCTACTTGATCTCCGTCTGGCTCTGGTAAAAGAAAGAATCCTGGGTGTATGATTCCCAGGGTACAACTCCCTTTCCACCAAGAGGGGAGCTTTGCATATGCCCTTTTCCACATATCCAAATTAGACCGTCTGGTGCCTTCCAGTAATCAAATTTTTGTTGATTTATATTTTCCCAAAATTTTTATATATCTGGGATCCCAAAACAAGGATTTTTGTTTGTATCATTGCATTGAAAGAGTTTGATCTTATTACTGTACTTACAATTCTCTTCCTTTGTTTTTCTCCGAGTCCAATACAGAGCTGGTTTCTCAGGAACTCACCATGCAAAAGTTCCATTACTGACTGTATAACTCTTACAGGGAGTATTTCCTACTTCGTTGAGGAAATTGTTCCCGGTACACCAGAGACACTCCTCTCCTATCACTGTTGAACTCAGTACCCACCCTTCTGGTCTGTTTTCTCCCCTTATCTTTGTCCGATTTCACTTAAGGAGTTCTACTGGGCCTAAGCTATTGCCTTTCCATGGCCATTCCTCTGTCATCAGAGGCCCTCCACAGACCCAACAGTTGGTTACATTAAGCTCCTTACCTATCCTTTCCCCTAATTCCACAAACAGGTTTTCTCCAAATTTGAGATATCCTTTTCATTTTCTAATTGTCGTTTGAGTTTCACATACATGTCTTGACTTGGGGTCGATACAGAATTAGATTGCAGTGCTAGATTTGCCTTCTTGTTTACCAGTTGTTCTTTTACTAAGCCTGAGACTTTACTCCCAACAATATATGTGAAACAAATCCATCTTTCCCCTTTTGGACATTTACTTCCCAACCTGCTACCACTTGTTCCTAAGTTTTCTACAATCAAGTATTTTTTTCCATTTTGCATACAGTTTCCTAATTTGGATGGGTTATAACAGTGACTGTTGACATGGGTATGCGCAATGAAAATGGAACCTCGGTGGTTTTCCATATACAGCTTTTGGTAATACCTATGGTATGGCTTTGTCGGTATCCCCAGAGGGAAGAGACAAAAGAGGAGTGACAGATAAAGGAATAACAGAAGTCCGATATGGCTTATACCTCCACCTTCCATGCCTATGGGGTTGCTACCCACAGCAGGGGTATATGATCTTCTTGGTGGCAAATACAGTGGTCAATTCGGTCTTGCCCTCTATTTCCTCGTCACTTCCTCTTTGCTAATTTCTAAGCAAGTTGCTTTTGACCCTTCTTAATTGTAGCTTCCCACTGTTCCTCAGGTATCTCCCATTCAACAGGCACTAGTAATTCCCATCCACAAAGCAGGGTTACTATTTCAGCTGTTTTTGCTCTACCTGGATGGGGAATAGATCTGGCATTCGACACTTCATGCAATGAGAGTGTCATTTTAGTGAACTACAATACCAATATTTTTTACAGTCTAGACCTTTACATTTAACCCAGCTAGCATGTCCAGTACTGGGATGAATCAGACAGGGTATATGGTATGACACTGTTAAAAGTGACAATTCCTCCTCTTTTTTAAATAAGTCACAGGCTAAGGCCAGAATATGAGGACTCTCTGACCGAAATAGTCCTGATCCTCCCGTTTGGAGTGGAAGTATTCCTCCCCAAGGGGGGTATTGGAGGTGTCTCAGGACCTGTCCAGGCAACACTTGAAACCACTGATATAAGCTTGGCCTTATTTCCCAATCAGGTGTGATTCTTGGTGCATCCCTTGGATCATTTGGGTCTTCCCAGTGCATTACCACACAGTTCCTGCTTAAGAGTCAACTTGGTATCACCAGGCTTAGATGTTATAGTCCACTCCTTAGGTTCTTCCACAGGTCCTTTGATTCTGCTGGCGTGGAGCCACCCTTGCTCCTTGGTCCGGATCACTGCCTCAGTTGTCAGTAGTACCTGGAAAAGACCTTCCCATTATGGAGTTAAAGATTGCTTTTTCCATGTTTTTACTTTGTACCCACTCCCCTGGATGTATATTATGGATTTTAAAGTCTAAATGTGTGGTTTGAGAGATTATCCCTTTCAACCGCTAATCTTCAAGGGTCCTTGCAATTGCGCTGACATACCCTTTAACACTCATTTCCCCTACTTCATAGGTAGCAGTTTCATGTTGAGTGGTCAGAAAAGGTAACCCAAACATCATTTCGCAAGGTGACACTCCCAGGTCTGACCTGGGTTGTGTCCGCACCCTCAATAAAGCCAGAGGTAGGCATTTTACCCACGACATTTGAGTTTCAATTATTAATTTAGTTAAGGTTCTCTTTAAAGTTTGGTTCATCCTCTCTGCCCATCCTGAATTCTGTGGATGCCATGGGGTATGTAGTTCCCATTTTATTCCCAAGGCTTGAGTTAGTTGATGCAGAACTTTTGATGTAAAGTGTGTCCCTCTGTCTGAGTCTATCTTATTAGTCATTCCATACCCAGGAATAATTTGTTCTAAGAGGATTTTACATACTACATTGGCTGTGACTCTGACAGTGGGAACAGCTTCCACCTAATGGGTAAGATGGTCTGTTATTACTAACAAGAATTTCCACCTCTGTACTTGGGGAATTTCAGTAAAGTCCACTTGGATGCTTTGAAATGGTTGGAGAGCTAACTCGTGACCTCTTGAAGTTGTTTTTCTCATCACCTTTTTATTTACTTTTTGGCAAACTATACATCTCTCCTGACATAAACTTTTTGAGCCTCTTTTAATAAATCATTTAATGATCTCTCTTGCCAGTCTTCCAATTTTTCTAGTTTCTTCCTAATATCTGGCCAAGCATGAGTGACAAAATTGACTCTTAGTAGAGCCTGCCCAGCTACTGTCTCGGGATCTATCCCAGAAAATTGTTTCATATTTCTCCTAAGTCTCCCTAACCATTCAGTTGGAGACTCTTCCTTTCCCTGCTGTCCTTCAAAAGCCCTTTTTAAATTCTGCCCTCTAGGTGCTGCCTCTTTTACTCCTTTGATTATTAAATTACGATAATCATTCATATTCCTTTGCCCAGCCTCTTCATTGTGATTCCAAGCAGGGGGTGTCAATGACATCTTCTGGTCCCCTGGTGGTCCCTGATGGTTTTCTCTTTCCCAGATTCTCATACCCACAACTCTAATCATTTCTCGTTCTTCTTGAGAAAATAATATCTTCATTATGGCTTGCATCTCTTCCCAAGTGAAAATGTTTGGACCTAAAAATTGATCTAATTGTTCAGCTGTACCTATAGGATCGTCCAATAGTCCTTTGATCGCTTCCTAAAATTTCTAACTTCTGCAGAAGTGAGGGAGATGTTTACAAATCCTGTTCCCCCAGCTCCCATTGGAACTTCCCTTAAAGGGAACAAACGGACCTCCCCATTCCAATTCTTGTGTCCTTTTTCTGTTATGATACTTCTTTCTTGTTTTGGGGAGGGGGGGGTCGGGAGAGGGCTGTTCTGTAACTGAGCTCCTTGTACTTTGGTATGTTGCTTCCTCCCTAAGAGGAACAGCAGAAGTGGTTGTTGCCAGGGGAACGGTGACACAGGCGAGGGGGTGGGGGTAGGGGGTAGGAGTCCTCTCCAAAGCTGATTCCTCCAGGAGTGGGGGGGCGTAGGCAGGGACTGCCACCGGAACCGCCAAGGGACAAGTTCTTCCGGCGGATACCAGACCCCAGCGTGGACTCTCTGCACGTGGCCCACAGCAGTCATGGCAGCAGGACTCCGTGCCACCAGTGGACCCAGCGCAGCCGGGTTCAGTGGAGCCGCGGCAGACAACGCAGCGGGGGCAGGAGCTGGTGAAATGGCCGCGGACATTGGAACCGGGGCCGGAGCCAGGATCAGGGCCGCCACAGGGGCCGGGGAAGGGGCAAGGGAGGAGGGAACCCCAAAAGCGGTGGGCTGGGCTGCCATGGAACAGATACCCGGACTAGGGACGGGCAGGATACCGAAAGCGGCGGGCTGGGCTGCCGCGGAACAGATACTCAGACTAGGGATGGGCAGGACACTGAAAGTGGCGGGCTGGGCTGCTGCGGAACAGATACCCGGGCTAGGGACGGGCAGGACACTGAAAGCGGCAGGCTGGGCTGCTACTGGACCTGCGGGAGCTGGAGGGGGAGGCGGGAACGCCGGGGCCACTGGCAGAGCAGTGGCAGACAACGCAGCGGGGGCAGAGGTTGGTGGAACGGCTGCAGACATCGGAACCAGGGCCAGAGCCGGGACTGGGGCTGGAGCCAGGACCGGGGCCAGGGTAGGGGTAGGGGTGGGGGGAACCCCAAAAGCAGCGGGCTGGGCTGCCACAGAACCCGCGGGGGCTGACGGGGGCGGCAGGAACACTGGGGCCACCGGCAGAGCCGCTGCCGCTGGGACAAGTGGTGGAGCTGCAGGTGGTGCCATAAGAGCCAGGATGAGCAGGACTGTGGGCCCCGAGACTGGCGGTGCAGCTGTGAGTGGCGCAACAGGAGCCTGGGCCTGGGGTGGGGGGGCAAGCGGGAATTGAGGGGGCAATGCTTCCAGGGGGTCCCAGCCCTTCTCTTTCTTGTTTCCCCTTTTCTCCTTTTCTGGGTGTTGGGTTTCCTCCCCCCTGGCGTGGGGTCCTGGGAGAGGGGACCCTGGAGTAGAGGCATGGCCTACAGGGTTTCCCTATTCCCTGGTCAATCCTGTTCCCCATTGGTTGTTTTGTGTCCCCCTGCCGGGGGAGGACCCTGGTTGTCCCGTGATTGCTCAGTTCTTCAGCAGTCCCCTGGCCATGTGGCTGGAAAATAAAGATCTCTGAAACTTCTATCAAGAATCGGTCCACAGGCTTCACTGTCTGATGCATGTTGCAGGAGACCCCACTGCAACATCTGGGGTCTCTGACGACTTAAAACTTCTTACCCCCTTAGGCTCTATGTTTCCCACCCAGCATGAAGCATACATGCCTTCTTCTGTGTTAAAGGGTTCTTTTGAATTTATGAATACTTGTAAAGCCTGACAGATCCAAACTTCAAAAGAGCCATATCTAGGCAAATAAACACGGTCAGATCTTGTTTCTTTCTCAGCCCAATCAAACATACAAAACTGTATCATTTTGACTTTGCTCTTTTTTTCTTTTACTTGGATTACTATTCCAGTTAGCTAACATAACTCCCAGAGGGCTTTCCTGAGGTATCTCTGCTGGCATGCCTCTATTCCATTTTTTATTTCCTGATTCTTGCTTCCTGGTTTTATGTCCCATTTTCTCAGAATCTTATCTACCCTTCCCAGGCTTTTGTTTCCCACTTTTTTTTTTTTTTTAAACAATCCGGACCCCAACTTCCATTTCCCCTTTCCTCACATAAAACACAGAAGTTCCCTCCTCTTAATACAATATGCCTCCTTCCAGAAAATAAAGTTATACTTCAGGGTTTAACATTTCTATTACATACATTTTCATTCATTCTCACTCACTCCTTTTTATTGTTCCAACATCTCTTTCTCAAGCACTATCAGTCACAACAACACAAGATTAAGGTACCTTTTAATTTCAAATTGTTGGCTAATATCCACCCGTGGGCCCAACGCTCCAGGTTTCTTGGATTCAATCCTCAACTTGGCAGAATTAAGCCCGAATTTCTTTGATTCAATTCTCAATTCAGCAGTCTTAAAACCCAAATTTCTTTGATTGAATTCTCAATTTGGCAGAATTAAGCCCAAATTTCTTGGATTCTATCCTCAATTTGGCCATCTTAAAACCCAAATTTCTTGGATTCAATCCTCAACCTGGCAAGTCTTTAGGGGCCCTCTTACTTTTTGTCTCATTTCCTCATGGTTTGTACTAGGAAACTCTTGGCTCCCTTTCTTCAAGGGATCCAATCCCTCCCCTAAAACCCAGTCCCAGTTAAACTGGGGGTTCTTTCACTCCTTGTATCTTTCGCTTTGCTTCTTTACTGACTGCTTCCCTCGTGAAAGAGCAGAACTGCAGCTTCAGAAGCTCCTCACTCGCTTTGCAGGTCTGGGGGTAACCAGCCCGCGTCTCATACACACATATTCATCCCCTGTATCCGCTCCCCACCCCAAGAAGAAGAGAAAAAAAATACTCACTTTTCTCCGAGTCTTTGTGCACAAGATTTTTTATGTGGCTAACTATCACGGTATCTTAGAGAGCCTTTATCTTCCCTTTCTTTTTGCTTTATTATCTCCTCTCGTCCTCCGGGTGTTTGACCTGCAAACCCTCAGACCCATGTTGGGAAACAAAGCGAGGCTGCCAAAAGCGGGCGAGGGTGCCTCCCAGCTCTGGGTTCCCTGGGAGATCTCAGAGGCGGGGTCTTTTTCCCCGTATGGGCCACCAATTGTGAAAAACAAGGTTCACTTTTGTAAAGTTTAAAAAAATGTTTAATAAAAGGGACAATTAGGAGATAATAGCAAAAAGGGTATTACGGCCAGGTGCTTTGGCAGAGAGCCAAAGGCACACCTCTACATCCAAAAGATCGTCTTTAAAAGTACGTCTCTTATTGCATATTCATCACAATTATGCATGATTCATAAATTCTTTGGAGTTTCTGTGTATCATCCCATCAGCCTTATCTTCCTCCTTGGCTCCATTATGTCTCTGCTCCCTCCATAAATTCTTCTCTCTGGTTTCTGGTTGTCTTCTTCTCTGATAAGATACTCCAAGAATGTGAAGATTTTCTCTGCCTATCTTTTCTAAATTGACTACATGAACAATAGACATCCTATATCATGTATTACATTACAGAACCTAGGTAAAGTTTTTCTAACATTATGGAACATGCGAAAAGCCAACATCACAATACATTCATAACAGTGAGAAGGGGGCAGTGGCTGAAGCTGCGCTGGGGAAAACAGCCTCTTGGGCTTGGCTGGGCTTCAGGAGCTGAGGCAGCTGCTCCCAGCTCTCCTGCCTCCTGGCTCAGCTGCCTGAGTGTTTCGGGACAGGCCTTTGGCCTCTGGGTCCTGCGGCAGCAGGGTGGGCCTGCAGGGCCAGGGTGGTGTTGGTGGTGCAGCCGTTCATGGTTTCACAGCACAGCCTTGTGTTCCATACAGGTGTCACGATCCGCTAATACAAGCGAGGGTCATGATGGTTCGTTTATAGATCTCAGAGTGCAAAAGGACACAAGGGATTTCAGTCTTAATCAGAACTGAGCACCTTTATTAAGTGCCCACAACACAGTAATGCGATAGAGGAGAGAAAGAGATAGAGAAAACAAAATAAAAGGGTAGAGAGGAAGAAAAGCAGGGGGAATAGCTACCAACGGATGAGACAAAGTCCTCTTGGTCTTCTGCCAATAGATTTGCCTTCTTTCCGTGGGGTGATATCGTCTTGGTTAATTTAGAAAGTCCCTTTATAGTCCTTTTCAAAAGCAAGGGGCAACTGGCCAAGAGGTGGGGAAATCTCCAACCATCGTTATGAGGCCTGTTGTTTTGGGAAATGGGTACAGGACAAGTGTACAGGACAGGTCATTCCTTTTCGCTTCAGCGCAGTCCTTCCCGCCTTGGCAGCAAGAACAGCGCAGTCCACTGTGACCTGCACTAATTTCCTCAGGAATGTGTACCAGTTCCCAGGGGTACACCTGCAGGCAGCACTTGGCAGACATCCCACCTCAGCCAGGCCAGGACTCCTGTGTTCAGTCTCTGTCCTTGGCGATAATCATGAGGCAGATGAGGGATCTTCAGACTGTCTCTTACACCACCCCGTGACTCACGATTGTTGTCTAGAGAGCTCTATCAGCACGATTTCGTAGTGTTGTTGCAAAGTGTTCAGGACTCATCAATGCTGGTAGCACATCTCAGAAAACAGAGAAAAGAAGAAATAAAGAGAGAAAGCAAAGAAAAAAAGAAGAAAAAAAGAAGGAATAAGTAGTTTTATCTCGGTAAACAGAGAAAAGAAGAAAAGAAAAAAAAAAGAAAAAGAAAAGGAAAAGAAAAAAGAAAAGAAAAGAAAAGAAAAAAGAAAAGAAAAGAAAAGAAAAGAAAAGAAAAGAAAAGAGAAAAGAAAAGAAAAGAAAAGAAAAGAAAAGAAAAGAAAAGAAAAAAGAAAAGAAGGAATAAGTAATTTTAATCAAAATACACCTCTAATTTCTTATCACGTCTTATTTCAATACTCATGTAGTTCGTCTCGTGTCAATAACCTTAGGGGTGTCCACAGTGGATGGGATATTGACCAAATTGTGGACATCTATTACAGATGTCAATTGTGTTAACCGTTTCATCATTCTCCAATTCATGATGTATAAGATTGCTGATAAAACAAAGCCAATCAAAACTAAAATCAAGAGAACAAATATGGGATGACACAATTTGTTCAGGACACCTGTAGCAGTAGCTGACCACCCAGGAAAAGTATCCCATCACCCGTGTTCAGCATCTTTCTTTACTCTTTCTAGAACACGATGTATTTCTTTCACATTGTGATGAACAGATACCAAGGTTTTCTGTTGGTGTTTCTTGATCTTTTCCAAAACTTCGATTAAATCTTGGTGAAGCAACAATTGCTTTACCAAAGTAAGGTTCATCCCAATGGAGGCAGGCAATAGTTGGTGGATCAGTGTGTAACTGGATTGTAAAAGGTGGTAAGAAGTAACTGGGGCTAAATAAGAGAAATCACATCCTGTGGTTTTAGTAAAGTTAGAAACACAAAAATGTGAATGATTTTTAGTATCTACTACTACATTTTCTATAAATACCTTATCACAAGCAGTTCTTAAGCATGCACATCCAGTGCCTATATACACAAGCACTGTTTCAGGAATCTTGTTAGGATGAATTTCAAAATGACATATTTAGTTCTGTGTCTAAACAAATGTCTTGAGCTCTAATTGCATTACTTTCACAGATGAAGCCTTGTTGTTCTCGAACAATACAAGTTTCCAAATTAACAGTTTGCCACTTCTCACCAATTTGATGGGCCCATTCTCTGTGCTCGAACAGCTAGAGAATAGCTCCATCATGATTCAGCCCTAATGCAACGATAGGGAATATCGAATGCACTAAAGCATTATGTATGGTTAGTACAAAGGCTGTGGCTCTGTTTGTGATGGGATTGTAGGTAAAATCCCCTAAGTTCCACCAGGATTGGAATTCTCTTTCAAAATCAGTGGCACTGTCCCAGATGATTTTCTGAATTTCAGTAGGAGAAGTGCCTTCTTTGCCTTCTTGTATAATTGAGGCAGCAACTGACTGCATCCACAGTTGAGCCTGGATGCAGCTGAGAGCCAAAGAAATGTTGTTTTGTGTAGCACCGAGTGTGTCAATTATCAATTTGTGGTCATTCACATTTACCTTTTCCCAATTTGGTGATATGTTCGATAACAACCACTGATGGTTTCCCAAGGCTAATAAGGACGACTGCAGTGGTGGTTGTATTTTAGTCAAATCTCTAGTTGTGGCAGCCAATTTATTCATTAGTACTTCTAAATCAATACTATTTAAAATTCCCAATCCTGTTCCCACAACACTGGTTATGTCTCTTTGCATTCGTTTCTTAGAAGGGTTCCGCTTTCGCAACCAGGTTGTCCATCCCTCAAAGGAAGTTTGCAGAAAAGGTGAACAAGCTGGCTGAATTTCTGAGACATTGTTTTGCATCAGCAATTTGACTTGCTTAAGGGACCATGCTGGATTGAACAATATTTGTTGTTGGCCTGTTTTCCTGATTATATATGGTCCAATTTCAAAAATTCTCGGGCTCAGCATAACCAGTGGTTGGGTGTTAAGTATTACAACATCAACTTCGAGTTCCCCTCAGTATTTTGTATTGTTTTTACCACATATGTCTTTATGGGAAAATTGTAGAGCAGTTAATTTTAGCCAACAATCTTGATTTTGAATTTCAGTAAACAAAACACAGCTGTGAGGTCCAATGCTATAACTGTGTATAGGTTTGGTACCATAAAGGAAGGGAAAACATTATTCTTGTCATCTAACATAAGGGGGGTGCTTATACCATGGTATGTGACTACTGCTCTCAGTATGGGCTTTGCTACGGCCTTTATTTTGAATTTATAAGTTAAACCTTTCAGACTTGGCTGATCTGCTGGGTTATTTTGCCAATTGCAGGTTACATAGGTTGGTTTGGTTAAGGTAAAGTTACACCAGCAGTCGGTTTGTTCGTTTTTGCAAAGCTTCGTGATTTCAACATTTTTGGTACTGGGGTCTAAGGTGTAGTTACCGACATTCTTCTGACGACAACACAGGATGAAGGGGGTTTGTTTGTCACACACACACTCCGTTGTAGGGCAGAGTTTGGCTGTAATGTTGGGGTGCAAATCACTTTTCCCATCTGGTTTTAGAAAATTTCCAGCTATTGCAATGGTGGAAGCTTTCTCGTAGAGAGATCTTTCTACTTTTCTGCATCCTACCTTAATTTTTTCACTGATTGTTCCATTTAGGATTCTAGTCCAATCCTTCAAGTCCCATGCCCATTCACTTGGACGGTATACCTCAGAGTTGTACAGTACTACAGTCGCTAGGTTTGGGTGACGATCTCTGGGATAGGATCCTAGCGCACTAGTGTACCTAATGGTAGCTTCAGACCATGGCCACTCAGCTGGTTTTTGGCCATGGTGTTGTGGTAGGATGCAGATAAGTATTACTCGTCTTATCATGGTTTATGTGGTCTTCATGTCCCTCGGAGTTCTTCTGTGAAAAGTAAACACAACAGAGTCTGCCACCAAGAGGCAGAAAATTAAAATGATGGAATTATCCAGCATGTATGCATCCAATGCTCTCTCCCTAGGGCATCAGAGGCTACCCATGCATATTTATTCAGAGGGCTTTTTAGCACTTGTGGTACTCCTCCTCCAGTAGGGAGGTCTACCAAAACAGGTTGCCCAGGGTAGCGTGCAGGATTCTTAGAATCATTTGGTCCCCGTAGTGAGGGAATTATGCTTGGAGCTGTTGGGCAAAAGGCAGTGATTTTGGGACACGCGTTTACCCCCCACCTATCATTCACACCTTTCACAGCTTCCCATAGCTGAACATCCCAATTTCCCTCCTGTGTTTTCAAAAGTCATTTCAAGAGACCATTGGTCCTTTCTACAATGCCGTTAGCTTGAGGGTAGTAAGGGGTGTGAAAAGTCCATTTAATCCCTTCGCTTTTTGCCCAATCCTGTACAACTTTGGCAGTAAAGTGAGACCCATTATCAGATTGAATTTCTTGTGGTTGTGGGAAAGTTCCAAACCATCCCTGCAATGCTTTAACAGTATTATCTCCTGTAGCTCTTTTAAATGCATCGGCCTGGACTAACCCAGATGTAATCTCTACTCCTACCAGCACAAAGTGTTCACCTCCTGACTTTTTAAAGGGGCCGATATAATCTACCTGCTACGCATCCCACAAGCCTTTATCCTTTCTTAAATGCAGAGGATCATCTTCCAAAGGGTGTCTGTCATAGGTTAGCAAGCATAGTCCCGGAAGGGACGTCCTTGCTAAGGGGTGCTTACAGTTTCCTCTGGGAACTGATAGAACCTATCAGCTGGCCAGTTTGAATATGGACAATTCTCTAAGCCACTTAAAGTTGTGATCACCTCTGTGATCCACATTTAAGAATAGGCAAACTCCCCCTCCAAGCTCTCTCTCGTTTCCGGCGCTGGGACAGGTGGCTGCGGGCCCCGTGTGGGGGTCAGCGGGCCCGGCCAGGCCCTGCTCGGGCCAGGCCGGGCCGGGCCACGGCCATCCTGAAGCCATGGACCTGTTCCAGCCATGGACCTCCCCCCCACTGCCTTGCCGTGGGCAGCCGGAGCGGCTCGGCTCTCTCCCCTCTCCACTGCGATAAGAAAAATTCAACATTCCAGCTGCAAAGCTGCAAGGCCGAGGTGAGAGTAACCCTTTTATTGCTGTGAAGAGCTGAAAACCTGAGGGAAGAGAGAGAGGAGATGCTTAAAGCTGAAATTCTGTTGTGAAGCTATGATATATCAGAGTATCCTGTTGTAATTTCATGAAGATACGGGGGGTGGAGTGTTCAACTCGTAAGCAAAAGCACCTGCGTTGAGATAGGCAGATGCTGACGCAGCTGTAATTTCATGAGAAGTTTGGACAGGGAGAGATGAACCAGATGAGGACTTTTGCTCCAAACGGGAAAGGAGAAAACCTCAGTCCGTAGAGATGAACCAGATGAGGACTTTTGCTCCAAATGGGAAAGGAGAAAACCTCAGTTCCTAGAGATGCTCCCAGAGATAGTCCTAAAGATGAAGATGATGAAGACCCTTTGCTCCCAGGGAAGGAGAAGGGCCTCTGTTTTTGTTTCTGAACGGCTCAACCTTAAAATTGTACCCCAAAAAACTTCAAGAGTGGACCCTCGAAAGCAGTTGCGGGAAAAGCTGCAAGTTGGGGGAAAGGACTCACACGCAGGCAGAGAGACTCCTCTTCCTAAATGGACTGAACAATATTTGGAAGTGGGCGGCTGTCTCGTTGTGATAATGTTTTCATAGCATGAGCAAGAAGAGACTTCTCTTTCTAAATGGACTGAACAAGGTTATTATGGAAGTGGTAAACAGACTGAACATCTTAAGGGTTGTCTTTTCACATTGTCAGTGGGAGAAGGGAGGAAGGTGGGGGGAGGAGGAGAGTTCTGAAGGTGGTATAATTTTTTTTTTCTTCTTTTAGGTCTGTTAATAAACTTCTTTATATTCTTTCAAGTTTGGTGCCTGTTTTGCATTTCTCCTAATTCTTATCTCACAGCAGATAAACAGTAATGAGTATTTTGGACCAAACCACTACACTAAATTGGTGTTTCCGCCCGGTTACAAACCGAACCCGCGACAGTGTCTTTCTAGCCGTCTGCAGCATTGCTCACAGGCTGATATGCATGTTTTACACATTTCTCTGGTAACAGGCCAACCATGAGCAAGGGCTTCTTTGTACAAATCTTTTGCACCTGTGTGTTGTCTTTTTACATGCAACCATTCTAGGAAGTGCTCCCAGTCCTCTGTAATTTGATCTTTCTTCACAGGACTTAGTCTTGCTAACTCATCAGCTTTATTGTTCCACTCTCCTGCTGGATTTCCATCTGTCTGGTGAGAGGCTACCCACCCCACAGCAAAATTCCCTTGACTTGCAATATTTAGAATTTCTTGCCACTTTGCCATACTGGGATTCTGTTAACTTCCCAGTCATTTTGCTGCCGAAAAGGAAGCCACTCAGTACATCCCTTAAAAACAGCATAGGAATTGGTGTAGGTACAGACAAGAGAACTATTCTGCGCCTCACGTTGGAAAACACTCCAAACAGCTATCAGCTCGCCAACTTGGGCGCTGCCTTCCCCCTCTGTGACAATTCATTATCCTGGGGAAGTGTGGAGGGCTACAGCCTTATATTTCCACACCTTTCGCTTGGCTGAAGCATCTGTAACCAAGAATTTGCTGACTGTTTGGGGGAAAAAGGAGGGGCTACTTTAATGACTGAGGCAGGTTTGTCTTGGCTGCAACCCAAGTTTTCAGTTTCTTGGATTGCCAGATCTTTTACAGCTCCTTCAGTTATTGAGAAGACGCTACAATAATGTTCAATCTGAGCATACCACTTTCTTACTGAGGCCCTCTGGGCCACCCTGTCAGGTGAGGGCGTCCCAGTAGAGACTGTCTTAATAACTTTGAAAGGGCCTCTCAAAACAATTGGTTGTTATCATGCAATACTCTCCACTCCTAGGAGAGCTAAGCTAACCACAAACAATCCTTTTGCCCAGGCAGTGCATCTTTTTTCAGCATCTTTGAAGCCATGGGAGTAAAAACCAACAGGCCTCGTCGGACCCTCAGGACCACGCTGCCATATGTGTCCTGACAACCCTGAGGAGGCAAACCCCCATTCCACCTGGAAAGGATCTGTAGGATGAATAGGGCCCAGGGCTTGGTGAGCTGTTGCTTCAAAAACCAACAATTGCAATGCTTCTTCCTGAGAAGCAGTCCATTCCCATTTTATCCCTTTTCTCAACAAGTTATAAAGAGGCCTAGCAATTATGGAAGAATATGGGATATGTTTTCTCCAGAACACTAATAAGCCTAAAGCATGTTGGAGATCTTTTTTGGATTCAGGCATTTTAATCTGATCTAAAGAGGTTAGGGTATCAGGCAGGATACATGTCATACCTCCCTTCCACCAAATTCCCAAAAATTTCACTTCATGTGAAGGCTTTTGGATTTTTTCTGAGGGAATTTGCAAATCAAGGCTTTCTAAGTGGGAGATTATTTTCTGTTGGGTATCTCTCACTTCTTCTATTTCATCTCCTCCCACAAGGATATCGTCAATGTATTGATAAGCAGCTACATTGTCAGCTTTGGGTATTTTTTCTAACTCTTGGGCTAAAGCGTGATGAGCCAGGGTAGGGGAATGTTTGTAGCCTTGTGGAAGCCTAGTAAAAGTGTATTGCTGACCTTCCCATGTGAAAGCAAAACGGTCCATATCTTCTGGCTGTAAAGGTAGCATAAAAAACATGTCTTTGACATCTGTAGTTGCCATGATTGAATGAGCCTTTTCTTGAATCAATGTTATTAATTCGGCCAGGTTTGGGACTGCTGCTGTAAGAGGGTCTGTGTTGGCATTTAGCCTGCAAAAATCTATTGTCAGCCTCCACTTCCCATTAGGCATTGGCACTGGCCATACCGGAGAACTGAAAGGAGAATGAGTATTAACTCACTGCTCCTTGTTCTCACAGCTCCTGTATCACTGGTTTGATACCCTCTTTGGCACCCAGGGGGAGGGGGTATTGTTTCACGTTAATTACTTTGCTGAATGGTAGGGAGGGTGCAGCTTGGAGCAGTCTGATGTTAAAACGTGGCATGCCAAAAGACCACAGAAGACGCTCCGAGTCCTCCCACTGCCTCCCAGCAAGGGCATTCATCCCTAATAAATTGGTTGGAATATCTCCAATCACCAGATTAACAGAAAGTTGGTTTTCCTCTCCAGGCAAAGTGAGTTTGACTAAGGCCACATTCATAGATTCTGTTGTTCCCAAGGCATTTAAAACACAGTATCAGTTCTTTGTTGGAACAATTCCACACCTCTGGGCATCTTTCTTAGCACAGAAATTTATGCCCCAGTGTCAATCAGAAAAGTTACAAGTGCCTGTTTAGGGCCTGTAATAGCTGTGATCATTATATCTCCTGTTTTATTTTTAGTGAGCATTCTCAGGTATACCCACGCTCCGTTTCTTCTCCCACCTGTAAGAAACGGAGAACCTAGTTTCCCTGGTTTTGAGGAAGAAGCTGTTTTGGCCCATTGCTCGGACCTTGAGGGAGAAGTGGCTTTGACTCACTGCCCAGATTCTGAGGGAGGAGGGGTGCACTGGGTTGAACTGATGGGTTTGGTAGAATGGGTTTTTGGCAGTGCCAGTTAGACACTACCTTGCTCAATTTATCAAGGGGTAAGCCATCCATCACATCTCTGGGGACCCCCTTTTTGATACCTAATAACCACCAATGCTGACGGTTAGAGATCTGTTTTACATTCTCTGGTTTTTCACTATGAGGAGTCCTAATGTACCTCACACTTTTTGTTTTTTCTGATTTTTCCTCTGGGATTTTTATAGGCCCATATTTTCTACTGTTATTAATCAGATCTTCTGCAACCTCACTCCATGTCCAAACTTTGCGATCACCAGCAGGTGAATTTGATTGTGAACCTGGCGGCTGAGAGGGGGTTGAAAATGGAGTAAACCCAGGATCAGTAGATCAAGTTTGGTCACTCGGGTTTCCTAGGAATCTATCCAGCCTCTCTACGGGACAAAACAAAAATCCAAAGCTACAAACTCAAATCACTCCGCCGGTCGCCAAAGTGACGCCGGACATAGTTTCAAACAGCTCCTCTCGCTCCTTTAAACACAGATTTAACATCTTGCAAACACACAATTACCACTTTTTCACTAATACCTTAACCAAATTTCACCACCACCATTCACACAACTTAAAGCTCATGCACACTACTTAATTCTTTTCTTGCAACCCACTCTCTAGACACAAAAAAAATCTCTTCACTCTCTCAAGCACAAAAATCCTTTCGCCAACTCCACTAAACACAAACTTTTATAACTTTTTCACACAAATAGGTGGCTAATCCGCTCCAAATACACACAAATCAAAACACATACACTACAGACTCTCACAAACTAAACACACACACGCACAACGCGCTGCTAATTCACAGTTCCAAATAACCCTTTTGGCATAACCCAGCCACCATACCCATACAGCGCTTGAGCAGCCTAGGGGGTCCGTACTCTTTGACCCAAAGAGTCCCGTGTAGACCTCTGGCACTTCTCTAACGAATGCACACAGCACTCAAAATAGAGTTAGTCTCTCTCTCTGTTCACCACTCGTATCCCAAACTACAAGCCAATGCTGCTTTAATGCTCCAACCGGACCAGAGCCAACAGTGCTCCCGCTGCTACCGCCCGTACTCCTCCGGTGTGCAGCCGTGCGGTCCTCGCTCCCCTCTACGGGAACGAACCAAGCCGGAGTTCTTGCAGCCGCTCGAACTCCGGAGCCACGCGCGCCGCACGGCCACCCACACTGCGTGCCCGGCTCTCCTCCACGAGAGACCAAGGCAGCGCCCCTGTACCTCGTTCTCCTCCCTGGGAAACAGCGGCAGCTCTACTCCCATTACGGGAGATGAACCTTTTGAGCCGTTACCCACTCTGTTAAAAAATTACTATATTTTCGCGGATACTTACAACCGAATTCTCCCAGGCTTCTGCTTCACACGGGGCGTCCCACTGTGTCTTACAAGCTGCCTTCTTTAAGGTACCCCTTTAATTTTAAAACATACCTCTTTGTCCGTGGTTCTGGCAGGTCCTCATCTCTCCCCGGGATGTCAGCGGATCAAGGAGCCCTCTCTCCTCAAAAATGAGGGGCGGGCACCTGAGGGGAGTCCCCGGACCTCTGGCCCCTCGGCCAGATAGAGCAGGGTCCCACCAGAGTCGCCAAAATGATTTACCAAAATATGAATATCGATCTAATATCGATATCCAACTGAGACAGACAAAAACTCTCTAACAGTTTAGAGTTAGAAAGTGTATGTTTTATTTGGTGCCAGGCACTGCGTGGGATAGCTCCCTAAGATGCAGGGCCCCGATACAAGCAAATGCGACACCTTTTATTTCCAAATATTATGAATATCCAAAATATAAATGCATATTCATAACATTAATACCTCCCATTCTCTGCTTCGTATGGAAATGAGCTTAAATGTCATTAAGCATGTGTAGTGTGTGTCCTGAATTGAGTTGGTGGTCTTGAATTGGGTCAGTGGTCCCAAAAAGGATGAAGTATGCTCATCTTCCTCATTTTGACCTTTTCGCCTTTCTGAACTTTAACAATCCTAATTACTTTAGTGACCTCTAAGTTTCCTCTTGCATGACTTTTGAACGGGTTCCCACCAAGGGAGGAAATTGGTAATTGTCCTTGTTCCCTACACCAACTTATCAATGTTTCTGCTCCTCATTCTAAGCACAGCTAAGCAAACATACAAATGACAGATCATCAGTTATTTGGTAATCAGTAACTAACATCTTCAAACCCATTTCAGGTCCAGCTCTCTTAACTATTTTAATTAACTCTAGCTGGGCCCAAATTCCTTCTTATTCTAACTAATTTCAACACAGCTAGCCTATAACTAAAATCTTTATGTTTCTTCTAAATCTATGTTTCATAGGTTCAGACATGCAGCCCCAGGCCCTCTACAAACACAAGCTGCCCACTGCCTCTTCACCTGCCTCAACTCCTGCCTGCGGTCACGGCAGCAAAACCAGGCTGTTCCCAGACAGAGACCAGAGCCCTGTTCCCGCAGGATGCTCTTGTGAACCCCTTCCAGGACTCTCGGCTGTGCACACAGCACTTTTCATGCCCACTCTGAGCAGTCTTTGGAACAAGAGCACAGCAAACCAGTGCAGGACATCTACACCCACCACAGAAAATCTTATCTCTTCTATCAGCTGGTGTGGTAATTCCAGGCATTCTGCCCCTCACATGAATGGGTGAGTCAACCCAGGCCAGACAGGAATCTGCTAAAGGAGTTATCTCTGACACCAGAGAGATGGGATACAACAAACATCCCCGCTGACAAGGAACAACTTGCCTTGAGAAAATGATGTGGGGAGGTAAGCTGGAATTCCTGACTGACAGACACTTCACTTTACAAACTATAAAAGCTACACAAACTCTCACAGAGGCAGAAGTCTCCTACACACACCCTGGAAACATGTAGGGCTTCTCCCCAAAGTTTGGACGCGTCTTTGTGGGTGCTTTTAAGGAAATTGAGGGAAAGGACTCGATGTGTACTCCATCATCAATTAGGTGGAAAGTCACATTAACTCCTGCTCTATACTATTTCTTTGCTACCTGTAACAGAGCTACCTTCCATTGTGCACTGTATTTCTTATCAACGAGTAGTTCTTTTTGTTTAAAGTCTTACGTCTATTAATCTTCTGCCTATTAAAAAAATAATTCACTTTGTAATAGACCTAATCGGCCATTCTTAAGAACTTGTGAACGAGACACATTTGGGGTGCAGGCCGCCTCAAACAGAGCTACTGCCAGAAATCTGAGCCAAAGGCAGGACTTGTCTAAACTCGTCTCCATCCGTAACACAGACCCCAAACATAGGCGCAGGAAGAACAAGCAGGGGCTCTTTTGCAGCCATGCCCAAGAGAGTCTGGAAGGGTGCCCTCCCTCTGGTCTCACTTTGTTGGGTTTCTGACTGGCTCTGAGGCAGTGATGCCTTAGGTTTTAACTTTCATATTTTTCAAATCCTGTACTGCCTCGCGTGTAACTCTGAAGTTTCTTGTAGCCTGTTAACTTCTGCTCTCTCATGCTAGGCAGACATAACAAAGCCTCTCCAGGCCTGCTCTCCAAGGACACTCAGACCATCCTAGGCCCAAAAGTATAAACCAAAAGCTTCTAAAGGGGGGGCAAGCTTAGGGAAATTACATCATTAACTGAAGCTTTACCTGGAGAATTTATGCTGATATGCAAATGAACCAAACTTATAAAAGTGTGAAGAACTCTTGACCTGTCGTCCATCTTGGGGTCCATCTTGGCAGTAGCCTCTAGCTCCCCAGGGTGTACCTCTGAAGGCCTTTCAAATAAATACCTACCTTTATTCCCTTATTCTTGTCTAGTTTCTGTTTTTAGGTGGCCTCTCAAGGCATCATCAGGGGCTGCAATTCCTCAGTGTTGGGGACCAGAACCACACCCAGGATCCTGGCACTGCCTGACAGTGCTCTGAACACCGGGATGGTCACACATCCAAGTCTCAGTCACTGTGCTGCTGCTTCGTTTGCTCTTACGCACACTCAAAGCTCACTGTTAAGCCCAGATGGTCTCTGGTTCTGCCTTCTTCCTGATCCTGTGCAGGGATGGAGCACTGCTGTGCTTTCAGGAAGTTATTATTGAAAACTTCCAGCATTCCAAGCTCCTTTGCCCTCTGTGGAGGCTTGCTGTGGAATCCCTCACAGCTGCCTCCAGAGCATACTCGAGTTGGCTCTTCTAAAATCCAGAGCCTTCAGGGTGCTCAGCAATACCTCTAACTCCACAGTGCTGTGGAACTGGACCTTCAGGACAGGGACCATTCCAGCCTGAGCTGCCCTCGTTCCTCTGTGTCTCTGCACAAAACACGGCACGGAAGAGAACGGCAGGAGGGGCCTGTGTGTCCCAGGGCTCAGGTTTTGTGCGGCTTCAGCCCCACAGAGATGCAGGTCAAGTGAAGAAGCCAAACTGCTTATTAAGGAAGGTGAAGCGAAGGGATGAGCTGGGAGGGAAAAAAGGGGATGGGCAGGGTCTGGGGGCTGGAGGGATGGAGCTGTCAAAAGGGAAGGAAAAGGCAGGAGCTATGGGAGCTTTCCATGGGCTCAGCTGTGACCAGCATCAGCTGTGCCTAGAGGTCCAGCTGTTCTACTCTAGTCTCCAGGTGGTCTCATCTTCCATGCTATCTGGAGGTCTTAAAGGGACTCTGGTTCTTCTGAGCCAGCAGATGAACATAGTTCTGCAGCTCTTTTGTTGACTATCTGTTGAACTACTATGTTTGTCTGGGAAGGGCTGTTGTCTCTCCTCAGGGCTTGAAGGGCTGGAAGAGACAGGAATAGAGCCACGGTCAGAGCCTGGATGTACAGGAATCCAAGGAGACCTTCCTGCCAGGGCCATCTCACCCAGCTCTTGCCATGGCCAGAAGACATCAGGGGCCAAGTGGATCAGCTGGTCCAGGAATGTGCTGGCCACGAACCCCCTCCCCTGCCCCGTGTCCCTGAAATCTCTCTGTGCTCTGCCCAAGGCACCCCGTGTCCACACATGGAGCAAAGACCCCCATAGCCAGGGCAGGGATTGCAGCTCCCTACCCAAATACAGCAGCCCCCACTGACAGCCCGCTGCACTCACTCACGCTCAACTGAGGACCTGGAGCTTTTCCTTCTGCCCCAACATAAGCACCCCGGCGATCCCTGGGAACACAGAGCCTGTCACGGCCCCAGCGGCACAGCTCCCTCCCAGCAGCGCTGCCAGCCCCGTGGCTCTCCTCCCACCGGCAGGGCTCAGCCCGGGTCCTTGCCGCATCCTGACGCCCGAGGGCAGGCGGGGCTCCACGGCCCCGGGCCCGGATCCCGCTGCCGGGGCAGCAGGCGGGGCCGGGGCCGAGCTGCGGCGGGGCGGGGAGGGGCCCCGGCCTCGTGGCTCACCCATGAACCTGACGGCTGCCTCTCGCAGGGGCTCCTGCGGGTTCTCCAGGTACGGCAGGGCCAGGCGCAGGTGCTCGGCCGCTTGGCTCCTGTCCTCTGCCAGCTGGAGAGAGCGCCAGGAGGGACGGGTTGGCGCGGGCTCAGCCCCTTGGCCGGGCGCTCCCTTCGCCCGGCCCTGGCCTCCCCTGCCCGCACAGCCCCGAGACCCGGCCAGCAGCCGCTGTCACCGGGCTCTGGAGAGGGTGGAGGGCCGGGTGCTGCCCGGGGAGCTGCGGTGCCGCCCCGCCCCACAGCCCAGCTGGGCCAGGGCTCCATCGGCGCCCGGCTCGGGGCCAGAGGAGGGTGGAGAAGAGCCCGCGCGGCCCAGGGAAGGGAGCAGCGTGTGGGGCTCAGGCTGGCACCTCTGGGTGCAGCACTGGGCAGGGGCACAGCTGCCAGCTCCACACACTGGGCACCAGGGGCAGGGGGCTTCCCCAGGCTGCAGGTTGGGCTTCTCCCGTCCGTCCTTACCAGGCACTTGGCAAACTTCAACATCTTCTCCGTCTTCACCAGCTGCTTGAGATTTCTCCTCTTCAGGAACTCGGCTGCACAAAGCAGCGTTTCCCGAGAAGCCTGGAGAGCATCAGAGACCCAGAGATGGCACCGCAGCCTAGGGCGCAGGACCCGCGTCTCTGTGCCAAGGCCAGGAGGAGGCTGCAGCCCGCGAGGCGCCAGGGCAGGAGGCAGCCGAGGCCCCCTCCCAGGAGGACACATCAGCCCAGGAGTCCTCACCTCTGCCACGCGCTGGTTCTCATCATGGCAGTGGAATAAAAGTGGGGGTAGGCTCTGGCACACAATTGTCTTCAGGGGCTTTTTTCCCTTTTCCACTACCATCACCTTGCAGAAGAGGTGCATGGAGAGCATCTGCACGTGGCTGTTGTCCTGGAGGAAAGAAAAAACCTCAGCACCAACTTCTCCAGTCCATGTGGGCAACAGCCTAAAAATCCACAGGGCACAAAGTGTCCAGGCAGCAGAGAGAGTCAGTGGCTGGGGGCACAGAGCCTTACATTATCAAAGAGTGGCAGGAGCACCTCAGCCAGTTCTGGGGTGGTGGTGCTGGATATCAGGATGCCTTTGTTCTTGAGCGCATTCATGAACACAGAGAGGGACATCCCGACCACCTCTCCATCTGCATCGCCCAGCAGCTCCACAAGCCGTTGAGACAGGCTGCACATTCGTCTGGCGTGTTGTAAGAGATGGTCCAAAGATCCCTCATCTGCCTCACGATCATCACCGAGGACAGAGACTGAACACAGGAGTCCTGGCCCAGCTGAGGTGGGATGTCTGCCAAGTGTTGCCTGCAGGTGTGCCCCCTGGAAACTGGTATGCATTCCTGAGGAAATCAGTGCAGGTGTTCCGGTTTGATCAAATTTAGAAATATATCCTCTGAGAGAAAGCATAACCACCCCTCCCCCCACCAGGTTTGGGAAAAAAAAAATTTTCCTCGAAGGAAAGTGAAAGTGAAAGAGATAAAAGGTATTTATTTAACAAACACACGGGGAAAGGATAATAATGCTAAATAATAATATTTGGCTATGGAGAAAAAACCTGGGAAAGTGTTAGAGTCCTCCCTTTGGTCTCCTCAGAGCTGGGGCTTGTCCCAGGGCCAGGCCCTCTGTGCTCGGTGGAAAGTCCTCCCAATGTGTTCTGATATTGAAGCAGTCCAGCAGAAAAGGCAGAAAATCTGAAATTCCAGGGAAGGAAAAAAGTCCAACTCTCAGTCTCTCTCCGGAGAAAAGGAAACTGAAAAACTGGCCAAAAGCTGACTGGAAAGCAGCAAGCCGGGTGCTTCCTCGCTCTCCTGCAACAGTTGAAAAAAAAATCTCTATCTCTGTATGTCCTTGAACAAGCTTCAAACTGCTTTGAAGAAGTTTTGCTCAAGTTTTCCTCCCCTCCTTTCAGGCTCAATTTAAAGGCATAAAAAGGCACAAAATTAATTCCTGGGCATAGGCAGCGATATGGGATACACATCATAAAGTAACCCCCAAGAGAGCAGGTCACGGTGGACTGCGCCGTTCTTGCTGCCAAGGCGGGAAGGACTGCGCTGAAGCGAAAAGGAATGACCTGTCCTGTACACTTGTCCTGTACCCGTTTCCCAAAACAACAGGCCTCATAATGATGGTTGGAGATTTCCCCACCTCTTGGCCAGTTGCCCCTCGCTTTTGAAAAGGACTATAAAGGGACTTTCTAAATTAACCAAGACGAGATCTCCCCACAGAAAGAAGGCAAATCTATTGGCAGAAGACCACGAGGACTTTGTCTCATCCGTTGGTAGCTATTCCCCCTGCTTTTCTTCCTCTCTACCCTTTTACTTTGTTTTCTTTCTCTCTCTCTCTTTCTCTGCTCTATCGCATTTCTGTGTTGTGGGCACTTAATAAAGGTGCACTGTTCTGAATGAACCATCATGACCCTCGCTTTTATTAGCAGATCGTGACATTAAACTGGCGTCACGGACAGAATGTCTGACAGACTGAAGGGGTTGCAAGGTTGTGTGTAGTCTGTAATAGGGAAAGGACGTTTCGCTCCAGCTGCACCTAGCCCGACACCCCAAAAAGGGTGGGCGGCGTCTAGAACGCAAGGGGGGTGCCTCGAATTTCCTGCAAACTGCACACGCCTAGGTGAAAAGCACCCCATACTCAGCTGAGGGCTCTGTCTTCAGATTTTTCCCAAAAGATCTCTTAGTGTAAAAGGGAGAACCGTTTTTTGGTGTGTGTGTGTGTGAATTTGGACTGCTTGGTGTAGTGAAGAGACAACAATACGCAATTTAAGGAGTACCTCCCAGGCAGATTTTGGTCTCTTCACCCACCCAGGGAAGCAAAGGGAGACAAAGCGAAGCTGTGTGTGTTGCAGTGTGTAATTAAGTTTTACCTCCCTGTGGTGGTTTTGATCCCTTCATAAAATGACTGAGAACCCTAGTGCGAAAGATAAAGCTGCATTTTATGCTCTGCTAGCAAAACATAATGCTGGGCCCTCTCCAGGAGGAGAAGAATGGGCTCAAAAAAACTGGTTTAATTTGGAGTGTGTGACTGCTAGAGTATGTTCTTTACAACATGAGACAAAATTTAAATTTGGCCGAGATAAGGCCATAATGTGCTCTGTTTTAGGAGCATGCCTTTTGGCAGCTATACATCACCGTTTTAAGCGGTGTAGTAAAGAGAAAGCAATCATAGATTCCCTTCAAAACCTAGTGGAAATTTTACAGAAACAATTAGATGAAGAAAGGAATGAAAATCATTTGCTGCGGGCTGCTTTGAGGGAGGAATAGTTTAAGAATTCAAAGAATGCTGACTCACCAAAAGAGACAGAGGAAAAGGAAACTCCTCACATTAACCAAGTATACCCCCAGAAAGAACTAGTGCTAGTGAAAAATTGTGGGGAAAACTGCTGCCCTCCTATGAGACCTCTAATTAAAACAGGATATAATTATATCAATGATGAAGATTTTGAATTGCATATCACCACTAAACAAATACCATACACTGCTACTGAATTGACTAAGTTAAAAAAGGAGTACAGGCGGCTCCCCCATGAATCTGAGACGGAATATGTCTTCCGAGTGTCTCTCACTGGAGGAGACCAAATTCAATTAACGGAACAGGAGGCCACTGGATATTGGGGACATGGAGTTTTCTTAACAACAGGAGACAAACGTGGCACATGGTCCCTGACTCAGCATGCAGCTTTCTGGGCCGGGGGACTCAATCCTTTAGAAAGGGGAGACCCTTTAGCTACAGTTGCTACCCCCGAACAACTTCTAGAAAGCGTCCACAAAGCCACCTGTCTGCAAATGATCCATGAAAGGAAATTGACTCCTGGATATGAATCCCCAATGCAATTACCTGTGAAGCCTGAACTGATGATCCCTTTAATTTGAGGCCTTCCAGAATCACTCAAAGCTACAGCAATTGTCCTTCAAAAAACCATAGCGACTGTAGGTCCCGTAGAGAGGCTGGACAGATTCCTGTGAAACCCGAGTGACCGAACTGGATCTACCGATCCTAGGTTTACTCCATTTTCAACCCCCTCTCAGCCGCCAGGTTCACAATCAAATTCACCTGCTGGTGATCGCAAAGTTTGGACATGGAGTGAGGTTGCAGAAGATCTGATTAATTACAGTAGAAAATATGGGCCTATAAAAATCCCAGAGGAAAAATCAGAAAAAACAAAAAGTGTCAGGTACATTCGGACTCCTCATAGTGAAAAACCAGAGACTGTAAAACAGATCTCTAACCGTCAGCATTGGTGGTTATTAGGTATCAAGAAGGGGGTCCCCAGAGATGTGATGGATGGCTTACCCCTTGATAAATTGAGCAAGGTAGTGTTTAACTGGCACTGCCGAAAACCCATTCTACCAAACCCATCAGTTCAACCCAGTGCACCCCTCCTCCCTCAGAATCTGGGCAGTGAGTCAAAGCCACTTCTCCCTCAAGGTCCGGGCAATGGGCCAAAACAGCTTCTTCCTCAAAACCAGGGAAACTAGGTTCTCCGTTTCTTACAGGTGGGAGAAGAAACGGAGCGTGGGTATACCTGAGAATGCTCACTAAAAATAAAACAGGAGATATAATGATCACAGCTATTACAGGCCCTAAACAGGTACTTGTAACTTTTCTGATTGACACTGGGGCACAAATTTCTGTGCTGACAAAGAAAGATGCCCAGAGGTGTGGAATTGTTCCAACAAAGAACCGATGTTGTGTTTTAAATGCCTTGGGAACAACAGAATCTATGAATGTGGCCTTAGTCAAACTCACTTTGCCTGGAGAGGAAAACCAACTTTCTATTAATCTGGTGATTGGAGATATTCCAACCAATTTATTAGGGATGAATGCCCTTGCTGGGAGGCAGTGGGAGGACTCGGAGCGTCTTCTGTGGTCTTTTGGCATGCCACGTTTTAACATCAGACTGCTCCAAGCTGCACCCTCCCTACCATTCAGCAAAGTAATTAACGTGAAAAAATACCCCCTCCCCCTGGGTGCCAAAGAGGGTATCAAACCAGTGATACAGGAGCTGTGAGAACAAGGAGCAGTGAGTTAATACTCATTCTCCTTTCAGTTCTCCGGTATGGCCAGTGCCAATGCCTAATGGGAAGTGGAGGCTGACAATAGATTTTTGCAGGCTAAATGCCAACACAGACCCTCTTACAGCAGCAGTCCCAAACCTGGCCGAATTAATAACATTGATTCAAGAAAAGGCTCATTCAATCATGGCAACTACAGATGTCAAAGACATGTTTTTTATGCTACCTTTACAGCCAGAAGATATGGACCGTTTTGCTTTCACATGGGAAGGTCAGCAATACACTTTTACTAGGCTTCCCCAAGGCTACAAACATTCCCCTACCCTGGCTCATCACGCTTTAGCCCAAGAGTTAGAAAAAATACCCAAAGCTGACAATGTAGCTGCTTATCAATACATTGACGATATCCTTGTGGGAGGAGATGAAATAGAAGAAGTGAGAGATACCCAACAGAAAATAATCTCCCACTTAGAAAGCCTTGATTTGCAAATTCCCTCAGAAAAAATCCAAAAGCCTTCACATGAAGTGAAATTTTTGGGAATTTGGTGGAAGGGAGGTATGACATGTATCCTGCCTGATACCCTAACCTCTTTAGATCAGATTAAAATGCCTGAATCCAAAAAAGATCTCCAACATGCTTTAGGCTTATTAGTGTTCTGGAGAAAACACATCCCATATGTTTCCATAATTGCCAGACCTCTTTATAACTTGTTGAGAAAAGGGATAAAATGGGAATGGACTGCTTCTCAGGAAGAAGCATTGCAATTGTTGGTTTTTGAAGCAACAGCTCACCAAGCCCTGGGCCCTATTCATCCTACAGATCCTTTCCAGGTGGAATGGGGGTTTGCCTCCTCAGGGTTGTCAGGACACATATGGCAGCGTGGTCCTGAGGGTCCGACGAGGCCTGTTGGTTTTTACTCCCATGGCTTCAAAGATGCTGAAAAAAGATACACTCCCTGGGCAAAAGGATTGTTTGTGGTTAGCTTAGCTCTCCTAGGAGTGGAGAAGATTACATGACAACAACCAATTGTTTTGAGAGGCCCTTTCAAAGTTATTAAGACAGTCTCTACTGGGACGCCCCCACCTGACAGGGTGGCCCAGAGGGCCTCAGTAAGGAAGTGGTATGCTCAGATTGAACATTATTGTAGCGTCTTCTCAATAACTGAAGGAGCTGTAAAAGATCTGGCAATCCAAGAAACTGAAAACTTGGGTTGCAGCCAAGACAAACCTGCCTCAGTCATTAAAGTAGCCCCTCCTTTTTCCCCCAAACAGTCAGCAAATTCTTGGTTTACGGATGCTTCTGCCAAGCGAGAAGGAAAGGTGTGGAAATATAAGGCTGCAGCCCTCCACACTTCCCCAGGATAATGAATTGTCACAGAGGGGGAAGGCAGCGCCCAAGTTGGCGAGCTGATAGCTGTGTGGAGTGTTTTCCAACGTGAGGCACAGAATAGTTCTCTTGTCTGTATCTACACCGATCCCTACGCTGTGTTTAAGGGATGCACTGAGTGGCTTTCATTTCAGCAGCAAAATGATTGGGAAGTTAACAGAATCCCAGTATGGCAAAGGAAAAGTGGCAAGAAATTCTAAATATTGCAAGTCAAGGGAATTTTGCTGTGGGGTGGGTAGCCTCTCACCAGACAGATGGAAATCCAGCAGGAGAGTGGAACAATAAAGCTGATGAGTTAGCAAGACTAAGTCCTGTGAAAAAAGATCAAATTACAGAGGACTGGGAGCACTTCTTAGAATGGTTGCATGTAAAAAGACAACACACAGGTGCAAAAGATTTGTACAAAGAAGCCCTTGCTCATGGTTGGCCTGTTACCAGAGAAATGTGTAAAACATGCATATCAGCCTGTGAACAATGCCGCAGACGGCTAGAAAGACACCCTTTGGAAGATGATCCTCTGCATTTAAGAAAGAGTAAAGGCTTATGGGACGCGTGGCAGGTAGATCATATCAGCCCCTTTAAAAAGTCAGGAGGTGAACACTTTGTGCTGGTATGAGTAGAGATTACATCTGGGTTAGTCCAGGCCGATGCATTTAAAAGAGCTACAGGAGATAATACTGTTAAAGCATTGCAGGGATGGTTTGGAACTTTCCCACAACCACAAGAAATTCAATCTGATAATGGGTTTCACTTTACTGCCAAAGTTGTACAGGATTGGGCAAAAAGCAAAGGGATTAAATGGACTTTTCACACCCCTTACTACCCTCAAGCTAACGGCATTGTAGAAAGGACCAATGGTCTCTTGAAATGACTTTTGAAAACACAGGAGGGAAATTGGGATGTTCAGCTATGGGAAGCTGTGAAAAGTGTGAATGATAGGTGGGGGGTAAACGCGTGTCCCAAAATCACTGCCTTTTGCCCAACAGCTCCAAGCATAATTCCCTCACTACGGGGACCAAATGATTCTAAGAATCCTGCACGCTACCCTGGGCAACCTGTTTTGGTAGACCTCCCTACTGGAGGAGGAGTACCACAAGTGCTAAAAAGCCCTCTGAATAAATATGCATGGGTAGCCTCTGATGCCCTAGGGAGAGAGCATTGGATGCATACATGCTGGATAATTCCATCATTTTAATTTTCTGCCTCTTGGTGGCAGACTCTGTTGTGTTTACTTTTCACAGACGAACTCCGAGGGACATGAAGACCACATAAACCATGATAAGACGAGTAATACTTATCTGCATCCTACCACAACACCATGGCCAAAAACCAGCTGGGTGGCCATGGTCTGAAGCTACCATTAGGTACACTAGTGCGCTAGGATCCTATCCCAGAGATCGTCACCCAAACCTAGCGACTGTAGTACTGTACAACTCTGAGGTATACCATCCAAGTGAACGGGCATGGGACTTGAAGGATTGGGCTCGAATCGTAAATGGAACAATTGGTGAAAAAATTAAGGTAGGATGCAGAAAAGTAGAAAGATCTCTCTACGAGAAAACTTCCACCATTGCAATAGCTGGGAATTTTCTAAAACCAGATGGGAAAAGCAATTTGCAGCCCAACATTACAGCCAAACTCTGCCCTACAACAAAGTGGATGTGTGAAAAATAAACCCCCTTCACCCTGTGTTGTTGTCAGAAGAATGTCGGTAACTACACCTTAGACCCCAGTACCAACAATTGGCAAAATAACCCAGCAGATCAGCCAAGTCTGAAAGGTTTAACTTATAAATTCAAAATAAAGGCCGTAGCAAAGCCCATACTGAGAGCAGTAGTCACATACCATGGTATAAGCAGCCCCTTGTGTTAGATAACAAGAATAATGTTTTCCCTTCCTTTATGGTACCAAACCTATACACAGTTATAGCATTGGACCTCACAGCTGTGTTTTGTTTACTGAAATTCAAAATCAAGATTGTTGGCTAAAATTAACTGCTCTACAATTTTCCCATAAAGACATATGTGGTAAAAACAATACAAAATACTGAGGGGAACTCGAAGTTGATGTTGTAATACTTAACACCCAACCACCGGTTATGCTGAGCCCGAGAATTTTTGAAATTGGACCATATATAATCAGGAAAACAGGCCAACAACAAATATTGTTCAATTCAGCATGGTCCCTTAAACAAGTCAAATTGCTGATGCAAAACAATGTCTCAGAAATTCAGCCTGCTTGTTCACCTTTTCTGCAAACTTCCTTTGAGGGGTGGACAACCTGGTTGCAAAAGCGACATAAGAGACATAACCGGTGTTGTGGGAATAGGATTGGGAATCTTAAATAGTATTGATTCAGAAGTACTAATGAATAAATTGGCTGCCACAACTAGAGATTTGACTAAAATACAACCACCACTGCAGTCGTCCTTATTAGCCTTGGGAGCCCATCAGTGGTTGTTATCGAACATATCACCAAATTGGGAAAAGGTAAATGTGAATGACCACAAATTGATAATTGATGCACTCGGTGCTACACAAAACAACATTTCTTTGGCTCTCAGCTGCATCCAGGCTCAACTGTGGATGCAGTCAGTTGCTGCCTCAATTATAAGAGAAGGTGAAGAAGGCACTTCTCCTACTGAAATTCAGAAAATCATCTGGGACAGTGCCACTGATTTTGAAAGAGAATTCCAATCCTGGTGGAACTTAGTGGATTTTGCCTACGATCCCATCACAAACAGAGCCACAGCCTTTGTACTAACCATACATAATGCTTTAGTGCATTCGATATTCCCTATCGTTGCATTAGGGCTGAATCATGATGGAGCTATTCTCTAGCTGTTCGAGCACAGAGAATGGGCCCATCAAATTGGTGAGAAGTGGCAAACTGTTAATTTGGAAACTTGTATTGTCCGAGAACGACAAGGCTTCATCTGTGAAAGTAATGCAATTAGAGCTCAAGACATTTGTTTAGACACAGAACTAAGTATCTGTCACTTTGAAATTCATCCTAACAAGATTCCTGAAACAGTGCTTGTGTATATAGGCACTGGATGTGCATGCTTAAGAACTGCTTGTGATAAAGTATTTATAGAAAATGTAGTAGTAGATACTAAAAATCATTCAAATTTTTGTGTTTGTAACTTTACTAAAATCACAGGATGTGATTTCTCTTATTTAGGCCGAGTTACTTCCTATCACCTTTTACAATCCAGTTACACACTGATCCACCAACTATTGCCTCCCTCCGTTGGGGTGAACCTTACGTTGGTAAAGCAACTGTTGCTTCACCAAGGTTTAATTGAAATTTTGGAAAAGATCAAGAAATACCAACAGAAAACCTTGGTAACTGTTCATCACAATGTGAAAGAAATACATCGTGTTCTAGAAAGAGTAAAGAAAGATGCTGAACACGGGTGGTGGGATACTCTTTTGGGGTGGTCAGCTACTGCTACAGGTGTCCTGAACAAATTGTGTCATCCCATCTTTGTTCTCTTGATTTTAGTTTTGATTGGCTTTGTTTTACCAGCAATCTTATACATCATGAATTGGAGAATGATGAAACGGTTAACACAATTGACATCTGTAGTAGATGTCCACAATTTGGTCAATATCCCATCCTCTGTGGACATACCCAAGGTTATTGACACGAGACGAACTACACGAGTATTGAAATAAGATGTGATAAGAAATTACATGTGTATTTGGATTAAAAAATTACATGTATATTTTGATTTAAAAATTACTTATTCCTTCTTTTTCCTTCTTTTTCTTTTTCTTTTCTTTTTCTTCCTTTCTTATTTTCTCTACCCTTTTCAGGGATATGCTACCAACATTGATGAGTCCTGAAGACTTCACAACAACACTACGAAATCGTGCTGATGGAGGTCTCTTGACGACAATCATGAGTCACGGGGTGCTGTAAGAGATGGTCTGAAGATCCCTCATCTGCCTCACGATCATCACTGAGGACAGAGATTGAACACAGGAGTCCTGGCCTGACTGAGGTGGGATGTCTGCCAAATGTTGCCTGCAGGTGTGCCCGTTGGGAACCGGTACGCCTTCCTGAGGAAAATTAGTGCAGGACACAATGGACTGTGTCGTTCTTGTTGCCAAAGCAGGAAGGACTGCGCTGAAGCGGAAAAGAATGACCTGTCCTGTATGACCTGTCCGGTACACCTGTCCTGTACCTGTTTTCCCAAAGCAGCGGGCCTCATAACAACGGCTGTAGGTTTCCCCCACCTCTTGGCCAGTTGCCCCTCGCTTCTGAAAAGGACTATAAAGGGACTTTCTGAAATAACTGAGATCGAGATCTCCCCACAGAAAGAAGACAAATCTATTGGCAGAAGACCACGAGGACTTCGTCTCATCCATTGGTAGCTATTCCCCCCCTTTCTTCCTCTCTACCCTTTTACTTTGTTTTTATCTCTCTTTCTCTCCTCTATTGCATTACCGTGTTGTGGGCACTTAATAAAGGTGCACTGTTCTGATTAAAACTGAAATCCCTTGTGTTCTTCTACACTCAGATCGATAAACGAACCATCACGACCCCTGCTTGTATTAGCGGATCGTGACAGATGGCCTCCAGCTGGAACGTCTCCTAAGGAGGCTGTGCCAGCTTCTGTGAAAGACCCCGAGCCCTTCCTGTGGTGGCTGTGGTGGCAGCCGTGGGGGCTCCGGGTGCTGCCCTGAGCCCGCAGAGCAGGGGAGCGCTTGCTTATGGCTGGAGCCAATGCTAAAATCGCTGTTGGTCTGTCTTAGACACTTGGGGCAGGGGATTCCTTCCAACCTGGGCCACTTGGGGTGGGCTGGGGGCAGCCCCAGGGCAGGTGGCAGTGTGTGCAAGGGCCCTTTGTGACATGGTGCAGCATGGTCACCATGGGATTGAACAGGACAGGGTGTCCCAGGGCCCTTTGTGACACGTGCTGACATAGGGGCTGTGGCAACGCGGCCACGCCACAGTGCTCGGAGCACGCGACGGGACAGGACGGGACAGAGTGGTGCTGTGAGGAGCCCCTGCAGAGTGCACTCGTTCCTTGCTGACCCGGAGCTTTTCCGAGGCGTTATTCCTGCAGGTGACCTCGGGGCCAGACCACAGGACTTGTTTACTTGTGGCCTTCCTGAGGCTTCTCTTTTGCAGGTGCCATCAAGGCACAACTGCACGACTTGTTCATTCAGAGCTTTCCTGAGGCATCTCTCTTGAAGGTGCCCTCGAGGCCAGACTTTGGCATGGCGGGCAGATTCCTCGGCCTGTTCAAAGTGTTCAGGGGCAAAAAGAGGGAAGGCCCTGGAGCTGCCTCAGCACACCAGCCTGAAGAGCTGAAGCAGTTCCAGCAGCCACGGGATGGTGAGTGGCAGAGCTGGGCCACAGGGCTGATGGCTGCAGCCAGCTTGGCCCCATCCCATCCTATCTCCTGGGGAGACATGCCCATGGACAGGATGGAAGAGGGGCCGGGCAAATCCCCCCGCAGCAGCTGTGCTCCATCCCCATGGCATCCCGGGGCTCTCCCTGCCTGGGCAGTGCAGGGCTGGGCTGCATTCTCCAGCCTCTCCCGCAGCCCCTCAGCTCTGGCTGCGCTCGCTCTTTGCCAGATGCAGCCATGGACCGGACACAAGAGCACAATCTGCCCTGCAGCCGCTTCCGGAGAACAGCGCAGGTACCTGCAGCCATCCCCACCTGGGCTGGGTCTGCTGTCACTGCTCAGCCGAGCACTGCACTTGGAGCGCCCCATGGAACATCCCTCTCCTCCCTGTCCTTTGTTCTCCTGCAGATGTTCCGGAAGTTTGTGCGCGTTCGGCGTAGAAAGACCAGCACGACAGCAACTGAGGGCACAGCTGAGCCTGACTCTGGGCTGACCGAGCTCCAGGCAGAGCCTGATGTCAACACAGATTCACCTGAGTGCTCAGAAGACTCTGACAGTGCAATGAATGATCAAATGGTGAAGACACTCATGGTACTGACTGAGGACCTGGTCATCACAAACACCGACATCGGAGACACTCAGGGCATTGCAATTCCTGACACCACGCCCACTCCCACTGGGATTCATGCTCCCAGTCTGGGTTTTTTTGAGGAGAGTGCTGTTTCTTCTCAGCAGCAGGTAAGCAGCCTGGGGCCAGGGCTGGAGGCCTCCAAGGATCGTGTGCCCCCTCAAGCCATGGCTGCTGGGCCCCCTCAGACTTTGAGGCCAGCACATTGCAGTGGGAAGGGAAGCACTTCTTGGGGGAAGCTGGGGAAGTTGCTCCCTTGGACAGTGCTCCAAGTCTTCCCCATGCCTCCTCCAGGTGCCAGCCATGGTGAGGAACATGCACCAGAGACTCGGGTCCCATGTCACTGTGGATGCCAGGCTGTCCATTAACATTCTGAGGCTGGCTGAGGAACACCCTGTTGATGTGGTGCTGACCCTCCTGCGCTGTGCCCCATCGTGTGACAGGTACAGGGCCCACCTGCCTTGAGAGCTCAGGGCTCACCAGCCCTTAGGGCCCATCGCCCTGTGCAGCCTGTCCAATGGGGTCTGCCAGACAGGCGGAGAGCTCCAGGACCCTCGCGCCCCTCTGTTTCCTGAGCCTGCTGCCATGCTCCCTCCCGGCCCCTCAGGGCACCGGGGCTCTGTCACCTGGGCCCCCACAGCTGCACAGGGCATGGGACTGTGACTGAGACGCCCCTGACACTGAGCTCTGATCCCACAGAGCTGCTGCAATGATGTGGAGAATCATAGGCTCGTCAGGACCAACACTGGAGAAGGTGCTGCCAACACTGGTCCGTGTAATGGAGCACTGGCCTCTGCACAGCATGTGCACCTCTGATGGGGACAACAAGGATGTTTTTGCCCTGGCTGTGAGTTTCTGGAACTGGCCTTTGTTCACCCCCAGGTCGCCTCTCCAGCAGCACTCCATCCTCTCCCTGCCTTAGGCGCTGGGCTGAAACCTGGGCTAGGGGCAGGCTCAGGGGGCACCAGGCCCGGTGCTCCCCCTGCATCTCCCCTTGGGTTCTGCCACATGGACAGATCAGCACTGAGCACATCCTTGGGCTGCTTCTTTTGCAGGCAACTCTGGTGCTTTGGATGATTTTGCTTGACTGCCACAAGGCAATAATCCTTTATTCTGGGCGCCTGTTTGTGGCTCTGCTCTTCCAAGTTGTCATCACCACCCAGCAGATGCCAGAGGAAGTTGATCACTTCTGGAGAGCATGCCGGGAGGAACACCGCCTTCCCACCAACCCCAACAGGTCCCAGTCCTCCTGTCCTTCCCATGCCCTTGTGGTCAGCGCCAGTGCTCCCAGTGTGACCTGGGCTTTTCTCTGCACATAGGGTTGCAGTGCAGGCCATGAAGGCTCTGCTCTGTCGACTGCGATGTGACAGTGAGGTGATGGCTATGGAGCGCAAGAATGGCTGGGACATGCTGCTGTGTGCTGACACCCAGCACGATGCAGTGGCTCTGCTGGCCAGGTGAGAGCCCTTTCTCCCCGCTGCCCCCGGCATTTGTGCCCTGTGCCCGAGGTGCCCCACACAGTCCCTGTGGCCATGGGCCAGAGGGCCTCATCACTGAGGGACAGCCAAGGACACTGGAAAAGGCTGGCAGAGGAGGGTGACCAGAAGGAGCCACCTCCCAAAGCACCCACATCCCCTGCAGGGATGCTGGGGAAAGACCGGACCTCTGTGAGTCACTCATGGGACATGTTTGCACCCCCACCTCAGGATCTTAGTGCCTTTTTCCTCCTGACAGGGAAATGCACCGTATCTTTATCCCCTTGTCTCCCCTCATGGCATTCCACCTATTCAAGCGGCTCAGCAGGGAGGAGCCACGCTGGGATCTGCCCTTCCTGGCTTTCCTTGTGGAGGTGAGCCTGATGGCCAGCGCTGCCTCGCTGAGCTGCCTCCCAGCTCTCTGCCCTCCCGTAGCCGCAGCTGCCTGGGACGGTGCCCGCGCCCTGCGCTGCTGCCTGGGCCCAGCCCTGGGCGCTTCCGGGCTCCTGTCACTGCCCTGTGCCTTTCAGGTCCTCAGGTGCCTGGACTTGAGTAAACACGGTAACAGCGTCTTGGAGATCATGTCTAGGTACCTGCAGAGCGAGTGCAGGGAGAGGCATCTTCTGGCACTCAGAGGCCTCGTGGTGCTCAGCAAGGATCCCGTGTTGGTGAGAAGGAAGCAGTGGCTGAAGCTGCACTGGGGAAAGTAGCCACATGGGCTTGATTGAGCTTCAGGAGCTGAGGCAGCTGCTCCCAGCTCTCCTGCCTCCTGGCTCAGCTGCCTAAGTGCTTCAGGACAGGCCTTTGGCCTCTGGGCCCTGTGGCAGCAGGGTGGGGTTGGCAGGGCCAGGATGGTGTAGGCAGTGCAGCCGTTCATGGCTTCACAGCACAGCCTTGTGTTCCATGCAGGCCAGAAGAATGTGCAGCCTGTCCCGACGGCTTGTGGAGCTGCTGGGTGATGCAGATGGATATGCCATCAGCATGACCCTCTCTGTGCTCACGAATATGCTCGAGAACGAGTACATCGTGATATCCAGCACCACTGCCCCGAAGCTGGCTGAGGCACTCCTGCCACTCTTTGATAATGTAAGGCTGTGTCCGCAGCCTTACAAAGTTTCTGCCCGGGAACTTTGTGCCCTGTGGATTTTCAAGCGTTCTCCCAGCTTTGCCTTGAGAAGTTGATGCTGAGGTCTTTTCCTTTTCTCCAGGACGACAGCCATGTGCAGCTGCTCTCCATTGACCTCTTCTTCAAGGTGATGGACTTGGTAGTGGATGAGGGAATAAAGCCCCTGAAGAGAATTGTGAGCCAGAGTCTGCTCCCACTCCTCTTTCACTGCCATGATGAGAACCGGAACGTGGCAGAGGTGAGATTTTGCGTGATGCTGCTGCATCCCTGGGAGGTGGCTCAGCTGCCTCCTGCCCTGGTGCCTCCAGGGCTGCAGCCTCCTCCTGGCCTTGGCACAGGGACATGAGTCCCATGTCCTGTGCTGCGGTGCCATCTCCCGGTCTCGGTTGCTCTGCAGTCCTCTCGTGAAATGCTGATTTGTGTGACCCGGTTCCTGAAGAAGAGGAAACTCAAGCAGCTGGTGAAGAAGGAGAAGATGTTGAAATTCGGCAAATGCCTGGTAAGGACAGCCTGGAAGCCCCAGCCGCAGCCTGGAGAAGCCCCCTGACTTCGGTGACCAGCTGGCAGCTGTGCCCCTGCCCACCCGGCGCCAGCGGCTGCTGGCCGGGCCTTGGGGCTGTGCGGGAGGGGAGGCCAGGGCTCGGCGCAGGGAGCGCCCGGCCAAGGGGCCGAGCCCGCGCCAACCCTTCCCTCCTGGCGCTCTCTGCAGCTGGCAGAGGACAGGAGCCGAGCGGCCGAGCACTTGCGCCGGGCCCTGCCGTACCTGTACAGCCCACAGGAGCCCCTGCGAGAGGCGGCCGTCAGGTTCATTGGTGAGCCACGAGGCCGGGGCCCCTCCCTGCCCCACCGCAGCTCGGCCCCGGCCCCGGCTGCTGCCCCGGCAGCGGGATCCGGGCCCGGGGCCATGGAGCCCCGCCTGCCCTCGGGCGTCAGGATGCGGCAAGGACCCGGGCTGAGCCCTGCCGGGGGGAGGAGAGCCACGGGGCTGGCAGCGCTGCTGGGAGGGAGCTGTGCCGCTGGGGCCGTGACAGGCTCTGTGTTCCCAGGGAATGCCAGGGTGTTCTTGAGGGGGCAGAAGGAAGAGCTCCAGGTCCTCAGTGAGGGTGAGTGAGTGCAGCGGGCTGTCAGTGGGGGCTGGGTGGGGTGAGCTGCAATGCCTGGGCATGAGGCTCCAATCCCTGCGCCAGCTGTGGAGGGCTTCCTTCCCTGTGTGGACTCGGGGTGGCGTGGGCAGAGCACAGAGGGGTTTCAGGGACACGGTGTGGATTTGTGACCAGCACCTTCGGGCTGATCCCGTTTGTCCCTCCTCTCTTGTGGCAAGAGCAGGCTGAGATGGCCCTGGCAGGAAGGTCTGCTTGGATTGCCACAGATCCGGGCTCTGACCATGGCTCTGTTCCTGTCTCTTCCAGCCATTCAAGCTTCGAAGAACGACGCCGGGCCATTCTGCTCTAACCGGAAAATTCAAGCCCACTTTGCCCAAAGAGCTGAAGAATTAGGGTCATCTTCTGGATCCAGTGAAACAGTGTCCCAAGAGCAGCACCAGTAGACAGTGAAGAGGACACCAGCTCCAAATGCTGCTGGAGCTCCAGGCACAGCTGATGCTGGGCACAGCTGAGCCTGTGGGAAGCTCGAGTGGCTTTAGCCCTCTCCCTCCCTGTAGATAGCTCCATCCCTCCAGCCCCCTTAGACCCTGCCCATCCCCTTTTATCCCTCCCAGCTCATCCCTTTGTTTCGCCTTTTATTAATAAACAGTTTGGCTTCTTCACTTGACCTGTGTCTCTGTGGAGCTGAAGCGGCGCAAAACCTGAGCCCTGGGACACACAGGCCCCTCCTGCCATTCTCTTCTGTGCCGTGTTTTGTGCAAAGACACAGAGGAACGAGGGCAGCTCTGGCTGGAAGGGCCCCTGTCCCGAAGGTCCGGTTCCACAACACTGTGGAGTTCAAGGTCTTGCTGAGCACCCCGAAGGCCAGTAGTGGGACAAGGACCCTGCGTGTCAGGGACCGAAGTCGGGTCTAAGGCCCTGCCATATTTGGTCCACTGTTGTGCATGGCGACAAGATAATGAAGAACAAACGATGAAGGAAACCTTCTTGTTTAACGGGTGGGAATTTGACCCTTAAGAGAAACAATGGATTGGTCAGTTGGTGGGAAGTTACCCTGTGAAAGAGGAACAATACACAATGGAGCTGTTGTTGGCGTGGAGCTGGTATCATAAGCCATTGTGGCCTCATCTCACGTGCTGGCCACGTGTGAGATGATGTCGTAATTGGAAAAATTCCACACCAGAGGAGGAGGTATCAGTCCTGGGTATGGGGTGGATGGGCGAGAAGGACAAAACGCACACCCTTTGGATGCAGGGGATACCCTGAAGGTGCAGGGCCTGCCTCCCCTCCCACCTGAGCACCATGCTCCATGTCCTTCTCCTGCTCAGCGGCTTCTCCCGAATCCAGGGGTTGGTATGTATTATTTCCTACAGCAACTAATCAAATAAAAAACTTGCTTTGCGATCACAGGTGCGTTTCAGATCTTTTGTGCATGGGCATCCTCAAGAACCTGTGACATTAGTGGTGATGAGGATGGGATGCCCAGAGCACAAAAACTGATGGTGTTTTGGACGTGTGTGAGTGCAAAACTAACGCATGTTTGAGATTGGGTAAGAGAACATGGGCGGGGCTGGGGCAGTGGAGCGCGTGGGTGCCCCATGAACGTGGGCGCGTAGCTGCAGCAAGAAACGCTGTGCCGTGTGTGCGTGTGTGCCAGGAACAGGCCCTGGTCGGTGGGGCGCGTAGCTGCTCCAGGAGAGGCTGTTCTGTGGTCAGCGGGTGGCGTGGTTGCACCAAGAGAGTGAAACGCGTAGCTGCACTGAGAGACGCTGTTCCAGGGGTGCGTGTGTGTCTGTGTGTGGCATATGGGAGGTCAGGATTTAGTCCAGGTACCCAGTTGTGTGCGGGGTCTTAGCGATATTCTTCTGTGTCCGCTGTGTAATCCGTGTGATCCATTTCTTGTTGTGCAGTGTGGACATCGCAAAGGTAGCTCAAGTAGTTTTCAGATTCTGTTAGGAAGGACTTTGAGTCGTTCGTGTTTGTGCTGTCATTGGCCAATTTCATTAGAACAGAGTTATCAGCCTCACTTTTTTTGTGGTCCTTATGGTGTCCTTGTGCAAGTGCATTGGTGATAATGTCCCATACAAAGGAGCCTCAGGCCGTGGCTCTGTCAGTGGAGCGACCGGGCTGGATGCAGGAACCGCGGAGCACGTTATGGCATGAGCTAGAAACTTGGACAAGGATTGGGCCCGAACCACGGGAGGCCAAGGACCCCGTGGGGGTGTTGAAATACTGCCAAGAATTTATACAAGCTCCTCAGACACGCTCTAAAGAGTGGCTGATTCCTGTTGGTCGGATGGCTGGTTGCCTCTTATTTGCACACGAATTTGCTGTTGAAGAGAATGCAGAGCTTGACAAACAGGTGAACAAGATGAAAAAATAGAACAGCTACGAGCTGATATGAAGTTACAGTGTCGAGCGTTTGTGACTGCTGTAGAACAGGGTGAGCAACTCAGGAAGAAGTGTGCTGTTTTGGCAGAAAGATGTGCCCTTTGGGTTGCTAGGCGACGAGGCAAAAAGATAGAAAGGCAGCTGGGCCAGGGCTCTGGGCTACTGTTCCAAATCCAGAATGGGACTCCGAGAGCTGGGACAGAAACGTTTGGAGCACTAATGAATGTGATTCCACTCCTGAGGATGAATCAGAAATAACGAAGGAAGGTACTCATGCAGCTCCTGTCTTTGAACGGGAACTGGTGACTGGGGGGAACGGACCGCCTGTCCGGACCGATGAACTCACTGATTATAGCTCTGAGGAAGTTAAGGAATTACTGGGCAAGTACAAGCGGAGGCCAGGGGAGAAACCTGAAAACTGGCTAGTGTGCCTTATGGAAGAAGGTGCTGACACTGCCTTATAAGATGATGGAGATGCTAAGAAGTTTATGGGACTTACATCTGATACGAACGTGCAAGCAGCGTTACGCCATGTTGGGGCAAATAATGTCACTATGGTAGCAGTTGTTGTGGCAGGGTTTTCAGGTCTGTACACCAATGATGCTGCTTGGCTGCCTTAAGTAAAGTAGGCCAAAGAATGGCCTACTTTAAGACGGGCGTGCAATCTGCTTAAAGGAGAAGGAATGAAAATTAGTGTCATGACGGTGTCTCCCGAGCTTCATATGGCCCAACCCTTAAGCCCCGGGATAGGGAACATTCTGCTAGAGGGATGCTCGAAGGGATGGAAAGCCTACCTTCTCCCCTTACTCTTACCTGAGCAAGGTAACCCAGTTGAACAGGAGATTGAAAAATGAAGTCAGTTAGGTGATTTGCCAGGATTAGAATCAGAGAAATCAACTCAGGGTCAGGGGAGAGCAGAAAAGCTCCCGTACTGGACTGCTGTGAGTTGCAGCAGAACCCTTGTCCTTTTAGCCAATGTATTATTTGGTGGTCAAATGCAAATAAACAAGGAATTTGTGCTTCAGTTGATACGGGGGCGGTGGTCACTCTCCTTCACGGCAACCCAGAAAAATGATGGGGAACTACTGCTCCCGTGTGGGGATTAGGTGAAGAACCTGTGGTGGGGAATAACGCTGTCCGCGTCATTAATTGTTGTCTTCCCTGATGGGGGAGACGTTCAGACTTTTTCCAGGAGGAAAAAGGAGGCGAATGGGACTTCATGCTTCTCAGTCTCCAGATAGGTGTTTATTAATTCTTATCTAAGGAGTACAAGCCACTGGCATGGCTTAGACATAGCACAGAGCAGAGAATGCAGCAAGAAGACAACTTATCAAGATTTCACAGCCTTTTTAAAGGTAAATTACCCAATGAAAGCTTAAAATGCAAGATATTTTCACTTTTTTACCATTGTCCAACAAGTTCCTAAACCACGTAGACAGGAACTGCGGAATTCTGTATCCAATCATCCCAAACCACTATTGCTGCAAAATATGAAGTTAGTGAAGAAGGAGAAAGAAGCTTTTAACTACAACTTATCCTCCATTTTGAGGTTTTCTACTTCTATCTATTTACTATGCAAATAGACCTAAAAACTCTAAATTTTTCACCCTGTGATAGTATCACATAGTATTCTATCACCTAATTCACACCACTGTAGATTCAAATTCTTCCCAGAGGCTAGGCAAATTTTCCCATGGACAAAGGTCAAAAACAGTACTGTCCAGGGGGTTAAAACCTTTCAAAACAGGCAGAGAAATATTCTCTGCAGTCTAGGTTCCCACAGGGAAGATTACTAAATTGAAATTACAAATTGGAGATTGGCACCCTCATACATATTCTGTCATGGCTGCTTCCATTGGTGAATGCATTTCAGGTATGGATGGTTTGCAGGGTCTCCATCAGAAATGAATTGTACATATTGGGCTTCTGATACCACGCGGTGGCTACGTGCCAGAGTTATCACTGTGGGACTTACCCAACAGGTAGCAGAAATCGCCGTAACTACAGAAATTGTCAGTATAAAGCAATATAAAATTCCAGGAGGTGGTGCAGTAATTTGAGCATCTATGAATGATTTGTTACAAGCAGGTGGTGTTGATTACACACAATCTCCTTTTAATAGTCCTGTCTGGCCTGTAAAAAAGCCAGGAGCCAGCTGCTGGAGAATGACTGTAGATAATGGGGCAGTGAACAAGAAATCACCCCCCATAACTGCTGCTCTTCCGGAGGTTGCTATGCTGGCACACCAAATTCAGGCACATCCAGGGACACGGTACGCTCTGCTTGAGGCGGCTAACGTGTTTTTCACGATTGCTGTTCCCCATATGGCTCAAGATCAGTTTGCATTCACCTGGGGAGGAAACCAGTGCACCTTTACGCATCTTCCCCAAGGCTATCAGCATAGTCCCCCTTCTTGTCTCACCAGGCCAGACATCGCACTGTAGCGCAACATTCAGCACCAGCTGAAGTACCAATTTTACAATACACAGATGACATTCTCGTTCAGGGACCCTGCATGGAACAGGTGCAACAAGAGCTGGATGCCATTTTTGAGTTATTGTGACATTGTGGATGGGCAGTTAATTCTACTAAAATACAGGGTCTAGCCCAGGAAGTTAAATATTTAGGCATCACCTGGACCTGAGGAGTTCATAAAATCCCAGAGAAAGCTGTAGCCAGTAATCAAAGCAAGCCCACTCCAGAGGGTAACATGGAGGTACCGCACTTTTTAGGTGCTGTTGGGTACTGGTAATCATATGTACCTGGTTTAGCACTGCTAATCAAACCATAATACAAAGTTACCCAAAGAAAGGCTCATTTTCAGTGGGGGTCAGACGATTAAACCCAAGATGCCATTCAGGAATACGTGGAGTTGCATCCAGTGCCTCCAGGAGCAGTAGAACTACACGCAATCCTGGAAAGGGACATGGCCCTGAGGAGCCTTTGGCGACTCCAGGAGTGTGGAAGGTGACTGTCTTAGGTTACAGTGTAAGATGTAACCAAAAGTACGTGTTCTAGCACATCTGTTAAAACCAGGTGGGGCAGTGTTATCTTTTCCCTGACACATCCCCATTGCACTGGCCAGGGTAAGCCATACATTGGTTCTCAGCTGATTAACAGGCCAAGAAAAAACAGCAGGCACTAAGCTGAGCAAAATTGAAGAGCACCGTATTGGCACAAGCGTTCTTCTGTTATTCGCTGCCATTTGTACTCCAGTACATCCCAATGCCAAGGCACTGAGTAATGCCTCCCACATTCAAAAGCACAAATCTCAATGTTCGGATCGTCAGCTGGATTCAGAGAACCACGGCGATGAGGATTACACTTAGGGCATAAAGAACTTCTGCGATAAGATACACAAAACCACTTCTGCTCACAGGAAATACATTGATCTAAAACCCATGCAGAGTGCTCCTTTGTGCAGCATATAAAGCAAGGTATTACCTCATGTCTTGATCTCTCTAAGGGTTAACTCCCTATTTGAAGGATCGAGATCCTGCCAATCTAAAGCCAATACTCCTTGATCATAAGGATATACAGCGCAATACAGTCCTTCTCGGTCACCAGCGTTCGATGCTTTCCAGACTCTAGTATTCGAAGGTAGCTCGAACCACGCTGCCAAGATCATCAACCTGTGTTGCTGTTATCCTCAGGATCTGGCAAAACAGGTGGTGGGATATTCTGCCACAAATCAGGACGCACACACCTTGCTGGCACCCACCATGGTCCAGTATCTGTGGAAACACAAGCATATCAATGCCCCCAAGTGACAAGGTCCCAGGGGCCTTCCCGCTGGCTGGTGAGCAAATTTATTACCCATACTTTAGCTCGAGGCAAATGTGTTTCACTGGTGGACTGCTGACGCATACTGCATCTTAATTGTGTCTCCCCTGATGGGGGAGGCTTTTTAGAGTCTTTGCCAGGAGTCAGAGACGAACGAGACTTTAACCTTCTCTTTCTTCTGTAGTTGTTTATTAAGTCTTATCAGAGAAATACAAGCCACTGATGTGACCCAGACATAGCATGAAGTACAGAATGCAAGAAAAGCCAAATTGTCAAGATTATACAGCCTTTTTAAAGGTAGATCACCCAATGAAAACTTAAAATGAAAGATATTTTCACTTTTCTAACAATGTCTAAAAAATTGTCTAATCACGTAGACAGGAACTGCGGAATTCTTTATCCAGTCATCCCAAACTACTTTTACTGCAGAATATGGAGTAGTAGAAGGAGAAAAAGAAGGTCTGGAGAACAACAACAATCCTCCATTTTGATGGTTTTTTGCTTTTATCTATTTACTATATTAATAAACCCAAAACCTCTAAGTTTTTCACCCTGTGACAATCTTACATTGTATTCTATCACCTAGTTGACACCAGTGTAGGTTCTAGTTCTTCCCAGAGAGTAGGCAATTTTCTCCATGGAAGAAGGTCAAAACCAGAGTTGTCCAGGGGAGGAGAACCCTTAAAAACAGGCAGAGAAATATTCTCTGCATTCTGGGTTCCCACAGACTGCAAAGAATAAAAATGATTTAAAATTGAGGGATTGTTTGAATGAGCCGGTTTGGTCAAGTGATTTATGGTATATACAGCTTTCAAAAGTCTGGACTGTGTGGTTCCCCCTTGCATTCTCCCTTTTTGTTTTTCTAAAACAGTTTTAAGTGTGTGATGAGCACATTCAAGAACAGCTTGACCAGTGGGAGAAGGAGGAATACTAAATTTGTGAGAGATACCCCACAGACATAAAAAATCCTTACGTTTCTGAGAGGCGTAGGCTGGCCTATTGTTAGTTTTCACACAGGTAAGTATGCCTAAAGCAGCAAAGGCTTGCTGCTAGTGCAAAATGACATCACGGGCCTTTTCTCCAGCATGAGCAGAAGCCCATATAACAGAGGAAAAAGTGTCAATAGATACACGTACATGTTTAAAATGACCAAATTCTGAAATGTGTGTAACATCAGGCTGCCAAAGCTGTAGGGCCAAAAGACCACGGGGATTTACTCCTAAGGGTAAAGGTCCGTTTAAGTTATGACAATCTGGGCAAGCACTAACAATAGCACGAGCTTCTGTAGGTGTTAGTGAAAACTGTTTACACAATTTGCGTGCATTTCGATGAAAAAAGGTATGAGATGTTTTAGCCTGGGCTAGTTTATCTGGCTGAGGAACTGCCCAAACAGGATTAGCTAATGCATCAGCACGGGCATTACCTTCTGCAAGAAATCCTGGTAGGTTTGTATGGCTTCTGATATGCAAAAACATAAAAAGGATACATGCCTTGCAAAACAGCTGTCCATAAAGCCTTTAGCAAAAGAAACAATTCAGCATTATTAACTTATTTCAAAAGGGAACAATCTACTCATTGTACAACATCTGCAACATAAGCTGAGTCAACAATTAGGATAAAAGGTTCATTGAAATGATGAAAGGCCATAGTTACTGCTTTTAATTCAGTTGTGCGGATCCAGTACCTTGACCCTGCAAAGTCTGCCATCTGTCTGCATTTTTCCAGATAACAATTGCTTTACCTGATTTCCTGACCCATCTATAAATACTGTAGGCCCATTTACAGGAGTATGACTTAATTCAGGTTTTGCTGATAATGGGGTGGTATTCAGTGATTGTAGTAATTTATGACGAGGAAAATGGTAATCAGTTTGTCCTGTGTAGCTCTGCAGTGGGCTCTGCAGTGCAGAACTATTGGCCAAGGACCACTCAAAATAATCTTGCTGAATAGGAACAGTAAATTTAGCAGGATCTTTGGCAGCAATTTGCAGGCATCGGTGTCGACACTTAATAATTAACTGAGCAATCAATTCAAAAATTGTAGTGACTGTTTTTCTAGGCTTGTGAGGTAAAAACATCCATTTTAAAATATGCAGTGGGTCAGGGGACCAATGATCAGACCGTTGTGCAATAATACCTGTTGGATGAAATTCTGGAATTACAACAAAAACAACAATATCAATGTCAGGGTCCACACGGTGTACACATGGTGATTGGAAATAGTTTGTTGCACTTTATCTAAGGCTTGTTGAGCCTCAGGGGTAATCTGTCTTGGTGAGTTTAAATCTGAATCTCTTGCTAATATATTGAACAAAGCAGAAATTTGTGCGGTGGTGAGTCCTAAATAGGGATGCAGCCAATTAATGGTTCCTAACAATTTCTGTGCATCATTTAGAGTATGTACTCTAGTGTCAAATTGAACAGTTTGAGGGCATATGGTACATTCAAATATTTTTAATCCCAAATATTTCCAGGGTGCTTCTGTTTGGACTTTTTTCAGGTGCAATCTGTAATCCATATTTGTCCAGAGCCTTTAAAAACTCCGGCTGTATGTTTTGCAGATGCCGTTTGCAAGGAGATGCTATCAGTATGTCATCCATATAGTGATAGCAATAACTGTTAGGAAATTGTTCTCTGATAGGTGATAGAGCTTGGGCCACATACATTTGACAATAGTTGGACTGTTTTTCATATCTTGTCGTAAAACTTTCCATTGATATCGTTTTACAGGTTAACAGCATTGTTAACAGCTGGCACTGAAAATGCAAATTTTGGTCTATCATTAGGATGTAAGGGAATTGTGAAGAACCAGTCTTTTAAATCAACAACTAAAATGCCCCATGTTGCAGGAATCATAGTAGGAGATGGCATGCTTGGTTGCAGTGCACCTAGACTTTCTATGACTGCATTAATGCGTCTCAGATCGTGCACCAATTGCCATTTGCCTGATTTCTTTTGAATCACAAATGCAGGAGTATTCCAAGGGCTGACAGATGGCTCTATGTGCCCTTGCGATAACTGCTCATCAACTAAATTTTTCAGGGTGGCAAGTTTCTGTTGTGTTAAAGGCCATTGTGCCTGCCACACAGGTCGGCCAGTTAACCATCGTTGGGGTGCTACTGGGTGGCAACCGCCCTGCTGCACAGTGACCCCTATTAAAAATTTGTGCCAATTGTAACTTCCCGAGTGGCCAAAATGTCACATCCCCATAAATTTAAAGGTGCAGCAGTCACATATGGGCAAACTGTAGCAACCTGGTTGTCTGGATTTTTTATGCGCACAAAATGTGTACTTAAATAACTTTGTGTCATTCCCCCAAGACCCGCAATTGAATTTCCCACTGCAGTGACAGGCCACGAGTTTGGCCAGTCGTGATGTGAAATCACCGTGACATCTGCTCCCGTATCAATCATCTCCTTAATCTTAACAGTCTGTGGCTGTGCCCCCTTCAGTGTTATCTCACAAATCAGTTGCGGTGTCTGCTCGGAAAGTTGTTGAGTCCAAAAAACCTGAGGTGCGCCGGTAGAACCAAAACCTTGGTCTCCTCTCTCTTTAAATCTGGCCCTGGGAACACAAGACTTGAAAGGTACAAGTTGAGCAATATGAGTATGAGCAGGTATGACTGCAGGAGGAGTGGGTGTAGAAACCCATATGTACATATTTGTCCTGTAAAGTCTGCATCAATGTACTAGTTTGAAAACAAACCAGTGGGAGGCACCAAGTCAGAATAACAATTTAATGGAAATTAAAGAAAAGGAAGAAAAAAGTAAAAGAAAACACTGTCAAACTGACAGAGTCAAGGTACAACCTGACACCCTGTTAGGCACGGTGGTGGTAGCAGTCTGGTAGAATGGTGGCTGCAGTCCTCTGAAGCAGTGATCCTGTAGTAAAAGAGTCTGCTCTTCCTCAGGAAGTCCCATGGTGGCTGTGTAGCTCCTGTCCTCTGGAAATCCACCGGGAAGGGTGTCTCTGGTGGTCAGAGTCCCACCTTATATCCACGACGGGATGCTTGGTTCCTCCCTCTGGGTGGAGCATCTCACAATGGGGTAATGAGTCATGAGGCAAAGTGTTGATTAGGCTCATTAACAGAAGATAGTCCGGAGGGAGTTACCTCTGAGTCAGGCGGCAGGACAATGATGGGCCATTAACAGAAAGATAGTCTGGGGGGAGGAGGCAAGGAAACACTGCCCCACCTGGTTTCAACAGCTCCTGAGGATGGTAATAGAATACACTGCAACCCAGGACATTATCCACCCCTTATTCTATTACCATCTACATTATCCCAAATCAATACCTTCTTAAACTCTAAAACACACATACATATATATATATATATATATATACACAGTGAAATCTACACACCGTTCTCACCTAAGATTAGGTCTCCTTGTGGTACACAACGGGTTTCCCCATCTTTCTGCATTACCCACCAAGTGCAACCAGGTCCTTGAGCAAAGACAATCCCACGGATGGGTTTGCCTTTGCCTGAGGTGGGATTAATCCAAACAGTCTTTCCTAAAATACCTCTCAGGTGTACCACAGGGACTCTATCTCCATCCACTGTGTGCAAGGGTTCAGACTCGGCGGGACCAGCTCGATTGATGGACCCTCGGGTATTGACTATCCAGGTGGCCTTTGCTAAGTTCACTTCCCAATTTTTGAAGGTCCCCCCACCAAGTGCCTTTAGGGTAGTTTTAAGTAGTCCATTGCAGCGTTCAACTTTTCCGGCAGCTGGTGCATGATAAGGAATATGATATATCCATTCGATACCGTGTTCTCTGGCCCAGGTGTTGATGAGGCTGTTCTTAAAATGAGTCCCGTTGTCCGACTCGATCCTGTCAGGGGTGCCATGTCTCCACAGGACTTGCTTTTCCAGGCCCAGGATGGTGTTCCGGGCTGTAGCATGAGGCACAGGGTAGGTCTCCAGCCATCCAGTGGTTGCTTCAACCATGGTCAACACGTAGTGCTTGCCTTGGCGGGTTTGGGGAAGGGTGATGTAGTCAACTTGCCAGGCTTCACCATACCTGTACTTTGACCATCGTCCACCATACCACAGAGGCTTCATCCGCTTGGCCTGTTTGATTGCAGCACAGGTCTCACAACTGTGGATGACCTGTGAGATGCTGTCCATGGAAAGGTCCACCCCTCGGTCACGGGCCCATCGGTATGTTGCATCTCTCCCCTGATGACCAGAGGCATCATGGGCCCAACGAGCTAGGAATAATTCTCCCTTGTGCTGCCAGTCCAGATCCACCTGTGATGCTTTCACCTTGGCAGCTCGGTCCACCTGCTCGTTGTTGCAATGTTCTTCATTAGCCCGACTCTTGGGTACGTGCGCATCCACGTGTCGAACCCTCACGGTCAGCTTCTCTACTCGGGCGGCGATGTCCTGCCAAATCTCAGCGGCCCAGATGGGCTTCCCTCTGCGCTGCCAGTTGGCCTTTCTCCAGCGATCCAGCCATCCCCACAGAGCATTAGCTACCATCCACGAGTCGGTGTAGAGATAGAGCCTCGGCCACTTCTCTCGTTCAGCAATATCCAAAGCCAGCTGGACGGCTTTAAGCTCTGCAACCTGACTCGATCCACCTTGTCCCTCGGTAGCTTGTGCAACTCGTCGTGTGGGGCTCCATACTGCAGCTTTCCACTTTCGATTAGCGCCTACAATTCGGCAGGAACCATCAGTGAAGAGGGCATAACGTCTTTCAGTCTCCGGTAGCTCATTATATGGTGGGGCTTCCTCAGCACGAGTCACTTGCTCTTCCTCTTCTTCAGAAGATAATCCAAAAGTCTCACCTTCAGGCCAGTTTGTTATAATTTCTAGAATCCCAGGGCGATTCGGGTTTCCAATATGGGCACGCTGTGTGATGAGGGCGATCCACTTGCTCCATGTGGTGTCGGTGGCATGATGCGTGGAAGGAACCTTTCCCTTGAACATCCAACCCAGCACCGGTAGTCGGGGTGCCAGAAGCAACTGTGCTTCAGTGCCAATTACCTCTGAGGCAGCTTGGACTCCTTCATAGGCTGCCAAGATTTCCTTCTCTGTGGGAGTGTAGTTGGCTTCAGACCCTCTGTAGCTTCGGCTCCAGAATCCCAGTGGTCGGCCACGAGTCTCACCAGGCACCTTCTGCCAGAGGCTCCAGGACAGACCATTGTTCCCGGCTGCAGAATAGAGCACATTCTTCACCTCTGGTCCTGTCCTGACTGGGCCAAGGGCTACCGCATGAGCGATTTCCTGTTTGATCTGGGCGAAGGCTTGCTGCTGTTCAGGGCCCCAGTGGAAATCATTCTTCTTGCGGGTAGCCAGGTAGAGAGGGCTCACGATCTGGCTGTACTCGGGAATGTGCATCCTCCAGAAACCTATGGCGCCTAGGAAAGCTTGTGTTTCCTTCTTGCTGGTCGGTGGAGACATCGCAGTGATCTTATTGATGACCTCAGTGGGAATCTGACGTCGTCCATCTTGCCACTTTACTCCCAGGAACTGGATCTCTTGGGCAGGTTCCTTGACTTTGCTCCTTTTGATGGCAAAGCCAGCTTCCAGGAGAATCTGGATGATTTTCTCTCCTTTCTCAAACACTTCCTTTGCTGTGTTTCCCCACACGATGATGTCATCGATGTATTGCAGATGTTCTGGAGCCTCACCCTTTTCCAATGCAGTCTGGATCAGTCCGTGGCAAATGGTGGGACTGTGCTTCCACCCCTGGGGCAGTCGGTTCCAGGTGTATTGCACACCCTTCCAGGTAAAAGCAAACTGGGGCCTGCACTCTGCTGCCAAAGGAATGGAGAAGAAGGCATTGGCAATGTCAATAGTGGCGTACCACTTCGCTGCTTTGGACTCCAGCTCGTACTGAAGTTCCAACATGTCTGGCACAGCGGCGCTCAATGGTGGCGTGACCTCATTCAGGCCACGGTAGTCCACCGTCAGCCTCCATTCTCCACTGGACTTACGCACTGGCCATATAGGGCTGTTGAAAGGTGAATGGGCCTTGCTGACCACCCCTTGGCTCTCCAGTTTGCGAATCATCTCATGGATGGGAACCACAGAGTCTCTGTCAGTGCGGTATTGCCGGCGGTGCACTGTTGCTGTGGCGATTGGCACCTGTTGTTCTGCAACTCTTAGCAGTCCCACGGCAGAGGGGTCATCTGAGAGGCCAGGCAATGTACTCAGTCGTCTGATATCTTCTGTCTCCACAGCAGCTATCCCAAAAGCCCAACGATGTCCTTTTGGGTCCTTGAAATATCCATTTCTGAGATAGTCTATGCCGAGAATGCACGGGGCCTCCGGGCCAGTCACGATGGGGTGTTTCTGCCACTCGTTCCCAGTTAAACTCACTTCAGCTTCCAGTACAGTCAGCTGCTGGGATCCTCCTGTCACCCCAGAAATAGAAATGGGTTCTGCTCCCACATACCTTGATGGCATCAGAGTACATTGAGCACCGGTGTCAACCAAAGCCGTGTATCTTTGTGGGTCAGATGTGCCAGGCCATCGGACCCACACAGTCCAAAAGACCCGATTCTCCCTTTCCTCTACCTGGCTAGAGGCAGGGCCCCTCTATTCCTGGTCATGTTGCATGTTGCTCCCTTCCGGTGAATACGTTCCTGAGGTCCCTTCAAGAGGATCAGTCATATTATCATTCCGGTACCATCTGGAGTTCTGTGTGCGGGAGACCGGGGAAATGTTGACTCTAGATGCGCTTCTTGTGGTAGTTGTCCCTCTTTTTAGTTCACGTACCCGAGCTGCTAAGGAGGAGGTGGGTTTTCCATCCCACTTACTCATGTCTTCTCCATGTTCCTGAAGGAAAAACCAGAGGTTACCTCGTGGGGTGTATCCTCTCTCCCTGGTCGGGGGTCGCCGGCTCCTAATGGCAGAGACTCTTGTTGGTTCTGGTGGGATGTGGTAAATCTCTTCCTTAAGTTCCTTTTTCAGTTTTTGATGGCCTTCTTCAATCAAGCTCCGGACTTGCTCAGCCAAAAGACTTGTTTCCACGGATGAGACATGGGTGCGAAACGGGGCTGTGACGGTATCCTCGTAAATCCTCAGTTTGTTCACCAAGACGCCCACCCTGTCCTCGCCTTCCCTCCATTGCAGCGTTGCCAGGTAACGGGAGTATATCTCTGGTCCAAGGCGTGCAAACCTCAACCACATCTGTGACGTGCACTGGACACCATCTGGGCTCTTAGGAAATCTCTCATCTTCTGAGAAAATGATCTCCAGCACAGCCAATTCCCTCAGGCACCGGATACCTTGTTCCATTGTGCTCCATTTTCCTTGGTGCACCTGGAGGTCTTCTTTACAAAGGTACCTGTCCCTTACACTTGTAAGCAGTCGCCGCCAGAGGCTGAGGGTTTCTTGGGTTCTCCCGATCCCCTGGTCAATGACCACATCCCGGGACAGAGATCCCAGTTGCCTGGCCTCACTTCCGTCCAGAATGGTGTCATTGGCTGCAGCGTCCCAGATGCGGAGCAGCCAGGTCAGGATAGACTCGTTCGTCTGGTGGGTGAATTCTCTCCGCAGGTCTCGCAGCTCACCCAGGGATAGCGACCGAGTGATGATCTCTGGCTCTGCCTCTTCTGCTGGGTGCGAAGGTCCTGCTGCATCCTCGTCAGTCACTATGCGGACTGATTTGCTTTTTGATTTCTTCTTCTGCACGGGGGCAACTGCAATCGGTTTAGGCTGTTCTGGTTCAGTGATGGTTTGCATGGGGACGCTGACAGTGCTTTTGGTTCCCTTCTCCTCTGTGTCAGTCTGCGTGGACATGGACGCTGTTGTCTTGCGTTTGGGTTCTTTCTCCTCTGTGTCAGTCTGTGTGGACATGGACGCTGTTGTCTTGCATCTGGGTTCTTTCTCCTCGGTGACAGTCTGCGTAGACATGGACGCTGTTGCTTTGCATTTGGTTTCTTTCTCCTCTGTGTCAGTCTGCGTAGGCATGGTGTTTGTTGCTCTGCTCTTTTTCCCTCCCTCATCCTGAGGATGCTGTGCCATAGCTCTGATTCTAAGCATGGTGTACATGGTGCAGGCTGTACAGAGAAGACAAAGCAGAACTGACAGCAAGTTTATGCCGTCTTTGACATCCAGAGGGAATTCAATATTTTCAAAAACTGCTGTGCCTGGCCTGAAAGGCTGGAAGAAACCACTCTCTACTCCTCCCACCAGGGGCTGGGTGCGATTGTTGAGGAGATCCCAGACATAGGAGCCCAGAGTAGGACAGCCAAACAAAACCGAGTATATACTCCGAATGGTATTCATCGCCTCACAGGTTATTATGCTGTAGGCATAATAAACCATTAAAGCAATTCTCATACCATTCCCTGGTTTTAACAGGAGTAATACTACAGGCAGGTAGTTCCCCATGTGAGGAAAAATATAGAGAGCAAGATACAGTACCCACGTAGACAAGCTGAGCACCATGGTGAATAGGTTTCCGTTAACACAAAATTGTGATTCTGACTTTCTCTCAGAGCCGCCCCACATTGGGCGCCAAATTATGTGCTAGTTTGAAAACAAACCAGTGGGAGGCACCAAGTCAGAATAACAATTTAATGGAAATTAAAGAAAAGGGGAAAAAAAGGTAAAAGAAAACACTGTCAAACTGACAGAGTCAAGGTACAACCTGACACCCTGTTAGGCACGGTGGTGGTAGCAGTCTGGTAGAATGGTGGCTGCAGTCCTCTGAAGCAGTGATCCTGTAGTAAAACAGTCTGCTCTTCCTCAGGAAGTCCAGTGGTGCCTGTGTAGCTCCTGTCCTCTGGAAATCCAGTGGGAAGCCGGTGTCTCTGGTGTTCAGCCTCAGATTATATCCACGATGGGATGCTTGGTTCCTCCCTCTGGGTGGAGCATCTCACAATGGGGTAATGAGTCATGAGGCAAAGTGTTGATTAGGCTCATTAACAGAAGATAGTCCGGAGGGAGTTATCTCTGAGTCAGGCGGCAGGACAATGATGGGCAATTAACAGAAAGATAGTCTGGGGGGAGGAGGCAAGGAAACACTGCCCCACTTGATTTCAACGGCTGATGGGGATGGTAATAGAATACACTGCAACCCAGGACACCCGCCAAGGCAAGCACTATGTGCTCACAATGGTAGAAGCCACCACTGGATGGCTGGACACCTATCCTGTGCCTCACGCTACAGCCCGTAACACCATCCTGGGCCTGGAAAAGCAAGTCCTTTGGAGGCATGACACCCCCTGAGAGAATCGAGTCTGACAATGGGACTCATTTCAAGAACAGCCTTATAAACACCTGGGCTAGAGAACATGGCATTGAGTGGGTGTACCACATCCCTTACCATGCACCAGCAGCTGGGAAGGTTGAGCAGTGTAACGGACTGCTTAAAACCACCTTGAAGGTACTGGGTGGGGGGACTTTCAAAAACTGGGAGATGCATTTAGCAAGAGCCACCTGGTTAGTTAACACTCGAGGCTCCACCAGCCGAGCAGGCCCTGCCCAATCCGAACCCCTACAAACAACAGACAGGGATAAGGTTCCAGTGGTGCACATGAGAGGTATGCTTGGAAAAACTGTTTGGGTAAAGTCTGCCTTGAGCAAAGACAAACCCATCCGTGGGGTCGTTTTTGCTCAGGGACCAGGTTGCACCTGGTGGGTGATGCAAAAGGATGGAGAGACCCGATGCTTACCTCAAGGGGACCTTGTTTTAGGGTGAACTACCCATGGCTCTGTACTTAGTATCAGCATGTATATTTGTATATAATTTGGGTGATGCATAGATTTATATGGTTAAAAAAGTTAAGTTTCATGTAACATGTTAGTATGGGAAAAAATTCGGGGTGGATAATGTTGGGGTTTTAGTTTAGTCTTAGTTTTTTTCCTGTTAAAGGAATTTTCTCCCATATGCATGTTGCTAGGGGACAAATAGCTGTACTTAAGAAAGACAAAAAGGGAAGTGGGGCGGGCCTGGCTACTCCTTTGTCTACACCTGGGTGTGGGGTCAGTTCGCTCTGAGCGTCCGGAGAGAGAAGCTGCAGAGAAAGGAGCTGCTGCTTCTTTCTTTTTGGCCGTTCTTTCTTCCTGCTGGAAACAACACCGGGACCCCAAAAGCCGCTTTCCCTGCCCTGCTGGAGACCGGGCTGTGGCTGCCCTGCCCCGCTGCTGCTTCGAGCTTTCACTACGCTGTAGCCCTGCTCGCCCTGCCTGCCTGGGCCTCCGTGGGGTTCTCCCATCTGGATACATCTCGCCTGCCACCCGGGATTTGCGTTCGTCCCTGCTGCTCCAGCCTGCCGTTCCAGCCTGCCGCTCCAGCCTGCCGTTCCAGCCTGCTGTTCCTGAGAGTCCGGGATCGGCTGCCCAGGGGTTTGTGAAGCTCCTTTGTTCCATCCTTTCCCGGGATCCCAGGGCACTGGTGCCGCGTGTTTCCCGAGCTCGCTCCGGAGCGCCCCCTGCAGCTGCGGGGGAACCATCGCACCTGCCCTGCTCACCAGGAGCCGCCAGCGCCCCTGCCCGCTGCGAACAGAACTGCACCCGAGGGGAAATAGCCTGACAGCCAAGAAGGCTGGCACTGGGTTTGTGTTTGCTGTTACTGCCATAGTTGTTGTTGTTGTTTTGTTTGACTGGTTATATACATATATATATATATATATATATATATATATATATATAGTAAAGAACTGTTATTCCTATTTCCCACATCTTTGCCTAAAGGCCCTTGATTTCAAAATATAATAACTTGGAGGGAAAAGGGATTATATCTGCCACTTCAAGGGGGGCTTCTGCCTTCCTTAGCAGACATCTGTCTTTCAAAACCGAGACACCCTACAAACACTGCTCCTACAAACACCAACAAGAACTCTCCTGAATCAAATACAGGACCTTACCAAAACCAGACCAGCTCTGCATGGAGACGAAAACGTCGCCGAATGCCCACCAACCAGGAAAAAGATCATCCCATCACACGGGAGCAGACGAAACAAAAAGCTGAACAAGAAGCTACTGCAAAAATCAAGCCATAGGCCAGACACAGCCAGAAAACACTGATCCTTAGTTTCTATGTTATCACCCCTTGTTACCCCAAAATATCCCCTTCCCTCAACCCTTGTCAAACCTCCCTAAACCCCAAAACTTCCCCTCTCACCACAAAGCTAACAAATCTCGCTTATATTCCCTCTCAGAAGCCCCATCCCTGTCCAAAGATGAAATGTATCTACGTTGATGCTGTCATCAGGGACAGAGAATTCCTCACTGCTGCCTCGGTGACCTAAAAGTAGATAAGAGCCTAGACTGGGTCAGTGACCTTTTTGGACGATGGGGAATAACGGGATGGATTGCATCTTTGATTAAGGGGGCTTTGTGGGTATTCATTGTAATTATTACTGTGTTACTTATGTTCTCTTGCCTCCTACGTTGCTGCAGAAAGGCTGCTGGGAATGCCTTTTTAATAAATACAGAAGGGGGAGTTGTGGGGTATGCCCAGCCCCTGCCCTGGAGGGATCTCTGCTGAGATAAGAGATTTCGCAATCGCCCAGCAGGACTCCCTGGAAAGGCAACCACTTCTTTGGTCACGGCGAGAAAAGACAGACCCACAATCTTTTAGGAGACCCTATGCAGATCCCTTGTAACCCATTGGCCTTCACCCATCCCCTGTATCCCTATAAAAGCTAAGGCCTCTGCCCCTGTAGGAGAGAGCTCTCGTCCCTGGCTTTCCCCTTCGCCGGAGTACAGACTGACAATAAAGCTACCTTCCGTGCAGAACCAGCCACACGAGCCTCTCATCTCTCTCTCTGGTCTGGTCTGGCCTGGAGGCTGCCCTGCAGAGCTGAGCTGGAATCACGAGCTGATAATCACTAAAGAGCTGACAGTCTCTGCAAGGGCCCTCCTGGCCAGCAGCTGAGGGAAGACATCGGGCCTCGGGGAGGCGATTCCTTTCAGGACCATCTCCCCAGACCGGTCACCTCTTCCTGGGTCAGAGCTACTGACCCCATCACCAGCTGTAATACAGAGGAGGCTGTTGTTATGCTAAGTTTTTTATTTCATAGTCTCATAGCTTCTTGAAGGCAGAGTTCAAAGCGGTTACATGATAAGGCCAAGTAGCAACAGTAGCAACAGCAGGCAAACAGCAGGCAGAAAACCGCTTCTTCTTCTAATTCTTGTTTCTTGATTCCTTCTTACAGAAGTGTGGATTATATTTATTAATTGACCAGTGAAATTAACACATGATTCTAGTTTTTCTTTTCTTAACCTATCCTGGTCTAATTCTAACAGTCGTAAATCTTACACAAGTATTACATAGGTATTAAACAAATTTGCATACATAGTTTATATCAGTTCTTATTGCTTATGTGAACACTCTATCTAAAAAATGTGAACAGTACAGTTCTATCTATATTTTGTCGAAAGAAATGCTGTGAAAAGGTAACACTGCTGCAGTAAGAACTGTGTTTTAAGGTCTCTGCGGCAGCTTTTTAATGTTTAAGGCTCTTAGCATATATTTCTACTAAAACTTAAAAATCTATATTTTGCGGGGGGGGGAGGGGGGGTGGCCTGACTGCAGGGGAGCCGGCCAGAGACATGACACGAACACCGATACAATTTGAGCATTGTGCTCCCTTTATTTTTTTCTTACACCAACTTATAGCTACTTTGCAAAGATTCACGCCCTATTCCCACGAGACGGTCTCTAAGCAGCAGGGGAGCCGACCAGTGTATAACTTTGCCAAAGATTTTCAAGGCTGCCTGCTGACAGGTGTTATCCAGGCCTGCCTGCAGCCAGGGGCTAGTTCAGGGGTTTTTCCACAGCCACCCTGGGTTGGCCAGACTTTCCTGGGGTATCATATGTCAGTGTTCCACAAGGAATCCCTCTACACATATATTTCTGTTTCACTTTGGTGTGACTTCATGTCAGCTTATCCAAAGGTTTTAATTCAACCCCTGTGCTTCAGCTTTCCTCTGGGCCCGAGTCCAGAGAAGCTTTCACTCCAACAGGTGACCATGATGCACCGTGTCACAAAGGGCCCTTGCACACACTGCCACCTGCCCTGAGGACGCCCCCAGCCCACCTCAAGTGGCCCAGGTTGGAAGGAATCCCTTGCCCCAAGTGTCTAAGACAGACTGACAGGAACTTCAGCAACAGCTCGAAACATAAGCAAGCACTCCCCTGCTCTGTGGGCTCGAGGCAGCACCAGGAGCCCCCACAGCCGCCGACGCAGCCGTGGCGGGAAGAGCATGGGGTCTTCTGTTGCGGCCGGGTTGGGGTCTGTGGCTCAGACCCAGGAAGCCATGACCAACCCAGAGAGGGTGTTCCGCAAGGGACAGTCTTCCAGAGGTCTACAGCGTTCCCTCAGCCGCCAGGCAGAAAGGTGCCTGTCTCAGCAGGCTGTCAGCTCTCTAGTGGTTTCAGCAAGAGTGATTTTCAGCTCTTGTTCTGCATGGCAAACCCCACGCTAGACCGGGAGGAGAGAGACAAGAGGCTCGTTTAGCAGTTCCGCATGAGGCAGCTTTATTAGTCTGCACCCTGCGAAGGGGAGGCTAGGGACGGGCTCTCCAAACTCAAAGGGGGAGAAGGGCAGATCTTATAAGGATATAAGGGTGGATGTGAGAGGGTAGGTGCCAATGGCGTACAGAGAATCTACATAGGGTCTCCCTGAGGATCATAGTTCTTCTTTTCTCTCACCCTCATCGAGAAGTGCTGGCTTTTCCAAGGGGATCTTGCTGGGAGGTTATGCAATCTCCTTATCAGCAGGTCTCCCTCCAGGGCAGGGGCTGGGCATACCCCACAGTCTTCCACAGAAGCTGGCATGGCTTCCTTGGGACATGTCCCAGCTGGTGGCCATCCTAAAGCCGGGGCTGTGACACAGACAAGGAACGTGTGGGTCGGGGTGCGAATGCTGCTCTGACCCCAGGGCCCTGGGGAGCACTGAAATCAGCAGGTGTGGCAGAGTCCCCTCCGAAGCAGACCTGCCACCCCCTGAGCCCTGGCAGCGCTGGTGCCCGTCTCCTGCCCCAGAGACCTGTGCCCCCGGGGGGCTTCTGTGCCAGAGGGCAGCCAAAGCCAAGGTGCGTTGGGGTCTGTGCTCCTTCCTACAGGGGGCTGTTGGCAGGAGCACCTGGAGCAAGTGTAGCTTCCAACAATCTCCTCTCCATTTCCAAATGCAAATATCAGCAAACACATGTTGGAAAAGTCAAATGACCTGTAAGGGCCCATCTTCCCTGAGAGGGTGGTGAGGCCTTCGTACAGGTTGCCCAGAGAAGCTGTGGCTGCCCCATCCCTGGAAGTGTCCAAGGCCACTCTGGATGGAGCTTGGAGCACTGTGGTCCAGTGGAGGCCCTGCACAGACACCCCACCAATCCCAACCTGTGCATCCCTGACAGTGTTGTCCAAATGCTCCTTGGGCTCTGTCAGCCTGGAGCCATGACCATTCCCTGGGGAGCCTGTTCAGTGCCCCAGCACCCTCTGGGGGAAGAATCTTTTCCTGATATCCCGCCCAAACCTGCCCTGACACAGCTCCAGCCATTCCCTCAGGTGCTGTCCCTAGCCACAGAGAGCAGAGATCCGAGCTATCCCTTGGGAGGAAAACATAGGCCATGATGAGGTCTCCTCTCTCTCCTCCATCTCCTCTTCTCCAAGCTGAACAAGCCAACTGACCTCGGCTGTTCCTCATACAGCTTCCCCTCTTGTCCCTTCATCATCTTCATGCCCTTCTTTGGATACTTTCTGCTAGCTTTAAATCCTTATGATACTATCAGAAAGGTTGCTGCTCTTTTCTTCATGCATCTCATGACCAAACAGTACTGTATGCTGTGCAGGACATGATCCTGGGGGATCCAGCACTACCAATAGCACTGGTATTTGTTTACATGTGGAAATACTTGTGGTTTCCTGCTGAAAAGTTTCTAAAGGAGCCAGGCTTTCAATGATTCACGTGGCACTTAGTGTGTGGGGCTGACAGCTGCGCCCCTCCTCAGTGCTGCACCCAGGGGCCATGTGGGCTCTTCTCCAGGCTCCTCTGCCCCCGAGCTGGGTGCTGATGGAGCGAAGGCCCAACGGGGCTGTGGGGCGGGGGCGGCACCGCAGCTCCCCGGGCAGCACCCAGCCCTTGGCCCTCTCCAGAGCCCGGTGACAGCGGCTGCTGGCCGGGCCTTGGGGCTGTGCGGGCAGGGGAGGCCAGGGCCGGGCGAAGGGAGCGCCCAGCCAAGGGGCTGAGCCCGCGCCAACCCTTCCCTCCTGGCGCTCTCTGCAGCTGGCAGAGGACAGGAACCGAGCGGCCGAGCACTTGTGCCAGGCCCTGCCGTACCTGTACAGCCCACAGGAGCCCCTGTGAGAGGCGGCCGTCAGGTTCATTGGTGAGCCACGAGGCCGGGGCCCCTTCCCACCCTGCCGCAGCTCGGCCCCGGCCCCGGCTGCTGCCCCGGCAGCGGGATCCGGGCCCGGGGCCGTGGAGCTCTGCCTGCCCTCGGGGCCGCTGCCGCCCTCTTGCAGCCGTGCCCTTGGGTGTAGCTGTTGTCGAGGCAAACATAAAAGCCACACTAGTCGTAATCCATAGTTGAGAAAGGTAGAAAGATTTTTTCTTTTATCTACTGCTATTCTTATACCTCTTCACAGTGGCTGTGGTCTAATTTAAGATTGGCTGCTTAGCAAACAACGACAAGGCTCTCTAACAAACAATGACCATTCAGGCAATAAACAATCAGCTATACAAGCAAAAGTACAGTTGCTACATATTATTCACAAGTTCTTCCATGTACACTCTCAATGTCCCATAACAAGAACATCCTTCCCTTGTGTCCAGAACATCTTCTCTTATTAATTATCTTCTTGGCCTTCTCTGTGAGTTTTACTAAAGCTGCAAAATTTCACTGTAATATTCTCACAGGTAAATTCTGACTGGTTTCAGGTCTGACTCTGTGAGATTGTCAGCGCAGCTGTCAATCTCCTCACTCGAGCATCAGGATGCACCAAGGGCCCGGGCTCAGCCCTGCTGGGGGGAGGAGAGCATGTGGTCGCAGGGCTGGCAGTGCTGCTGGGAGGGACCTGTGCCGCTGGGGCCGTGACAGGCTCTGTGTTCCCAGGGATCGCTGGGTGGAGCATGAGGGGGCAGCAGGAAGAGTTTGAGCTGATCTACAAAGGTGAGTGAGGACCGCGGGCTGTCAGCAGGGGCTGGCGGGGGGAGCTGCAATCCCTGCCCCGGCTGCGGAGGGCTCTGCTCCCTGTGTGGGCGAGGGGTGCCTTGGGCAGAGCCCAGAGATTTTTCAGGGGCACGTGGGGCATTTGTGGCCAGCAACTTCAGGCTGATCCCGTTTGTCCCTGCTCCCTCCTGGCCATGGCAAGAGCGGGCTGGGATGGCCCTGGTATGGAGATCTCCTCAGCTCCCTGCAGATCCGGGATCTGACCATGGCTCTGTTCCTCTCTGTTCCAGCCCTTGAAGATATGGCAGAGGACATCAGCCTTGCCATTGGAAGCCTGGCAAAAGAAACTTTCTACCTTCTCAGGGAGGTAGAGAGGGCTCCGATTTCCATCTTCCGGAGGCTGTGAAATCAGCTCCTTGGTGCATGGAAGACACAGCCTCAACTGCGGGGCCGTGGCTGGCTGTGCTGTTGGAGCTCTGCAGAGAGCTGAGCTGTCTACTCTGTCTTCTGGACCCACCTGGGCCAGCGGGGACTTTTCTTTTCTTTAGGATTGTTCTTTTCTTCTTTTCATTTTTCTTTAGTATGTAAATATAGAGTGTGTTACAATACACAGACTCCCAGGAGCTTTCTTTTGGTGCCCAGTGTCTGCAGGGCACAGGGGAAGAGGGAACAAAGAGTGCTTGTGCTCAGCAAATCGCCTGGGTGTGCAGTGCGGGAGGCAAAATGGCCAGAAGCCCCTTGGCCTTTGGTGGTTGTGCTGAAGCCTTAATGCTGCCGACAGAGCGGGTGGGCAGGGGCCAGAGCTGCGGGGATCCCTGCGGGACTGGTGCCTGGAGATGGCCACAAGCCCTGTCCCAGTCAGGAACCACCATCTGTGTCCTCCTGCCCATGTGTTGCTGGCTGGATTGCTGAGGGCTCCAAGGTGCCTCTTGATCTGGCTCTTCTGGAGCTCCATCAAGGCTGCGCTGCTGCTGGGTGGCTTGGCCAGGGTGGGGGAGAGCCTGAGGGGCCAGGGTGGTGGGAAAGCCTGACCAACTGGGTGTCAGAGGTCAGAAGCAGCCCCCCAGCCATCAATGCCCTGCCACATGACTCATAGATAACTCCCTTCGGACTATCTTCTGTTAATGAGCCCATCAACGCCTTGCCTTATGACTCATCATCCCATTGTAAAATGCTCCACCCAGAAGGAGGAACCAAGCATTCCATCCTGGATATAATCTGAGATTCTGAACACCACAGACAATCTTTCCACTGGATTCCCAGAGGACAAGAGCTACATAGCCACCACTGGACTTTCTGAGGAAGAGCAGACCCTTCTACAGGACCACAGCTTCAACAGAACCACATCCACACTTCAGGAGGACTGCAGCCACCATTTTATCGGACTGCTACTGCCACCGTGACTAACAGCGCATCAGGTTGTATCCTGACTCTGTCAGTTTAACCCAGTGTTTTCTGCCTTTGTTTTTTTGATTTCCCTAGTAAATTGTTATTCTGACTTGGTGCCTCCCACTGGTTTTCAAACTAGTACAATCTCTCTTCAGAAGTCGCCTTAAATCCAATCAGTGACATGGAGCAGAGACCCACAAGCGTGCCCAAGCTGGCATGGGTAGAGGAGGAGGAAGAAGGCCCTGGAGCTGCCCCAGAAGAGCAGTCTGAAGAGGTGGAGCAGTTGCAGTGGGGGAGACCGAGCTCTGTGGCTTTAGGCAAGAGTGAGTGAGAAGTGCAGCAGCTTGGAGCCCAAGAGGGGCCACAGAAAGGCCCTCTGGGCAAAGGGCATTCCTGCCATTCCCAGGGCACAGATACGTGAGAGTGTGCTGGGCACCTTCAGGGTGCCACGGTTGGCTTTGCGCTGGGCAACGTCCTTGCAAGCAGGATGTCTTGGGGTGACTTTATGATGTTGTATCCCATATCGCTGCCCTATGCCCAGAAATTAATTTTGTGCCTCTCTATGCCTTTAAACTGAGCCTGAGAGGGGGGAGAGAAAAAAAAACTGAGCAAACTCTTCAAAGCAGTTTACAGTTTGTTTCAAGGACACAGAGATAGAGACAGTTCTCTGCATTCAGCTGCAGCAGCAGAGAGAGAACGGAGGGAAGCACCCTGCTTGCTTTTTTTCCAGCCAGCTTTTGGCCAGTTTTTCAGCTCCTTTTCCTCCGGAGAGTTGAACTTTGTTTTCCTGGGACTCTAATTTTTCCCTCCTTCTCTGCTGGACAGTTTCAACATCAGAATACATTGGGAGGACTTTCCACCAAGGCCTTGGCCCTGGAGGTGGGCCCACCACCCCATCCCAGCTCCAAGGAGGAGGGGAGAGGCTACCTACAGAAGGACTCTGAAATTTTCCCAGGTTTTTCTCTCCATAGCATTATTATCCTTTCCCTGTGTGTTTGTTAAATAAATAGTTTTTATCTCTTTCACTTTCCTTTGAGGAAACTTTATTTTTTCCTGAACTTGGTGGAGGAGGGGTGGTTGTAACCTGCCTTCTCTCAGAGGATATATTTCCAAATTTGCCCAAACTGGCACACAGGGCTGGGTCTTTTCTTTGCTGTTGTTGGCCTTTTGCTGTCGTGCTCCTTTGGCTGCCTGGAGACAGGAGGGTGAGAGCCCCTGTCTCTGAAACCTGAGGGGGGAAATGGCGCTCTCCCAGCTCTCAGCCCCCCCTGGATGCAGGGCAGGGCCTTTTCCCCAGCCCCAGCAGCTTTCTGGCTGCTGGTGGCCCCTGCCCAGCACAACCGCTGTACTTGAGGCACATCACTGCGGTGTTGGCTGCTGCCCCTCAATTTTTTGACGGGACATGAGGGTCACTGAGGGAAAGCTGGGTGCCCCAAGTGATGCTGAGGGGACATGTGGGTCACTGAGGGAATATGAGATTCACTGAGGGGACATCCACCAGTGCTTCATGGCCAATGAGTCTGCTGAGCACAGGCTGGACAGGACCCTGCTGGGGCTGACCGAGGCACATCCAGCTGACGTAGGGATAACTCTGCTGCATGTGGTCCCATCATGTGACAGGTGTGGGGCCCACCTGCCCAGAGGGCTCAGGGCCTACCAGCTCTTCACCCTGTACAGCCTGCCTCAGGTGTCTGACAAAAGGAGAATTCCAGGCCCCTCTGGTTCCTCCCTTTCCCAGCCCTGGCATGTCAGCCCCAAGCCTGCTGCCATGCTCTCTTGTGCCCTGTGCATTTTCAGGCCTGCGCCCAGGTGGACCTGGAGCAGCTGATGCTGAGGTAATTTTTTCTTCCTTTCATACAGGATGATAGCCAGGGGCAGCTGCTCTCCATGCTTGTCTTCCGGTCCTTGATGTCATTTCTAGTACAAGAAGGAAAAAAGCCCATGAAGTCTGCCGGAGCCTGCTCCCACTCTTATTCCACTGCCATGATGAGAACCAGCGCGTGGCAGAGGTGAGGACGCGTGGGCTGCTGGAGTCACCCTGGGAGGGGGCTTGGCTGCCTCCTGCCCTGATGCCTCGCGGGCTGCAGCCTCCTCCTGGCCTTGGCACAGGGTCATGTGTCCTGTGCCCTGGGATGTGGTGCCATCTCTGGGTCTCTGCTGCTCTCCAGGCTTCTCAGGAAATGCTCCTTTGTGTGGCCGAGTTTCTGAAGAGGAGGGGCTTTGAAAAGCCGGTGAAGAAGGAGCAGCTGTGGATATTTGCCAAGTGCCTGGTAAGGATGGCCTTGAAGCCCAAGCTGCAGCCTGGAGAAGCCCCCTGCCCCTAGTGCCCAATGTGTGGGGCTGGCAGCTGTGCCCCTGCCCAGTGCTGCACCCAGAGGTGCCAGCCTGAGCCCCACACACGCTGCTCCCTTCCCTGGGCCACGTGGGCTCTTCTCCAGGCTCCTCTGGCCCCAAGCTGGGTGCCAAGCCCCGGCCCAGCTGGGCTGTGGGGCGGGGCGGCACCATAGCTCCCTGGGCAGCGCCTGGCCCTCCGCCCCCTCCAGAGCCTGGTGCCAGCAGCTTTACAGTGCCCCTGTAAAAGTCAAGTGCTTTTCTGGCCTGACCCCATTTGCATGGCAGCAGTTGGTTTAAGAGCTTCATTGTGGATCCTGGTTCTTCGAGTCTGAAACAACATGATGCTGCATAGAGCTGGAAAGGAAGATGAATCGTCTCATTGGCTGTGCAGCTTGTAGGCCTTTCCTGTGGGATCAGTTGCTAAATGTTTCTAGCTTTGTAAGTGGACCGTGGGAGCCTGAAAGTGCATGAGGGTCCATAGAGCTGAGCACACAGAGCTGTGTTTGCTGCACTTTATAAGCTGCGAGGAGAAAGTGAAGGTCAGCGCTTACTTTTTGTTCAAGGAGCTTTGGTATGGGAGCTGGACATAGTAAGTTTTGAAGCTGGACTTGGCCAGAGTGAAGGAATGTGATGGGACGTGTAGCTGAGCAGGAAAGTGCGTAACTCCAGAGTGTGTTGCTTTTCACAGAATATGAGTTAAATGTGGAGACAGCAACAATTTGATGAGCAGGCACCTTTTTGTGACCAATATTTACAGTTGATACAGTTAGTTTAGGTTCAGGAGCTCCGCATGATTGAAAGAGAAATGTGATCATACTTTTAGTTTGAAAGGTAAGCTCATAGTCCTGGTTCGCATGGTGTTGCTATCCTTCAAAGTAAATGTGAAACCCAGGCTATTGTTTCCAGACGAAAATCAATGGAGCTGGGCTCAGTGAGAGAGCAAAAACCTAAAGGCACATCAGCTGAAATGAAGAAGCAAAATACAAATTTGTGTTGTGCAGTTCAAAGCTGCATAAGAAAAGTGATACCCAGCACTGCCTCTTTTGTTCTAGGAAGTTTTGTTTAAGGCAGTGGATCCTGAGGGTCTCTAGGCAAGATTCAACATGCCACTCAGAAGAAACTTCACCTCCTATTTGAAACCCTCAATTAGCACCACAATCCAGGGCCAAGATGAATTCATGTGCCAGGAAAGAAACAGTTGCTGGATCACCCCTTTTCCTGGCAACTTTTGAACTAGACACCACAGCATTGCTCTATGTGTGTTTCTTCTCAGGAAGGAACATCCGAAGCCCAGGGACAAAATTGCAAAAATCCAGCAAAAAGCTCTTTCACAATCAGTGTCAGTTGAGAACATTCTTGCTGGCTTAACGTGTAACTCGCAACAACTGAACTGCATCAAACTCTTTGGCGATATGCATTTTCCTGCAATCTCTCACTCTTGGAGATCCCAAACACCTTCTAAACTTCCATCAGCTGGTCCCATACAAAATGTCCTAGAGCCAAAAGCCAGTGCTGGCCTTCATCTTCCCTTTGAAGTCTGTAAAGCAGACCAAACACACTAGTGATTTGCACCTTCCTTCTCAATTATATTTAGCATCACATTCTCTCAAATTGGCAAAGTCCATCGCTAAACCGAAGAATTTCCAGCTTCAGTTTGGAGGACTGAGAGATGTGCCAGGACAGAAGGTGCTTGCTGACCTTCCCTCTTACCTGTGAAAACTTATACTTGCAGTGCAATCACTTTCACATACCTTCAGCATCACAGATTCCAAGCAGCTATGTCTCACAGAGAAGTAAGTGTCAGGACAGAAGGCCTTCCTAATTTACCCCCTTTTCCTAGCAGCCTTTGAACTGCATGCAACACACTGAAGCTAAGCACCTTCCTTCTGACATATATGTGCCATCACATGTTTCCACTCTCTCAGGTCCCTTTCAAATGTCCAGCATCTGCTCTAGAAGAAAACACCAGTGCTGGTCTGCACCTTCCCCTTGCCGCATACGAGCCGCATAAAACTCACCCATGCGCTGTGTATTTCCTTCTCCGTTAAATATACCATAATATTCTTTGGATCTTGGAGGCTAAAGTTAGATAGGATTATTTCCACTAGGCCTCAGAGAGGAGTATGTGCCAGCACAGGTAGCTTTCTTTCACCTTCCCACCTACAATTGATAATTTGATTTTGGCAGGCAACTGAGTGGCAGCCTTGCTCTCCTTGCAGCCTGTACACTGTGCACACAACCACGGTCCTCTGCAGCTTCATTCTTCGCTTTATGTAAGAGCCATGCTTTCATTCTCCCAGAGTGTGAAATGTCCATCCACTGCTTGCACAGAATGCTGTGCCAGCAGAGAAGCATTCCAGTGCACTGCTTCTGGCAAAACATTCCAGTGCCATGCACTTGCCTTATTAGCATTAAGTGCCATCACATTCTATCAGTCTTGTAGTCTGAATCTAGACAGAAAAGTTTTCAGCTAAGTCTCACACAGATAACTGTGTCAGGACAAGAAGCTTGCTTGGAGCTTGCCCCTTATGGGTGGAAACTCGTATTCACACCACAATAAAGTGGCAATCCTCTATCCTTTACAACCTGCAAACTGCTGTCAGATTATTTTGCTCTGCACATTCCCTCTCTGCTGTAAGTATCATCATGCACTTTCAGCCTTGTAATGACCAAAGATGTGGATATACCTGTCACACAGAAAAATGTGCCAGGACGAAAACAGTTTCTCATCGCCAAGATTCTGGTGGTTTGTTGAAATCTTTGGATATTGAAGGACTAATTCAGCAACCGCTTCTCTCCTGGCCCAGGCTGTTGAAATGCTGCCGTGACAAAGACATACCTAGCTTGTGTTCTGGCACACATTTGTGTATGAAAGGACATTGACATGTTTGGTTTCTGCAAATTTGAAAGTGCATGACCTTACCTGAAGCTGAGCCAAAAATTTCAGAGCAGCAGAGTGTGACTGCGGTTCCTACAATGCAATAGGGAGAGAGGACTCCACTTACGGAATGAGTAATACAAGTTTCCACAAGTAAGTGGCATGGTCCAAGCAAGCTTCTTGGCTTAGCATATTTATCTGTGCTAGATCCACCTGAAAAATGTTCAGTTTTGATTCAGACTACAAGAGAGATAGGATGCGATGGTATGTAGACTGACAAAGAAAGTGCACCGCTACAGGTGTGTTTCAACACACATAGTACGCTGAACTGCTTTTGTGCTGGCACAGTGTTCTGTGAGAGAAGTAGGTGGACATTTTGGACTCTGGGCTAATGAAAAGATGTGATGCTTCAGGAGGCTGAGAACAATCCTGTGGAGCACCATGGTTGTGTGCCCTGTATATAAGATGCAAGAGGAGCGTCACTCAGTTGTCTGCTGAATTCAAGTTATCAATATTAAGTGGGAAGGTCAGTGACAGCTACCTGTGCTGGTACATATTTCCATCTGAGCCCTATATGGAAACAATTCTATTTAGCTTTAGACTCTACGATTCAAATAATATTTTGGCAGAAGATGCTGAGAAAGTAAGTACATAGTGCAGAAGTGTGTTTGGTGTGTCTGACATGCAGCAAATGCAGACCAGCCATGGCTTTTACTTTTTAGAGCCTTTTCTATGAGAGCAGCTGCTGGATGCTTGCAACAGAGCTGTGAGAGTGAAAACGGTGACAGCTCGTACATCTGAGATGGAAAGTACAGAGCCACAGTGTATTATGTGCAGCTTAACAGCTGCTAAGAGAAGGGGGTAATTTAGGAATGCCTTCTGTTCTGACACTTACTTACCTGTGGAGAAGAAGCTGGTTGGATTCTGTTACCCCGAAGGTCCATGAAGGTGCATATTTCCAGGTTTTGTGATGGAGTTTAATGAGTGTGAGTTACATGTTGAACTAGCAAGAGCATCCTCAGCTGACACTGATTGTGAAAGAGCTTTTGGCAGGACTTTTGCAATTCTGTCCCTGGGCTTTGAATGTAACACTACAACTAGCTGAGAAGGAATGCGTGTAGACTAAGACTGAGGTGTGTAGTTGAGATGTTGCAAGGATAAAGGGGTGAATGAATTCATGGTGCTCCCTGACTGTACATACAAAAATTTCTTCACCTCTGGACCTTTCAGGACTGCATGGTAACAGTGCGTCCAACCCACTACAATTGCTTCTTAGAGTCAGTTAAGATGTGAGCATTGGAGGAGGGTAACTGGAGGTTATTTGAAACACTTGGAATGCCAAACAGATTTGAGGATTCTGGCGGTAATCGGGAAGCTGTTTCACTCCATCCACAGGCTGTGCCAGAAGTTCAGGATGGTACTGACTCCCCAAAAAGGGAGATCCAAGCTTTCCCAGTGTATAAGGCTCTCCCAAATTCAGGGGAGCATGACAAACACGAGGTGATTGCTTGGAAGGTTGCCCAGGATCTGCAATCCAAGGTGGCACAACATGGGCTAGGTTCTGCTGAGGTTATGCAGATAATAAGGGTGATAAATACAGATTTACTTGCTCCGTTTGATATCAGACACTGAGGTCAAATTCTATTTCAACCTGTACAATTTACAGTTTTTGAGAAAACCTGGAGAAAGCTGGCCGACAAGGCTGCATTAGGGACTACGCAGCTCCCAGCTGCTGATCCTAGATGGACAGCGGGAACGGATGCTCTTATGGGAACTGGTCCCTTCTCTGATCCCAGCCTACAGGGTACCTTGTCCTCTAGCATCCTGCAGCAAGCTCAACAGGTCAGCATGGCTGCCCTGTTGAAAACCATAGAGTTGTCTGTGCCTAGAAAGCAATATACGGAAATAGTTCAAGGGAAATCAGAGTCATTCCTTTCTTTTGTAGAGAAAGTCGCTGCTTCTCTCAAGAAGCAGGTTGAGGATAACGGGTTAAGGCAGATGTTGTTAAGGCAGTTAGTGAGAGATAACGCAAACGAGGAGTGCAGAAAAATCATAGATGCTTTGCCAGGGGATCCTGAGGTAACAGACATGGTCGAAGCCTGTGCTAAGGTGGGATCTGGGAACCAGAGAAGGTCTGCTTTGGCTGCATTCCTGCAGCCTGTTCACACATCTCCTGATAGTGAACCAAAGCAACCAAAACAGGCGAAAAAACAGAAGTGGCCTAAGCCGAGCCAAAAGGAAAACACACCGATCCCTCACTGCAAGAGGTGTGGCAGGCCAGGGCATTGCTCGGACTATTGTAGATCTCTGACTCATGCCGATGGTCGGCCTTTGTCGGGAAACTTCCTCCGGGGTGCAAGGAGGGGGAATTGCTCTCCAATGCAGTCGCTCCCCCAGAGAGTGGCACAGGTACAGGCACAGGCCTACTCCACCACCCTAGAGACAGCACCCAGGGATCAGACAATTTTGACGTCCACACCGCAGCCGCAGTCGTCTTAGACTCTAGCGGTATTTATAAGGCTCCCTTGGATGCATATGGACCCTTAGCCCAGGGATCCAGTGTGATGCTGGTGGGAAAACCTGACGTTGCCCATCAAGGAATCTTAGTGCACTCAGGAATTATTGACACTGACTTTAAAGGTCAGATTTGCGCTATGGTCTCCACGCAAAAACCCCCTGTAGCTATTCCTGAAAAGACCTGCTTTGCTCAATTAGTGCCTTTTAAGTCTTGTGTCCCCAGGATAGAACAACAAACTCACGAAGATAGCAGCAGTGGATCTATGGGACTTCCGCAGGCCTTCTGGACTGCAGACATGTCTGATCGAAGGCCACAGATGACATGTACTCTGATCCTGCCGAACGCCTGTCCGCCCTGGACTCAGCTTTGAGGTTTGATTGATACGGGTGCTGATGTAACTATCATCTCCTTCTCTGCGTGGCCTCCTTCATGGCCTTTAACCCCAGTAGGATCGGCCATCGCAGGATTAGGAGGAACCACACAGAGCTATTTAAGCGAACAGCCTGTGATGGTGAAGGACTCAGAGGGGCACACAGCTACAATTAGGCCTTATGTTACTACCACTTCCCTTAACCTTCGTGGACGGGACGTGTTGGCAGCTTGAGGCGTACGGATTGGGACAAATTTTTAGCAGGGGTCACTGTGCGCAAGGGTGCACAGTATCCTACACTGCCTTTGCAGTGGTTGATTAACACAGCAATCCGAGTCAGACTCTGCTCAGTTAGTTGAATTAAGGGCTGTTTCTCACAGGAACCTTTGAATTTGGTTACTGAAGCCAACTACAAAAAGCTTTGTATACAATTAATCACCTTACAGTACCACAAAATTCAAATAATCCTGTTGTTCTGAATCATTTTCTCTCATTGCAGTCTGCAGGCGACAGACAACTGCCCTGGGCAAAAGCCTGGGTACGGAATTTACTCACTAACCAGTGGCAAGGCCCGCATGAGCTTATCGTTTGGGGTCGTGGGTATGCTTGTGTTTCCACAGATACTGGGGTACGGTGGCTACCTTCAAAATGCGTTCGCCCTGACCTACGGCAGCAGAGGCAGAACAGGCAACCTCCAAATGATGACCAGAACGCCAACCATCCAAATGGCAACCAGAATGTCGATCATCAGCCTAATGACTCTTCTGATGATGACCAAGATGTCAACCATCAGGCAGATGGTCCTTCTACAAGCAGAGACTGGGATGGTCCTTCCACAAGCCGAGACTGAACTTTAAATTTCTTGTTATGGAGTCAGATAGTTAAAGCCTTAAGGACATATTTAGAATTAATAACTGATGTAAATTTCTATTTAGGATTAATAGTAGAGTTGTTATCTTATCAAAAAAAATGGGGGAATTGCAGATACAAAAATGCTGCTAGCGAGGATTTTCTTGCTATTTTCTAAGTCTGTGAGAGACTTTTCTCTCTCACAGAAGAGGTAGCAGAGTATGTAAACAACCAAGCCACCTGCAACCTTGAAAAGTCTTGTTTATGGTATAGTAGAAAAATATATTGACAATGGATGTTTTAGGATTTTAGCCAATCACCCCAAGAGGTGGCTGATCCTTTGTCCAATTAGACTATGAAGAAAAAAGTCTATAAAAGAATTTGTAAAATAATTAAATGAATCAATCTTGCTGCACAATTCCTGCCTGCTGGATCTTCTCTCCTCCTCCTCCCTATGGCTGCAGGACACAGTGATATACCGTAGGACCCAGGCCTGCAGTAATACCTGACTGCAGTGCTAATCACAGGTTTCAAATGGAAGGTGAAGTTTCTTCAAAGATGCATGTGGAATCCTTTCAGTCTTGTCTAGAAACTTCAGAATCCACTGCCTTAAACAAGAAGTCCTAAAACAAAAGAGAGAGTGCTGGGAATTACTTTTCCTGTGGAGCTTTAAACTGCACAATACACATTTTTTATGATGTTTCTTTTTTTTTTTTTCAACCACCTGCACCTTTACATTTTTGCTCTCTAGCTGAGCCCAGCTCCATAATTTTAGTCAGGAAAAAACAGAAAAGAAAGCAGTTACTGGATTTAGCATTCACTTTGAAGAATATCAACACCACCATGAGAAAAGGGGCTAGGAGCTTTTCTTTCAAATAAATGCACTATCACCTTCTTTCTTTCAATCATGCAGTTGCATGCTGCTGTCTTTTAATTTACTGTTCAGCTTCAGGTAACCTCATGGACTTTCAATTTTGCAAAGACCAACGTATTAATATACTTTTGTGCACAAAGATGTGCCAGAACAGAAGCAGTTGCTCAGTATGTCTTTGTCACAGCAGCATTTAAACAACAGACAATTCACACTGGGGTATTCACCTTCCTTCTTAGCTAGATGTACTCTCACATTTTTCACTCTTGCTGAGCCTAACTGTAGAACTAAAATATCCAGGAGCTGCTGCCATAAGAATGGACTAGGAACAAAATCTCAGCACTGGCCTGCCTATTTCCCTTGCAGCCTAAAACCCACAAAAACCACTGCTGTTATTTAGTTTTCTTATCAGCAATCACATCACATTCAATTGCGCAGATTCTGAAGCTAAACTGAATAGATTTTAGCTAGACCTAACATAGGAAAATGTGCTTGCACAGAAAGCTTTTACTGACTTTCCCCATTACAATTGCTAACTTTCACTCAGAGGGCATTCAAGTGGCACTCACTGATTTCTTGCAGTCTGTAAATGGCACACACCCAATGTTGTTCTGCAAGTTCAAACTCAGCCAGCTGAGTACCATCCTGTGATTTTAGTCACCTAAAGTGTCCATTTCACTAGGATAAAAACACTTCAGGAGAGAAGCACTTACTGGTGTGAAAGTGATGGTTCAATGAATACCAGTTTTAACAGGTAAGAGGGAAGGTCGACAAATGCTTTCTCTCCTGGCACATTTATCAGTTCAAACTGCTGCTGAAAACCCTTTGGTTTAACAGTGGACTCTGTAACATGTGATGCTATATATAGTTGAGAAGGAATGTGCGAATCACTAGTTTGTTTGGTCTAGTTTATAGACTGCAAGGGGAAGATGAAGGCAGGACTGGGTTTTGGTTCTCGGACTTTTTCTTTGGAGACAGCTGCTTCCCCTCTGTCTTGGTTTGAAAGACAGGTGTCTGCTAAGGAAGGCAGAAGCCTCCCTTGGAATGGCAGATGCAACACCCTTCCCTCCGAGTTATTATAATTTTGAAATCAAGGGCTTTTAGGCAAAGATGTGGGAAATAGGAATAACAGTTCTTTACTATTCTATATGTGTATAACCAGTCAAACAAACAACAGTAACTATGGCAGTAACAGCAAACAATCACAAACCCAGTGCCAGCCTTCTCGGCTGTCAGGCCCTTTCCCCTCGGATGCAGTTCCGCTCGCAGCCGGCAGGGGCGCTGGCGGCTCCCGGTGAGCAGGGCAGGTGCGATGGTTCCCCCGCGGCTGCAGGGGGTGCTCCGGAGTGAGCTCAGGGATCACGCAGCACTGGTGCCCTGGGATCCCGGGAAGGGAAGGAACAAAGAAGCTTCAAAAACCGCTGGGCAGCCGATCCCGGTGTCCGGCCGGACTCTCGGGAACAGCAGGCTTGAACGGCAGGCTGGAATGGCAGGCTGGAACGGCAGGGATGAACACAAATCCCAGGTGGCAGATGCAATGTATCCAAATGGGGAACCTCCCGGAGGTCTGGGCAGGCAGAGTGAGCACGGCTACAACATAGCGAAGGCTCGAAGCAACAGCAGGGCAGGGTGGCCACAGCTCGGCTCCGAGTGGGGCAGGGAAGGCGGGCTTGGGATCCCGGGGCTTCTCCAGCAGAAAGGAAAAGCAGCTGAAGAAAGCAGCTTCCCTCTCTGTCCGAACGCCGGAGACCGAACTGCCCACACACCCAGGTGAAACAGAAAAAAGCAGCCAGCTCTTTTGTTTTCCTTAACTATCCGGCCATTTGTCCCCCTGGCTACATGTATGGGCAAAATTCCTTTAACAGGAAAAAAAAAGAAAACAAAAACAGGAGAGCTCCTAAAACCCCAACACATTCAAACCTTTCAAACCACCTAAATGAGGTCATGTTCAATAAAAGTTACAGTTCAGGGCTGGTGGGAAGGAAAGAATGGCACCACGACTTTTCATGTCAAATCCAGAAGGGAAGGGACGGCTATTGTGGCACAATCTCACCTAGCCAATGGCACAAGGCTGGGAAGGTCTTTTCATGCAGTTGTTTTGCTTCAGTAAGGGAGGGAGGGAGGCAAGGAGGGAGGGATGGCGGGAGGAAAGAAGGAAGGGCAAAAGGAAAGGCAGCAGGAAGGAAGGGGGGAAGGAAGGAAGGGTGAAAGGGTGGGAGGGAGGAAGGAAGGAATTCGGAAGGAAGGAAGGAATGAAGGAAGGAATTCGGAAGGAAGGAATTCGGAAGGAAGGAAGGAAGGAAGGAAGGAAGGAAGGAAGGAAGGAAGGAAGGAAGGAAGGAAGGAAGGAAGGAATTCGGAAGGAATTCGGAAGGAAGGAAGGAATTCGGAAGGAATTCGGAAGGAATTCGGAAGGAAGGAATTCGGAAGGAAGGAATTCGGAAGGAAGGAATTCGGAAGGAAGGAATTCGGAAGGAAGGAATTCGGAAGGAAGGAAGGAAGGAAGGAAGGAAGGAAGGAAGGAAGGAAGGAAGGAAGGAAGGAAGGAAGGAAGGAAGGAAGGAAGGAAGGAAGGAAGGAAGGAAGGAAGGAAGGAAGGAAGGAAGGAAGGAAGGAAGGAAGGAAGGAAGGAAGGAAGGAAGGAAGGAAGGAAGGGAGGGAGGGAGGGACTGGTGGTTGTGGCATCACAAGGTGTGGGGCTGGGTGTGGTGTGCTCTAGAGCCTCATATATCACATGGGGCAGTCCTGGCTGTGAGGCACTCTGCTGCCTGTGACATCAAAAGGGGCAGGGCTGTCTGTGATAAACTCTGGTCCCTGTGACATTACAAAGGGCAAGACCGGTTGTTATGCACTCTGCTTCCTGTGGCATCACAAGGGGTTGGACTGGATGTGATAAACTCTGGTGCGTGTGACATCACTAGAGGAAGGGCTGGCCCTGATGCACTCTTATGCCTGTGATATCACAAGGGGATGGACTGGTTGTGATGAGATCTGCTGCCTGTGACATCACAAGGAGAGGAGCTCTCATGCCTTTTCACATCACAAGTGGCCTAACTGGATGTGATAATGCGATACACTCTGGTGCCTGTGATGTCACAAGGAGTGGGGATTGCTGTGATGCACTCTGGTGCCTATGACATCACAAGAGGCCTGATTTATGCACTCTGTTTCTGTGACATCACAATGTGGCAGGGTGGGCCATGATGCACTCTAGTGACTGGGAAATCAGAAAGGACAGGGGTGGCTGTGATCTGCTCTGGTGCCTGTGAAATCCCAAGGGGAGGGACTTCTTGTGGAGATCTGCTGCCTGTGACATCTCAAGGGGCAGGGCTGGTTGTGATATACTCTGCTGCTTCTTACATCACAAGGGGCACGGCTGCCTGTTAAGCGCTCTCAGGCCTGTGACATCACAATGGGCTGAGCTGGCTGTGTTGCAGTCTGGTGCTCTGACATGACAATAGGCAGGGTTGGTTCTGATGCACTCTCTTCCCTGGAATGTCACAAGGGACAGAGCTGGCTCTTATGCTCTCTGGCTCCTGTGACATTACAAAGGGAGGGACTGGCTGTGATGCACTCTGATGCCTATGAAATCAGAAGAGGATTGGATGTGATAAGCTCTGGTGCCTGTGACATTGCAACAGCTGGGGCTGGCTGTGAAGCAATATACTGCCTTTGACCTCACCAAGAGCAGGGCTGGCTGTGATGTGCTCTGCTGCCTTTGAAATTACAAAAATGGGGCTGGCTGTGATTCACTCTGGTGCCTGTGACATCATAGCCACATCACAGGTGGCAGGGCTGGCTGTGATGCCATGTTGTGGCTGTGACTTCACATGGGGAGGGTCCACATGTGATGCCATCTGGTACCTTTGATATCAGAAGGGGCAGGGCTGGCTTTAATAGGAACTCCTGCCTGTGATATCACAATGGGCAGGGCAGGATGTGAGACTCTCTGCTGTCTGTGACATGACAAGGAGCGACACTGAGTGTGAGGAGCTCTGGTGCCTATGGCTTCCCATGGGGCAAGGCTGCCTGTGATCTCCTCTGGTGCCTGTGACATTACAAGAGGTGGGGATTGCATGATGCCCTGTACTGCCTGTGATACAAGGGCAGGGCTGGATATTATAAGCTGTGGTGCCTGTGACATCACATGGGGTGGGGTGATCTGTGATGTGCTGTGGTGCCAATGAAATCCCAGGCGAAGCAGCTGTCTGTCAGGCACTCTTCCGCCTCTGACACTGTAAGGGGTATGGCTCAACCTGATGCCCTCTGGTGCCTGTGACAAGTGTCAGTGCTGGCTGTAATGCACTCTGGTGCCTGTGACATCACAAGAAGTGGATCTGGCTGTGATGCACTCTAGAGCCTGTAACATCAAAAGGTGTGCACCTGGCTGTGATACACTCTGCTGATCCTGACATCAGAAGGGGCATAATTGCCCTTTAAGCACTCTGGTTCCTATGACATCACAATGGGTGGGGCTGATTCTGATTTCACTCTCTTTCTTGGAACATCACAAGGGGCAGAGCTGGCTCTGATGCGCTCTGGTGCCTGTGACATCACAAGGGGCTGGGTTGCATGTGAAGCACTCTGGTGCCCGTGGCATCTCAAGAAGCAGAGTTGTCTGTGATGCGCATTGGTGCCTGTGATATCACAAGGGGTGGGACTGGGTGAAAAGCAGTATGATGCATGTGACATCACAAGGGACTAGAGGGCATATAAAGCCAGTGACATCAGATGGGGAGGGGCGGGTTGTGGTGCACTCTGGTGACTCGGACATCACAAAGGGCAGGGCTAGCTGTAATGTGCTCTGGTTCCTGTGACCTCCACAGTGGCAGAACTGGCTGTGATACTATGTGGTGCCTGCCACGTCAAATGGGGTAGTGATGCCCTTAATATGTTTGACATCACAAGGTGGTGGGTGTGCCTTAGTTCCAGTCTTATGTCTGTGACATCACAAGAGGTCAGTCTGGCTGTAATACGCTCTGGTGCCTGTGATATCACAAAGAGCGGAGCTAGCTTTGATGCTCTCAGGTGCCTGTGACATCACAAGTGGCATGGTTGGCTGTGATGCCCTCTGGTGCCTGTGACATCAAAGGGGGTGGGACTGGCTGTGATTGTGGGAGCAGCTGGACTGGAAGCATGGGTCTGCTGGATGATTAAAGAAAAATGACTAAATTAATTATAATTGTATCTTTTGTACAGATCATGACCAGCTGAATAAGATGTTTCTAAGGGAGTTTGTGTCCTTGGGCTGGAAGATCACCATTAAGGAATGTTATGTGTGTGCCAACTTGGAAGACCAGTTGGCGTGTGGATGGGCATGAACGTATGATATCTTATTTGGCTGCATAGTCGGATCTGCCTGTGTAACCTTATCAAAGAGCTAATCAAGAAAGTAAAGTTAGTTAGTGTTGCATCCAATACTGACTCGAGCTTTCTCAGTTGTGCTAAATGGTGCTCTGCGTGAGGACTACTTGGAATCTGGTGGTGACCCTCTAATCCAGCGGTGAAACTAAGTGGCCACAGCCTTCAATCAGAAGGCCAACAATAACCCCTGTTGAATGGGTGAGTTGTGGGATTAGAGCAGTAATGTGGGGCAGTCTGCCTTGCAAGAACATAAGCTTTACTTACCTATTTTGCAATGGCTTTTGCAACCTCCTTGCTATATACTTCCAGATGCTAATTGTTCAGCTGTTAATGTGGATTCAGGAACATTGTACTTGGTTCCCAAGGAGGAACCAAGTCCCCTCCAAGGAGGGGACATTTGATGGTAATGTTTGGAAAAAAGTGGGGGAGGAGTTACAAAAAGAGATTTAAAATTTGCTGTGCTGGATGAACTGTTTGCCACCTGGTACATTGTATATACTGCTTTAACTGCCTTACAACCTGGAGAAAAATTTTAAAATTTCAAACCTCAAGGGCTACAGAAAATACTTATAGTGAAATTAATGAAGGTCAGGATTTAATGCCATCAGAAGATTGTGGGGATGATGATAATCCTACAAACTCAGGTCCAGTTGCTCCTGAAAAGGAACCAGATTTTTGTCCCTTGCTGACTCGGGTTAAGACTATAGGTGCTGTTACTCCTGGTGCTGCTTTGTTTTTGCATGCCTCAATCCATCCTCCTGTTTCTCCATCAACATCTCTGTTTCCTGATACGCCCATACCAAATGAATCCCTCATGCAAAAAATTTGCTCTGTGGCTATTGAGCAGGGTGATAGCAAAGCTTTACATGCTCCTCCTGTGATATATAGACCTTGACGTCCCGTGGAGTGGGATTCGATTCCTTACAATATGATTAAGGAGATGAAAAAGTTGATATGGGAGAACAGGCCTCAAAATGCATTCACAGTGAACCTATTGGAGGCTATCAGTGATTCTCATGTGATGACTCCATATGACTAGAAAATAGTGCTTACCAGAGGTAGTACGGCAAATGGAATATCATGATCTGGTAACTGAACAGTCCTTGGAAAATTTAACACAGGGGAATGGTATTCAACCTCAACATTAAGAAGGTACAGGGCAGTTTTTAACTCCCCAGGCACAGGCTGGTATGCAAAGGGAGGTGTTTAATCAGGCAGTGTGACCAACTCTCATGGCCCTACGCTGAGTTCCTTAGGCAGGGCAAAAGCAGTACTCTTTTGTGTTGATACAACAGGGTCCACAAGAATCTTATGTTACATTTATTGACAGATTACAAACTGCAATAGCTAGGCAAATCAGAAATGCAGAAGCTGCAAAAGTCTTATTGTTTCAATTGGCTTATGAAAATGCAAATTCCGATTGTCAGGCAGCTTTAGCTGCCATGAAGGGTAATGTAGGAACCCAGAGTGCCGAGGATATTTCTCTGCCTGTTTTTAAGGGTTTTTACCCCCCTGGACAACACTGGTATAGCTTTAAACCTTGGAAAAAATTACCAACAGTCAGACAACAACTAGAAAATACAGTGGTGTGAATTAGGTTATAGACTACTATGTAAGATTGTCACAGGGTGAAAAATTTAGAGGTTTTAGGCTTCTCTTTATAGTAAATAGATAGGAGTAAAAATATCAAAATGGAGGATTGTTGTTGTTCTCTAGACCTTCTTCTCCTTCTTCTACTACTCCATATTCTGCAGTAAAAGTAGTTTGGATTGATTGGATAGAAAATTCCGCAGTTCCTAGTCATGTCACTGAATAATTGGTAGGAAAGTAAAAATAATGTACGTTTTTAGTAACTATTGGTTAAAATATCTTTAAAAGGCTGTGTAAATCTTGATAATTGCTCTCTCTCGCTCTCACTCCTACTTTTCCTCCTTCTATGCTGTACCTGGGTCACGCTAGTGGCTCAGTTCCTCTGAAAGACTTAATAAACAACTATCTAGAAGCATTGAAACTACAGAAGACGTCTCGCTTTATCTTTTAAACTCCTTGCAAGGGCTTTCAGCAAATTCTCTCCCATCAAGAGAGACTCGATTTATGGCACGGTAAAGTGTTGAGGTAAAGCAACTGAATTGGGGAGTATGTTAAGATCCGTCAGAATGTTGGCACTGAAACTCATAGAGCGAATGTTCTTGTGTCCTGGGTTGCAGTGTATTCTATTACCATCCTCAGGAGCTGTTGAAACCAGGTGGGGCAGTGTTTCCTTGCCTCCTCCCCCCAGACTATCTTTCTGTTAATGGCCCATCATTGTCCTGCCGCATGACTCAGAGATAACTCCCTCCGGACTATCTTCTGTTAATGAGCCTAATCAACACTTTGCTTCATGACTCATTACCCCCTTGTGAGATGCTCCACCCAGAGGGAGGAACCAAGCATCCCATCGTGGATATAATCTGGGACTCTGACCACCACAGACAACCCTTCCCACTGGATTTCCAGAGGACAGGAGCTACACAGCCACCACTGGACTTTCTGAGGAAGAGCAGACCCCTTTACTACAGGATCACTGCTTCAGAGGACTGCAGCCACCATTCTACCAGACTGCTACCACCACCCTGCCTAACAGGGACTCAGGTTGTATTTTGACTCTGTCAGTTTGAACCAGTGCTTTCTTTTACATTTTTTCCCTTTTCTTTAATTTCCATTAAATTGTTATTCTGACTTGGTGCCTCCCACTGGTTTGTTTCCAAACTAGTACAGCTTGCTATGACACTTGCTCAACAATGGACCTTGAAATCAATCTGGTAAATGTTTTAACTGCGGGCAAAAAGGGCATTTTAGCAAAACATGTTCTGAGAAAAGGAGGACTAAACAAAAAAGAAGTTCTTTACAATTATATCCCCAATGTTGGAAGGAATATCATTGGAATAATCAGTGTTGCTCAGGGTATAATAATCAAGGCAACCCCTAGCAGGGAAGCTTCTGGAGGGGCTTGAGAGCTGGTGCCCCTCAAACCAACAGGGTCAATGTGGTTGGTCAACCTCAAATGCAGCTACAGCCATGGCCAGCTCAAAACGTACTATGACCTTATCCCAACCACAGCAGGCAGCACCAGTCTTGACTTGGCCACCTTTGATGAGATCTTAATTGTGGGACCAAACACTATTTTACTGGGGACAAACATATATGGACCTTTACCAAGGAAACCCGTTGGGTTGTTAATTGGTCAATCCAGTGTTACAAAACGTGGAATTTTGGTCCTACCAGGAATTATTGATTCAGGTCATGAAGGGGGAATTAAACTCATGATAATTGCTAATAAAACACTGTGTAAAATTTTGAGAAATGAACGTCTTGTACAATTAATATCACTCCCCTATTGGGTCCCCTCAAGCTCCAGAAAACGGGAGGGGAATAGGAGGATTTAGTAGCTCTGGAGTGCCGCAAGTTATGTGGGCATAGGAAATAGAGCAGCAACAACTTTTTCTTACATTAACAATTAAAACCAAAAAATTTAAAGGCTTACTGGATACTGGTGCTGATGTCTCTATAACAGCACAGAAGGATTGGCCTAAGGGGTGGTCTCTTGAACCAGCGTGTCTTGGTTTTGAAAGACAGGTGTCTGCTAAGGAAGGCAGAAGCCTCTCTTGAAGTGACAGATATAACCCCTTTCCCTCTGAGTTATTATAATTTTGAAATCAAGGGCCTTTAGGCAAAGATGTGGGAAATAGGAATAACAGTTCTTCTTTACTATATATATATATATATATAACCAGTCAAACAAAACAACAATAACTATGGCAGTAACAGCAAACACAAACCCAGTCCCAGCCTTCTCGGCTGTTGGGCTATTTCCCCTCGGGTGCAGTTCTGCTCGCAGCGGGCAGGGGCGCTGGCGGCTCCCGGTGAGCAGGGCAGGTGCGATGGTTCCCCCGCGGCTGCAGGGGGCGCTGCGGAGCGAGCTCGGGGAGCACGCGGCACTGGTGCCCTGGGATCCCGGGAGGGATGGAACAAAGGCGCTTCACAAACCCCTGGGCAGCCGATCCCGGACTCTCGGGAACAGCAGGCTGGAACGGCAGGCGGGAGCGGCAGGCTGGAGTGGCAGGCACAAACACAAATCCCAGGTGGCAGATGAGATGTATCCAAAAGGGGAGCCCCCCGGAGGTCCAGGCAGGCAGGGCGAGCACGGCTACAGCGCAGCGAAAGCTCGAAGCAGCAGCGGGACAGGGCGGCCACAGCCTGGCCTCCAGCAGGGCAGGGAAAGCGGCTTTTGGGATCCCGGCGTTGTTTCCAGCAGAAAGAAAAACGGCCGAAAAAAAGGAACCAGCAGCTCCTTTCTCTCCAGCTTCTCTCTCCAGACGCTGAGAGCGAACTGAACCCACACCCAGGTGAAACAAAAGAGTGGCCAGGCCCGCCCCACCCCTCTCTTTTGTCTTTCTTAAGTACAGCTATTTGTCCCCTAGCAACATGCATATGGGAAAAAATTCCTTTGACAGGAAAAAAACTAAGACTAAACTAAAACCCCAACATTATCCACCCCGAATTTTTTCCCATACTAACATGTTACATGAAACTTAACCTTTTTAACCATATAAATCCATGCATCACCCAAATTATATACAAATATACATGCTGATACTGATACAAGTACAGAGCCATGGGTAGTTCACCCTAAAACAAGATCCCCTTGAGGTAAGCATCGGATCTCTCCATCCCTTTACATCACCCACCCGGTGCAACCTGGTCCCTGAGCAAAAACGACCCCACGGATGGGTTTGTCTTTGCTCAAGGCAGACTTTACCCAAACAGTTTTTCCAAGCATACCTCTCATGTGCACCACTGGAACCTTATCCCTGTCTGTTGTTTGTAGGGGTTCGGATTGGGCAGGGCCTGCTCGGCTGGTGGAGTTAGTGTTAACTAACCAGGTGGCTCTTGCTAAATGCACCTCCCAGTTTTTGAAAGTCCCCCCACCCAGTGCCTTCAAGGTGGTTTTAAGCAGTCCATTACACCGCTCAACCTTCCCAGCTGCTAGTGCATGGTAAGGGATGTGGTACACCCACTCAATGCCATGTTCTCTAGCCCAGGTGTTTATAAGGCTGTTCTTGAAATGAGTCCCATTGTCAGACTCGATTCTCTCAGGGGTGCCATGCCTCCAAAGGACTTGCTTTTCCAGGCCCAGGATGGTGTTACGGGCTGTAGTGTGAGGCACAGGGTAGGTCTCCAGCCATCCAGTGGTGGCTTCTACCATTGTGAGCACATAGCGCTTGCCTCGGCGGGTTTGAGGCAGTGTGATGTAATCAATCTGCCAGGCCTCCCCATACTTGTATTTGGACCATCTCCCACCATACCACAGAGGCTTCACCCGCTTGGCCTGCTTGATCGCAGCGCATGTCTCACAATCATGGATGACCTGGGAGATACTGTCCATGGTTAGATCCACCCCTCGGTCTCGTGCCCACTTATAGGTGGCATCTCTGCCCTGATGACCTGAGGCATCATGGGCCCATCGAGCTAGGAACAGCTCTCCTTTATGTTGCCAATCCAAGTCTATCTGGGACACCTCTATTTTCGCAGCCCGATCTACCTCTTTGTTGTTATGATGTTCTTCATTAGCCTGGCTCTTGGGGATGTGAGCATCTACATGACGGACCTTCACGGATAGCTTCTCTACCTGAGTGGCAATGTCTTTCCACTCCTCAGCAGCCCAGATTGGTTTTCCTCTGCGCTGCCAGTTTGCCTTATTCCACCTTTCCAGCCAACCCCACAGAGCATTGGCTACCATCCATGAATCAGTGTAGAGGTAGAGCTTTGGCCACTTCTCTCTTTCAGCTATGTCCAGAGCTAATTGGACAGCTTTGAGCTCAGCAAATTGGCTCGATCCACCTTCTCCTTCAGTAGCCTGTGCAACTTGTCGTGTGGGGCTCCATACAGCGGCTTTCCATTTCCGGCTAGCACCTACAATTCGGCAGGAACCATCAGTGAAGAGGGCGTATTGTCTTTCACTCTCTGGTAGCTCGTTATATGGTGGGGCTTCTTCGGCACGTGTCACCTGCTCCTCTTCTTCTTCAGAAGATAACCCAAAAGTCTCACCTTCCGGCCAGTTCGTAATTATTTCCAAGATCCCAGGGCAACTTGGGTTTCCAATTCGGGCGCGCTGCGTGATGAGGACGATCCATTTGCTCCAAGTAGCGTCAGTGGCGTGATGCGTGGAGGGAACCTTTCCTTTGAACATCCACCCTAGCACCGGTAGTCGGGGTGCCAGGAGGAGTTGTGCCTCTGTGCCGATTACTTCTGAGGCAGCCTGGACTCCTTCATAAGCTGCCAGGATTTCCTTCTCTGTGGGAGTGTAGTTGGCTTCAGATCCTCTGTAGCTTCGGCTCCAGAATCCCAGTGGTCGGCCACGAGTCTCACCAGGCACCTTCTGCCAGAGGCTCCAGGACAGACCATTGTTCCCGGCTGCAGAGTAGAGCACGTTCTTCACCTCTGGTCCTGTCCTGACTGGGCCAAGGGCTACGGTGTAAGCGATTTCCTGCTTGATCTGGGTGAAGGCTTGCTGCTGTTCAGGGCCCCAGTGGAAATCGTTCTTCTTGCGGGTAGCCAGGTAGAGAGGACTCACAATCTGGCTGTACTCGGGAATGTGCATCCTCCAGAAACCTATGGCACCTAGGAAAGCTTGTGTTTCCTTCTTGTTGGTCGGTGGAGACATTGCGGTGATCTTATTGATGACCTCAGTGGGAATCTGACGTCGTCCATCTTGCCACTTTACTCCCAGGAACTGGATCTCTCGGGCAGGTCCCTTGACCTTGCTCTTCTTGATGGCAAAACCAGCTTGCAGGAGAATTTGAATTATTCTCTCTCCTTTCTCAAACACCTTGGTTGCGGTGTTCCCCCACACAATGATGTCATCAATGTACTGCAGATGTTCTGGGAAAGGGCCTCACCCTTTTCTGGTGCAGCCTGGATCAGTTCATGGCAGATGGTGGGACTGTGCTTCCACCCCTGGGGCAGTCGGTTCCAGGTGTACTGCATGCCCCTCCAGGTGAAGGCTAACTGAGGCCTGCACTCTGCTGCCAGAGGAATGGAGAAGAATGCATTGGCAATGTCAATAGTGGTGTACCACTTCACTGCTTTCGACTCCAGCTCGTACTGGAGCTCCAACATGTCCGGCACAGCAGCGCTCAGCAGTGGAGTCACTTCATTCAGGGCACGATATTCCACAGTCAAATCTCCATTCCCTGTCAGACTTGCGCACAGGCCAGATGGGGCTGTTGAAGGGTGAGTGGGTCTTACTGACCACCCCTTGACTCTCCAGCTCGTGGATCATCTTGTGGATGGGGATCACAGAATCTCGATTTGTCCGATACTGCCGGTGGTGCACTGTCGAGGTGGCAATTGGCACTCGTTGCTCTTCCACTTTCAGGAGCCCAACTGCAGAAGGATTCTCTGATAGTCCAGGCAGGGTGTTCAATTGCCTAATGCCCTCTGCCTCCACAGCAGCAATCCCAAATGCCCACCTGAGTCCTTTTGGGTCTTTGTAATAGCCATTCCGGAGGAAGTCTATGCCCAGAATACACGGGGCCTCTGGGCGGGTCACAATCGGATGCTTTTGCCACTCCTTCCCAGTCAGGCTCACCTCAGCTTCCAAAACGGTCAACTGCTGTGATTCCCCGGTCACCCCAGCCATGGATACAGGTTCTGCCCCCACATGTCCCGATGGCATTAAAGTACACTGTGCCCCAGTATCAACCAATGCATCATATTTTTGTGGCTCTGATGTGCCAGGCCATTGAATCCACACCGTCCAGAAAACCCGGTTCTCCCGTGCCTCTTCCTGGCTAGAGGCAGGGCCCCTCTAGCCCTGGTTATCATTCTTTCCCTGGGCGTACATGCTCGAGGTACCTTCAAGGGGATCCGACATATCATCTTCCCTTCTGTAATACCTGGCAGCTTGGTCACGGGAGGCTGAGGCTACTTTCACCTTAGCGGAACCCCCTCGGTTAGTGCCTCCCTCCTTGAGTTCACGCACCCGCGCTGCCAGGACAGAGGTGGGTTTCCCATCCCACCTTCTCATGTCTTCCCCATGCTCACACAGGAAAAACCACAGCTCAGCTTGTGGGGTGTACCCTCTCTCCAGCAGGGGGACGACGGGCTCTGACTTGGGGGCCTGTGACTCACACTGGTGCCACACTGACCTTCCTCATCTCCTCCCTCATCTCCTCCCTCATTTCCTTCATCTCCTCTTTGAGGTCCTGGACCACAGCAGAGACATGAGCTTTCAGCGGGCCATTGACCATACTGTCATAATTCCTGAGCTTGTTGGCAACAGAGCCCACTGTTTCTCGGGTATTGTCAGCATCAATCGTCGCAATGAAGGTGGTGTATTGCGATGGCCCTAGCCTTGCCAGGTTCCACATCATCTGTCCTGTGCACCTGACTTTATCAGGGTCATTATCATGCTGTCCATCCCTCCCAAAGAGTACCTCTAATACTGCCACCTCTCTTAGCTGTTGGATCCCTTCCTCAAGTGTCTTCCACTGCATTCTATGATGGTACTCCTGCATTCTTTCTTTGTGAATGAGCCTTTCTCTCACACTCCTTAAGAGCCGCTCCCAGAGAGAAAGGGGCCCTGGCTCCCTCACAAATATCTGGTCCACACCTGGGTCCTGGGTCAACGATCCCAGATACCTTGCCTCACCACTATCCAGTTGCACACTTGTGCCCATAAGGTCCCAAACCCGAAGCAGCCAGGTGGTATAAGGCTCACACCCCCTTCGCACAATGTCGTTTCTCATAGCACGGAGACTGTCGTGCGACAGGGACTCAGTGATGATTTCTGGCTCTGGCTCTCCTGCTGGTTGTGAGGGCCCTGGCTGCCCATCATCATTAACTGGTTGTACTGATTTGGTCTTCCACTTCCTCCTTTGCACAGGGGCGACTGCTGCTGGCTGTGGTTGTCCTTGTGGTTCAGCTGAAGCCTGGATGGTTGTAACATCCGTGGGTTCCACTGCTGCACCATCGGACTCACCCTCTTTGGGGCAGGGAGAGGGTTTTTCACTAGCTGAGGAGGTGTATTCCCTTAGCAATTGGCATATCTCCTGGCGCACCTGGCCCATCTCCTGGCACATCTCCTGGCGCACCTGGCCCATCTCCTGGCATATCCCCTGGCGCACCTGGCCCATCTCCTGGCATATCCCCGGGTGCACCTGGCCCATCTCTTGGCACATCCCCTGGCGCACCTGGCCCATCTCCTGGCATATCCCCGGGCGCACCTGGCCCATCTCCTGGCACATCCCCTGGCGCACCTGGCCCATCTCCTGGCACATCTTCTGCATCCCTTTTGCCAGTACCCCCACCCAGTTTGGGTAGTCCATTTCTGAGGTGGACTGTTGGGCGGTATCAGGCTGTGGGGCAGGGGCTCTAGTGTCTGGGGCTGTGTCAGGTTCTGGGGCAGGATCGGGCTCTGGGGTAGGATCTCTAGTGTCTGGGGCCGTGTCAGGTTCTGGGGCAGGATCAGGCTCTGGAGTAGGATCTCTAGTCTCTGGGGCTGGTGTCGGGGTAGTCATCCAAGCCAATCTCAACTTACCCTTGAGTGCTAAATAGAGTAGGCCTGCCAGCAGCAGATGGTTAGTATTCAGAGGGAATTTAAACCCTTCGAAAATTGATGGGGTGGGCCCAAAGAACTGGTTGAGGGGTTGGGGGAAAACTTCCCCTGGTGTCATTTCCTCACAGAAGGTACCATTGTTAACATAACCCCAAAAACATGTGCTCAGTGTGTGATAGCCGTTTATCCATGTGCCCACATTCCGGAGAAAGTTAAAAACCCATGAATTCCTCACCTTCTCGACCCATAACGCAAGCTGGATAACAGCAATGGTAGCCTTAGTCAGAGGACCCATATTCAAGTAAGGAGCTGCAAAGGGGAAGAATATAGCCACGGCCACATGCCACCCGAACCAGGGTAAACTAGACCACATAGTGCTGCCTAACAAGGTTCCTATATCCAGCACACAAAATTAAGTTATCCAGGAACTGTTATTCCTTTTTCACCCCTCTCTCTTAATGCCTTCGTGCCCCACATTGGGTGCCAAGATCTGTCTCGGTTTTGAAAGACAGGTGTCTGCTAAGGAAGGCAGAAGCCTCCCTTGAAGTGGCAGATATAACCCCTTTCCCTCTGAGTTATTATATTTTGAAATCAAGGGCCTTTAGGCAAAGATGTGGGAAATAGGAATAACAGTTCTTCTTTACTATATATATATATATATATAACCAGTCAAACAAAACAACAATAACTATGGCAGTAACAGCAAACACAAACCCAGTGTCAGCCTTCTCGGCTGTTGGGCCCTTTCCCCTCGGGTGCAGTTCTGCTTGCAGCCGGCAGGGGCGCCGGCGGCTCCCGGTGAGCAGGGCAGGTGCGATGGTTCCCCCGCGGCTGCAGGGGGCGCTCCAGAGCGAGCTCGGGGAGCACGCGGCACCGGTGCCCTGGGATCCCGGGGAGGGATGGAACAAAGGCTTCACAAACCCCTGGGCAGCCGATCCCGGACTCTCGGGAACAGCAGGCTGGAACGGCAGGCTGGAGCGGCAGGCTGGAATGGCAGGCTAGAACAGCAGGCTGGAACGGCAGGCACAAACACAAATCCCAGGTGGCAGATGAGATGTATCCAAAAGGGGAATCCCCTGTAAGTCCAGGCAGGCAGGGAGAGCACGGCTACAGCACAGCGAAAGCTCGAAGCAGCAGCGGGGCAGGGCGGCCACAGCCTGGCCTCCAGCAGGGCAGGGAAAGCGGCTTTTGGGATCCCGGCGTTGTTTCCAGCAGAAAGAAAAACGGCCGAAAAAAAGGAACCAGCAGCTCCTTTCTCTCCAGCTTCTTGCTCCAGACGCTGAGAGCGAACTGAACCCGCACCCAGGTGAAAACAAAAAAGTAGCCAGGCCCGCCCCACCCCTCTCTTTTGTCTTTCTTAAGTACAGCCATTTGTCCCCTAGCAACATGCATATGGGAAAAAATTCCTTTGACAGGAAAAAAACTAGGACTAAACTAAAACCCCAACACAGCGTCAGCTACAATACCTAGCATGGGAGGCAGTCAGACACCCATGAGAAGTGCCGAACAGCTACCAGTTGTATGACCTGAAGAACAAACAGGGTGGATACAGCCATGTGTTCTCAATACATCTCTTAATCTTTGGGGGCAGGATTTGTTACAGCAATGGCATGGCACTGTTACCACTGGCCACAAAATTTATCCTGATGGGCACTGATACAAAGCCCCTGCTCAAACTTATGTGATTAACAGACCAGCCTGTTTGGGTTGATCAGTGGCCTTTGAAAGGGGAAAAATTAGTCCAGGTGCAAAAACTGGTACAAGAGCAGCTACAATTGGGACATATTGTGCCATCCACCAGCCCCTGGAACACACCCATTTTTGTGATTCCAAAGAAAACTGGCAAATGGCGTTTGCTACAAGACCTGTGTGCTGTTAATGCAGTTATGCAACCTATGGGAACAATGCAACCAGGGTTACCAAATCCTCCTTTAATCCCAATGATGCCTTTTCCTGGTCTTAAAATCAAGAGTCATACATGGTTAGAAGGGGAAAAGAGATTTTACCTTGGTATTTATTTTAAGGATCCTTAGGTGCACACATCCAGGTCATGTGCGTTGAAATGCACCCCGCCGAATCCCCCCACAAAAGATCGGGTATAACATTATAGGTTTTACTAATTAGCATATCTATCAAAGATTCCCCAATGAGAGGCTCAAGTGAGCCCCCCTCCCCAAGGAGCCTTCCCCTGGATGGTTCTATCTTAGTTTACAGAATATGTTCTGGAGAGGACCTTGGAGTCTGGGGCACACTGATGCCTAGCTACGAAGCTTCTAAAACATTTAGTTTCTTAGCTTGACAAACAAGTCCAAGAATGTAGGCAAAAAGCACTAGGAATACAGAAGTTGTAAAAAAGGTGTAACAGCGGTATAAAAGGCAAAAAAATCTTCATGGCATCACCAAAGCATTGGCAGCTATAGATTACAGTGCTTTTTTATGATACCCTTGCACCCTAATGACTGTAATATTTTGCATTTTCTGTGCCTGTACTGAACAATGCTGGTCCTATACCCCACTGTGAGTGGATTGTCCTACCACAAGGCATGAGGAATAGCCCTACTGTATGTCAAGGACTAGTTACTATGGCTTTACAACCTAGCCACTCTACTTATCCAGAGGCCTTAATTTACCATTATATGGATGACAGTCTAATTGCCACAGAACAACCTATGCAATTACAAATGGTGCTAGAACATGTGCTGTTATCTTTAGCCCAATTTGGGTTACAAACTGCACCTGAAAAAATTCAAACAATGCCTCTATAGAAATATGTTGGATGGCTCTTGTCAGAGACATCAGCGTGTCCTCAAAAATCAAAATCTCTAACAAAATGGAAACTTTGAATGATGTCCAGCAACTTTTGGACACAATAAAATGGGTCTGACTTTTGTTAGGCATTAATATGCCTTAATTAACTATTTTGTTTTCTTTGTTAAAAGGTAATTCAGATTTGTCTTCCTCAAGGCAATTGACAGATGCTGCGGCACAAGAGTTGGAATTAATTGCACAAAAAATTGCCAAAGGTTCAGCACATCATGATGATCCCTGTACTCTTGTGACTGTATTTGTTCTAAATGCTTTACAATTTCCTTTAGCCCCCATTGGACAATGGTCAGTGCTGCATAACAAGAGTTTTTTGTTTGAAGTGGATATTTTTACCTAATAACCAGCACAGAATCCTAATTTCTCATTTGGAATTAGTTGTAAATCTACTTATGAAGGGGTGATTGCGTGTGCAAGTTTTATTTGGCAGAGACTCTGATTTTATTTATTTACCATTACAGCGCCATGATTTTGAGTATTGCTTAGCACAATCTGAGTCATTACAAATTGCCCTAGGTGATTATATCAATCCAATTCTCCACAGTCTAGCCAGGGATAAGATATTATCCTCTTTATGTTTTTTGGATATTCAGCCTGCATCATTATGTTTAGAGAAGCCCATTGCTCGTGCTCAGACTGTGTTTGTAGATGGATCAGGAAAATCCCATGAAGTAGCTATTGTATGGCATGACAGTATTGACTGGGCACATTCTGTCACTCGAGTTATGGGATCTACACAGTCAGTCGAGTTGGGAGACATTGTTCACACATTTTCACTTTTTCCCCAGGAGCCTATTAATAGAATTTCTGACTCTGCTTATGTTGTTGGAGTATTAAAACAAATGTGTTTTATTTTTATAAAAGAACTTGATAATGAACCCTTGTTCAGTTGTTTTTATAATTGCAGGATTTGCTGCTCCAACAGCAGCATCCCTTTTTTGTCTTACATATCCGCTCTCATACAACCTTGCCTGGGTTTATTATTGAAGGCAATGCACTGGCAGACAGTTTTACTGTAAATTTTGCTCATCCAGTTAACACTTTTGAATCTGCTCATGCTTTGCATTCCTTTTTTAATCAGAATGCAGCTTCTTTACAAAAGGCTTTTGGGTTGACAATGTCCCAAGGAAAGGACATTGTACGGACATTCCCTGACTCTCAGCACTTTGTTAATATATCTTCTGCTGCAACTGTTAACCCTAGAGGTTTAAAAACAGATATTATTTGGCAGCCTGGTGTAATTCATGTGTCTGCTTTTGTATGCCTGAAATATGCACATGTTTCTGTGGATACATTTTTGGGCCTACTGTGTGTCTCAGTCAGCCCTCACCAGGGGGCAGGCCAAGGATGTCCGACGACACTGGCTTTGCTATTTTGCAGTTATGGGTGCCCCTGATGAAATAAAAAGGATAATGGGCCTGGATACATGGCGCAGTCCACTCGACTGTTTTTACATCAATGGGGAATATGGCACACTTTCTGTGACCCCTACCAGTTGGGCAATTGTGGAACGTATGCATCTCACATTGGAAAACATGTTGTTAAAACAAAAAAGGGGGAATTGTATCCCTCAAGAACTATTAGACATGGCCACATACACTTCAAATTTTTTGAATCACACTTGCCAGCTGCATCTTCCGATGGCTGTTGAGCGACTTTTTATGCTCCCTTAAACCTTTTCCAAAAACCCAAAGGTCTTGTGTACAGACCCTGCTAATAGGCTAATGGAAGGGTCTGGGAAAGTACTAACTTGGGGGAAAGGGTATGCTTGTGTTCTGCCTCCCACAGGACCTTTTTGGATTCCAGCAAAGTTCATCAAACCCTGTCATGAGCTCTGGCTTTGTCGAGACGGACATAACAGCACGACACTTGTTGTAATCCAAAGCCGTAAAAGTTCTTCTATTTTCTCTACTGCTACTCTTACACCTCTTCGCAATTGCTGTGGCTTATTGAGATTGGCTGCTTAGCAAACAATGACAAGGCTGTCTAACAAACAATGACCATTCAAGCAGTAAAACAATTAGCTATACAAGCGAAAATATTGTTGTTGCATATTATCCGCAAGTTCTTCCTTGTACACACTTAACGTCCCATAACAAGAACATCTTCTCCTTGTGTCCAGAACATCTTCTCTCATTGATTAACTTCTTGGCTTTCTCTGTGGGTTTCACTGAAGCTGCAAAATTTCATGGTAAAAAATGTCACGGGTAAATTCTGACTGTCTTTAGGTCTGACTCTGTGAGGCTTTCAGACCAGCTGTCAGCCTCATGAATAATCTGGATCAATCAAGGCAAAAACCCATTACTGCAGATGGTGCAGATGTCACTGCAGCACAAGTGAACCAGGAAGAGAGAAGCAACTGAACCTGCTACAGAAATAACCTGGGGACAACTGAAGCAATTAGATCAAAATGCAAGTACTATGATAGCTGCTTCAGGAGCACCATAAACACCTACAAATGTCTTTCTTGCTTACCTTGCTATTTTCTCACCAATAGCAAATTGAGTGGCTTTTTCCTTATAATGTTGCTTTTGTCTTTTACTAATCCATTACATCCTCCTGATTTTGTGAGTGGTACATATCTTTCAATTTTACATGAAAATAATACTTTTAAGATAACAATTTCAAATCCCTATTATTTTAGCTGTCTAACAAATCAAAATGTTAGAATACATGATCTTTACTTTGCAATGATATTAATACAGAGGACTGAAGTTTGGATGCCTATAAACGTAACACACACTTGGGAAAGTAAATCTGGATATAGTAAACTGGCAAAAATTCTTACACAAACATGTTACTAATTGAAACAGTTTTTAAGCTACTTGATTGCTTTTATTATTTTTGCAATTATTATAGCTGCCACAGCTGCAATAGCTATCACTGCATTAGCACACTTGGTGAAAACAGTCCATGAAGTTGTTGAAATATCGGGCAATGGATTGGCAAACATGGAAATGCAAACAACTATCAATCAGCAAATTTTAGCCAGTTTAGATGCCTTAGAAGCTGCAGTTATTTGGCTAGGTGATCACCAAGAGGCTTATAAAACCAGAATGAGTTTGCAATGCGATTGTGAACATCAATCCCATGGCCTATGTGTCACCCCACTGCCCTGGAATAATAACATAAATAATTGGAAAGATGTTAGGGCATACTTACAAAGGGCATTTGAATCAAACATTAACAGTGCCCAATGTATCAAACAACAAATGAAAACCACTCAAACTCTAGCACAACAGAGTGTATGGGATGAAATTTCAGATAATGTGAAATGGTTGAATCCAAAAAACTGGTTCTCTGGGTTAAATTTACTTATTTGGATTTTTGTTAACTTTGGAGTTGTTCGTGCATTGTTTTTTATTATAGTCTTGTGAGTCTTCTAGGGAATAATTAGAGTATGCACTGCAGAAGCACAATTCCTAGCTCCCCTCGTCATGTGTCCAGTGTTCCAGGACAAAAAAGGGGAAGTGTGGGAGCAGCTGGACTGAAGGAATGGATCTGCTGGATGATTAAAGAAAAATGACTAAATTAATTATAATTGTATCTTTTGTACAGATCATGACCAGATGAATAAGCTGTTTCTAAGGGAGTGTGTGTCCTTGGGCTTGAAGATCACCATTAAGGAATGTTATGTGTGTGCCAACTTGGAAGACCAGTTGGCGTGTGGATGGGCATGAATGTATGATATCTTATTTGGCTGCATAGTCGGATCTGCCTGTGTAACCTTATCAAAGAGCTAATCAAGGAAGTAAAGTTAGTTAGTGTTGCATCCAATATTGACTCAAGCTTTCTCAGTCACCACATGTGATGCGCTCTGGTGCCTGTGACATTAGAAGGGCCAAAGCTGGCTGTGAGGCACTCTGATGCCTGTGACATTACAAGGGGTGGGTCTATTGTGATGCTTTCTATTGCCTGTGACATCTCAAGTGGTAGGGCTTGCTGTGATGCAACCCTTGGCCTGTGAAATCCCTTTGGGCAGGGCTGGCCATGAGGCACTCTGCTACCTGTGTGATCACAATAGACCGTGATGGCTGTGATGTGTTCTTCTGCCTGTGATATCACAAGGGACAGGAGTACTACAATGTGCTATGGGCCCTGTGACATCACAATTGGCAGGGATGGCTGTGTGGCACTCTGGTGCCTGTTACTACACAAAGGGTGGGGCTGGCTGTAATGGCCCATTCTGAATTAGACATCACAATGGTGGGGGCTGGCTCTGTTTCGCTCTGGAGTTTCTGACATCACAAGGGGCAGGACTGGTTGTGATGCGCTCTGGTTCCCTGTGACATCAGAAGGGGTGAGGCTGGCTGTGAGGCACACCGCCACGTGTGAAACCACAATGGTCCACACTGGCTGTGAGGCTCTCTGCCGCCTCTGACATCAGAGGGAGTGGGATTGGCTTTAATGCGCTCTGGTGCCTCTGACATCACAAAGCTCAGGGCTTGAGTGGTCTCTTCCCCCAGTACTGGATTGATCTTTGGTTGACAGTTTCTGCCTGTTCCTTTATTGTCTTGATTTTGTTCTGTCTCCAGGTACTGGAACTGGGTATTTTTCCATAAAAATGAAGCCCTCTGTCTGCATGGCCCCTTCCCCAGTCATATCTCGTTCTTACTTTTTCCCCAACAGTCTTTGCTTGGCTCTTGGTGTTTGAGATATCCCCATCAGCCCCTTCTTTTCTGGGCTCCTACACATGCCAACCATAAGTTGCTCCTAAGTGATCTTGGTGTCAGTTAATAAACAGATCTTTGAAAGGGTGTTACTAATTTAGAACGTAAAGCCTGACAGCTTTGTCTTCAGCAAAGACATGTGAGTAAAGACAGTGCTTGTGTCAAGCAGTATAGAGCTTAACACTGGATGAATTTACAAATTCCTCTGCACCATCCATGCACCCCGGATTTCTTTGAAAAGCATTTCTCATTAAAAATGTAGCACAATATTAGTCTCTAGGACATCCTGACCCCAAATGAATAACTATTGATATTAATAATATCAATTATAGATGCAGCAACTGATTTTATCCTCTCTACCTGACCATCCAGTTTAGCAGTCGCATTTGGAATATTCACCACGAGTATTGGTGTTTAAATTCAAGTAACCACATACTCCATGTTCATGTAACAGCAATAGGTCCAAAGCCAATCTGTTTATAAGGTCCTGGCTTGCAACTGTCCAGGTTAATTGAACTTTGCATCCAGAGGTGGGACTTTCCCATTCAAAAAGCAAATACTGCTTTACTATTTTCCACCAAGAGTATGCAGAAAAAGGCATCCTTAAGATCAATCACTGGTAACTATTTATATTCCCTTTTCAGTTCTGTCAAGTGTGTGTACGGATTAAGTACTATTGGATGAGTATCTGGTACTATTTTATTAATGGCCCTTACATCTTGTACTAATCTATATTCCCCATTCTGCTTTTTAGCTGGTAATATTGGTGTGTTATATTCTGATTCACACTCTTTCAATAATCCATATTCTAAAATATTTTCTATAAGCATCTCCTACCCTTTTCTTGCCTCCCACCTAATAGGATATTGGTTTTGCCTTACCAGTGTGGCTTCAAGTTTGAGAGTACTCCCCACTGGTTTAGCCACCTTTGATACTCCTGCATCTCAGTTGCCCATACTAGCAGGGTTACAGGATTCTCTACCTCCTCTAGGACTTCTTCCACCTCATTTAATTACTGTAACATAAAAATCTTTACCTTGACAGCTTTTGATTCCGTTATTTGAATTTGTATTTCCCTGTCCTGGAAATACATCCATTTATTTTCCCAATAAATCTCCCCCTAAAAAGAGCATTGGACATTCAGGTTTATATAGAAACTGATGAGTAATCCAATTCTTTCCTAATTTAAATTTCGTGGGGTGTAAAAAGGACCAAGTTTCACTTTTTCCTGTAGCACCAATTACATTTACCATATGCTTACTAAGTTTTCCTTTACTTGTATTCAATATAGAATAAGTTGCCCCTGTGTCTACCAAAAATTCCACTTCTTCTTTCCCCAACCTCAGTGTAACCAGGGGTTCAGCTGGGGTAGAATTCCCCAGTTCCCTTCAATCTTCACTTTCTAATGTAACAGCCTGTAAGACCAGCTCTTATTACCGCAGGCCTGGGTCCTACGGTATATCACCGTGTCCCGCAGCCATAGGGAGGAGGAGGAGGAGAAGATCCAGCAGGCAGGAATTGTGCAGCAAGATTGATTTATTTAATTATTTTACAAACTCTTTTATAGACTTTTTTCTTCATAGTCTAATTGGACAAAGGACCAGCCACCCCTTGGGGGTGATTGGCTAAAATCCAAAACATCCATTGTCAAAATATTTTTCTACTATACCATAAACAAGACTTTCCAAGGTTGCAGGTAGCTTGGTTGTTTATATTCCCTGCTACCTCTTCTGTGAGAGAGAAAAGTCTCTCACGGACTTAGAAAATAACAAGAAGATCCTCACTAACAGCATTTTTGTACCTACAAGCTCCAGCTTTCCAGCCTATGGCAGTCTCGCTTCCAATGCCCCTTTTCCGTACAAAATGCACTCTGGTCTTTCCATAGTCATTGTCAGGGAAATGGTGGGACCTTACTGCCTGCCCTTCCCCTTGCTTCCGCCCCACTCCCAACCCCCTCTTTCCTCTCCCCTTAGAACCCTCTGGAGGTCCCTTAGCACACCCTGGAGTTGCAAGGAGGTTCATGTCTCTTATTTTCCCTTCTAGCTTGTTGTATTTCTTTTTCTTTATCCTTGTTGTGATACGCTTTCCAAGCTTCATCTAACAACTTTCCTAAGTCACTGTGCATGACTGCACTCCTTCCATTTTCTGGAGTTTCCTTCCAATATCTGGGGCCGACTGCCCTATAAAGATAGTTGCTAACTGTATGGCCTCCTCTGGATTCTCAGGAACCAGATTAATATATTTTCCGGCAGTCACTTTTAATCATTCCATGAAAGTCATGGGGGATTCAGTACTGTCCTGCTTTACCTCATGCAGTTTTGACTAGTTCATGGCTTTCAGTATAGCATGCTTTCACACCAAATAATACCTATTTCTGATATTTTGTTAAATGATCTCAGGGCCCAGGTAAATTAGGGTCCAACCTTGGGTCTGGTGAAGAAAAATTCTGATCTACAGTTCCTTCTAAGTCCCTCTTAGCGTATGCCCTCTCCACCTCCTTTCTGGCCATGATCAACACTATCTTTTTTTTCAGCAATATATCTAACATCACTTGTATATCATTCCGGTCAGAGCCCTGAGTCCTAATTGTGGTTTCAAACACTTTAGCAGTTCCATCTGGGTCTTCTCTATAAACCCCCACTGCCTTTTTCCATGACATTAAATCCACTATTGAAATTGGGGTTTTCACAATTACTAGACCATGATTCCCAACCACCTGCCAGAGGGGAGCCGTAAGAACTTCCCTGTCATCTCCTCGTCACCTTCTAGTGTGTCCTGCAATTGGACTAAAATTCTCCAATCCCCCAAAACTTTCTCTCTGTTCCGGTCCACTTTCCCACAACCTACTCTTATGTCTAAACACGTTTCCTGGCAATTCATCATCCCCACCATTCTTTGTTGAGGAGCAGCCATCAGTTGTCTCAGTTTGAGACATGTTTAGGAGGAAACGCTCTGGAAGGAACGTCTCCTCCCCAGAAGACAGGTTTCAGCACTCCCTCCCCCACCAATATGAAAGGAATTTCTTGGATGAAAGTGAAAAAAACTATTTATTTAACAAGCAGAGTGCCAGCAGGCAAAGAAAAAAATGAGTAATGTTAGGTAATAAACTTCCTCGCTGTGGAGGAAGCTGGTGGTTTTAGAGTCCTGTCTGTAGCTGGCTCGGCCCCTCCCAAGGCCCAAGGCCAGGATGCAGCATCCCTGCAGCCTCCCTGCCAGTCCACAGGGTCCAATGATCTGGTTCTCAGATCACAGCTAGGCTGAACAGTTCCAGAAGAAGATGAAGAAATTACGAGAGGATTTCAGTGTGCAGTCCTGGGAAAATTTCTTGCCTCAGCTAACAGGCTGGCTAAAAGCAGGAAGGTGCTCCCTCAGCTCTACAGCGGTGAGAACGCGGGGGAGTGTGTGTGAGTCCTTGAACACAAACCACACTGAAGAATTCGGCTTCTCTCCTTCCTCTCCTGGACCCAGCTTAAAGCTGTGGAATCCATTTCTGGGCAATAAGCAGATGATAGGGGAATACAGTATTATCATAAAATCACCCCAAGACATTCCACCCCTTATTCCATATCATTGGCTTAATGCCCAAACTAATATATTCCAACTCTAAACACACACATTTATACATATATACATATATACAGCTATGTACAAATAGTGGCAATGACATTCAGAAAGCAGTGGTTTATAGGCATTCCAACACTACATGTGGTTCTGACCCAACATCAGATCTCCCTACGGTACACAACATGTTTCTCCATCCCTCTGCATTATGCACCATGTGCAACCCGCAGATGGGTTTGTCTTTACTCGAGGCAGAATTAATCCAAACAGTCTTCTCTAACAGACCTCTGACATGCACTACTGGGACCTTGTCTCTGTCTACTGTATGCAGGGGCTCAGATTGGGCAGGGCCTGCTCAGTTAGTGGAACCTCGGGTGTTAACTAACCAGGGGGCCTTTGCTAAATGCAGCTCCCAATTTTTGAAAGCTCCCCCACCCAGTGCCTTCAAGGTGGTTTTTAACAAGCCATTGTACCACTCCACTTTCCCAGCAGCTGGTGCATGATTAAGGGATATGGTACATGCACTCAGTGCCATGTTCTCTAGCCCAGGTGTTAATAAGGCTGTTTTTGAAATGAGTCCTATTGTTGGACTGTACCATGCCTCCAAAGGACTTGCTTTTCAAGCCCCAGGATGGTGTTACGGGCTGTAGCGTGAGGCACAGGGTAGGTCTCCAGCCATCCAGTGGTGGCTTCTACCACTGTGGGCACATAGTGCTTGCCTTGGCGGGTTTGAGGCAGTGTGATGTAATCAATCTGCCAGGCCTCCCCATACTTGTATTTGGACCATCGCCCACCATACCACAGAGGCTTCACCCGCTTGGCCTGCTTGATCGCAGCGCATGTCTCACAATCATGGATGACCTGGGAGATACTGTCCATGGTTAGATCCACCCCTCGGTCTCGTGCCCACTTATAGGTGGCACCTCTGCCCTGATGGCCTGAGGCATCATGGGCCCATCAAGCTAGAAATAACTCTCCCTTGTGCTGCCAATCCAAGTCTATCTGGGACACCTCTATCTTTGCAGCCTGATCTACCTGTTTGTTGTTTTGGTGTTCCTCATTAGCCCTACTCTTGGGGACATGGGCATCTGCATGGCAGACTTTCACAACTAGCTTTTTTACTTGGGCAGCAATGTCTTTCCACTCTTCAGCAGCCCAGATTGGTTGTCCCCTATGCTGCCAATTAGCCTTTTTCCACTTTTTCAGCCAACCCCACAGAGCATTGGCTACCATCCATGAATCAGTGTAGAGGTAGAGCTTTGGCCACTTCTCCCTTTCAGCAATCTCCAGGGCCAACTGAACGCCTTTAACTCAGCGAGTTGGCTTGATCCACCTTCTCCTTTCAGTAGCTTCTGCAACCCATCGTGTGGGACTCCATACAGCTGCTTTCCACTTTCAGTTCATCCCTAGGATGCGACAGGAACCGTCAGTGAAAAGAGCGTAGCGTGTTTTTTCTGCTGGCAGTTGGTTGTACAGTGGAGCTTCTTCAGCACTTGTCACTTGTTCTTGCTCCTCTTTGTCAGTGAGACCAAAGTTTTCACCTTCTGGCCAATTTGTGATTATTTTCAAGATCCCAGGGCAGTTCAGGTTCCCAATACGGGCGTGCTGTGCCTTAAAGGGCAATCCCCTTGCTCCATGTGGCATCAGTGGTGTGGGTAGAGGGAACCTTTGCTTTGAACATCCACGCCAGCACCGGTAGTCGGGGTGCCAGGAGGAGTTGTGCCTCTGTGCCGATTACCTCTGAGGTGGCTTGGACTCCTTCAAAGGCTGCCAAGATTTCCTTCTCTGTTGGCTTCGGACCCTCTGTAGCTTCGGCTCCAGAATCCCAGTGGTCAACCCCGAGTCTCACCAGGCACCTTCTGCCAGAGGCTCCAGGACAGACCATTGTTCCCGGCTGCAGAGTAGAGCACGTTCTTCACCTCTGGTTCTGCCCTGACTGGGGCCAAGGGCTACCGCATGAGAGATTTCTTGCTTGATCTGGGTGAAGACTTGTTGATGTTCAGGGCCCCAATGGAAATTGTTCTTTTTGCGGGTAGCCAGGTAGAGAGGACTCACGATCTGGCTGTACTTGGGAATGTGCATTCTCCAAAAGCCTATGGCACCTAGGAAAGCTTGTGTTTCCTTCTTGTTGGTTGGTGGAGACATTGCTGTGATCTTATTGATGACCTCGGTGGAAATCTGACGCCATCCATCTTGCCACTTCACTCCCAGGAACTGGATCTCTTGAGCAGGTCCCTTGACTTTGCTCTTTCTGATGTCAAAACTGGCTTCCAGGAGAATCTGGATGATTTTCTCTCCTTTCTCAAATACTTTTGCTGCTGTGTTCCCCCACACAATGATGTCATCGATCTACTGCAGATGTTCTGGAGCCTCACCCTTTTCCAGTGCAGCCCGGATCAGTCCATGGCAGATGGTGGGACTGTGCTTCCACCCCTGGGGCAGTCAGTTCTAGGTGTATTGCACACCCCTTCAGGTGAAGGCAAACTGAGGCCTGCACTCTGCTGCCAGAGGAATGGAGAAAAATGCATTAGTAATGTCAGTAGTGGCATATCCCTTCACTGCTTTGGACTCCAGCTCGTACTGGAGCTCCAACATGTCTGGCACTGCAGCACTCAGCAGTGCAGTTACTTCATTCAAGCCATGATAGTCCACAGTCAATCTCCATTCCCCTTCAGATTTGCACACAGGCCAAATGGGGCTGTTGAAGGGTGGGTGGGTCTTGCTGACCACTCCTTGGCTCTCCAGCTCACGAATCAACTTGTGGATGGGTGTAGGAAACAGAGGAGTAAAAATTCCTGCAATTAGGGGAGGATTTGATTTACAACCCTGGAAGAGATTAGGTGTGGCATAATTGACAGAGATTTATAGACCTTAAGCAAGAAAACTACAAACCTATGTTTTCATAGTTATAAGTAAAAATATGCACTGGGTGTTGTGGTGAAGGGTTTTAAGTATAATAATGTGATTTTATAGGTTAAGTTAAGAATTTAGATGCTGTAAAAGTAGTCTCTGTATGGACGTGAGATGACAGGCTATTGGGTAAGACACAATCGCACTGCGGTGAGAATACCACAGGTGATAGGTCATAAAGTCAAAACAAAGTTTTAAGTGTCTATTAGATTAGAAAGTTATAAATTACGATGTAACCTTGGATCTTGTGACTATTTCTTGTTATGGCGACTTGTTACTAAATCTCACGCCTCTGAGACGGATGCTTGTTTGTTATTTTAAGTAATAAATAGTGTATAACTGCAATAGTCCCATCTCTCTTTAATAAGAACTCTGACGATGGTGAAAGCGACACAAATTAGGCGTAAATAGATGGGAATCACAGCATCTCAATTTGTCTGGTACTGCCAGCAGTGCACTGTCGAGGTGGCAATTGGTACTCGTTGCTCTTCCCCCTTCAGAAGGCCTACTGCAGATGGGTTCTCTGATAATCCAGGCAAGGTTTTCAATTGCTTAATGCCCTCTGTCTCCATGGCAGACATCTCAAACGGCCACCTGAGTCCCTTTGGGTCTTGGAAATACCTGTTCCGGAGGAAGTCTATGCCCAGAATGCACGGGGCCTCTGGGCCGGTCACAATGGGATGTTTTTTCCACTCATTTCCAGTCAGGATCACCTCAGCTTCCACCAGGGTCAAATCCTGCGATCCCCCCGTCACGCCAGCAATAGAAACAGGTTTTGCCCCCACATGTCGTGATGGGATTAGCATGCACAGCGCACCAGTGTCGACCAAGGCCTCATATTTTTGTGGTTCTGATGTGCCAGGCCAATGAATCCACACAGTCCAAAGGACGCGGTTTTCCCTGGCCTCTACATGGCTAGAGACAGGGCCCCTCTAGTCCTGGTTATCATTCCTTCCTTGGTGTTGGGGTTTTAAGAGATCTAGTTTTTTTTCTGTTAAAGGAATTTTCCCCCATTCTGTTACTAAGATGATAAATCGCTGGGTGCTTAAGAGAAGACAAAAGGGCCTGGCCACTCTTTTGTTTCACCTGGGTGTGGGTTCAGTTCGCTCTCAGCGTCTGGAGAGAGAAGCTGGAGAGAAAGGAGCTGCTGGTTCCTTTTTTCGGCCGTTTTTCTTTCTGCTGGAAACAACGCCGGGATCCCAAAAGCCGCTTTCCCTGCCCTGCTGGAGGCCAGGCTGTGGCCGCCCTGCCCCGCTGCTGCTTCGAGCTTTCGCTGTGCTGTAGCCGTGCTCGCCCTGCCTGCCTGGACTTCCGGGGGGTTCCCCTTTTGGATACATCTCATCTGCCACCTGGGATTTGTGTTTGTGCCTGCCGTTCCAGCCTGCTGCTCCAGCCTGCCACTCCAGCCTGCCGCTCCAGCCTGCCATTCCAGCCTGCTGTTCCCGAGAGTCCGGGATCGGCTGCCCAGGGGTTTGTGAAGCCTTTGTTCCATCCTTCTCCGGGATCCCAGGGCACCAGTGCCGCGTGCTCCCCGAGCTCGCTCTGGAGCGCCCCCTGCAGCCGCGGGGGAACCATCGCACCTGCCCTGCTCACCAGGAGCCACCAGCGCCCCTGCCGGCTGCAAGCGGAACTGCACCCGAGGGGAAAGGGCCTGACAGCCGAGAAGGCTGGCACTGGGTTTGTGTTTGCTGTTACTGCCATAGTTATTGTTGTTTTGTTTGACTGGCTATATATATATATATATATATATATATATATATATATAGTAAAGAACTGTTATTCTTATTTCCCACATCTTTGCCTAAAGGCCCTTGATTTCAAAATTATAATAACTCAGAGGGAAAGGGGTTATATCTGCCACTTCAAGGGAGGCTTCTGCCTTCCTTAGCAGACACCTGTCTTTCAAAACCAAGACACTTGGGCATACATTCTAGAGGTTCTGTCAAGGGGATTGGACATACCATCTTCCATTATGCCTGGCAGCTTGGCTACGGTCAACAGGAACTACTTCCCTTCTGGTGGAACTTCCTCTCTGACTCTTGCCCTCCTTCAACTCAACGCACCCATGCTGCCAGGACACAAGTGGGTTTTCCATCTCACCTCCTCATGTTTTCCCCACGGTCACACAGGAAGAACCACAGCTCAGCTTGTGGGGTATACCCTATCTCCCTAGCTGGGGGACGTCTGCTTCTGGTAACAGGGCCTCTGGTCTGTACCAACAAGATTTGGAGAAGGTTCTCTTTAAACTCCTTCCTGAGTTCCTGGTGAGCCTCCTCAATCCTATCTTCCATTTTCTGCATGTGCTCTGACAGACTTGTTTCCACATGCACTTCTTGCATGTGTTCAGCCATGCATGGTATCTGCATATGCCCGGAGCTTTCTCGCCATAGCAATCACAATCTCATCCCCCTCATTCCACTTCATCATTGCTAAAGCAGAAGCATATTCTTGTGGCCCAAGTTGTTTGAGTTTTAGCCACATCACTGGTGTACATTTTACCAGGTCTGGACTCTTAATTGTTTGGTTATCTGAGAAAACGATCTCTATCACTGCCAGTTCTCTCAAGCACTGAATCCCTTGATCTATGGTCTTCCACGCAGTTTGCTTCACCTGGAGATCTTCTGGGCACAGGTATCTTTCCTTCACACTTCTTAAGAGCCATGTCCAGAGACTGAGAGCTTCGGGCTCCCTTGCCATCCCTTGGTCGATACCCACATCACATAACAGGGATCCCAAATTCCTTGCTTTGGTACCATCCAGAATTGTATTATCGCCTGTGGCGTCACAGATATGGACCAACCAACTTAATATAGATTCATCAGACTGTCGGGTGTAATCCTTTCTTAGGTCATGAAGGTTTTCTATGGACAGAGATTCAATAATGATTTCTGGTTCTGATTCCTCTGCTGGCTGTGAGGATCCTAGCTCCCCATCATCATCCACTGGGTGAATGGATTTGGTTTTGTGTTTCCTTTTCTGGACAGGAGCAATTACTGTTGGCTTAGGCTCCCTGTCTGGTTTAGCTGCAGCCTGAGTGACTGGGGTGTCTGCTGATTCATCCTCCTGCCCCTCTGGCTGTATCTGCTGCCCTACAGTACCTAGCAGTGTATGATAAGCATTAGCCAGGGCCCAGCATATTGCAATGAGTTTCTTCTCATTAGAGTTGTCACTGCACTTCTGTTTCAGATATTTCCCCACCACAGCTGGGTTTTGAATTTGTTCAGGGGGAAAGTTCCAGGCCATTGGGGCAGAGAATTCCTTCAGGGTTTGGCCTACGTCCTCCCATACCCCACACAACTCAGAATTTTCCATGCCTGGGGCAGGTGTCTTGTCAGCCCTGCTAGAAATCTCAGCCCTCATTCTAGACAAGCTGCAGACTGTATAGAGGAAACTGACCAGATAAAACACCAGGAAGGTGGTATCTTTAACATCCAGGGGAAACCAAACATTCTCAAAAGGTGACGTACCAGATTGGAAGGGGAAGAAAGAGATGAAGGGCTGGGAAACATCATCCCCTACTTTTTCCCTACCAGACTGGGTGTAATTACTAATAAACCCCCAAAGCAGGCTACCAAGACTAGGATGGAGAAACAACAGAGCATACACATTTTCAACAGCTCCCAGTACCTCTGCTAACCTTCTATAAACCATTACTACCAAGCACATCAGTATGCCAATCCTGATTCGTATCCCTGCTCTTTATATGCCAGGGACAAAATTGCCCCTACCTGTGGATAGGCAAACATGCCTAGGGACCAGGTACACATTATTACATCAAACAGCATGGTGAGTACTGACTACTGTACCCCAATACAAAGTGTTTAAAACCAGAATGTAATTATTATTGTTTTTTTCACTTTCTCCTGCCCCACCTTGGGCACCAAATTTTGTCTCAGTTTGAGACAAGTTTAGGAGGGAAACGCTCTGGAATAAACATCTCCTCTAAAGAGGAGGTTTCGGCATTCCCTCCCCCACCAATACAAAAAGAATTTCTTGGATGAAAGTGAAAAGAACTGTTTATTTAACAGAGTGCCTGCAAGGCACAGGGAAAAAAATAATAATGTTAGACATTAAACCTCTTCATTGTGGAGAAAGCTGGTGGATTTAGAGTTCTTTCTGTAGCTTGGCTTCTCCCAAGGTCTCGGCTGGGATGCGGTGTCACTGTGGCCTCTGCCCTTCTGCGGGGGGGGGAGGTCCCAAGTGCTGGAGAGCTAGCCAGAGTAACGACACAGACATCGATACGATTTGAGCATTGTCCTCTGCCTTATTGTTTACCTATACAAGCTTATATCTACTTTGCAAAGATTCACACCCTAGTCCCTCTAGATGGCCCCTAATCCATGGGGGAGCCGACCAGTGTATAACTTTGCCAAGTACTTTCAAGGCTGTCTGCAGCCAGGTGTTATCCAGGCTTGCCTGCAGCCAGGGGCCAGTTCAGGGGTTTTTCCTCAGCAACCCTGGGTTGTCCAATCTTTCCTGGGGTATCATATGCCCCTGTTCCACAAGGAATCTCTCTACACATCCCCCGTTTTCTTTTTGGGCAACCCAGGCCTGGTCGATGATCTTTCGCAGCCTCACTTTAATGCAAGAAAAAATGCACCCAAATACTGTTAAGCCTATTATAACTACAAATAGCAATCGGCAGCCTTCTACTACCAAGGTACGCAGCCATCCAGTGATACCCAGACCCTTAAGCCAATCTCCAACAGGGTCGTCTGTCTCCCGAAGGTTGTGCAGGCCCCTCTGGAGGTCAGAGAGGTGCTTGTGAATTGAAACAGAGTGGTCAGAAAGATTCATACAGCACATACTTTGGAAATCTTCACAGCCATGGCCGTGGGCTAATAGTAGAAAATCAATGGCTGCCCTATTTTGTAATACTGCATGCCTAACACTAGTGACATCTGCGCTTATCTCGTCAAGCATCTGCGAAGTTATGTTTAGCTCATCCCTCGCCCAGCAAGCAAGTTTATGTAATGTTGCGTGTGCCCTAGCTGCTGAAGCACCAGGTAAAAACATAGATGCTAGCCAGATTGTACTACGACTCCAAAAGATGGGGTCTTCAGTCCTTTCACATTTGAGCTCATGGACTGAACGCCGCACCCTGGTTTCAGTGCGGTGGGTGATATTTAAGAGTTGATGCAGGCTTGGATGGAACAGGGTGAGTTTCTCTAAGTAGCACGGTCCCCCATGTGGGCTGGTGGGAACCCCCATTCCATGCACGGTCCCCGCATATTAAGAATGTACCACTGGGGAGGCGTTTTGGGGCTTGACCCATGAGGTTGATTCAGTAGTAAATTGCTTCGGACTCGTAGTTTCTCAGAAACCAGTCTGGAAGAGGGTCAACAGTGGCCCAAAGGCGCCTATTAACATTCAATTGACTGGTAGTGGGAGGCTCAAATGTCATGTAACCATCCCCAGTTTGGTTTGTGGAATCCAGTAGATCTAACTCTTCTGGTGTCCCCATGGTGACATTGATGCTTTTCAAGAATGCACCTTGCCAGCAGGCACACTGCTGCGCAGGCTTGAGTCTGATCAGCCCTGAACAATTGCCATTGCTTGTGGTGCTCCCTATCAGGGAGCTGTTGCCTAGCATCCCTCGGAAGTCTTGCGAGTTAAAATATGGGACCCCAATTAAGCAGGTGCGAAATGGGTCCCCAGGCGTGGCCAGGCTCAGGCACATGGAGTCTTGCCTCGTTAAACAAGCTAGGGTGACCCACATGTTTTGTCTCTTTTGGATTGCTGTCAACATTGCGTGGGATCCGGTTAGGAAGCTTACGAGAAGCAAACCTCTCAGAATGTTTGCAGGCCCAGCGCTGCTTTGTCACTTCCCAGTGCTTGGGGGCTACCACATGCTGCTGTGGGACATAAACTTGTGTGCTACACTCTTGCCCTAACACTGCCACACTCCGTACTGCCTTTGCTCGGTCTAAATGGGCGGACAGCATATCAAAAATGTCCACCAATGCCCTTGTCTCAAGACAATCAAAAACAATTCCCCACTCTACCTCTGTGTCTGGTGCTATACCCAAGAATTTACGGAACTCTGTTTCTTGGTTCTGCCTTCGATCACGGTCCGCACAAGACGGGCACGTATACCACCCGCTTTCTAACGTTAGCTGGTGTATCCAGAGGGTCCACCGACAACCACCACAAGTCACTAGCAACCACCGAGGGCAGCCGTTACATTCGCCACAGGGTCTCACTATTTCCCCCACTACAGAGAGTGGTGGACCTGGCAAGTTCTCAGTCCCCTCAGACACGTCTGCAGCCTCTCCCAAGGCTTCTCGGGACAGATGTCCCAGAGTTCCAGCTGCTGTAGTAGTGGCGTTACTTTCCTCAGGAGCCAATGCTGACTGCGCCTTCTCGCTTCGGGGTCCTGCATGCGTAGCATGGCACCACTTGCTGGGCACCCACAGCGGTCCCTCTGGGGAGGAAACACACATATATCCTCGGCCGTTAAATAGCACTGTGCTGGGACCTTCCCATTCGGGGGTTATGGTACAAAACACTTATTCCTGGAAGGGCCCGCTCGATTCCCCTACAAACCATCTGATGATGGATTGCCACTGGAGGCTCCTCCCTATCCCCAGCCAGAGAGAGGAAGTTCAATGTAAACAGCACTTTGCTTAGCTGCTTACTTGGTTCCATCTCTTCCCCTTTCTGTCGGCCCAGATATTCGTTTAGTGTACGATGGGCTCTCTCTACCACTGCCTGACCGGCAGGCGAGTGTGAGATTCCTGTGATATGTTCTACCCCACACTGCTGCATAAATCTGGCTAGGCGATCGCTGGTGTATGCTGGCCCATTGTCCATTTTGATCTTTTTGGGTACCCCCATTACTGCGAAGCAAGAGAGCAGATGCCGCTCCACATGCAATGCCTTCTCTCCTGTCTGAGCGGTAGCCCACAGGAAGTGTGAAAAAGTGTCAATTGTTACATGGACATAGCGCTGTCGGCCGAACTCGGACATGAGTGACGTCCATTTGCCAGAGCTCGAGGGCTTTCAAACCCTTGGGGTTAACTCCCACACCCAACCCCAGGCCGTGGTGGCTACAGTGGGGACAAGCCCACACTATGCCTTTCGCTTCTATCAGTGGGATCCTAAACTGTCTCTGCAGGGATTTTGCGTTTTGGTGGAACAAATCATGACTACATCTGGCTTGCTCAAAAGTGCTCGCGGGCGGGAGATGCACTATGGGGGCACAGGTCACCACCTCATCTGCACGGGCATTGCCCTCTCCCAGCCCGATGTTCCACTGGTGGCTCCGAACATGCAGGATACAGTAGGGGTGTGTCTGTTATTGCAGGATGTGCCGCAATGTGATAAGCAGTCTGCCCAAATGTTTGTTGTTAGTACGCCGGATTTCTGCATCATGGATCCATTAGGCTACTCCAATGACATATAGGGAATCACTGACTACATTCACCGTTCCTTCGACCACTGTTGTAAGGCCCATATGATGGCGCGCAGCTTGAGTGTTTGCAGACTGTCAGCCGGTTCTCCTGCTATGACATGAGTCTTCCAGTGGTCGTTCTCTTTCCATGCACAGGTGGCCTGCTTCGTCTTCCTCCCCGCATCCGTGAACACTGTGCGCTCTAGTACTGGCCATTCTACATTCAGCAGGCAGTCCAGCCACTCATAGAGCCCCAGCAACTGCGCCAGCCTTCCCTGTGGGTGCTTGTTATGGACCACACCGGTGAATCCGAGCAGAGCTTCTTGCAGTGCCTCTGCATGGCGTAGCATCCACTCCAAGTCCCCTGTCCGGACCAGTATACTGATGTCCTCTGCCTCCCTGCCGTCCAACTCCACCACTCAGTTGCGACTCTTTCGGATTAAAAGCGCTACCATCTCTACCCTGGACTACAGTCTGAAGCGTGGCTGAGTCGGCGGGAAGATCCATTTGAGAATCCGGATGTCCTCCCCCTTTTTCTTTTGCCATTGGTGGATGATGGCATGTGAACCTGCCGCGCCGATCAGGGTGATGAGAATGACGAATGGGAATCTTTCTTCTCTGCGACCTTGGTGACAGCTGCTGCTTGGTCCGGGGAGCATTCTCGAGGTTCAGCAGCGTTCGTCCCATGCAGCCATGGCAGGAAAGGGGTGAGGTCGGCATTCGTGATTCCCGTGACTCTGTGGACCCATTGCAGATCTCCTAGCAGCCGTTGCGCATCATGGAGCATGGTGATGTCTGTGTTTAGCTCGATCTTTTGGGGCCTAACTTGCGATTCTGATATGAGCCAGCCCAGGTACTTCCATGGTGCAGTCCACTGGATCTTCTTGGGGGCGATCTCTAATCCAGTCTCATGCAGTTGCTCTCTGACCCATTGCATCTCTTTATCTGGGAGCTCTTTAGCAGTAGCTATCAGGATGTCATCCATGTAATGGTAGATGAGTGCTTCTGCGTAGCGTCATCGAATCAGACGTAGAGCCTAGTCAACATATAGCTGACACAGAGTGGGGGAATTTTTCATCCCCTGGGTTAGGACAACCCACTTGTAGCACTTAGTAGGCTCACTGCGATTCTTTGTGGGCACTGTAAAGGCAAAACATTCTGTGTCCTTTGGATGCAATGGGATTGTGAAAAAGCAGTCTTTTAAGTCAATTACAGTGATTTGCCATCCCGCTGGAATCATTGTAGGAGCTGGTAGCCCAGGTTGCAGCGCCCCCATAGTTTGCATGCGCGCATTCACTTGTCAAAGGCCATGAAGGAGGTGCCATTTTCCTGACTTCTTTGGGATCACAAAGATGGGGGTGCTCCATGGGCTGACCGAAGGCTTGAGGTGTCCTGCCGCTAGCTGTTCTGCAACAAGGTGTTCTACTATCTTCAGTCTTTCGTCTGTTACCAGCCACTGCTAGACCCAGACAAGGTCATCTGTTAACCAGGTGAGAGCCCGTATGGGCGGCTGATCAGCAGCAGCCGTCAGCATAAATGCTGGTCTGTGGTGAGCATGAGGCCTAGCTAAGCAAGGATGTCACGTCTGATCAGGCCTTGCAGGGTCTGAGGCAGCTTCATGACATAGGAGCGACACACAATGGTTTGATTGTCCTCAAACTCTAGGGTAATTGGGGTTGCACTTACTTGGGGGATTTGTGTTCCTCCTACCCCACCAGTGTGGCTGCTTAACATAGTTCTTGGTGCCCGAAGCACGAGCTCTAGCGTGCCCCAGGTCAGAGACAGTCCAGCTGTGTTACTTCTGCCCGTTGCAGAAGCAACTTTGGCGTCAGGAAAAGAGCTGCTTGCTGGGCTAGCTATCTGGCTTCTTTGCAGAGGGAACACAGCAGGAGCCGATGGCATCGGCTCACGTTAGCTCAGAGACAAAGGAACAGAGAGCTGTTCAGGTCTGGCTTCTAACAGGTTTATTGTTAGAAGTTTCGCGACCCGAACAAGCTCGGAGGGATGGAATCCAATGGGAAGGGATGGGATGGGATGGGATGGGATGGGATGGGATGGGATGGGATGGGACGGGATCCTCCCTTGAGGCTTGTCCTCAGTTTTATAGGGAATTTGAAAACCCCGGTGAAAGGGGAAAACAACCAATGAGTTACAAGCCAGGGGGAGGATACAATGTAACAAGAACCACTGGGGGTGGGGGGGGGGGGGTGACCGAGAGGCGGGAGTTATAAGAGTTATAAGAGAACCAATAAACAACCGAGTAACCGAGAATTTTCCCGAACCGGGGGAGGCAGCTTGTACCCGGGCACTACACAGGGGAGGTGCAGCTTAGGCTTCTGAGCCGCCCCTCAGCCCACCCTCTGAGTCTGCCTCTTCGGGAAACTTGATCCAGGGCTGGGATTAATTGGCAACACGCTGCCCCAGCCCACTGATGGGCTGGGTCACACCAACAGCGGCTGGTTTTTCCAATCCCCAACCAGGTGGCCATAACGCCTGGTTAATGATGGTAACATCGGCCCATGTGTCAAAAACTGGCTGTATTTTGATGGCTTCTGCCCCTCTTCGCAGGATCACTTGCTGCTGAGGTCTCTGGGCCAGGTTTAATGTCCAAACACATTGAACCCAGAGGACCCAAAAGCGTGATCTCTGCGGTCGCTGCTGTTGCTGGTTCCCCCGTTGGTCATTAGGGGAATGGGGATGATTTGGGCAATGCGACTGCCTTGAGGGATAGTCACGGTGGTTGCAGCACGTAGGCCACGATCTTAATTTTGCTGGTGTAGTCAGCATCGATGACTCCAGGGAGCACCACTACTCCCTGCTGGCTGGTTGATGACCGCCCCATGAGTAGGCCACCCAGACAAGGGCTGTCTGATGACAGGGGGCCCTTGGCTGTGGTTGGGATCAGGGTGATCTGATGGTTCGTCAGCGTGACTTCTATTGAGGTTGCCACGTCCACTCCGAGGCTCCCTTGGGTGGCTGGCTGGTTCTGTTGAAGGAAACCACCGGGGTTGCACTCAATTCGTGGCTCTTTGGGGCACTCGCTTGTGTCCTGGCGCATGGCCCCACCACGCTGCGCTGGCCATTTCCCGCATGGTGGCATGCTATGGTGGCATGGGTGCTGGAATTGCAGTTGTGGCACCACACCGTTTTCTGGCAACTGTGCCTCAGGCACCCCTCTTCACCGCATCGGAAACAGGCTACTCTGCCCATCTGGGGACCAGGAGGTGGGCCAGTGGCCTTTGCCCCCTTTTGTCTTTGTGCCCCTCTGGTCAGTGCTGCGGCGATGACTTGTCCCTGTTTTTGCAGGACATTCTGAAGCATTGCGGTGAATGCAGCTGTTTGAGATGACTGTTCCACACGGCTAGCATGCACGAGCATCTCATATACTCCTGCTCCCTGGGGCAGTGTGGCAAGAATTGTCTTAGTTTGCCTATTAGCATTTTCAAAGGCAAGGGTCCGGAACATTTGCTCTTGGAGCTCTTCAGAGAGCTCAGTTGCATCCTTCAAGGCTGCTGACAGACGGTCAATGAACTGACCATATGGCTCAGACAGCCCCTGTCAGACTGCTGCATACAGAGGAGACTTCTTCTTTTTGGGTACTGACAATAAGGCTTTATGGGCAAGAGTCTGTGACAACTGATGAATGATTGTGGGCATGGTCAGTTGCGTCACTGTCGCCTCCAAAAGTCCCGCTCCCAGTTAGCATGTCGGCTTGGATCGCATACAGTGGGTCCTGTGTATCACCTTGGTGTTTGCTAGCTTCTTCTTGTGCTAGTCACTTCCATGTTTGCTCCCAGAGCAGGAACTGTGAAGGGGTTAACAACAATTGTGTGATGCTGATGCAATCATTAGGACACAGGACATCTGCTGTAAATATAAACTGCAGGATGTTCCGTGTAGCTTCGGACCGTAAGCCGTGCATGGTGACCGTTTGCTTTGCTTGCTGCAAGACCTTCCAGTCATGGGGCTCCCACCTTGCAGTATCCCCCTGTATCAGTACAGGGCAGGTCAGGGCATCTACGGCTTGCCAATCTCCTTCAATAGTTGCGTCATGGACAACTCCATTCCATCTCCTTCGCAATGGGTCAGTCCTCACCATCAGGGCTGATGGAGGCGATGGCTGCACCTCCTCTTGCAGGAAGGGAGGGGCCGTAGGCACTGTGCCCGGTTCTCCCAATGGGAATGTAGGAGTCCTGGTGGCTATCTTGACCAGTGGGTCCACGGGACGCCACGGTGCTGATGGTGTGGTTTCGCAAGCCTTAGACTCCAGCGTGTCCTGACGCGTAGACAATTCAGTAAGCTTCTTCATTAATTCATGCATCATCTCTCGGTGCTTCTCCTCCTCTTGGGGCTGACCCCTGGCAGCCCTGGCTGGCTCTGGCTCTGCGGGTGACAAAGCCGTAGAGGCTGCTTCGCAGCTGGACGATGATCTGCTGTCCAGCAGATGGGGATGGCATGCTGCCATTTTCAGCCGGGAGCTAGGACTGCTCGTTTCTCCTCTGCTCGCCTGCGCCCCGCCCCCAGGGTCGGGAGCCTGAACTTCCGCCTTTGCAGCCATTTCTCCCTCAAACTTCTGAGGGGTAACTTCCTTCCCTGTCACGTCCAGCAGCTCCCGCAGCGAGCAGACAGGTGCTGCTGTTCCCTTCATCGGTCGACCCGCGGTCAGCACAAAGAATTGCACAACCCTGGACTCCGCCCTGGCCTCCGGCCGCCACTCCGTGAGACCCCCGTCTCTTTCCTTTCTGGGGCCGCCACCCCCCAGGGCTTCCATGGCTGCCGCGGCCACCTTCCTCTCTGCTTTCATTTCTGTGAGGGTATTAGTCACAGCTCTCCAAGTTAATCCGAGAGCTTTAGCTTCTTTACCTTCCTTTCCACCCTCAATCGTGAAAACAGCCAGAGTTTGTTTCCCACTTCCCATCACTCTTCAGTTGAGAACAAAAGCAAAGTGCATTTCAAAAACCCTTGTTCCCGGGCCCACATAATTAGGGCATAGAGATCTCGATCTTTTACAGTCTCGCCTCTCTTAGAGAGGATACTGGCTAGGAGACGACTTCCAGCCTCGTATTCCATAGCTTCTTACCTGCGGGGACCCGATTGGCCACGCGAGCTCCGGTCTCCAGCTCCACTCAACTTTTTTGCAAGGACACTCCCGCTCCCAGCTCTCCAGGCTCCTCACCGTCCTTACGATGCTTCGGAGTCTTACCGCATTTAAGTGAAATGCATTTAAGCGAAAAACAAACCACATCTAAGTGAAACGCATTTAAGCGAAAAATCACTCGAGTCCCTGCTAAGGCGCCAGGTTTTGCAGGGGGCGGTCCCAAGTGCTGGAGAGCTAGCCAGAGTAACGACACAGACATCGATACGATTTGAGCATTGTCCTCTGCCTTACTGTTTACCTATACAAGCTTATATCTACTTTGCAAAGATTCACGCCCTAGTCCCTCTAGATGGCCCCTAATCCATGGGGGAGCCGACCAGTGTATAACTTTGCCAAGTACTTTCAAGGCTGTCTGCAGCCAGGTGTTATCCAGGCTTGCCTGCAGCCAGGGGCCAGTTCAGGGGTTTTTCCTCAGCAACCTTGGGTTGTCCAATCTTTCCTGGGGTATCATATGCCCCTGTTCCACAAGGAATCTCTCTACACTGCCCCAGTCCACAGCGTCTGATGATCTGGTTCTCAGATTACAGCTAAATCGAACAGCTCAGAAGAAGCCACAGAAGTCATTGGAGAAATGCTATTGTAGTCCTGGAAAAACTTCTTGCCTCAGCTAATGAAAAGAAACTAGCTAAAAGCAGGAATGTACTCTCTCCCGCCACAAAGCTGAGCAACACGGGGGAGTGTGTGTCTGAACACAAACCGCGCTGAGGAATTTCTCCAGCTCTCTCCCCATCTCCTGGACCCAGCTTAAAGCTGCAGGACCCATTTCTGGGCATAAAGCAGATGATAAGGGAATACAGTATTATCATAAACTCACCCCAAGACAATAGGATAATTTCCCCAAAATTATTAGCATATCTTCCCTCTCCTTTACATGTGTTCTTCTGTCCTGGTGGTCTCTTTGGTGGTCCCTGACCAAAAAGTCATACCTGACTGCCTGGTGAACTGGTAAAAGTTGACACAACTGGGCTGGTTGCTTTCCAGTTCTTTTTGCTACAGAATAAGCATTGTGCAGGTCCATAGGGCAGTGGGTTTTGAAGAATGAGCATTGTATTAACCCTCCAGGTGCAAATCACTTTTCATCTGGCAACAAAATAGTGGTAGAACAGACAGCAGTGTCTGCTGCAAGAAGGGAACAGCTCCTGGCCCCAGGGCCCACAGCTCTTGGGCAGCTGCTGGGAAGTGCACAGGGAATTAAGGAGGTATTGAAGGTATAGGGCAGCAGCCTACTGCAGGAGCCCACAGGGGTCCTGGGGCTGATGTCTTGGTATATCTGCCAACACAAGCAGCAGCATACGGGGAAAGTCCAGGACCCCTGTACTGCTCTCATGTGCACCTAGTGTGGCACCATGCTGTATGCCCCCAAGGAGCAGCTGCTCATCTGTGTGGATAAAGAAATCCTGGGCAACATCCTGTGAAGTATGGGACACAGGGGCAGGGATGCCTGGGTGCTGTTGTTAGAGCCCACAAAGTTTGTCCTCAATGTCCAGATCAAAGCCCTTCCCACCCCCACCCCATCCTCACCACAGGCTGCTCCTGGCAGTGCTCACCCCTCAGCCCTTCCAAGAGTTCAAGAGGTGTGGTGATGCAATATCTTTATTGTATTTTTATATAAGTTTTCTGTACCCCAATGGCTCAAGAGGTGCTTTGCTGTTTGACCTCAGAACCTGCAGCTCAAGTGCTCCTTGTTGCAGAGGATCACTGAGGTCAGCAGTGCCATCCAGGCTACAGATGACTGCAGCACCTTTGGGCATTCCTTGAAGCCAGGGAGGTGAAACGAACTCTGCTGGTGAGTGCCCATATCTGGGGCAGTCCCACAGGAGGGCTTTGCTTTGTGCTAGCAGGCTGCTTTCACCATAAGCACCACTGTGTTTTCATGTGAGCTACTGAAGCTGTGTCCCAAGCTGGTGGGGCCCTTGGATGCTGGCGCTTGTGTTTGTGGCTGGGGAGCAGGATGCTTGCTGAGGTGCTTTTGGGAGTCTGTGGGCATGATGGGGCAGCACTTGTCAAAGCGTGGCCCCAGGGGAGGTAGAAGGGCTGTCTCATGCCCCTGCCCACTCTGTGCTTGCCACTCTGGGACTTGCAGGACTAGATCGAGGGGCCAGAGACTCCCTGGTGTATGGGGTGTTTCAGGTCCTGGAGGAAGTTGAGGTGAGGTCTGCTGGGCACACTTGGAGTCCCTGGCTCTGGGGACTCCCAAGTGTGCCCAGCCCAGCTGAGGCCACCCCCATGAACTTGAACATGGGGCCGGGAGCTGCCAAGGCTGTAAAGTAGGAGGGAGTTCCTCATTTCAGGTGACTCCTGAAGAAAGGGAGCCCTAGCATCTCAACCTGGAAGTGAGGGTTTGCCTACTGCCTGAGAGGAGGCAGGAATTACTGGAGTAGTACTCTCTGGCCTGAGCTGGGGGTATTCCAGTATCGCAGTCTGCATTATCTGGAGTTTATCACAGCTGGCAAAGGGAAGGATTACATAGATCTGGACCCCTTGCAGTAACATTGCTGCAAGATTGTAAAAGCTGTTGTGTCCTGTTTCAGACCAATGAGGCCATGGAATCACCCACCCCCCATTGGCCTCTATTTCCCCATCCCTGGCAGTGATCAAGGCCAGGTTAGACAGGGCTTAAACAACCTAGTCTTCTGGAAGGTATCCCTGCCTATGGCAGGGAGATTGAAACTAGATGGTCTGTAAGATCCCTTCCAACCCAAGATCTTCTGTAATTCTGTGATTTTATTTTCAGCCTCCTGGCTACTATGCTGGGGGAATAACTGGTAAGTCAGAGCAACCACTAGTATCACCCTCACGCCTTCATCAAGTTATTTTCACACATTTCTGCACAGAGCCATATACAAAGACACCGCCAGGCAGCAGGAAGCATTCTCACTAGATAATGTTGGGTAACAGGAATTCAGACAAACCTTGGCTCTGAAAGCCCACAAAAGGACTGAACCCTTGTGACTGCTCCCACAGCATTTTTTTCTTTTCAGGTAATCTATTGCTGAAAAGTATGGATGTAAAAATGAAGCTGATGAGCATCAAAGATGGTTGTTGATTGACAAGGTCCACAGCATCAGGAGCATGCAAAGTGGTTATTACCTTTGCCTCAGTGCTTGTGAAGGTGTGGGTGTCATTTGGTATCTACTGGGGGCACAGGGAGGTAATACAGCCAGCTAAATACCCCATGGACTGAATGGGCATAAAAGTATTCAGCATACCACCTGGCAGTTGAGTCAGCAGTAAGGAACAAGCTTCTTGTTATTAGGATTCTTGATAGCAATACTTTTAGCAATGATTATACTGAGAACCCTTTAAACTTGCCTGCCCTAACTTCCCTTACATAACAGATATGAGGCTCTGGTATTAGAAAGTCAGAGACATGATGGGATGGATGCTGATGCCTCTAAGCTTGAGGAGTCACCATAATCAGGTTTGTTGAAACAAAGCTGCACAGTGGTTTGTGCAGTGTGGAACTGTGATGTTCTCAGACTTCGTAAGCCCAAATCATTGATACCAGTGTTTAATTAGTGCTCAACACCATGACAACATATTAAGTCTTACCAGCAGTCTTCACCAGCAGAAGCCACATGATGACAATTTCTTAATGATACTATTCAGAAGTACACAGATTTACAAGTTCTGAATTTTCTTCTCCTATTTACTCCAGAGCAAAGCAAACAACATCCCAAGTGCTTTTACTCTAGAGGAAGCTGTAATGACCAATTAGTAGAGTCATTGCTAAAGCTAGGAGAAACAAAACTGAGAAAACTAGTAACTCAATACAGTTTTAAGTCTGGTACTTATTGGTAAAACAGGTCAGCCAAACTACTGACTTTGGCTCCAACTTCTTTGTTATATATTTAGCTTCAGAGTTACTTGGTCCAAGTTCCATCTTGTTCTGTATCACTTCACAACAACAAACCCAGTACACATCATCACAGTTCTGAAGCAAGCCAAAAGTGTATTCTACAAAGCAACTAGCAAAACGAAAATTTAGCTGAACTGTCTTTTGCTTTTGAAGCCACCTGCATGACAAATATTTTTTGTCAATAAAAAGCCAGATGTATTTTAAGAAAACACATTCAGATATTAAGTTTGAGCAGCTCCCTTTGATCAAAAAGCAAACAGACAACCAAGTTGTAGCAACCAAAGTAGTTACCAATACTCTGAAAGCATAAGCCAGCAAATTAATAAAAGGCATCTCCAAAATCTCTGAGGTAGAAACATGACTTCTCACTAAGTGCTCTGGGGATTTTACTCAGGACTGTGTCATTAGCACTTGAGGGACATTAGGCATGCTTCTGGTCTAATTTTTCAATCTAGTTTCATCAAAGTGCAAAACCACTCTGCAGCATGAAGAAAGGCATGGAAATGGATATGACTGGAAAGTCACCTGGCCAACATGCTCTCGACCCAGACTAAAAGGCTGATGTTGACCAACACTAACACAGACATAAAATCACAAAAAGGAATAGTGGCCTGTAGTTTCCTAAGTATAACAGAAAAAATGTGTTCTCTTTCCAGATGAAAGAGCATATAATTACTTGAGAGGCTCACCTCCAAAACTTCACAGGGGAAAAACTCCATTTAAAAAATAAAAATATGAAAATCAATTGCCATTCGGCCAATACCCTAGTGAAATTTTCTTAAACACCTCTTGAAATGAAAGAAGCTCTGGTCATTGACACACTGCATTTTTCACTTCAGCTATTTCAAATAAAAATGTTATAGTTGAGAAAGCTACAGGTAAGTGCACAATGGTTATAAAATATCCAAATAGTTCGAATACTGGTTGGTACTACTTCGGTAAAAATCAGCAGCACCTGCTCTGCTGATGACACTTCAATAAATATAAGACAACAACATGTTTAACAGTTAAGAGTACTGGCTAATAGTTTTTCCTAATAGAACTCATACTTGTTCAAAAAAACAACCTGAGAAAAGAAACTTTACTTTATTAATAAAACAAAGAGTTAAAAGGTTACTATGACATTTAGAATAGTATGCCAGAGATAATTGTAAAACAGCAACAAATCCTAATTTTAAAAAATTCACACCTACTAATAGCAGGCCCTGTCCCTGGTAGACAGCTCTGCATAGTGTTCTTCCTGCAAGCTGCCAATCACCTTTCCAGAAGGGGGAAAAAAAATTAAAGGCATCAGTAAATTTAGCTGCCCTTTTAAGCATTTCCAACTTACTGTGAAGTAATTCACAGAAAGCAATTACAGAGGAAAATTCAGTGCTGACATTTTTTCACAATCATGCCATCAGAGCACAAATAGGGCTAAAGCACTTTTATTTACACTTACTCAGTTTGTAAAACCATGTGTACATTGCCATCATTTAAAGTGCAAGCTACATGTCTTCTGAATTAACTGAAGGCGTAAGAGGTGCTATGTAAGATAAAATACTGCCACCAGTAGTTATACAACTAACTACGAATGCCAGTAGCATAGTTCAAACCCTGACCAGCTTAGTGTGTTACTTCCTCTTGTATATTACCAGCCAAAAACATATTCCATAGCTTTAGATACAATACTTTCATCTTTCCTAGGAGTTTGTCTGTCAGAAACCACCTACAAGGCAGGGAAAAAAAACAAAAAGAGAAAATACAGAGAATCAGTCAACATATAGTTAATAGTTTTTACACTAACCATTTATTTCTTCTTTTCCTAAGCGCTACTGTATTATAACAAAATATGCTTGAAATATTTTCAAAACAAGCCCTTAATCCCTGGAAAAGTGACAAATCATTAATTTAGTATTTTTTATGATTATTTTAGAGACTCAACAGACTGAGCTTGTACTTGAACGACATCATTAAAGAACTGACAGCAACAGATAAAAGCTAAGGTCATATTGAAATTAATGTCTGTACAGCCTCATAGAGCTAAGGGGAGACAACACAAAAACATGTTTCTGTTTCCTTGAAAATACCTGATAGTCACTAGTGGAAGCCTTATATGCTGTTGCAAGAGGTCTCATTGTAGAAATCCTTGTAGTACTATTTGCAGGTTGTATTGGTGTGCCAGCAGGTTTTGTAGGTGGAGTGAAAATTGAAGACATTGAGGATGTAGAGCTTCTTTCAAAGTTTTCCATCACACTCTTAAATAGAGGGTTAATATAATGTAAACAAACACTGAAAAGCAGTATTCCAACCTTTATCATCTAAAGTTATCTAACTATTTAAACATTTTTGATAAAACATATTTGGATCGCAAAAGATAAAAGTCGCATCAGTACAGAGCATACAGGTACACATGATCACCAAGCATTTTCCTCACTGCAATAATTTACATGTTGAATTATGCCATTGCAAAGTAATGGAAGGTTGGAATCTGTTCACTGTCTGTACTAAAAAACCAAGTTTGAAACAATGTAGAGAAAATATACTGTATGACTTGCAATAAACTTCAAGTAGTAACTTGCTTCAGGCCCAGATGAACTAAGTAGCCTAACACCCTCTTCCTAAATATTTCTAAAATATTTAACCTGATCCATACAGTATGGTCTCCAAGCCTTTACCAACTTGCAGTTTCACTCAGTCCCCTTAGCAAATGCTAGAAAAGGAGTCAGAAGGCTCCATTTTGTAAGCTTACGTTTAGAAAGGAATGCATGTAGAATGAAGAGGTAGCAAGTGACTTGATGAGAACCACAAGTTCCACAACAAACCAGAGGAAACAAGATGGTAAATAACAACCAGCCTGGGGAGATGTGATTTGCTGCATTTAGACTCAGTGAAGCATAGCATTCAAGCAGCCTAAAGACAGCAGAAATTTACCAGCACATTTGGTAGAAGAGTGCTTTCCAAAATAAACAATAGGATTGGTGTACACTGTGGGTGGCATCTGACTCTCTGCTTAGCACAAGAGGAACCCATGAAACTAACTAATACTTTTAAATCAGAAGCCTAAGCGCTAATATCAAATCCGTAATGTCTAGTTTTCAATTGCAGGGAAGTCTTACCAAAACCAAACCTTCAATGGATTAGTCTCCTGAAATTTTTTTCCTCCAAAAATACAAGTTAATGACTATAGGTTTATTTATTGGTATATGAAAGTGGATACTAGCCACAGAAGACATGAGAATTCAAAAGCAATGAAGATCAGATGCCTGGTAATTATATGTCTTAGATCATTACTTCTAGAGCTTCAGCTTACAGGCAATTCATTCATCGATACAAACTGGACACCAAAATAATAAAAAGGCAAGGACAGACCACCAGCAGAAGCCCACAGAGAAAAGGGACACAGAATTACTTTTGTTTCTGAATTTTATTGAGTGTAAGAAATGTTTCAGACTGCTAAAACTTCAGTAATTGCAACTTCAATTTCTAGGGCTGCCTTCTCAGAATGGTTTATATTGGAAAGCTTATATTACTCTTTGGTATCATGTATCCTTAAAGGAGACAAAACAATTTGTGCACTATAGAAGAATGACTTATTTGCTTAAGCTAATGTACAAGCACCTAGTGCAAAGTGCTGCAAGAATTAAAGGTCAGGGCATTGCCAATACCTAGATGCTAATAGCTCATGTTAGTATTAAGACTACAAGACAGCCATGTCTACCCCAACTACTACTTACAAGAGAGTGACATGTTTTTCTAGGGGCAGGTGGGAGAATAGGATTGGGATTTTCTTGCTTACAAATTTTCAGTCCAAAGTACTAAGATAAACTCAAGAGCCAGAAGCACACAGTCACATAAAAAAAATAGAGAGGTACAGTTAGGAGCAGCAACAGTCTTAATCTGCCATTACGTCTCTATTGCAGGCCCTAAAAGCCAGAAATTCCTGTCAGGAAACTTATCTCGTCTCTTACATTATGGTTTCACTTCCTTGTCTCATATAGCAATATAATTCTGTGCATTGTAACTTCCACGGAGCACAGAGATTGCCCATAATGATCATTCTCAGCAGGAAATGTTGACAAATACTTAAGAAAAAGCTTACGTAAACGTGTAACAGACTACATCTTATATAGATGAACTACCTACGATTTGCAATTCCAAAAGAAAAAAAAATTAAAGAGGTCAGGAAAAATAAAAAGAAAGACCAAAAGCAGTGCTTTATATTTAACTAAAAACAACTATTAACTTACTTTATCTATACAAGGCTTGACACCAATCATGATAGATTCACCAAAAATTCTTCCGTCTTTGCTTAAGGCTTTCCGGGCTTGAAGCTTAGACTGATATCGAATATGCATCCAGTTTCCTGTGTTGGACATCTGTATGAGATTAAGTGAACATTGTGAAATGTAGTTTTTTAAATGCATAATTTGCAATGTTTTCTGACTTAAGTGTCAAACTAAGACATACCACATGCTTTAATATGTTTCCGTACTGAGCAAACTGTAGAAGAATATAGGAAGCTGATGCTTGAGGAAATCTGAAAGACAGAAAAAAAATACTCAAAAAATTATGAGTAGTTTAAGAATTCAGGTGTTAAGATACAACCCTATGAAGCATTTATAGAAATCCAGAAAAGACCACTGTAATGACATCAGAAGCAGTGACTTGAGAAATACCACCTTCTAGGAACTTTACCACACACCCCCACAGTAGAATGGTGCCTCTCTAACCAGAAAAAATAATGTGTACCTTAAGTTAAGATGCCTCCCTGAAATGTGTGTTTGCTTGCTTGAACCATAGCTGTATTTCCTATAGCACCTACCAATGCCAGACAACATCAATGCCCGAGTATTTCTTCTCCATATGCTGTAAAGACTTCACCCAGGATTTTCTAATACTTTGGAAATCAACTTACCCAAATACAGTTACCCATGTGTCATCAAGTTGATCTTCTGAAGTAAGGGAATCACCTTGAGTATAAAAAGGATCTAGCTGAGCAGGAGATAGAGTAGTCTTCTTAGGCTGCCCAATACTTACAGGACTGAACATGCCTGAAGCTGTTAAATTGAAATGGTATTGTTGAACAAATTTCTTTTGCAAGACAGAAGTTTATAGTAAAAGAATAAATTCAGTGTCAAGCATTTCACTTGTATATGGAAGAGTTTGATGGGGATTTACTCACAGACACAAAAAGTAAGTCAACCATAATTTCACATCTGCAAACACACTAATAATTTTTTATGACTAGCAACCTAGTGTTCTCTTTGACTTCTAAACACCAACAGCTTAATACAGTTGCCAAATAGAAACAGGCCAACAGAATAAAGCTTAGCAAGAAGACACCAGTTCATAGACAAGATATCAAACCTTGTGAAGATAGAAGGCAATCCATCAGTCTCAGCTGCTTCATTCAATTACAACCACCCCCATGCTCAGTTCAATACCACATTTGGAACAAGGAACATGTAAAGTTGATTGAAACTCCGTCAGGCTCAGAATGGATAATTATTTCCTACTCATATCCATATACCTTTTGAAAAGCTAAAAAATACACAACCTCTTCATAAATTAGCAAGGAACTGATGTAGCTTGCACAGTGATGATTTTTCTGTATTAAAGAAAACAGTAAGAAAAGAGATTAGAAATTTTGACAGGACATCTACCTGCTCCCGGAGTCAATGGAAGAATTCCAACTGATGGGCTCTGTGTTAAAGTAAAGCTGGCCTGCATTAAGATACAGAAAACAACAAATCATTCTTATAGGTATACTGCTCAGATCAAGAGAGTCATTTTTCAAGTGATTTAAACATTCAGGTAATAATATTAACTGTTTGGCTTAAGTTATTCCAAACTTTTAAAGGTATGAACAGATATTCGCATGTATATTTAATAAAAGATTACCAAGAGGTATTAATGAAAAGTTATTTGACAATATATTTGACATATGCTTTGTGAAACAAAGTAGGTCTAAGTATCAATACTCAGAACCTTTTAGTTTAACTTCTCAAAATAGTCATGTCACTATTGCTGCTCTATTAATAATTCACGCATTCATGTGCATCCTGATGGGAAGGATATTAGTATCCTAAGTTTATCAGCATTTTCATTGCCTAAAGGGTCCAGAAATCATGGAAACATAACCTCCACTTGTAGGGAGACTACTACTAGACTTACTTTCCTGCTCAACTATTTAGTGCATAGAAGGAAAGTATACTTTGAGTTTTAGATGGTAGTAGTTGTTTTAACATAGGATTTCAACACCCGAAACAATTTTAGTCTATTTTTAGCCTGAATCATGGCATTTCTTAGATACAAAATCAAACAACCTGGAGTACCTGTAGACCTAGGAACATGTGTTCTGATAGCTGCTCAACATTTTTTGAAATTTAATATCCAATCCTTTAAGACACTATTGGATTCTGTCCTTCACAGAGAACCTCAGCTTTCAGAATAAACTTTTCAGAAGGCAGCACTCAATAGAAAGACTGCTCATTCAATGAAAAGTGTTCTCCTTGTATCAAAAGGGTTCAGTGAAAAAGGACCTAGTAATGCTTGATTAGTCAGTTAAGCAGAAGAGATTATTATAAAATTTACCTTGTAGGAAATTGAGTGTTCCTCTTTCAAAATTAATCCCAACTGTCTACCAAAACTTTGATTAGCTATTTTACTTGGAAAAAAATTTGCTATGTTTCAATAAGTGCCTCTATTGCCTTCTAAAATATAATCATAGAAACACGAAATTATTAAGGTTGGAAAAGATCTCTAAGATCAAGTCCAACCATTAACCTAGCATTGCCATCTTGACCACTAAACCATGTCCCCGAGTGCCACATCCACACATTTTTGAACACTTCCGAGGACAGCAATTCTAACACTTCCCTGGGTGGCCTGTTCCAGTGCCTGACCACCCTTTCAGTGAAGAAATTTTTCCTGATATCCAATCTAAACATCTTCTGGTGCAACCTGAGGCCATTTTCTCTTGTCCTATTACTTGTTACCTGGGGGAAGAGACCAGCCTCCACCTTGCTACAACCTCCTTTCAGGTTGTGAAAGGGTCCTTCTGGCAATCAGCAGCCCAATAAACTTACAAGAAAGTGAAAAGCTGCAATAAGGCTGAATTTGTATGTACAAAGCATAACTGAGGCATGACTTGCATTTTTCATTTCCTACTGTACTGCAAATTAGCAACAACAGGAATTTGCTTCATGACCACACCTCTTGTTTAGTGTACACAGGAATAGGTACACTGAACAACCCAGACTAAGCAACAGCATGACCTGAAGGATCATCAGTCATTTTGCTACAGCAGTTTATACAACTAAGTTTGAGAATTCACTGATGCAGTAAGCTGCCTCACATCTTCTGCTAAGAACAGGCCAGTACTGAAGACACTTACTGGTCTTTTTGAGGATAGAGGTGTTGATCCAAGCCCAGGACTAGATAACTCATCATATATGCTTCTAACTGGTGGAGCACCACCTTTATCTTTATGCGTGGGAACTACTGGTTGTGGGGGAGACCCTCCTGTAATTCAAAGGAACAAAAGACCATGAGAAAACTTGTAATTTGCTTTGGTGCTACTTGTTCTTCAATAATAAATTCAACCATGCTCTCATGTTGATTGTTGTTGAGACTGTTGATTGTTTCACTGGAGGTTTGCAAAGCCATCTGTCCTAGTAAACTGCTCAGGTTTGAATGTTCTAGGTAGGAGCATCACATGTGTCTCAAATGGCATCCTACAGAAGTACCATTTAGAACTTTCAGACCTCTTATTAACCCATTCTATTCACTGTCTACTGGTTCTTTTTCTGAAGTTCTGAGCATGGCTGTATCTTTCAATTTTAAGCCAGGCTAGGAGTCTATTTTAATTGCTTCAAAGACTAACTTGCCTATAGTAGAGACATAAAAGCAAGATTTTTAAGACTTGAGATATCCTACATGTTGAAGAACCATACCAAATGCACAGAGACATTGCACATTGCTGTCCCATTCCCACTGTCCAAATTCCTTAGCTTCCCATCTAATTTCACATTAAATAGAAATGTAAGCTCTTGAGAGCAGGGACTAGCTTGCACATAGCCAGGATGAAGCTAAACCAGCTGCCCTCCCATTTTGTAAACTTTGGGACTTCCAGTATAACAGAGAATTAAACTCCCTAAAAGAACTTCACGTATCTTAACACTTTGTGTGGATTTACCCCAGGGAATAAAAAAGTAGTTTGCATCAAGTTTACACTTCCAAAACATTTGGAAACGAAGCTTTTCCAAATTACTCTTAAATCCTAAATTCTGAGCTTCAAGACTCCACTAAACTGTTTAACACATATAAGAACTGATACTGTTACATGGAATAATGTGCATTACATAAAGCACTCTCCCATCAAGGTTTTCAGTTGAAGTGATCTACTTGATCACTCCCTTTGGGAATTCTGTGTTAGTATCTTACTGGCTCCCCTTTTCCTAAAATTGATACTCTGAGGCTGCAATAAACCCTTTAAAAAACAATTAGGTGAAATTTATGTGATTACTTTCAATTTCATATATATTTTCATAAGAGGTTTGCTCCCCAGACAGATAAGGGCAGGCAGACAAGAGCAAGAAGCAGACCAACAAACCTCCAATTATGGAACATTTTAAGTTGGTAGGGACCTAGAAAGAAAATCAAATCCAATTCTGCCTGACATTCAAAGAAGAGAATATTTTATTAAGATAAATTTTTGCAGTACTTTAATCCTCAATTTCTCCTTCAAAATGACTAGCAAATTAACACCATCAGATATTATATTATGCCAACTGATTTAGTACAAAAGCCAAGATTACCCATGACATGCCAACTACTCACTCATTCTTCTCAGAGAAGAAAACAAACATACAATACTAACATGGGTAAAGAACTTCTCCTAGTCTGATTAATTAGGTGGTCGAAGAGAAATGAGTATCTACAGCTAGGAAAAGTCACTACTCCAGTCCAATGACAGCAGATATCAAGACTGTAGCTACAACCACTAGATACTAATTAAGAAGTATATTTTTAGTTTTTCTCCACCCAGTTTTTTTAAGTTTGACAATCTGTAAGTGGCCTTTTAGAATTCAAAGAAATAGAAAAATTTCTGCAAAGAAATTAGCAGTTTGCACAAGCTGCGTTTAGTTTGCCAGCAGATATCTCCGTTTTAAACAAACAGAACACATCAATATACGTGTAACTGACTTGTAAAGAGTCATATAAATTGATACTGTATTAGGAGAGGCTCCTATTACCTTCCCTGTAAAACAAATTTTTCCTGATACCAAAACTGCCACATTTAAAACATTTATTATAATCAAATACACTGAGTTCACCACTTATTCAATCAGTGGAGTTTGCTTATAGAAAGATATAAAACTATAAGGATTCAAGTCTGCAACAGCATGCAGAACAATGAGACAAACCAATTTTTTGGTTTCAGGACAATTTTTCAGCATTTAACATATTCTGACCTGCAAGTAGTGGAGACCTTGTTTCCATTACACCAACTGAAGGGCCATATAAAGCACGTGGCTGCGGAGTCACTGGTGCAGGTAAGTCACCCATCAAAAACCCAGGGAGAAATTGAGCACTAGTTCCTTGTTTTGGAGACGTTGGGGAGCCAAGAGTCATTGGTTCAGCTCCTGAAAACAAAATTTTAAAATATGAAAAAGACAAGTGAGCTAACTTTTCCCATTGTGGGTTCTATTAAAGAAATGTAACACAAGATACAATAAGTGATTAAGATCACAGAATCCCAGAATCGCTAAGGTTGGAAGGGACCTCTGGAGAACATCTAGTCCAGACCCCCAGCCAAGGCAGGGTCACCCAGAGCAGGAGACACAGAAACGTCTCCAGGTGAATTTGGAATGTGTCCAGAAAGGGAGACTCCACAACCTCCCTGAGCAGCCTGTTCCAGTGCTCGGCAACCTACAGCGTAAAGAATTTCTTCATCATGATGAGATAGAACTCCTTATGTTTTGCTTTATGGGCATTGCTCCTCGCCCTGTCGCTGGGCACCACCGAAAAGAGCGTGGCACCGCCCTCTTGACACCCGCCTTTGAGATATTTACAACTATTGATGAGATCGAAGGCGGTTTAATCATTCATTTTACAGGCAAGCCAAGTTTATCACAACCGTGCATTTTTCGCAACTACAAGTGGCGGCCGATCGATTTAAACCCCCTCCTCTTTCGCTTCACCCCAGCGCGAACCGCCCCTTCCCGGCGTCATCTCCCACTGCCCACTCCAGCTCAGCAGCATCCACACTCCCTCGCCTAGAGCAGGAGGTCGGCCCCGGCCCCACTCCCCTCTCCCGGAGAGCAGGCAGCGCCGGGAGACCCGCCGGGCACCTCCGGCCGGGAAACGGAGCCCTCTGAAGCGGCGCCCAGCAAAGCCGAAGCACGGCGTGAGTGGGGAGGGAGCCCGTGGGCCCGGCTCACCTGCGGGCGGCAGCTCCATGGCGAAGGCGGCCATATCGGCCCGGATGGCGGAAAGAAGGGGGCGGCAGCGCCTCCTCCAAGCACTTTCAAACGAGACAGAGCTTCCTGCTGCCGTCACTTCCGACCCGCCCCCTGACATATTGTGATGAAGCGGGGCGGGCGGAACTTCGTCGCGGGGGTGCGGTGTTCGGGGCCGGGCATGAGGCAGGTCCGGGTTGTCGCCTCACGGCTCCTCGGCAAACGGTCCCCCCGTGGAGGGCCAGGTCGTGAACGGAGTTGAAGGAACCGCGGTTACCGTTAAGGGGATTGTCCTGGGTTGCTTCCACAGGCTGAGAACTCAGAGCAGCTTCTCTACACTGCCTCCCCAGGGAAAGGGCTGTCAGTCATTGCCAAGGCTGCCAGCACCACAGCCACCCGCGTCCGCCGGGACAACGCAGTGAGCTGTACCCGCACGGACACGGGGGAACGATGACCACGACCAGCGATCAGATGCAGCGGGCTTGCCTAAACCCCGCATTAACGTTTAGCATAGAATCATGGAATGGGTTGGCTTGGAAAGGATCTTAAAGCTCGTCCAGCTCCATCCCCTGCCATGGGCAGAGACACCTTCCACTATCCCAGGTTGCTCTGAGCCCCGTCCAATCAGGCCTTGGGCACTTCCAGGGATGGGGCAGCCACAGCTCTTCTGGGCAACCTGTGCCAGGGCCTCACCATCCTCACTGTAAATAATCTAATCTAAACCTACTCTCTTTCTTTGAATCCATTCCCCCTTGTCCTGGCACTACATGTTCTTGAGCATGAGCAATTCATATTGAGAACAAGAGAGGTCGTGGTTCAAACATAATGATATGCTACAGTTCAAACTACTGGTACCAGGACAGAACACCAATCTTGAAACCAAACCTTTAAAATCACTTTATCACACAATTTATCCAAACACAGTGTTCTCTTTATTTTGCTGCATATTAATATATCAAAGCATTAAGAGCTGGCATGAAGGCCACAAAATACTATTAAAGTCTTGTACAGATTTTTTTTTTTTTTAAAACATGACATATTAAGACAGTAATTTCAGCCTGGAGTCTCTCAGGAGGGTCAAAATTACATACCCTATGATGTCTGTTCTTTACATATCATGTGGAATGGAGTGAGAGGACAGCATGTGAGGACCAAATGTGAAGAAAAGACAGTACCATGAGCAGAGACAGATCAACATTTTTTTTAATCGCTGCTGAAATGATTTACAAAAAAACCCCAAACCTGCTAGTTCCAAGACTGGAATCATCACGATAATGCACTTCAAATCACTACTAGATGAAAAACAGTATAAATACACAAAGTATTAAAGCATCCTAAGCATTTTGAGCATCCTCAAAAGACCATCATTTTAATTTCAAAAAAAAATTAATGGCTTGCTAGCCCACAAAATTCCGTTATATCATCTATAGTTGCAATATAATTTTAAAATCCAGTATCAAGGTACTTCATTATATGAACATTTTATTATCTAGATTTTACAACCAACTAGGAATGCACAGATTTGGAAAGAAAGCAATTTATTTCAGTTATTTTATTTCCTTTCTCTACTGCCTGCATTTTCTGATGGTTCAGTAAGCAAACCATAGTTATATTGTTTTCTAATATTTCAAGGAAAACTGAGCTTTATCTTTTTATTAGTGCCCTGGTTTTAGGCAAAACTTCTTTGAAGTCAGTACAACACCATTTGGCTTTTTGATGACATGCTGGAAAAAAGAGGGTCAAAGGAGGGTACATAAAGACTTGAAAATGCACATGTGAAAGGGGATTTCAAAATGACACATTAAAGTATAACCAACATATGTTCCTGTATAGTCAAAACAGATTATTTCACTTCTCCCTTTGGATCAGTCATGATTGTTTATGCTTCCGTTTGCCTTTATAATCTGTTCTTGGTACTTGTGAAGCTGCTCCATGAAGCCAGGATTTGGACAAGCCACAGGCCTTGCATTTTTCACCAAGGAAAAGGCTCTGGCAAAGCTCAGTCTTTCTGAATTCATTAGAAAACCAATGACTACAGCCGCTGCACGGGAGACTCCTGCATTACAGTGAACCAGTACCACGCCATCCTCCAAGAAAGAAATGAAATATAAGTTGGGATAGTCATTAGGTAGATAACAAGTGTAAGAAACTTTATATAAAATTCTTTTAAGACTTACTGAAAGCTCCTTGCTGAGCTCAAAGCAAATATTTACACATATAAGTCCAAATACAGATATAAGCATAAGTGTGAAATTAAGTACTTTTCTACCCCAAACCCTTTATTATTACCAAATTCTTCAAACCTAATTCATACCATATTAGTAAAACACATCCTCTGTCCTTCTTCCTGACGCCCTTCATTTAAAACTAAATCACAGACACCTGGGATACTAAAGTATCTGATCTAACTGGGTGGCAATTTTGAAATAGATTTTATTTTCAATATGGAAAGGAACTTGACAGGATCTTGTTAAAGGTTAAAAACATAGCAAGGCAGCAAACAGCTAGGCACAGAGGCAGATTTTAGAACATCTTGTAGTTCCAGTCGCATGTCTCTTGTGTACTCTGCACGGAAGATTCTGGGTAACAGGGATCATGCACAGGAACAGAAAAATTAGAAAAGATACCATGTGATTTGCAACAGATCTCTTCCTTCCCATCACACAACTGGTACAACTGCAGCAGCTGGTATAGCTGGTACAACTAAGGTCCCTTAACTGGGAATGAGGGTGCAGAATCCGAAACTACTAAACCTCCTATAAACTCACAAATGCTTCTTCTGGGGGTTGAATTCAGGCTTATCCTGAATTATATATAAAATTAATGGTTTTTATCCTACTTAAACATTTCCCACACAACCTTTGAGACACCTGAATGGCTCTTTTTAGGCACTGCAAGTTTTGTTATGAAATAACACACCCAAATTAATGCAAAGACAACTAGACAATCTAGCACATCTTAAGCAATATTTGCAAGGCCCAGGCTTTGTGATGTTGTCATATTTGTATGTCAGACTATGATCTGGAAAGGGCTCAGTCCGAACTGTCTGCCAAATGCCCCTTTGACACAAAAAGAAACCACCAAATCCCCAGCACCTCCATATTCTGAATGAAGATACTGAAACATGACGTGATGTGCTCAGATACTTGAGGCTAAACAGAACTATTCTAGTTATAAAGAGCCTGTTCTGTCTGCCCTTAACAGGCACAAGTTACTTAATGGGAATTTTACCCAGAGACAAAAATAACATGGGTAAATAATATGCATTGGAAGCAATTTTTCTTTTCCTTTGTACAGTTCATACTTTGTTTCCCTCTTTCACATTTAAGTTTGATGTGTCTTTTTAAATAACTGGTTTGTTTTGCACTGCCAAAAATTATATAGTGATACCCATGAATCCTGAAAATTATTGAACATGAATGAATCTGGGCCATAATATTAAACCAACTGTAATACTGAGAATATTTATCTTTCCTTGCTAAAGTCCATTGTTTACAATTCATACAAAACCAAATTTGGCATGTCATTCTTAACTACTTTTGTATTAGCTATGAATACAGAATAAAAGTGAGAAACAGATTGCAAATAGAAAACTCATCTCCATTTACCAAGAACTCCTTGCTCTGATCCTGATACCCTAAGTTTTCCTGCCCAGAAATGGTCTATGGACTTGCAAGAACCATATAAGATTCAAGAACAAGTTGGGGCTTTTTTTTTAATTTTTATGGAGAGAGAAGCAAAATCACCTTCCACCAACATAAAAGGTTTATACAGTGGTTATACACAGTGGGCAAAAAGCCTCATCAAGGAAAGAAATTTAAAAGTAGCATAACGTTTTTGGTGAAGTTGAAGACTAATATAGTCTTTATGGATCCATTTTACTTAGCAGTGGAACAGAGGCTTTTTTCCTTAGGAAAGACAGAGGGAGCAATAAGAAGCGTTGTTCATGAATAAGCAAAGATTTTCTCTTTGGAAACACAAGATTTCAGAAGTTTTATTATTAGATATTAAACATATAAACATATTCCCTCAGTATTATGACGTGACATGGGTCACTGAACATGTCATGGAAAACCTGCCTACCAGTTTGGAGCCTAGAAGAAAAGTTGAGCTCTGATCAGTATCAGAATCCGTACCATGGTGTCTAGAGACTTGAGCCATTACAATCTTAGAAAAGTGAATCCTGTTACAAATACCCAGCTGGCAATGACTTACAGAACAGTGCAGGCTTCACTTGCATCCTCAAATTCACGTGCTCTCATACTTCCTTCATTGAGTTAACCACGTTCTAGAAATAATTTCTCATATATCATGTTCTCTCACCAGTGAACATCTCTTCCTCCCCCATTTTAGGAGATGAAACAGTAGTATCTCTGTGATTACTTAAACAGAAGAGCACTTCATGACACAATTTATCATAAGCTCTTTTAACACTATTTTGACAAAGCAAATAAAGTAATTCAAACCACCCAGAGATCTGTCTCTGTATACCACTATCATGTGCTTTTTGAACGGATCCTGGAGAACAACTATTCCATCAATTACCTTCTCTTTCATTCACCTCTCCCATCAGAAAATTACTAATATTGCTGTAAAAGTTTTCCTGAAAACTCCTTAACTTACAAAATAGTAACTGGGACATAAACACCAGAGGCAGAAAGCAAAATTGAGCCGTTATGAATGGACACTCTCATTTAGAAATGAACTGGAAACCGTAATTAGAAACCTTGAAAAGGTCATTAAGTGACAATATGTTATCACATAGCTTGTAAATTATAAATGAGAGAAGGAAAGAACACTGTGACACAAAGAAAACTGGGCCAAGATCATCTTTAATCCCAATCTACATAAACAATGAACCTGACAGATATGGTAGAATAACATGCAATAATGTTTGATTGTTGAGTTATAGTTTGGATACCAAAACAATGGTTGTCGTAAATTAAACAGTAAGCCTGAATTTAACAGCTGTGAGTTGAGCATGTTCCTGGTTACAGATAACTCTGCCAAGCAACCCCAGAAGGGTTTTTCAGCCTATTTTCTATGTCACATCCTTTCAGGATTTTGTGAGCAGTTAAAATCACTTTTGGCTCCAAAACTACTAACACATTCTCTGATATTCTTGGTATATATTTGGATTCATAGCCTCTTCTTTGAGCAGCCTGGTCTAGTGGGAGGTGTCCCTGCCCATGGCAGGGGGGTGGAGCTAGATAATCTTTAAAGTGCCTTCCAACCCAAACCATTCAATGATTCTATGATGAAAAGCACAAAGATGGTGAACAGCTGATGATAAACCACACAGATCTGTAAAAGCATGTTTCTTGCTTCTAATCCAGGCTGGTTTCTAATCCAAAACAACATCCCCAATGGATATGTAAATTTCCTCCATTTCCTTCTGTCAGGGATACTGACTTGGATTTAGGATGCAATTTTTCTATCTAAACTCAACCCCTGGTCTAACTGTATTAAAGAAGCATTTCTCTAAAACTCAAGACAGTCATCCTGAAAAAGCAGTGCTGGAGGGAATGAAGATTAACAGCAGTGCCATGTCTCTAGGAATGCTTAGAATTTACTTGGATTTTCTATTTAAAATTTAAAAAGACAATGGAAAAACTATTCATTTGGTACCGTATTTTCTTTTAGCAAAAGAAGCTGCTTTAGTTCTTGAATAGTGTAATAAATAATCTAAACAGGATAACTACTAACATTAATTATTGATAGACCATACCTGGATCTTGGCTTTCTCAATAAACTCAAAACATTCAGGGAAATAGGAGGTAATATCAGTTTCTGGGAGGTCCAGAATGGAAATGGTCTTGTATATAAAGTCATTGAGGAAGGCATTTTGGACTCCATATGCCACATTTAGAACATGAGTGACCTAAGTAAAAAAAAAAAGAAAAGAAAAAAAAAGGCATTTTCTGAAGACAGCAAACTAAATGAGTAGTAACAAAGGTGAGTTAATCTTCAGGCATATAGAGACTCTACCTTACACAAGATGCAACGTTCAGTTTTACATACATATGCTGTCTGTGGTATGCTTTTCTCCAAGCAAAGTTTCAAAGTGTGCTAAAACATACTGTGATAAATCTCAGGGTTTTTCTGAGAGGAAATGAAAAGATCATTGCTCAAATGCAGACTAAAAAGTGGATTTTCAGCAGAAAAGGGAGTTGTCAGCACATGGTTGGAAAATAAAAGAGAAAGCAATAGGAATGAAAGCAGACCACCCAACAATCCCCCAAATTTCAAGCCTTCTCTAACCCATCAGCTCAATGTTCCTTCTGGTTGGTTACCAGAACCACTTGCTGAAGCAGAAAGATTACAGAGTAAACTGTTCTTGGCAGGCGACACCACCTCTGGCCTCCTGCCATCTCTGCTCTGTCCAGGCTACAGTCAGGTTGTGGGTTAAGTTACAGTAAATTGACATTTAGATGGCACCAGATGCCAACCTGGTGCACACCCTGTCCTGCAGAAGCACCACTGTTCAAAGGCCTTATCACCCCATTACTGCAAGAGAGAAAAAACAAAAGTTTGGGACAGACTTAGAGAAGCTGCTTTGTTTTTCTAGTTTCATCAATGCCCATAAGGCAAGAGGGAATGGTGCTGCTTAGTGTCTGAAGTGGAAACACATATAGCAGCATAGAAATCTGTTCCATTAAACAGCTCTAAACAATCATCATTCTTGCAGGGCAGCAAGACTCTTTTCAGTGGTACCTAGCAACAGGACGAGGAGCATTGGCCATCAACTAAAACATAAGAAGTTTCACCTCAGCATGAGGAAGAACTTCTTTAGATTGAGGGTGGCCAAGCACTGGAACAAGTGCCCAGGAAGGTCATGGAGTCTCCCTGTCTGGAGACATTCTACACCCACCTGGACACATTCCTGTGTCACCTGCTCTGGGTGACCCTGCCTTGGCAGGGCGTTTGCACTAGACAATCTCCAAAAGTCCCTTGGAAGATTCTGGTATTCTCTGAAAACACTTCAGTTTCTCGTGAAGCCAACAGAAACCCATCCACCTGCAAATGGAGCAGCCTTTTGAAAATGCAAGTGGAATACAGTTTTACTCAGATTTGCTAGAGAATATTTTAGAATTTTTAATTTACAAGTGAAACTCACTGCACGCATTACGCGAGATGCATTTGTATGTCCCTGTAACGTTACCTTATGCTTTCTCATCGTCTCCAGGTCGTGAGCAGCATCCTGTGACCCTACGGAGAGAGAAAGAACGTGCCCGTCGCTGCGCTGAGCCCCTGCCCGGCCGGCGCACCACCCCCTCTCCCTGCACGCCGCCCCCAGGCTCACTCACCCAGCAGTAGCCAGGGCTTCACCACGCCGACCTGGAGGTCGGCGCTGAGGTCCTGCACGAAGCCGCCGCCGGGCGCCGCCTCCTCCTCCTCCTCCATGTGCAAGCAGGCGCCGCGCCACGTCTCGATGATCCTGCGGCCCGTGAGCGTCGTCACGCGGGTGCGCTGCTTCCGCAGGTTGGCCCTGGAGAAGCTCCGGATCTCTTGGGTGAGGGAGTGCATGGCGCGACTGCCGGCACCGCTCCGCATCGATCGACCCGCGCCGACCGTCGGTGACGCGCCCCCCGGGGGCGGTGCCTCGGCGCGCAGTGCTCCCCCCGTTCCGTCCTGTCGTAACTAAAGCAGCCTTTAAATCGAAAATCCATGTTTCCGGTGCCCTGCTGTTTTGGGCAACAGGCCATGCAGCAACGCCTGTCTTGTCGGGAAGCATAGAAAAACATTGTAAGCAGCTAAATGGAAAATAATAGAATTAAATATATTGGGTCTATTTTTTCCCCAGAGTCATTTGACTAGTGACCAAAGACTAAACAAAATCAGTTTCTTATCTTTACCGAAGAGGCAAAATGAAGAAAAGGGAGGCAAGGTGACGCTGCTTCCCCCTTATTCCCAAATGACTTAACGCCCATGTTTTCACGTATTCTCCATAGTGTACCATTTGTAGTGTTCCACAGCTGGTACACAGCATAAAATCACAGCATGGTTTGGGTTTGGAAGAGACCTTAAAGATCATCTCGTTCCAACTCCCCTGCCATGTGCCTGGACACCTTCCACTAGACCAGGTTGTTCCAAGCCCTGTCCTGGCTTTCAACACTTCCAGAGATGGGAAATCCACAGCTTCTCTGGGCAACCTGTTCCAGTGCCTCACCACCCCCACAGTAAAGAATTTCTTCCAGATATCTATTTCTCCTCTTTCAGTTTGAGCTTATTGTTTCTTATCCTATCACTGAGGTTCTTGATAAAGAATCCTTCTTCCTTGTAGGTCCCTTCAGATAATGGAAGGCTACATAAGTGTGTGAAATGTTTGTCTGCAAAGTTAGATGGTAATACTGTTAAGTTAAATGCTGCCAGAAGTACATTTCAATTTGCTAACAATCCTCTGTGCTGGCTTATAGAATAAGGACATATTGCTACAGTACTTCTCCTCTTGTAATATTCCTCAAACTTATGCTGGAGGGATATGATGACTCTGGAAAGATCCTCCTGATAATTCCCCAGAATGCAGTACAGACCAAAGGCAACTTAGCTCCATGTGAAGAGGTCTACAGATGCCTTGCCAATTCAAGACACAGAGAATGCTCTTAGGAATTGCAAGAGCATTAGTTATTTCTGGGAATGCCAGAGGCAATTTTCTAACAGGAATTAGACATAAAATCAAGGTAATCTAAAAAAGGGCAGAATACCCCACACACTGTCTGCAGAAGCTAGAGTCTAAGATAAAATCAAAGATGCTTAGTGTAGGGAGAGGAACAGTACAGAGATCTGGGATAGATCAGAGGTTAGGGTGACAAACGCACCTTTAAGTATGAGGTTTTGTAGCATTCTGCATGGTAGATATGTGGCTTCTCTGAAAGTGGGCTGTGCTTCATAGCAGTTAACTTAAAACAATAATAATGAATAAGTTGGTTCATTTGGGTTTTTTTAAGGCCTTATCAGTTATTTTGATGAAGTTGATCAGAAAGGAAGCTGGCCCAAGCCAGCAATTACATAGAATTTCATGTCTGTTCTCAGGCCATACTGGCTCACTACAGCTGCCTCTGTGAAAGACAAGGACATTAGGGTATCTTGCAAGAATGCAGAGAACCTTGTGTCCGGAAATTTGCAAGGCCTTAGCTAAATTTGCTTGCAGTCCAGCCCCAGACTCTTGCCCTTCGAGTAACCAGGTGCTTTGTAGCCAACTTCTGGCCTGTGTGAGTATGAGGTGTGCTGTGCAAGCATTTGCAAGACTAAGACAGATCTGTAAGACACTCACAATTAATAATACAACTATGTGCTGTTCCTTAATTTAAGAGGAAGATGCAACAGGTGCAGATGCAGAAAGGCAGCTGACTCCAAAGTAATGGATTCCTTTTCTGCTAGGGATGTTGATCCTGTTAAAACTTCCTTAAACACCAGGGGTCCCTACTGGACATAAAGTCTGTGCTGCTCTTTTCTCTCTGAAATCCTAACACACTGCAGATATTTATATGCAGAATTAGTATCTTATTATTTAGTGTGTCCATGTCATAAGCATTAGATGTAGCTTGGATATTCATAGACACGATTTCTTATAAAGCAGGCCTTTCCATGATGATGTCAAATTGTTAATACTGTTCATTACAGAAGAGAATAATGAATTAGAGTTTAAAACTGGGATTTCAGTTCACAGATGAATTCCTATATTCCTCTTGCATGCTTTACTAAGAGTAGAAGACTTCTCTAAAGCTGTGGCAGGAGCTGGATGCTTTCTCTACTTTCTTGGCTGAATGTATTTATGGTATTTCTGGATCTTCAGGTTTTGAATAAGCTATGTATAAATGCAAATGCAGTAGTTTTAAGTAATTTTTAATGTTATGGTTCTTCTGTCAAGAAACTCAGCAGAACCTGTTCTATGGGTATGAACTAAGAAATGTGTACTGTAATTACTAATTATTACAAAAAGCAGCTTGTACCTATTCAAAAAGCCCATATGGCAGTGTATCATCTTTCTGCTGTATCTATTTCCTTCCACTATTATTTTAGTGTAGGTACTGCCTGTACTTAATGATACAAAAGAGCTGGCTTCTGTCAGAAGAGTGATAACCAGATATTCTAGATAGCTGACTTTGAAAAAGCACTCTTGCATTCTGAAAAATGCATAGGTTAGAGGGTTGAGATTGATTGTAAAATATACTGAAAATTGACAGTTGATTCTGACATTGGTAATTTAACTGGAGAACTGAACCCTAATTACACTAATTACATCACATTTCAAACTGCATTTACCAGATGACTTTGAGGAGTAAGACAAATGGGTGAGAAAATCAAACTATTGTCAGCTAGTACCAAACTCTAATAATGCCTCTGCTTCAGACTCTATGTTCCTTAGTTGAAAATAACAGAGAAGTTGAAAATAACTCTGTGCACCAGTTGGTGACTGGATGACTGTGAATCATGAATGTAGTGTGGTGATGAGAAATGCAAGTGTGAAGGTGGAATGCATGAGGAGATATTTAGAACAGAGAGAAGGAAATATATTGTATAAAGTTCTAATAAGCATTTTTGGAAGTGCAGTGTGCTATTTGGGGATGATGGTATTCAGGAAAGTTGATCTCATACTTGAAACAAGTGCAAAGAATAGTTTAAAGCTTAAATTGAACTGCGTATGTCAGACTCTCATCAAAGCACTCATGGTACATGGATCCCTTCGAGACAGGCAGCTCCTGTCCATGATGACTTGGGAGGGAGTAGCCTCCTGCAGAAGGACTATGTCACCACCATTTGTGCCAAAACACACATACGCACTTCTAGCAATGACTTACGCGCTTATACACTCCAGAATGCTGTGTCCCACATAGCCTGGAGGCCCTTAGCTGGAGCAGAGTCTTGGTTTCATCTTTGCAAAGTTGTCGAGACATGATGCCTACTCCTGCTGGGCTTTCCCTTTCTGAAGCAGTTTGGAGTCACAAGCTCAGGATCATTCACACCCTGAACAGCAGGGCAAGATGGTACATTGGAGGATGGCTGAGTATGACATGCTCCCATTTCCCTTCAGTGGCATATGTCTGTTCTCCATGCCATTTCCTTCATGTAGAGAGGTTTTGGCTGAGAGACGACCACTTATTTGTTCTCATCAGTTTGTTTTTCATCCTTTAGACTTGCCAATATCTGGTAGGGAAGGAATATTCTGGAAGAAAACTAGAGTCTCAGCAATGTTGATGGAGAGTGATTTGTCCTCTTTTCCAGCCTGGTTGTGTACCTTTGTCCCACATCCTGAATGAGGATGCAGATATTAACTCCTTTGTTTCGGTATCCAGTAACACACCTAGAAAGTCTATCCTAAATGGAATCCTGACTAGAAAGTGAGATTTAAAAAAGCTAGTGAAGTGCAGACAAAATCTTGAAATGTTATTTTACAAGGAAGAAAGAATTTGTAGCAAGACCTCTTCCAGAACTTGATATAGTGAAGAGTAAAACATCCACAAGGACTCTCAGTTTTGTGTACTGAGACCATTGCTGAGGTGAACTGTGAAGGCCTAAGAAACTGTAAGTTTGCTGGTTATTGTGGGTTTTGGGGGTTTTTCCTAGGATGGCAGGAATAAGGGGTAAAGGCAGAGGCAGATTAAGTATATAGCATTTTAAATGTGTTGCTGTAGTAGTTGGTCCAAATGGGAAGCCAGACCATGCTGAAGGCTATGTACAGAAAGTTAACTGCACAAAGTGCTGGAGTTACACATACTGTGACCTGGTTGTGAGTGAGCCAAGCTTTGCTGGAAGGTGTTAGTTTGTTCTGAATTTTTGGCTCTGCCAGTTTCTAACACATTGGAAGTGCTAGACCCTATTGGCTAAACAAAGTGCTGTTACTTTTGTGTGGGAATAAAGTGAAGCCAGAGGTGGTGGGAGTCATCTGTACATATTTTTGTGCTTTTTTTTCTTCATAATTGTTATGCTCATACACTGCTGCAGAGGGTTTTCCACTGTAAGGGGAAGTATATATCCTAAGCACACATTTACATATCCTCTCTTCCTATATTCCTTTGGCATACAAGTCAAAGCATCCATTAAAGCCATGCTGCTAATGCATGCTCCATCATTCATGACCAGCTTTATCTCTGCAGTGTGTTAGGTAAGAGCAGAGGATGCATCTTAGTCAAGCCCAGAAACAGAGCCAGTTCCTCAACTCTTTGGAGTTTGGGAGACTGAGCGGGTAATCTAACTCTGACAAGGTGCAATATGGAAGCCCAGTCCAGACTGCTAACAACTGTGAGCAGAGGCCTAGTGGTTGATCCTAATAATATTAAGTCTGTGACCTTCTTCAAACACGGCCTTTTATCCCTGGCTGAGGGGTAGGCAGCTTCTCTTTGTTTAATCTTTTTATTTCAAGCAGCATAGTTTGCTGGTTTTTATAAAGCTATCCTGATCCAGTGGTGTTTCCACTGGCATATCTCCTCATACTGGTGCAGGGAAATGTCCCTGGAAGCAAAGTCATGCCCATAACCAAAAGCATGGCCCTACAAACAGTTACTAGAGCATCCCTCTCTGCTCTCACCACACTTTGTCGGCAAGCCATACAAATGAACAGACAGATTCACTGATCTAAAGATGTGTGTTTTTATAGTGTATCAGGGATTGCTCTTAATGAAGACCACTGAGGAATAGGGTAGAATGCAAAGCTGAAATACTTAGTAGCCAAAGGGAGTAACCCTAGGGACCTGTTGGTTTGAGGAAGATCTGGCAGCACTCCTGTCTATGTAACATAAGTAGGATCTGAGTTCCATTTGTGCTCAGGTTTCTGTTCTTCAGGTGGACTTGAACTTGCTTCTCTGCAGTCATGTGTTAGCAAACGTAGATGAAGATACATATATATATACACACACACACACATATATATAAATTGTTCACATGTTCACATAGCTTGGTGTAAAATCAGGTATGACAGCTCAGTAGTAGTTACACAAAGTTAATCAGGGAAAGGAACAATATCAAGAGACTACAAGAACTTTTTAACAAAAATGCACATGTATGAAATACCTTCCATTCAGGCTGGCTGCTCTGCAAAGGAGTGATGACTAACTATGCAGTTAGCACAGACCATCAGTCACCAAGGCAGTTTTTCTCCACCACTTGTGTATTATTTCCTTTTAAATATACCTTCACTTCAGAAAAACCAACCTAAGAGAAGTTAACCTTGCAGTAAATCCTGAAAAAAGCCTGTAAGGGTCTGGACTCTCAAAAAGAAATAAGAAAATCTGAGCTCATCTTTGAGAGATGACATTAACATGAGTTTCTGTGGTGCTTTCAAGTCCTTTGAAACCTGAAACAAGGTATTCTTTCTCTATTTTAGGTGGCAGAGGTGAAGTAAAAGATAGAGTTACGATTTTTCAATGATTATTATGACTGCTCTTAATTTGTTAGGATTTTTTTGTCAGAATACTCAAATTTCCATTTTGTACCTCAGCTTTTAACAGTCTGCTTCTGTAAAAATGCAATTAATCTGTCTCACAACCTTTCTGTTTCTCCACAGGTTTGTTTCAGTGGTCATTTGAAGACAGGAGAGCTACTTCAGAAAAAAATCCACAAAAATTTCTCTTGCTTTGAACACCAAGCCCACAGCCTCAAAATTAAAGAAGGCAAAAATCAAATTTTATTTCAGAATTTTTGTAGCATCTTATATATAGCTTTTGTTAATGTGTAGCTTCCACAAAACAAAATATTAATGTTACCATTTGTACCAGGAAGAATAGCAAGGTGTTTTTTTGTTTCACAGAGTTCAGGAAGGAAACCATTATAACTTGTAGTCAGGATCATAGAACAAATACAGTAGCAAAGTTATTTTATAGATAGTGTATGTCAGGGTTTGATGCTGGTTAAGCACCAGGTACTCACGAGAAATGTTTCACTCATTTTCTTCTGCTATAGCTGAGCAGAGGAGGGGAAAACAAAATGAAGGCTTCATGAGTTGAGATAAGGATTACGGGAAAAACATGCTAAGGCAAAACAGGTTCAAAACTTAAACAGTATAAAGAAAATTTATTATTAACAGAAATAATAGAAAAAAAAGGTAATGAGAATTAAAATAAACTTTTAGAACACCTTTTCTTCACAGTCCCTCCCTCTTTCCCACTGACAGCACAGAGACACAAAACACGGGCTCTTTAGTCAGTTTGTCCCTTCTAAAAATCTTTCTTCAGTTCGCTTAGGGAAAGGAGTTTATTTTTTTTCTGCTGGGCCGTGGCGTCCTTCCCACGGGAGACAGTTGTTTGTGAACTTTTCCAGCGTGGTTTTAACTTTCACGAGTAGCAGTCCCGCCCTACAACGGCTACAACGTGAGTCGCTCCCACGGGCAGTCTTCCCACAACTGTTTTGCATGGGTCATTAGTTCATGAGGTGTAGTTTTTTAAAGATGAGCTGGTTTAGTTTGGAAACCAAGTATCCTCTCTTCTCTATCTTCTACCTTCTCTCTGCGTTCGAGTTTCCTACTAGGTTACAGATTTTTCAGCAACTACTCGCTGCAGTGTGAGCACTTGTTCTCACCGGCTGCGAGTGGATCTCTGCATGCTCCCATGGACTTCATGAATTACAGGGAAACAGTTTGTTGTTTTATAGTCCTCACCACGACTTTGTAGAAAAATCTCAGCTCCGCGCCCGAGGCACCTCTTCCCTCTCCCTCTTTTCACTGACCTTAGTGTTGCCATGTTGTTCTCCTCACGTATCTTTACCTTTTCCTTTTATTTGACTCGGGAGAAAATTGTTGTCCGTAGATTCGCTTGTTCTCAAGTTCTATCAATTTGAAAGTTCTTATACGGTTTTGTAGAGCTGAAAAGTTGATTTCGTCTGGGCTCCGTATCGGGGAATTGTTCGCCACGCCCCTTGCTGTCGGCCACCGCGGCGCCGGCTCTATTCAGCGTCTCTCTTCATGTGGGGCGCCGAAAAAAATAAGCTGCTGCCGCCGCTTCTGCCTTCCGGCTCCCAGCACGGCTAGTTAAAAGCAACTAAACAAGCAAAGTTCATTACGAGCCATGCCGAGATAGCGGCGGCCGCATGGCCCGGCTGCGTGGGCCCCGGCGAGGTGGGCCCCGGAAGCCACCTCGCCATCCCCGGAAGAAGAAACGGAAGGCCCCCCTCTTTTTCCCTTGTTAAATATGTCGTCACAGAGGCGTTACCAACTTCTCTAATTGGACCAGCAACCTGCCTATCGTCAGAGCCATCAGCGATTCGCCCTATGCGGGATATAGCAGAAGTTTCGAGTAGTTTGACCTTTCGGTAGCCGGCGCTGTGGCTCCCTCCGCCTACTAAAAAAACCTAGACTGTTTTAAACTAACACAGTGTAATTAGGTATGTAAGTAGTACCTGCTCTTACTGTTCATCATGAAGTGATGCCTTCTGTAAGTAGGCTAACAGCGAAGTGGAACATGCGTAAACACAGCATCTCACATCCTGGGGGAAAAAATAAATGCTGGACAATACTATTCCTGTGCATATTCTTTTCTTGCCTTACCAAATCACTACCATTGCATTGTGCTTGGTATTTGTGTGTTGGACGCAGTTCCCTGCAGGCGGTGAAGGAAAATTAAGCTGTCTGAGCCCTGCCTCTATGTCTATTCTATGTCTATAGTTTGATCCAGAGCTGCCTCATAACTTCATTCCACTTACAAGAAGAGATCTAACTTTTCTTTTTTTCTCAAAATATTGAGGCAGGACATGACCTATATTATTTCTTTAAATTTCTGTATACAAGACACAGTTAAGCTAAGTGAGCCTTTGCTATGGGATCCTCGATGTTTGCATAGGTTTGCATAGACTTCTGACACATTCATGAAAGATAAGTAGATCAACAAGTATTAAATGCAAGACAGTGTCTGTGGCTCTCAAAGTCCCTGAGCTGCAACCTGTTGGAGTCTGAGAGTACACTCTGCAGAAGCAGTGATATGTGCTTGTCCTCATGTTCTTCCTCAGTGCTCCATTCTTTGGCCACAGGATACAGACAGGATATAAACTTGATGGGCTTTTAATCTGCCGTTCTTAGGTTTTTATTTTCCTTCTGGTCAAACGAATAATAAAAATGAGTAAGATCAGCATTATGAAGTTTAAAAATTCCATAAAATCATGTTTTATTTACATAAATCCTTGACTCCAGAGGCTACATCTGTGAACTTTGAGAGAATGTATATTGCAGGTGACAGAGTAAAGCAAACTTGTAAGTAGTGTTGATGGGGTAAAAACTACGATGTTAACCAAGTTTGTAATTAAATGTTACATGTATCAGCAAAGAAAATGGTACTTCTGGGATATTTTTTTTCTGTGAGGACTGAGACAAATGTATCAACATTTGGAGGATAGCTGAAAGTATTTGAAAACCGGGGTTTCAGAAAGAAGAGAACTGGTAACTTAAAGGAAACACATTTTTAGAAAAAGAGGTGACATCTTGGAACACACCCACATAGGCACACTCAGAAAAAACTTTTTTTTTTTTTTTTATGGTATACTCCAAAGAATGACCCAGATTGACCTGAACTGTCTCTTAGTGTTTCATTCTTTTCTTTTTTTCTTCAATAACCAGACAGACTGAAAGGTTAGGGGGTTTTTAATTATGTCTTCTCTCTGGGCATTTCAGTAAAAAAATTACAGAAGCATTTTGCTTGAACTCAAAAGCTGTTCCTAAGCTTACCTTACTTTATCATTACTTTTAAATTAGACAAAAGTTTCCATTCTGATTGCCTATTAAAGTAATTGATTAATTATTTGATTGTTTTTATATGAAATTAGTTTCTATATGTGGACCATAAAGGAAGTTTGGGATGATGTAGCCATGTTTTCTGATTTACTTTAGAAAAACTTGTAAATCATTTAGACTTAAATTAATGGTATAAAACTAGATTTGGATGTAATTTTGAATAGATTTGATGTAATTAATTTACTATCTTGTTAATGTCTTAATTAGGAAGGTTTCTTTCCTTTGGGACTATCTTGTAAAAACAAGTCATGAACAGTATTTCCTTTCTTCCTTTTCCATCCCACGTTTTTAACCACACTGTCAAAATCATCAGAAGGTCACTGAAGAACAGTCCTCAAATGTCGAAGATTTCCATTCAAATTTGATTGACAGGACAAATGTCCTACCAAAAAGGCCATCTAGTATTTGGAGTACCAGTCAATGACTCTTTGTGAGCAGCACTGAGTGTTCTTGGCTTCATCTTAATATTAAAATGACACAATTTTTCATGAGATGTAATGGCTGTTTTCTGTCCAACTCTAAACAATGAGCTTCATTAATTGAAGCAGATGAAATCTCTGATGCTACTTTGCTAATTGCATTCCTTGTTAATTCCTCGTTAATTCAGCAAGTTGAACAAGAGACTATTTTTGTCATGAACACTATAAAGAGAAAAGAGTTTTCTGGATTAGACATGATTATTTTGTGTGAGTAACACTTGCTAGATCATTAACAATCTTATTATCAACATCAAAAATTATTGCAGGGAAAACAAACCAAAACAAACCGGGAAGATATATATTATGAGTTATACCTATAAGCCAAACTTTTTTCAACCATGTTATAAGATATTTATGCTATTAACATCCTTCAAAAAAATTTAAAAATTAAAAAACCTTTAACACTACAACAACAACTACAACAACAACAAAACCCTAAACATTTTATCACTAGAGAAATGTATGTGGAAAGCTCTAAATGCAGTAGAACTAATCCGTGTAAGGAAATCCACTAGTAATGATTGGTATCGATCTTCTGGTGAATGGTTTTATTACTTGTTAGGAATCCTTAAAATTGTGGTTTTGTTATTTCACATTCTGCTTTGTAACTCTTAACAATATTACTTATGTTGAAAAAACAAATTTTAAATACACAAAATACAAGTTGTTTGACTCCTCTATACAGCAAATTCTTTGATATCTAGTCCTCTGCTTCAGTAAAAGAAGTTATGCAAATCGTTAGGAAATAAGTACTTTTGAAGTATTCATGCTTCCTGTAGGAAAGTTACTGTACCAGGTTTCCCCATAAGCAAAATTTTCTGCATCTTACTTCAAAGAAGAACTCAAAATAGGCTATTTGAACAGCTAAACTTAAGATGCCGATTCATCCCATCTGTTTTTATTGAGTGACATAAGTTTGATGGCCGCACATGATTTTTTATTGTGGTAATCTTAATAACCACTGAACTTCAATTCTTAGCTACAATTATTTGAGGTATGACCTTTATACTCCTTAGTGTTCACAGCCTTATCCTGTCCTTCTACCTTTCTCCACACACAGGGTTTCACACAGCATATGGGGATAGACTTTTGTCATATCATATTCCATTTCTGGTGTAAGTTTTGTATTTCTGTGCTGTGTGAAACAACTGGGGATTTTTATACCCTCAAAAAATTCATGTTTCTTTTTCAAATGGAAAAACATTGTAGATGGAAATGTGGAAGATAACTGTAGTGGGTTTTCAATCTTTTTCCCCAGATCAATCATAGGTGTCACAATTTGGGTGGTACTCATGTCATCCTTCTGCACTAGCTTCCTTTTTGACACCCACTTTATCTCTAAAAATCTACAGTTGCACTGTTCTGTCACATGTAAACCTCTAACTTTTAAAGATCCTCACTGACTGGTAAATGTGATTTCCAGAAACAGTGGGGGAAACCCTTCATTCTTTGGACGTTTCTTGATTCAAATTTTTCTCCCTTAAATATAAGGTAAGTTTAAGGCAGGGTTGTTTTGGTTTTTTTTAGTCTTTGCTGGGTGGATCATAAAAGCTACTGTATTTTTAAAGGGACATGCTATTCCACTGGGTTCTCATGAAAGAACAGGAGAGGAGGGTAACCTCTATAGGTTATTTTTGTACATTTACAACTGTAGCCACTTGTGCTACCCCACTAGGACAGAAGTGTAACACAGGCTGAAGAAAGTAGATCAGAGCACAGGAGCTTATATGTGCCTGATGAGCGGGAAAGACTCCACTACTAGAATAAGTAGTAAAGGAGGTATGTTTATTCCAGTGCTGGGACACATGGGGCATAGCTCCTCTAAAGTCATGCATGCCGATAGCTGCATTCAGCTTGGTATATATCAGGTTACAAGTTCCATATTCATTGAGTTTCCCAATATGCCTATACATATTCATCACCTAGCCCCGCCTAGCCTCGCCTCGTATTACAATGAGCCCAAAAGTCATTTATATCCACGTTGCGCTTGTGCAGTGTTGTCTGGTGGTCGTGGGCAGGGGTCTCCGAGATGAAATAAGAGTCTTCCTCAGATGAAGTAAAGAGTCTTCCTCATCCTGAACTTTTCACCTTTCCTCCCTGTGCATGCTCTTTATTCCCCTGGGCTAAGTCCAAACTTCAAGACTGGTTTGAGTTAGTTTTAGGTTAAAAACAGGATCTTTGGTCAAGATTCCTTCACCTTATCAATAGTCTCATATCTTCTCATCCTGCTTTGGTAGGCACAATAAGTGTTGGGCAAGCAGTATGCATTGCTTCTAACAAACCAATTCTTAGTAAATCATTTAACCTCTGCTTCCCCATCCTCCTGATTCAGTCCCCCCTTTTCTAAAGAGTTAGTAAGTTCTTTTACTAATTCATAAATTCTTTTCCTAATGATTTTTTTTGGTAGGCATCCCTCAATGCTTTTCCATGTGTGTTTGACAAAGCAGTTAAAACTGATAACCTTTTTAGTACTCTGTAGTTCCAAATAAGCAATGTGATAGCACAAGGCAGGCACTAACCAAGGTTCATAAGACAATTATGGGGTGACATAACGTATTTAGGATAGCGGTTGCAGTAGGTGACCACCCGAAAAGCGAGTCCCACCAGTTATGACTTGCATCTTGTTTTACTCTTTGCAAGATTCTGCTGATTTCTTGTGTGTCATGATGGATGGTGATTAAGGTCTTTTTCCCGTTTCTTTGGATTTCTCCTAAAATCTCAATTAGGTCCTGATGTTTCACTAATTGCTTTACTAATGTGAGGTCCATCCCAATAGGTGTGGGTAGCAATTTATGGTATATGGTGTAGTTAGACCTTATCAATTGATGAGACACAACCGGTGCTAAATACAAAAAGTCACACCCAACAATCTTGGTAAACTTACTAATACAAAAATTAGAGTGATTCCTGGCAGCTATATTTATATTATCTATCATCATAGAAGTGCAGATAGTTCTTAAGCACACACAGCCTTGGCCAATACATACAAGTACAGTTTTTGGTGAAGTATCTGGGTGGATCTCAAAGTGACAAATGCCTTGTTCTGCATAAAGACATATGTCTTTGGCATCAAGTGTATTAGTTTCACAGATAAATCCTTGTTGTTCCTGTGTGATGCAAGATTCTAAATTTACTGTTTGCCATTTTCCTCCTACCATCCGAGCCCATACTCTATGTTCAGAGGGGTGAAAAACTGTTCCTTCATAGTTTAGTCCCAATGCAACAATAGGATGAATTACATAAACTGTGGCATTACGTATAGTAAGCGCAAAGGCAGTAGCTTATGTTAGTCTGGGTCATAAGTGAAATTTACCAAGGTCCACCAGGATTGGAGCTGTCTTTCTAACTTAGTAGCATTATTCCCAACAGCTCCTCGGATTTCTATAGGGAAAACGCCTTCATTACCTTCTCTTATAATTAAGGAAGCTGTGGACTGCATCCATAATTGAGCTTGTATGCAGCTAAGGGCTAATGAGACATTGTCCTGAGCTGTGCCAAGTGTGTTTAATATCAGTTCGTGGTCCAGGTCGCTGATATTTGCGAGGTCTGAGAGTATTTTTGAGACTTGCCACTGGCTGTTTCCTAATGCTAATAGGGAGGATTGTAGGGGCTGTTTTAATTTGGTCAGGTCACTGGTTGCCGTGGCCAATTTATTCATCAGTATCTCTGAATCAATTCCATTTATGACTCCCAGTCCTGTTCCCAGCATGTCAGTCATGTCTCTCCGCATTCTGCCTTTGAGGGGTGTTTGCTTTTGCAGCCAGGCTGTCCACCCTTCAAAGGATGTTTGTATTAAAGGGGAGCAGGCTGGTTGGATCTCAGAAATGTTAATTTGCATTAGTAGTTCTACACGTATAAGAGACCACTCTGGATTAAACAGCAGTAATTGCTGGCCTGTGTTCCTCACTACATAGGGGCCAATCTCATAAACTTTTGGCTCAAGTTTAAGTGATGTGACCTAGGTTTGGATCCGATTGCCGGTGTAGGTCATATTAGGCCTAGCCATGACATTTATCTGGAATTTGAATGAGAGCCCATTACTGTCCTGGCCCCAAAGACAAACTACTTCAACTGTCTGTACTAATGTAAAATTATACCAACAATCTACTTCACTTGAATGACTACAGATTTCATTATGTTTGTCTGTAGGAGTAGTTGAGACACTAATTTGGGTTGCTTTTTTTATGAGTAGTTCCGTTAATCATTCGGCCTCCTATTTTGATTTCTTCTCCTACAGTTCCCTGAAGCTGCCAAGTTCTTTGTTGTTTTTCCCATTCTTGCTTTGTATACACTTGGTTTCCATGCATGACCACAGTCAGCAGGTTTAAATCTTTTAAATCAGAATATTTCCCCAGTAAACCGCATAAAGGCTTGGGACCATATGTCTTCTCTCCTATGAATAACTTCCCAACTGGAAGCTACAATTATGACTGTGAAAAAAACAATTTTCTGGGTTATACTTGCGTGCCACCCTGACATTTTCATTTTGTTCGGGTAAACTTCAGTTTCAGTTCATCATCCCCAGGGGTCACTTTCCAAGGGGCCTCTGGAGCCTTCTTTACTCGGGTGTGGTGAATCCAGGCACTCTGCTCTCTGATCTTAATCGCGGTGTAAGTGGTGAGAAGCACCTGGAATGGTCCTTCCCACTGTGGTTCTAGAGTCTTTTCTGTAAGAGACTTAACATATACATAATCTCCAGGCTGAATGTCATGTACAGGACCGTCCAAGTCTCAACTTCAAGTTCCAGCCACATGTTTTCCAATTTCTCTAAGCTGTTTGTCTAAAGCAATCATATAGGTGGCTAGCGTCTCTTCCCCTATTTGGGTAGATATGCCTTTCTGTACTCCATATGGCCTCCCATAAAGCATTTCGAAGGGGCTTAGCTTTTCTTTAATTCTGGGCTTGGTTCGAATTCGTAACAATGCAAGTAGAAGAGATTGGGGCCAGGGTAGGTTAGCTTCTTGCCCTAATCTCACAATTTGCTGTTTAATCAAATGATTCATTTTCTCTACTTGACCACTCGACTGGGAGTGGTATGGAGTGTGGAGTTCCCAATCTATGCCTAAATGTCAGCTAGTTTGTTATACCACCCCTGAAATAAAATGAGGTCCCCTGTCTGAGGACACTGTGGCTGGAACTCCGAAGCACGGTATTATTTCTTGTAGTAACACTTTGGTTACTTCTCGAGCCTTAGCAGTTCTAGTAGGAAAAGCTTCTGGCCATCCTGAAAAAGTATCTGTCAGCACTAGTAGATATCAATACCCCCCTTTTCTTGGAAATTCTATAAAATCAATTTGCCACTGCTGTCCAGGCCCATGGCCTCTCCCAATCTGGTCCATTTTTGGTTTGGGGGTATTTTTGGGATTAGTCTGGAGGCAAAGGTTACACTGTCGAGTTACTTGCACAACAGTTTCGTATAAGCTTCTAGCAATCATTTTCCCAATTAAGTAGTTATATAAGGCATTTGTTCCCTGGTGTGTTTTCTGGTGCTCCTCTCTAACTACTGACCATAGCAAACGAGAGGGAATAACCACTTTTCCTTCTGCAGTGATAGCACATCCCTCTTGGTTAAATGTTCCCCCTTCATCTTTAATCAATTTCTTGTCCTTTTTATCATATGTTGGCTTACTCTCTAGGGAAAGTTGTCCATCTGGGATCAAGGCTCCAGTTGTTGTTACCTCACCTTTTGCTCCTTCTTTTGCTTCTCTGTCCGCCAGTTCATTTCCTTCTTCCAATTCTGAGCTCACCTTCTGATGTGCCCTTATGTGCATGATTGCTACCTTCTCAGGTAGCTGGACTGCTTCCAACAGTCACATTATTTCTTGTGCATGTTTGATGCTCTTTCCCTGTGAATTTAACAGTCTTCTTTCTTTCCAAATGGCACTGTGTGCATGTACAACTCCAAATGCATACCTTGAGTCTGTATAGATGTTTATTTTCTTTCCTTTTGCTATCTCTAAGGCACGGGTTAGGGCGATTATTTCAGCCTTTTGTGCACAGGTGTTTGTTGGCAGGGGTCCAGATTCTATCACCTCCTGGCAGGTGGTAACTGCGTACCCAGCATGCCGCTTTCCACCGATGACGTAGCTGCTCCCATCAGTAAACCAGGTCTCTGCATCTTCTAAAGGGGTATCCTTTACATCCGGGTGGCTGGAGTAGGTGGCTTCGATAGTTTCCAGGCAATCATGGGGTACCGGTTCTCCTTGATTCCCACTAAGAAAGGAAGTTGGGTTGACAATGTTAGTTACCACTATTTCTACATCATCTTGTTCCACCATGATGGCTTGATATTTCAGGAACCTTTGTGGGGAGAGCCAGTGACCACCTTTCACTTCCAGCACTGTGGACACTGTGTGGAATACCAGCACAGTAATTTTCTGACCCAAGGTGAACTTGTGTGCTTCTTGGATGTTTAGCACGACTGCTGCAATGGCTCTGAGGCATCCAGACCATCCTTTGGCTGCTGCATCTAGCTGCTTAGAGAAATAGGCAACTGCCCATCAGTAGGGGCCCAGGTCCTGTGCTAGTATTCCCAGGGCCATCCCTTGTTTCTCACGGGAAAATAGAAAGAATGGCTTACTCACGTCTGGAAGTCCTAGAGCTGGAGCTGACATGAGGGCATTCTTTAGCTGGCTGAAGGCCCGCGTGGCCTCCTTTGTCCACTGGAGATCTCTACTTTCCTTTGTAATGAGCTCGTATAGTGGTTTCACGAGCAGCCCATAATTGTAAATCCACAGTTTGCACCATCCTGTCATCCCCAGAAAAGTCCATAACTCTTTCACTGTCTGGGGCTTTGGGGTTTGGCATATCGCTTCTTTGTGGTCTTGCCCTAAAGTTCGCTGCCCAGCACTGACTTCATAGCCCAGCTAGATCACTTTTTGTTTCACCACCTGAGCCTTTTTCTTAGATACCCTGTACCCTTGGAGTCCCAGGAAGTTTAAAAGGCTTACCGTCCAGGCTACGCAAGCTTTCTCTGTTTGGGTAGCTATTAGAAGGTCATCCACGTACTGCAATAGCTTCCCTTCTCCTGGTGGGGCTTCTCAGGACTCTACGTCTTTTGCGAGCTGTTCTCCAAACAGGGTGGAACTGTTCTTAAATCCCTGGGGCAACACGGTCCATGTGAGCTGGGTTTTGCACCCACTCTTAGGGCTTTCCCATTCGAATGCAAAAACTTCTGGCTGACTTCATGGAGAGGGAGGCAAAAGAAGGCATCCTTTAGATCTAAAACGGTAAACCAAGTTAGCTCTGGTGTTAAGCATGTTAACAGAGTGTAAGGATTCACTACCACAGGACAGAGATCTTCAGTTATCTTGTTAACAGCCTGCAAATCCTGTACCACCCGGTAAGACCCATCAGGTTTACGGACAGGCAGGATAGGAGTATTGAAATCAGACTGGCACTCTTTTAACAGTCCTAACTGTAAGAGTTTTTCAATTATTGGGCTAATTCCTCCTCTGTCTTCCCTTTTGAGGGGGTACTGTTTAATTCTGACTGGTGGTCTTCCCTCTTTGAGTTTGATGTGTATTGGGGTTGCATTTTTGGCTCTCCCAGGTGCATCTGTGGCCCAGACTCCTGGGAACACTTGACTCATTCTCTCTTCTCTAATTTCCTTTGCAGAGTCTTTGGTTGTTAATATTAAGCTCAGTATTTCCACATACTGTTGGTCTTTTACCTCCAGAATAATTCCCCCATTCCTAAAAATAATGGTTGCTTGTAATTGTTCCAATAGATCTCTTCCTAAAAGTGCTTTTGGACAACTGGGTAAATATAAAATCTTGTGAATACCTCATTGTTTCCCAATTTTATGTTTCAACAGCTTGCAAAAATAAGCTTTTTCAGATTGACCAGTTGCTCCATGTACCACAATAGTCATCGCCCACAGGCATTAAAGCTTTATTTAAAACTGAATATGCTGCCCCCGTGTAGGTACAAAAATGCTGTTAGCGAGGATTTTCTTGTTATTTTTCTAAGTCCGTCAGAGACTTTTCTCTCTCACAGAAGAGGTAGCAGGGAATGTAAACAACCAAGCCACCTGCAACCTTGGAAAGTCTTGTTTATGGTATAGTAGAAAATATTTTGATAATGGATGTTTTAGGATTTTAGCCAATCACCCCCAAGGGGTGGCTGGTCTTTTGTCCAATTAGACTATGAAGAAAAAAGTCTATAAAAGGTTTGTAAAATAATTAAATAAATCAATCTTGCTGCACAATTCCTGCCTGCTGGATCTTCTCCTCCTCCTCCTCCCTATGGCTGCAGGACACGGTGATATACCGCAGGAACCAGGCCAGCGGTAATACCCCCGTATCAACCAAAAATTCTATTTCTTTTTCCTTTTCCCCTAGCTTCATTATAACCAGTGGATCTGCTAGGGTAAAATCCCCCAGTACTCTTTAATCTTCTTTCACATGTGCAACCACCCTCCATCTTTCTTCGTCTCCTCTGTTCTGGCGGTCTTCTTGTCTTCCTTCTGGGCACTCATTTTTCCAATGACCAAACTTCCCACAAATTGCGCATTGATCTTTACCTAGCTGGAGTGGGCCCTGTCTGGGAGGTCCTTGTCTGGAGGGTCTCTGTCTAGGTTTTTCTCTATTTCCTTCTCTTACTACTGCTACTAATTTCCTCATCCCTTGCTTGTAACTTTCTTCTCAATTACTGAATACCCTCCAAGCTACATCTAATAGAGTTTCCAGGCTCCTCCCTTCTGGCCCCTGAAGTTTTTGCAATTTACGTCTGATATCTCCCGTGGATTGTCCAAGAAACAAGGATACAAGCTGTTGTACCCCTACCTCGGTCTCAGGATCCAGCGACGTATTGCAGCACATTGCGTCTCTTAGACAATCCAGGAATTTGGATGGTGAGTCGGAAGGACCCTGCCTTGCTGCATACAAAGCTGACCAGTTTAGGGTCTTGGGAATAGCCCTTTCCATCCTTTTTGCTATCCATTCTTGATAACCTTTTAATTTCTCTAATTCAGCTGTTCTATTTGGACTCCAGTGTGGTTCCTGGAGTGGGAAGTGATCTTTTGTATCTAATTGTTGTGTTTTGTAATAGTCCTCTGCCAGGTCTCGAGCCGTTTTCAAAACTAACTGTTTCTCTGTGTTTGTTAGTCCACCCAATAATAATTGTATATCAGCCCAATCTGGATTATGCTGTTTGATTATAAGTCTCAAGCGTTCAACGGTACCCGCTGGATCACTTCGGTAATTTTTGGCAATGTTATACCGTGCATCTAGGTCAGCAGTAGAGAAAGGTACTCTAATCAACATTGTATTCCCATCAGGTGCCACTGCCTCTCTCAGGGGCACCATCAGTACCTGCTTCCTGGTTCGGGATGAGACAGGACTGCCCAGGGGAGAGGGGGTTGGCATTGGTGTTCCTTCCGAATCTGCATCCTCTTCCCTTCACCTAAGGGGAGGCTTAAGCAAATCGGTTAGTTCATCATCTTGTCCCTGAGCTGCTGCTTGATAGACTTTGTACATCTGATGACCTTGTACATCTCTGACCTATACTGCACGACGAACAACACCGCTTAATTCTTCCTCAGCCTTTTTTATTTTCTTTTTCAAGAGCTAACACCATAGGATCACTGCAGAGTTTAATTCCACAATCTCTCTGCCATTCAGGGTGATTTTGGAGAGAGAAAAATGCATCAGCATAGGAAACTTCTTCCCATTTACCTTCCCATCTCAGAAACAGCATTAACTGTAGCAAGGTATTATAATCTAGAGTTCCATTAGATGGCCATTTTGCTCCATTTTCTAATTTGTACAGTGCCCACCATTGGGTACAATATTTTATAAGAGTTCTTTTATTTTCTGTGCCTCCAGTTCCTACTATCTCTTTCCAATGATGTGCCAAAATACAGCCAAGCGGGCTTGCTCTGGGGATTTCCTTACTCTGTCTGGTTCCCATCCTATTCAGAGTTTGAGTTCACTCAAATACTGTGCCACCCCTTTGGGGTCGCCTGTATAGTGTATAAGCCACTCTTTATAAATTCTCCTGTGCCTTCTGCCAAGCCTGCTTCGCTGTCACTTGAAATCTTCTTCAAAAGTCTTTACTACCTCCTCCCAATCTGTTTCTAGCACACTATTTTAGGAATGTGATGCTCCTTGCCACACAAAAGTTTTAAAACAAAATGTTCCTTGCTTTGTCAGCACTCCGGGCACAGATCTTTGCTTGCTAAATAAATAGAATTGTAATGTCTCTGACTTCTACAAAATCCACACTGAGCTAAAACCCACAGATGGTGTGAGGCTGGAGTCTTCTTATACCCACACACAAAGCAGGGAGTCCCTTTTACCACTCATGCAGATAGGACACATGAACGGAAAGAGTCGGGGCTATACCTCTACCATATAACTACTGAGGGAGGGGGCAACGACCTCCCTCCCTGCTTAGCCACTGTTGTTTCTATCTCCGTCTCCTAGTTTTATCTCGCTTCCACCCAAACCTTTCTTCACACTCTCTCACAGTTCTTTCCCAGTTTTCTTCCCGAACCTCCCAAATCTCAGGTACCAAATGTGACTTTCCATACACAGTCTTTAAAATCTCAGGCTCAAAATCAACTTCACTAGAGTACCCCTGATAGCACTGAGAAGTCCCTCCTGGCAGAAGAGCAGTACCACCTCCTTTTACAAACTTTACACTGTATTAATACCCATGCAACATGCCACCCTCCCATTGAATAAAAAGTTCTGACACATCCACACAAACAATCTATTCCGCGTACTCTTTCAAACCCTAAATCCTCTGCTGCTGGTTGTTCCCAGTCTAAAGTCACTAATCTTCCTGCAGAGGTTCTGTATATTCCCTCTAAAGGAACTCGTTCGCCTCTCCTCTCTAGCCAATGTCCTATTGGATTTATAAATTCCCACAAATCCAAACCGAACCACTGAGGGGGAGGGGTTCTTCTAAACTCTTGCCTAGCCACAATTCCAAAATCAACAATCAAGCACCACCCCAAACAAATGCTTCAATACTACACACTCAAATAACACACGGCAACACGCACGTCTCCAATTTACAAATGAATAGGTGAGCTAATATACAGCCACATACACATAAAAGCAATCCAACAACAACCAATCCAACACAGACACAAAAAAAGCAATCCAACACAGACACAAAAAAAGCAATCCAACACAGACACATAAGCAACACAGCAACATTCAAACCAGCTACTAGTAGCAAAAATGTTCACAACACTCACCTGTAATAGCTTCAGGGTCCTGCTTATATTTTCCCAACATGGTAACAAGTTCCGGCGGGACCCCCCTGGAATCACCCGATCCACTCTCAGGATTGCTGGCAGCCACTCTGGCGGCTGGAAATTCCCCCTGCTGGCTCCTGTAGCCAGTTGCTTGCAAGCCCCACCTTAACCTCACTGGGACTATGCTGTGCGCGGGACGTCTCCTCGCAGCTTACCAGCAGTCCTGGCCACGCGTTCGACTTACAGGCACTCTAAATGCAAAACATACCATTTTATCTGCAGTTTCAGCAGATCGTTGTCCCTCCATCGCAGTGAGCGAGCCGAGGGGCGGAGTTCCTCCAGGAAAGCCCTGGGGCATGCCTAGGACGTCCGCTCCTCAGCCGATCCTGCGATCAGACAGAGTTTCTCCTGGCTGGCTCACCAAAATGATGAGCGGGAAAGACTCCACTACTAGAATAAGTAGTAAAGGAGGTATGTTTATTCCAGCGCTGGGACACATGGGGCATAGCTCCTCTAAAGTCATGCATGCCGATAGCTGCATTCAGCTTGGTATATATCAGGTTACAAGTTCCATATTCATTGAGTTTCCCAATATGCCTATACATATTCATCACCTAGCCCCGCCTAGCCTCGCCTCGTATTACAATGAGCCCAAAAGTCATTTATATCCACGTTGCGCTTGTGCAGTGTTGTCTGGTGGTCGTGGGCAGGGGTCTCCGAGATGAAATAAGAGTCTTCCTCAGATGAAGTAAAGAGTCTTCCTCATCCTGAACTTTTCACCTTTCCTCCCTGTGCATGCTCTTTATTCCCCTGGGCTAAGTCCAAACTTCAAGACTGGTTTGAGTTAGTTTTAGGTTAAAAACAGGATCTTTGGTCAAGATTCCTTCACCTTATCAATAGTCTCATATCTTCTCATCCTGCTTTGGTAGGCACAATAAGTGTTGGGCAAGCAGTATGCATTGCTTCTAACAAACCAATTCTTAGTAAATCATTTAACCTCTGCTTCCCCATCCCCCTGATTCAGTGCCTGCCGAAAAAGGCTCTGTAGGTACCTGAAGGCAGTTAAAATTGTAGGCCCAACAGAAGCCCTACAGTTTTTCTGTGTGCAGGAACACCATAATAGGGGCTTTGCCATCTGTATTCCAGCATCAATGCACAATATTTTGAACACATCCCAGTTTCAAAGAAGTCAGAGATTGCTCTTTGCAAACTGAGTATTTGTGTTTTTTCTGGTCAGTGGGCAGTTAGCATAGGCTAGCTCATCTTTGTGACAAAGATTTGAAGGCCATTAAGCATTCTGTGTATAATTAGTGGCCTCATAGACATCTTGGAGATCACCACTGGGTATACTTGACTCTTCAGCCTGTAGGGAAACTGCAAATAAAGTGCCCTTTTCTAATCTAGGTGGACTCCTAATCCAGTGCCCTTTCTGATTTCAGTATTTGCCAGGAGATTTTTAAAGCTAGCAATGTAATGCCTGCTTAGAAAGCTAATTTAAGGTCTACAACTGTATCAGTTCAAGAACTTAATTTAGTTGTGTAGCTCATTCTGACAGCCCTCCTAAATTTTGTTTCATAGCCGGTGGGAAAAGTCTAATCTGTTTGCTCAATGGTTTCTGCAGGAGTTAATTGTAATCCAAACTCTGAAACTAAACAATTGAATCTTGATTCCTCTTCTGCTCTAAAAGTAGGCAGTGCCTCAGGCTGGAACAGGCCAAATCTTAGCCCACCAATGCCTTCTAAGTTCATTCTGTTTAGCCATGCTGATAACTCACGTGTAAACAAATTTCTTCTTGCAGTCCCAAATATCTATAGCCAGCAGGCTGACATTTGATTAGCCAGTTAAGCATCGTGGGTTAGTAATGGACCTGGGACATGCTGAGAAACCTGGCTCTCAAATCTTGGTAACAACCTGCTTCTCTACTGATCGAGACTCATTCGCATAGTGTTGGGCTAGTAGTCCTGGAGCAGAGTTGTCATACTTGTCCCTCCGGTATGAGCAGGATTGCTCGTGCATTCTGGAACTGGCAGGCATCTGCACTTCATGAAAGAATAGCTGCTATGGTATTTATCATCTGTTTCAAAATTACTTTGCACACCTCTTTTATGTCCTCCCTCTCCTACATTCATGTTCTTTTAAGTTCAAAGGTCTGGTATCTCTGAACAACTGCTGTGTTCATATACAACCTCAGCTAAAAGGATGCCAAGACACACACATAATTGAGCAGGGACTTGGCACATGTATGAGCTTGCATGTTAAAGGGAGAGTAGATTAAAATAATGCCCAAATATCTTTAAAGTGAGGAAAGAAGAGAACATGGGAAATTGCAGTTATGCTGGCTTTATGATGGATTAAATAGTGAAAAAGGTTTGGATTCATCCAGAAAATTATAGATTGAAGTCTAATGGATCTGTCAGCTTGGTTTAGTGAGGATGATAGGTCGTTTGAACCTGTTGCTTCTTTACATAAGATTAAAAGTCTGTCTGATAAAGGCAACTGTATTTTTCAATGCTACTTATGTTTTTAGGGTCTCTCAACAATCTTATAGCCTTTGTATGGTAAATTATTCAGCTTGTGTGCTTTTACATGCAAGTTCAATAATGTCATAAATACTTACGTATTATTAACAAATAAATACTAAGACATGACCAAAATAATTGGGGTTATGGTGACGATATAAAAATTCTGGTATGTTAAAATTACAGTTTGTCTTCCTGTTTTGAATTATTTCTACCTGAAAAGGAAATATTGAACAAGACAAGTCCATAAAAATTGTTTCCTGACTTCTGTTGGCCAAAGGTGCAGAAGTCATGCAATGGGCTGTGCTAGATTGCTCATGGAGAATTGTACTAGTTTGAAAACAAACCAGTAGGAGGCACCAAGTCAGAATAACAATTTAATAGGGAAATTTAAAAAAAAAACAAAACAGGCAGAAAACACTGGGTTAAACTGACAGAGTCAGGATACAACCTGATGCGCTGTTAGTCAGGGTGGCAGTAGCAGTCCGATAAAATGGTGGCTGCAGTCCTCCTGAAGTGGTGGATGTGGTTCTGTTGAAGCTGTGGTCCTGTAGAAGGGTCTGCTCTTCCTCAGAAAGTCCAGTGGTGGCTATGTAGCTCTTGTCCTCTGGAAATCCAGTGGAAAGGTTGTCTGTAGTGTTTGGAATCTCAGATTATATCCAGGATGGAATGCTTGGTTCCTCCTTCTGGGTGGAGCATCTCACAATGGGATGATGAGTCATGTGGCAAGGCATTGATGGACCATTAACAGAAAGATAGTCTGGGGGGAGGAGGCAAGGAAACACTGCCCCACCTGGTTTCAACAGCTCCTGAGGATGATAATAGAATACACTGCAACCCAGGACAAGAATGCAGTTGATGATTGCCGTTTCACTGAAAATCCTGGCCAGCACATGGCCATTTCACATGAAAATCCAAGCCAGAAGATAAACTAAGGAAAAACAGACAGGAAAGGAAAAAAAATACATAAATACTACTACAGAGAAGTAAGTTAAAATTGTAGCAAAGACTTAGGTGGCAACATAGCCTACTCTGCAGTAGTAAGTTGCCCACTACAGGTTTTAAAATAGCAGTGCTAGAAAACTATAAATCCCGTTGTACTGTTCAGCCTGGAGAAAAGAAGGTTGCACAGAGACCTCATAGCAGCCTTCCAGTATCTGAAGGGTCTAAAGGGAAGCTGGAGAAGGACTGTTCCTCAGGAACTGTAGTGATAGGACAAGAGGGAATGGGTTCAAAATGAAATAAAGGAAATTTAGATTAGATACATAAGAAATTCTGTAGTGTGAGGGTGGTGAGGCCCTGGCACAGGCTGCCCAAAGAAGCTGTGGCTGCCCCATCCCTGGAGGTCCAAGGCCAGGTTGGATGGGGTTTGGAGGAACCTGGTCTAGTGGAAGGTATCCCTGCCCATGGCAGGGGTTTGGAACAAGATGATATTTAAAGTCCCTTCCAACCCAAATAATTTTATGATTTTCATTACTGTCTGAAACCCCCATAGCAAATTAAACCCTGTACTGAACGGATTGCTGACTTTAAAAGGACCAGAGTTGAGCTTGACCCAAATCTGAAGTGCTGTTTCAAACTTGCCCTGAACTCATACTTCTGGAATAAAAATAGAAAGCTGTTCAAATCTTAATCATTAATAAATCATCGAGGAAATAGAAGTTGTTTGTTTTAAAAATAATTCTTAGCCTTACTCTCTTGTTCATTTAATTTTACCACACTTGTAAGAGCTGTGCTATTACTGACAAAACTTTTATTTCAACGTTATTGCTATTCTTGCTTCTAGACTGGTGAACACATATTGTGTGGTGCAGACATTTTTATCATCTAATATCCAATAAATTTTCCTACTGGAAAATCTACATATATTCCTGAAGTTTCTACATAAAATTGCAGCAAAAGTAGTATGACAACACAGGCTTAACACTGTTGCCATTAAAATTGGTGACAAAACTGTGGAGTGCTTAAGTACACACATTGACATTGACCAACAGCATTGTTAAAAGTCTGTGTGTAACCATGTTACAGCGATAATTCAGATCATCTATTTAGTATTAGGTCTGTATCATGGCATAGTATTAAAAATTCCTTGTGTCAAAAGTTCTTTTGTACTGATATTGATCCTTTCCCTATTCCAATATTCGGTATGTTTTCAAGAAATGCAGATAACTTGGCAATATTTACATTAAAAAAATTATAGTAACTCAAGGTGCTCCTTATAATAGGATCTTGTAAACAGGCTGCTGAATAATGTGAGAGTTTAAAAACAGGATTCTACTACTAAGGGGAGAGTTAGTAATTTTTCCCTTCTGTGCCTTAGCCTGTTATCTATGCAGCATGGATACGTCTCAGAGTAGTTACAAGTAGTTACAGAGAGTTTGAGAGTTTTCCAGTGAGCTCCGTTAAGCACAAGCCTTATCAAATCAAGTAGCTCTGACTCCAGTGTGATCTGTAGTTTTTCTACTAATTCCAGAGGAAGAAAGATTAGGATGTTAGATCATAGATGTTTCAATATGACACACAAAAACTCACAATGAAACAGCTCAGTGACGTCATTCCACTTGCTTGGCCATATATAAATTACAAATTCTGTGATTGTTACTGTTTGAAACTTCCAGAATATCCAATATGGCTAAAAATAATTGATTATGAAATTAAAAATGGGATGCTGTTGTGTTAGCTGTAGGTGTGTAGGTGAGAAACAAAAAAAGTAGTAGTATTTGTTCTTTAATGACTTTAAGCTGAAGGAGGGTAAGTTTAGATCAGATATTAGTGGCAAACTCTTTACTGTGAAAGTGGTGAGGCACTGGAACAGGCTGTTCAGAGAGGCTGTGGATTACCCATCCCTGGAGAGGTTGAACGGAGTTCCTGGTCTAGCGGAAGGTGTCCCTGCCCATGGCAGGGGTTTGGAACAAGATGATCTTTAAGGTCCCTTCCAACCCAAACCATTCTATGATTCTTATTTTGCAGTACAACTACGTGAGAAACATCTTTGTTTCAACTAGAAATATTACAGTCGATACTTCAAAAAATAATTTATAATGGAAGGAAGATGCTTTGTGGAAAGTATTACTACAGATATTCATTAAATCACATTAAATCATATAGCATTTTATGCTTTATAAATTTAAATAGCAATTTGAATATTTTTGATGTTTTCCATAGACTCCAGTAGTGAAAAGTCAGGTCTAACAGGTCTGACCTAATTAATCATTACAACATTGTTGCTAGGTAGTCCTGACTCTTGGACACGAAGCTGAGAAATAAAATCATCTGATAAAGGCCAATGAATGAGTCAATAGCAGACTTCAGATTGGAACTCTAAGTTCTTGCTTCCTGGTTTTATTCTGAATCATAAATTGTCTTGTAATTGCTAAAGTGAAGAGAGAGGTCAGTAACAATTTAACTACATTCAGGCTTCTCACATTCATTTCTATGCTTTCCAAAATAGATTAAAACATCTGAAAGACTGAGACTGTCTGATTCTGATTTCTAGTGCAAAAATGTGAACTGAAAATGAAATAAAAGTATTATTACGCAAAAAACGAGCACAGATGGTGGTGCCACTATATAAAAAAAATGAGATTAGAAGGTTAATTCTTAAGCCTGTCTCTCATTCCCTAGACTGGGAATCCCTGCATCCCAGCTGCAATCATCCCTGCATCTCTGCGCTGCAATCATCTCCCTAAGAGGTTACAATAAGGGATGGCTCTTCAGGAGGTCTCTTGTTGATATTCACGGCATAGAAATGTCATCATTCCTTAAAAATATATGCTTTTAATTTCCGTGGCTTCAAGTGAAAAAAATAGCAGCGATGTGACTCATCTAGTTGGTGATATGGTGTTTCTCTGAATTTGCTGTACACTGGTCTAGAGCAACAGCTCAGGGGGATGGCAACAGCCCCAGGGGTATCCCCAAGTTCTTCCCATCACAGAGATGTGATGCTCTGGTGCTGATGGAAGTGCCCTCAGAAAACAAGGGTCACCAGCAGTGACAGTGTGTCAGTATTACTCTGTGCAGTGGTCTGCTGGGCCCCAGTTCTTCATTTCAGTTGGTTAAGTAAAAAAATCAAAGAATCTTTAAGGTTGGAATAGATTTTTAATATGATCCAGTCCAACAGTCAATCCAGTACTGCCACTGTAACTCCTAAACCACATCACCCACTGCCAGATCCAGATGACTCTTAAACACCTTCAGGGACGATGACTCTACCATCTCCCTGAGCAACGTATTCTAATGCCTGACTACCCAAACAGCAAAAAAATGTTTTCTAATGTCTAATCTGAATATCCCCTGTCTCAGTTTAAGGCCATTTCCTCTCATCCTCTCACTGGCATGGCAGAAGAGACTGACCCCGACCTCACTCCACCCTCTTGTCAGGGAGTTCTAGAGAGCGTTGGGGTCCCCCTGGAGCCTCTTCTTCTCCAGGCTAAACAACTTCAGCTCCCTCAGCTGCTTCTCATAGGAACATGAGCTCCAGACCCTTCACCAGCTTCCTTGCCCTGCTCTGGACAAGTTTCAGCACTTCAATATCTTTCCTGAGCTGAGGGGCCCAGAACTGGACACAGCACTTGAGATGTAGCCTCACCAGTACCAAGTACAGAGGCATGTTCACTTCCCTGGTCCTGCTGGCCACACTGTTCCTGACACAAACCAGGTGCCATTGGCCTTCTCGCTCACCTGGGCTGGCTCAGGTTCACCACATGCTGGCTCAGGTTCAGTTGCTGTTGACCAATACCCCCAGGGCCTTTCCCCTGGGCAGCTTTCCAGCCACTCTGCCCCAGTCTGTAGAGCTGTATGGAGTTATTGTGGCCAAAGTGTAGGACTTTCATTGTTTAAGTAAAAAAATGGAGTTGATTAAATTAAAAAGGGAAGTTGATTAAGTAAAAAAATGGGGCTTTCATAGACTCACAGAATGGTTTGAGTTGGATGGGACCATAAAGACCATCTGGTTCCAACTCCCTGCCAGGGACAGGGACAGCTTCCAGTAGGCCAGGTTGCTCAAAGCTCCATCCAGCCAACACCTCCAGTGATGGGGCATCCATAACTATATTCGGTATAAACCTTGAAGGAAAACGGACGTTCTTTACTGTTTCGAAGCACACCTTGGTATTCTACCCGAAACCCCCCTCACACATCCATCCGTGCCCCCAAACCTGCGGGAACCGGGGAACGCTCAGCACGGGCGCCTCCACCGCCCGCCAGCAGGGGGAGCCCGAGCGCCGCCCCACGTGACCTGTGCCCACGCCCCGCGGAGGCACTGAGCGCCGGGCCAGGCGGAGAGGGAGCGCCGGGCCAGGCCGGCGGCCGCGGGGCTGTGAGCGGCGGTGGGGGCAGTGGAGGGCCAAGATGTCGCGGTCCGTTCTGCAGCCGAGCCAGCAGAAGCTGGCGGAGAAGCTCACCATCCTTAACGACCGCGGCGTCGGCATGCTCACCCGGCTCTACAACATCAAGAAGGTGCGGGGGGCCCCGGCGGAGAGGGGGGTGAACGGGGAACCGCCCCGGCGCGATCCTCACCGCCGCTCAGGCCGGCGCTCCGCTGGGCTTGCGGCTGTGCCGGCGGCCTAGCGGCGGGGCCCGGGAGGCTAGGCGGGAGCCGCGTCGCCGCCGCCCGGCCCGGGAAGGGAGGGCCGGGGCTTTCGTGCGGCCGCTGCATCGATACCGGGAGAGAAGGATGAAGGAATGGAGGAGGCCGGGCCGATCCTCGCGGCGCCCGCAGGAGCGGGGCCTGGTCCCGGCGCGGCCCCCGGAGCCGCTGCCGCCCCGCTGCCGTGCGTGACTCACACGAGCGGGCAGCGCCGCGGGGCTTTTCCCACGCCAAAACCTGTCGCTACCGAACGGAAAAAGAGGTTTGGGGTAAAATTTGTAATGTTGATTTCGATAAGTTCGAGGCCTGCCGTTGCTTAGCATCTCTCGGCGTGAGATGGAGCGGGTGTTTGGGGCTGCCGTGGTTGCTGGAGCTGCTCCCCGGCTGCCGAAGGAAGTGGATCGGTGTTGGCCTGGGTGAGGTGGCTCGGCGGTGCAGGAAGCTGTAGGTCTGGATGTTGAGAGAAGGATGGGTCACGCCTTCGTGCTCGGTTAATTTCTCTTCTGGAGGTAATCGTTATGTTTTCCTGTAGGAAAGAATGTAGTTCATGGCCACAGAATCATAAAATTATTTGGGTTGGAAGGGGGCCTTGAAGATCATCTAGTTCCAACCCCTGTGCTGGGTGCTTGTATCCTTCCCAGCTTCATTTTCCTAATGAGTGAAATATTGTCTGAAAGTGTATGGCCCCTCAACCCACCTCCAGTAATGAATACTAGTTAGGATTTTATTGCTTTGCCTTGAACACAATTATTTGAGAGGTTTTTCTTATTTCAAAGAAAATGCTAGTTATTACCTTCAAGTACACCTTTGTGGGTTCAGCACATTAAAACTTCAGTGCTGTTCCCATGCTGGCCTCAGCTGAAATGGCAAAGGGAGATTGAGAGTTTTAGGTATTTACTTGGTCCTCTGACTTCTGGACCCAGGTTTCTGTCAGGAGTGGCCTGACTGATCTGAGGTAAAGGATGTGTTTTGTCAAAGTTTTGCTCATATGGGAGACCAGAGAAGTAAGGACTATCAAGTGCAGTGTTGATTTTAATTAAGATGGTTTTTCAGGGAAAAAACCCAACAAACCAAGTGATTGAAGTATTTATAAGTCAGTATTAATCCAAAGCCATTTCAGTATTTGATGTGCACTTGAGTGTTTCTACAAATCTTCACTGACATAAATAAAGCATTCTGACTAGGTGATTACAAGTTCCTGTCTTTCTGAAAGGTTCCTTTTAGTCTGTAGTTTTGTACATTGGAAAATCACTTCAGTTTAATAATGGTAACAATATAATTACACTTCTAACAAACAGAAATTCACAATTTATGGGGAAAACCATAAAAATGAGGAAGTTGTTTGTGTGTGTGCTTGTTGCACTTTGAGAGAAATATATCAGGTGAAAATGAGCAACGGGAATTTCTCCTGAGCACAGCCCTGCTTTGTGGGACAGGAAACAGGACTGGAGAAATTAAACCTTGTCTTGATAGCTCTGCCTTAGCCATTGTGAGTCTGGGCTCTGTTTTCATTCCCAGTGTTCTGATATAGGGACACTTACTCCTGTTAAATGATCCAGTGCCTACAGACATGTTTCTGCTTGGCATGTTTGGATGGCGGAGTCCTGAGCATGTTGGCCCATATGGTGGTAGCCTCTGCTGTTACTTATGTCTAGGAAGTGATGCAGGTGGACAGGCTCTCTGCAGGGGAGCGTCAGCACTGGGGATGTCACCACTTTTTCCTGCAAATGGCAAGAACCGAGTCCAAAATTGCTATGTCTTGGATACAGAGAGAGAGTAGGCATGACCAAGTGGCTTGATTATTGTGTCATGTGTAGTTTTGCAAATATGGAGATGTCCCAGGCACAACTCTTGTGTATTCATGTAGTGATTTGTGATTCAAATAGTAGTTTTCTTTAGCTGCAGTCAGTACTGCTTGACAGGGGTAACTGGCTAGCTCAGATGGTGAGCCCAGAAGTCTTGGGATTGACTGTTGTATTGTGAGTCTCTCTTCAGCCCAGCTGCAGCATCACTGACTGCTTGGAACACTTCTGTTTATTTCTTTTTTTTTCCTCTCTGTAAGCTATCAGTTCCAAAGCTGCTGTTTAAGATTCTGTCATAGCTGCCTCTGTTGAAGATGATACCGAAACTCAAGCTATTTGATAACCACACAATATGTGGGTTTGCGGTTAAAGGAAATGGTTAAGACTTTTTTAATAAGAGGAAGTGAGAGGTTGAAGTATATGTAGCAGCAGTAGAGATTGCTGTAGATGCTGTCTAGAGAGTACAGATTTTCAAGGATTAAGAATTTTCTCAACTATTAGAATCAAAGCAGGAAAATTTTACTTCCCAAAGAATCGCAGAAGTTGTTAAAAGCAGTTAGAAACATAGATTTTTTATACTTCATCTTCCTATACAAATTTCAGTTTTGTTGCTGTTGTGCTTATAGCTCATAATTGTTCATAGTTTCCTGTTTACTGACCTTCTGTGCCACTGTTGTCTTCTGAAACAGTTAAAAATTCGTTGTTTTTAAGACAGAGTATGTGGCTATATGGTTTTTTTGCCTCTGAGAGTGACATGGAAATTAGGAAAAGTGAAGTTACTCAGGTAATAGTGGATGATGAGACAGACCTTATATTTCCACCCTGTAAGGAGGTGGATTTTTTTGTTGCTGTTGTTACTTTGAAGGATGGCCCTTTGCTTGCTGCTTTCAGCTGTCTTTTGTGTTGGGACCAGTATTAGTACTGAACTTGGAACTCTTAACACTGTGGTTTCTCTCTTGGTTTGTTCCTTCTATTTTTTAAGAATTTATCCACAGTTATGTAGGTTATTGTCTACCCTGTAATTTTTGTCATTATTTGTGTACAACTGCACCTCTATAAACCAAAGACAGCAAGGGTTTTTCATGCCATCCTGGGTCAGGTGAAGCTTGGATTTCATGGTTACCTTCCAGAGGAGACCGAGTCTTGTGTTGGTAAACCTTGTGTAAATGCTGCCATTACTAACAACTGTTTTGTTACAGAGTGGTGGCAGCAGAGAATAATCTTTTTTGTGGGCCTGTCTTTTGTTTGTTTATAAAATCCTTGGATACTAGGATGTGTTTACAGTAAGAAATTTGATCTTGAAATACCTGAAGTAGAGATTTAGCCAGAGCAAATCAAGGGGGTGTGATTTTGATGAGTGTTGAAGCAGTACTACAGTCAACAGACCTGCTAGGGATGAAAGTTAAGGTTTTGAATTATTTAGAGTATATGTTAATCAAACATGATGAGTCTGTTATTTATCATGAATTGCTTTGCTAGCAGTGTTCTGTTGTTCTTCACAGTATAGGTTTTACCTTTGTTTGCAAGATGTTTTTTAAATGTGATTAACAAAAAAAATTCTTTTGAGTTTCCCAACTCGATTACGTAGTATCTGAAAAATGAGACTCTTAAACCAATTCTTGGATGTGAACTGCATAACCAAACTGAAGTCGTAAATAAGGAACTTAATAACTGTTTGCAGAGGCTTTAGCTGACTTTATATTTTCTTTAAAGATGTAATAGTGAAATTACTGGATTTTTACCTATATTGAGGATGTTACTTAAATGTAAGTAGTTTTGCTCAGGCACTTGAGTGGTTCTTCAGGACACAGTGGGAGAGATTTTAGGTGACTGGAAGACCATGGGGAAGTTTCCAATCTGCAGAGTTCTGAAGTTTGGAATGGTGTAGGATTTGATCACCCTTTGGACACGAAACTCTGTGCTGGAGTGCGGACCTTTCAGCTGAGAGGAAAAGCTCACCAATAATTTAGTTTTGAATTGTAAGGTTGGTGTTGAACAGATAATGTCAGGTAATGTCTTCAGGTCACTGGGAAGTGTCTCAGGGTGGGGTAGTATTGCTTCCATAGATGTCAGCAGTTCTTTAAAGGTTAAAATGGCAGTATATGTTTGTGTCTGTGGTTTTGGAGGAATGGCTTATAATACTGTCTCATTGATAAGCAGAGGAGGAAGCCCCAAACAAACTCACAGTGCTGGTAATTAAAAAAAAAAAAAATTCCTTTGCTCAAGAAGCAAACACTGACTGGTGATACTATATCATACACTCAGAAAAGCAATTAAATTTGTAAAGAAACAGTAAGACTTTCCAATAAAATAAAAATGTCCCATGATATCTTCTAAAATATACAGAGTGGATTTTTCCTTTTGTATCAAGAGTAGATGCCCAGAATTATTTTGCCTTGCCTCTTGGCTTGCAAATACAAGTTACCTTGCTCCCTGCAATCACTGTTCATTTTGTGTTGACACAAAACCAAATCCAGTTTTAGTTACAAGAGATTTTTAAAGTTGTTTGCAGAGGAGATACACCTAAAAAGTAGTAACAGTTCCCATTTGAGGTTCAGAATAGACAAGGCTTTCCCACTGCCTTGCTTCTTCTTCTTAAGATGTTACTTTATAAACTACATTGAGGAAAATTTTTGTGGCAGTGAAACTTCTCTTAATTTTTTTTATCCTTTGCATTTCACCTGCCCCATATTTGATTAATAGAACCAAGTGCTTAAATGGGTGCTACAAACACAAGAAGACAGTGTGAATTTATCACTGTACAGATGGTGTCAAACCCAGTATATTTCAGTCATCGACAAGGTGATGGGTCACTCTAGTATGGACAGTTCAGAAGATACTTTATGTGTTGACCTTAGCAAGGCTGCTGACATGACCATCTGATTGTTCTTATGAACAATCTAAGGAAGTACAGTCTGGATGAAGTTGTGATGATGAAAGCAGATGGATCACCATATTAGGGAATGATTGTGAAGATCTCGTTGTCAGACAGAGATCAACAGGGTCTTGTTGGGTTGTGTATTACCTCTGGTTCCAATCACTGTTTGCATCAATAACCTAGATGATGGCTACAGTGAGCTTAATAAATTTATACGTGGGAAACTGGGCCAAGCTACAGAATCTAATTGAAATTCAGCTTGAGTGTAGGTATGGTCTAACAGACTTGGAGGTGGCTGAGCAGGTATGATTGTAAGCTATTTTGTACTTAGTGGAATTTAAAGAACAAAATGAGAAGTAATGGGATATCAAGTCTGGAGAAAATAACTGGGAAGGGTTGGGGACATCCCAGGGCAAACAAGAGCCAGGTAAGTTTTGCTGCAAAAAATCAGGGTTGACATGAGGTTATATAAATCTGTGAGCAAGATATCTGAAGGAAAAGTAATCCTTTTGCTCTACATCTCCTTCATGGAGATTCATTGAAAACGTATCTGGTTGACTACTCTTTTCAAGGAAGATGTGGATGAAATGGAGAAAGTTCAGAGCAGAATAATAAGGACAGGTGGTGCAGAAAATTGGACCCATTAAAAAATGGGAATGTTTTTTCAAGTCAGCTTATAAGTAATACAAATTTTTAAATATTTAGGACTGCTCTAGAGAGATGGGGAATAGTTTGTGCCATCCAGTATGACCACCAGAGATCAAGAAGTGGTGGATTACATTAAATATTGGAAAACGAAATTTAATATTGGAAGATATTGTGAGAATGTTTTTGAATGTAGCATGTTCGAGACCTGTAAGTAAAGATTTGGCAGACATGTCCCAGGAGCAACACAGATACAGTTGATCCTGCCTTGGAACAGGAGAGGTAGGTGGGCAATTTCTCGAGGTCCTTTCTAGCCTTTTCTTCTGATTTCACATGCATTTACATTTTACTTTGTTGAATTTCCGAGTAGTGATACACTAGGATTTAAAGTAAGGTATATACTTGGAGTTCAACACACACCAAATAACGAGTAAATGCAGGAAAGATGTCTTGCTTAGATCTAGGAAACACTGGACTTAATTTTGAATTGAAATGAAGCTACATTATTTTTCAAGTTTTGAACCCTAGTAAATAAAAAGTGCAACAGCTGTTAAATTTCTAATAATTTTGTGCCATATTTTGGGTATGCCCCAGGCCTTTAGAGACTCTTCCTGAAGTAGTTACATAGAGACTTTCTTCAGCTTCCAGATCTTGCTTGAAACTATTAGCATAATTTGTATCAAGATACAGGTTTACCTTTCATCAAGTATCATTTATGTAACTACAAGAATAAGTAATGTAATTTACTTAGAACAAGATCATCCTAGTGATGCTGGTGTAGGACAGTTAAATTTTAGCCATCAAAAGTATTAAACTATAATAATTTGTCCATGTGTGACCAACTAATTCTTGCACCTTGTTGGAGAGACTTTAAGAGGGACAAGGCTTTATTCACAAAATTTACCTGGGACTAGCCTGTTTAATATTGAACTTAGGCTTCCACAACCTAAAATACAGGCAAGCAGTTGTGGTAGGCTTAATCAGAGATATTAAAGCAAATGTAGTGTGAACCACTATTCAAAGCAGCTCTTTATTGTTTATTCACCTCTCTCTCCTTCTCAGTCGTTTTGCTTTTTCAAAATTAGAGATTGTGAGTTCATATTCTTTATTGTTTTAAATGCATGGCAGAAACAAAGAGTATATAATAGGTTTTATCTTACAAAAATGTAATTAATGGTGAAAATGTCTCTTTGAATGTTTCTTTGACTTTTATATTTAATATAATTTACAGGATGTGCACCTGGAAACCAGGCATGTAAACTTAGAGATATATCTTAGCATGAAGTCTTTAGTGCCAGCAGCTCTTACGAGGAAAGAAGAGCAGTGCCTGACTTTCTGCCAGTGCCTGCCTTTCTGCTGTATCAAGAGAAAGGGCTGTAGTAAACTGCAAGCGGGACATACAGGAGCTTTTCCTGTTTTTGAATGTGCGACATCCTGAAAGTGTTTCCATTTACGAATCCAAGTTACTAATTTGGGGGATGGCATAGTTTATACTGTCACAGAAATTCCATTAGTTTCCTTGTTAAATTCACTGAGGTTTTTAGTGCAGATTCATTTGTAAATGAAACTTAAAGGTGAAGTGATTTGTTGGCTGAGATTATTTCAGTGTATGTTGCCACAGTCAAGTGGCAGTGTTTTATCTCAGCTCTGCAGTAGCAGTAAATCAAGATTTCTTGAAGTAATAAACACATTAAATTGCTGCAAAGTATGGTTTATGATAATCTGCTGATATAGGAGGTTTGGGGGATGAAAATAGGTAATTTTTAATTCAAATGGCCCTGTTTCTCTTTTATTGGGAGACAGCCTTGCTGCTAATTTGGAATAGGTTGGGTTTAGCAACAACAAAAGAAAATATATAATAGGTCTTTCCATAATACAGTAAATATTTAGGCTTTATTTTTTTACCATCCTAAGCCATGTAACTCAGGTGCTACTTCCCAGTGTTCTTATTCAAGGGCACATAACAGGTTGATGTTGAGTCATGAGTGAGGTTCAGGGGTTTTAAATGCTAGTTTGGGGCACTGACTACTGACAATGATTGTACCTGAACATAAACTTCCTTTTGTTCAGGCCACTTCAGCTGCATGTATATAGTAATTTTGTTGATGGATGTTTTTTTTTCTTCTCCTTCAACATCCTCTGCCCTCAAGTAGGAAGTGAAATGTTAAGCTCAGATTTTTGCAGTGATAGCTGTAACAGTATTGGGGCAAAAGGTCTCTTTGCTGTGTATTAATGTTGGTGTATTCTGGGCCAAAGGCAGTTGAACTATATTCTGTTTTCCTCTTTAGAGGCTCCTTATCTTAGATGTACGCCTAAAGCATTAAGATTTTTGTTGTTGAATGATTTGTTGTTGGCTGCTTCTGAGTGAGTACAACATAGCAAGTATAGATATGTAGTATTCTAAATTTTCAAAGTTAAATTAGTATAGAAGAATCTAATAGCATCAAGGGAGGAAGAGAATCTGAATTTTGTTTAATAATAATGTAATTATTTACCTCACTAGGGTAGGTACGAAAATGCTGCTTTAATTCAAAACATGGCCTAGTGAAGCATGTGGAAACAGTGCATATTAGTCTGATCTCTCTGAAGCTTGATAACTGTGCATATGATAGCAAATGAGTATTGTGAATGGCAAACTTCTTAACTATATAAATCATATTGTTCTTGTTGGTAGTTGCACAGAATGGTGCACAGAATAACTTTACTTAGTTGAGAGCTTATCATAGAAGGATACCATTCTAAAGATCTGTGGAAAGAAATGCTGTGTAACTTGAAGGAAACCCAGCATCTGAGTCCATTAATTTTTTTTTGAATTATGTAGATTAGTTTCTAACCATAGCTTTGCATGATCTTTTTCAGCATAGCTGCTTAACAGCTGTTTAGTAATATACAAAGAAATTCAGAATTGACTGCTGGGAGATTCTTTCAGTGTAATATTTCAGGACTGAAGCAGCTGGAATGCCATAGCTCCAGAGCTGTGTTCTGTGAATGCTGCACTAGTAAGAACATTTTTAATTTGTGAATTTCTTTTTAATGCTCAAAATTGTAGTAATTCTGGATTGTGTGTTTTTTCCTAATAAGAAATGAATTGAGGAATAGTTATTGCAACCCACAAGGGGGGAAAAAAGTAGTATATGAGGCTGAGAAAGGGCTACTGGTTTTGGCTGGTGCTCAGAATTCTATGTGAATACTGGAGAGCTGTATATGGACAAATGGCTTTTGTATGTTCTACCACAATGTTTCTATCCATTACTGTACTCACAAAGGATTTTGTATTGCCTAATACAACCATTAAAAGCAAAAACTACATTTCTTGTCTACATTCTAAGAATATTGCCCTCAATGTCTTTGTTCTTTTTAGAGCAAAATTCTGTTTGTGTGCCTTAACACACGTTCATGCTTGTGCAAAAGTGCTAGGTTTGGGGTTTGTATGTTCATTCTTTATGCTTTATAGGGTAAACTATAGTGAGTTTGAGGTCTGTTCACCATTTTGGGAGAGGTTTAACTCATGGAGACTGTTTTACCTGTGATACTGAATGCAGGTAACTGTATGGATGAAAACTGTATTGATGGAACAACAGCTAGTAAACTGTTAATACCAGTTCTTAGAAAGGAGCTGAGCTGCTGTGGAACATGGGAGAGTGAAGGAAAAGCATTGACCCACTCGTTCAGTGATGTCTATTGTCCTCTTTTAATTCAGTCTGTCTAGGTAGGCTTGTACAGCTTTCTAGAAGTTGGAATTTTGGTGTGTGTGAGGGATACTTCTAACATCTTGCAGGAATTTTCTTATTTATCAATCAGTCTAGTGTAGTTTATTAGTAGGAAGAGTTACAGTTGCTTCAAGTATAATGTCAGCTAACAACCGATGGAAAGAAGCAAACGAGGACCATATTCACATATATTGAGAGGATTGCCAGTTAGACTGAGGATTACACTTGTCTTTTCTGGGGCCTGAGTTCTGAAGCCACAGGAAGATGTGCATGTTGATGTTTTCAAATCTCTGTTTCCTTGTGAATGTGTGTGTAAGGGCTTGGATAGAACCTAAGTTTTAGTAAACATTTTGGAGAGCTGATTTATAGGAAGGAAAACAAATGTTTCTAGGAAAAATAAGGAGTGTATGTGGAAGGAGTGTTTGAATTCAGACTGAAAAATTTATGAAGTCAACAGTGGCAGATTTCTTGTTTCGTATATAACAGCAACCATATTGGAATTTAACAGGGCACAAATATGTGTCTGTTAGGTTGTTTTCTCAGTAATCTTGTTAGTAGAGAAAGTTACATGTTTTGCAGCAAGAACAACAAAATAATTTGACAAAGGTTCTGACACCCATGACACGGATTTAATTAAAACTTCATGAATTTGAAGCTCTTTGTTTAGTATTTACTGCCTATTTACAGTATAGTTTGTACTTTTGAAATTGTATAGACTTTAAGGTGTGTACAAAATAGGTCTTTTTTTTGGCATATGTGGTTTGCTGCTCTAAGGATATTGAAGCAACAATTTAATATCTAACATACTGTGGATGTTGCTGAATTTATTTTCATTATAAATTCCTCTTGTATTATAGATACAATACTGTAATAAAGTTTAGTACCTTTGTGGGAAACTTAGCAAATATGAGAGTTTTGATATCAGAATAGTACATGAGTATACATCATGATGGTCATGTACTACTGGTAGGTGTTTTAGAAACTTTCAATAATGACTCTTTTGTTTTTTTTTTTCTTGGCTACCGTTTCTTTTTCAGGTATGTAAAACTTCACTGAGTTTCTCTCCTTTTTTTCCCCTGTAGTTGCATGTGATGTTTGTTAACTTTTCCCTCTCTACCTGAACTTAGTTTGGAAGTACTATTAGTAGTTACATGTCTCGGTATATTCACAGTGCTTTGCACAATAGTGAAATTCTAATAAGTACATGTAAAGTTTTTTGTGAGTATTAGAATAATCAACATCTAGTAGAAAGTGTGCTGACTAGAGTAACAGATGGTTGTAATGTTCTCTTGGATGTAGGTAATAGTGTATTAGTTCACATAAATGTAATACTTTAGAATTTAAGAGTAATTTGTTTATATGTAATTTCTCTCTCTTTTTATTACACTGCTTTCCCAGCAAGGACAAGTTTGGAAGGTTTGCAAAGCTTTTCACCTTCCCTTTGCCCGCTTGCCCGCTTTCAGAATCGGTCTCATACTCCATGACTTCTGTCTCTACAGTCCACAACTCAGTCATAGAAATCAATGTGGAAAAGTTTTTAAATGAGCTGTCATTCGAGTTCACTCTGTTGCATAGAAATGCCTAGCATGTAATTCAGTTTTGCATGAGACGTGAAACTCCTTCGCAAACCCCTTTGAGGAAAATAAAACTAAATTAATATTTGAGAGAATTACAGTTTGAGCACATATTTTGTCATGTAAGTAATGCTGCTTTTAGTATATTGCTCCAAATGAAATGGTATCGCATGGCTCGCTAGTCAGAGTAGCAGAAAAGTAGTGTCTGACAGCATGCACTGTAGCCGGCAACAGTAGGTGCTTCCTCAGGTGTTTGTCCACAGAAGCTGTTCAGATCCATCTACGTAAGTTACTTAGGAGACCTTACAGTTGCGACTTCACATTAAAATTTAGTGAAACTTTTCGATTCCTGCTTTTAAAGCTCAGCCTGTGATGCTGTAGGAATAAAGAACATGGGTAAAACTTCAGGAAAGAGACTATGTTAGGCAAATATTGGTGGTTTGATTGTGGGATGGAAAATGGTCTTACAGTTAACAACTGGAAAAAAAAAATTAAATGCAGATTGGTGGTGGGGTGTTTAGTTTTGTTTCACAAAGGATAGTTGAATCATTTAATGTACCCAGCACTGTCCTCCACAGATGATGACATGATTGAATTTTCTAACAGTTTGTTAACTCCAGATGAATACAACACTACCTCAAACCAGGAATAGCATTAAAAGGAAACATTTTTTTTCTCCTTCTTTTAGGATTGAGTTTTTTCCCTCACTGCTGTTCTGCACTAACTGCTTTGATACTTCCATGCATCTTTTTCAGTAGAAGAGCATCTCTGTACTGTTTCCCATTGCATATTTCAGCTGTGACAGTCCCTGCACTTTGCCTTTCATTTTATCACCTGCTCACTAAAACCAAACAAACAAAAAGAGGAATCTTTCTAGTTTATCTTCAGATTGGCAACTATCACTTAGCTTTACATGGATGATTGTGTTTCTACTTCATTTCGTATTGTATTTTTTTATAGGCATGTGGTGACCCCAAAGCCAAACCATCCTATCTAATTGACAAAAACCTGGAATCTGCTGTCAAATTCATAGTCAGGAAGTTTCCAGCAGTAGAAACACGCAACAACAACGTAAGTAATCAAATGGCTGTATAACTGTTTTTCTCGCTAGCCTTTCAGCACAATCTGGGAGGTTTACATTTTCTTAAAAAGCATCTGATGCTGGCAGTTGCAGTTGGAATATAGTTGTTGATTCAAATGTCTGACAGGATACTTCAGAAGGACCTATCTCTAAGGAGAGAATAGTATACTGTAATTCTGGATGGGTTTTTTTAAGACAGGACACTTTCTGGTTTTCTTTTTGCCTGCTCTCTTCTATTCCATTTCAAAGAATTGTCAGTGGGAAGAAATCCTTGGAAAAATCATGCCTTACTTTAACAGGAGAAATTCCTGGTGACCAGACTGATTTGCAGAAGGTTGAAGTTGTATAACTTTATTTGTGATGTGTCCTAACCAGCATATCAGTAAAAAACACCTGGCTGCAAGGTGGGAAGAAGTGTTTGTATTTTACAGGTACCCTTGCCTATGGAGTCAGTCCCTGTGGGAATAAAGAATGCTTTAGTACATAAGGAGAAACATTGTGAAGTACAAAAATATGGAAATATAATTGTTTCCTCTTCATATAGTGAGTTTAGCTGCAGAAGTAAATTATGTTTTACATTTGAGTGACACAGTATTGCTGAATTTGATTTTGAAGCCTTTTTTTAGATAGTTAATATTACTAGGCTAGAGGTAGGCATTTTGGCAGGTGATGTGCACTTGTTTCCCTGATTCAATTTGAAAGACAAGGGAAAGATGTTTGTTTTACGTGCTTATATTTCTTTCCAAAGGTGGAAAATGGAGGTAGGTGTTGGGTTTGCATGTTCCCTGCATGCAACTGCGGTGCCTGGGAGGTTTAGGCTTGCTTTAAGCATTCAGGTTTCTGCAGAATGGTAGTGATGATAGCAATGAGAATAATTAGTTTATTTTACATTGCCATCTCAAATTTGTATGTAATGTCTTCAGTAATTCCAATGGGCAAAAAAACCCCCCAAAAAACAATTGGAGGAAACAATTTCATTAACAATGTGCTTTTTCACTTTAAAACTTGTACATGCTTTGTACTCTTTAATTGCTCATCTTTGTATTGAATTTGGTTGTTTTAGTAACAAATATGGACATTCTTTATCGAATTTATGTAAAAATAGTAAATCCGTTAAACTGTGTTTGGTAAATGGTATTCTCTAAGCTTGGGTGGCAGATCTGCTATTAAAAGGTAATATACATAGAATGTACTTATAGCACTTGAATGTATGCTTTAAATGTTTTCCAGTTGTTGATTATGAATTTGGACCTTAACTAATGATAGATATTTAAGGATTTGGTGCTGTGAAGTTTATGGAAAGAGATCAAAGAAAACTTGCTGTATTTTGACAATCACAGTTTCCAAAATAGGACACACTCATAATGTTTTGACATTGCCATGTATTTATTTACTATGAGCCATCCAGGCCTGTGTTTATTAAGCAGAGTTGACGAAAGCCTACCCTCCTTATGTATGAGCACAGTTTAAAGTAGGATTTTGAGCTCTAGCAGTAGGTATCTGGGGTTTCCATCCTGTGGTCAAAGCTGACGGCAGTTTGCTTAGTTATTTACAGATGTTTCCCACAGAGTGTTGTAACTCCCAAAAAAGAAAAGGGTGGTCAGAGATTTAAAAGGGCAAGAAGCTAATTGGAACAGACATTAAATAAAGATTATTTAATGTCTATTTAATTTAGATTATTTAATGTCTATTTAATGGTTAAAGAAATATCACAAAGGATTACAGCAGTGAAAATAGCTAAGAAATCATAAGTTGTGTTTCTTCCTTGCAGTGAAAATTCCAGGACACGCTTTCAAGAGGGGGTTTTGGATTTTGTATGTTCAAATGCAGCAGTTGCCACTGCCTAGCACTGTGTACCTATGCTGTTAGTAGTATCTTTTAACATGTCAGTAGGTGATGGTGCCAAAAAAGCTTGCATTCAGTTTTAGAGAATAGGTAGTGCCAGCTTTTTTGATTTTTATTTTTGACCTATTTTAGCTGTTTTTTCTCAGGTACTGTCATCTACAGTGTTTTGTGTCTTAGAAATGAGTGACACATTTTACTGAAGAGCATGAGCAATGTTTGCTGTAATCAGATGATCTTGAAAAGCATGAATTTTCATTCTGTTGAAGCAAGTAATTCTGTTATATTTGCTATTGATATCTTTTACATCTTTATCCATGGAAAATACAGTTCCTGGTTTTGTTCCTCCTTCAGTGTTTGACATGCTGAGCAATGTCTGACAGTTGCTGATTTTTGGTATTGTACTGAGAGTGAAAGTTTGTGGACAGTTCAAACAGTGAAGTGGCTGATCAATCTTAGCTGACCAGGCTGGAAAATGAAATGGAGTAGTTCATCTTCCAAAGTATTAATTATAGATAACTCTGCACCTTATCAGTTCATAACTCTCTCTCCCATTGTGTGAGGGCAGTCCCTGTGATGTCTTGCCCTTTCTTTTCCAATAGCCATTGTGAATCATATAACCTTGAAAGTGTGCAGCTTGGAGACCAGGCTCTTAAATAAACTGTTAATTAAATAGGCTACCAGGGTAATATTGCTGCGTAGTGCATGAAATAACCTGCAAAGGAAGGAATGTATATAAGCAAAAACTTGAAGGATTTGGAAAGTGAGAAACAAACAAGATAGATAGATAGAGTCCTGTGTTGCGGTTTGACACTGATTAAGCACTGAGCACCCAAGAAAAACTATTCACTTACTTTCCTCTGCTATAGCTGAGCAGAGGAGGGGAATTAAAACTTCATTTTCATGAGTGAGATAAGGATCAGGGGAAAAATACTTTAAGGCAAAACAGGTTCCAAATTTAAAGAGCATAAAGAAGGTTTATAAAGAACATTTGAAAGGAAAGTTTCTTCTGTGTTTGGGGGAGCTTTACTGTTTATAATTATTTTAAATTGACTAAAGCTTTGTTTTGAAAAAGCCTTCTAAGCTGCAGATGGCTTCCAAAAACTTTATAGCACCATTGTTCTTGGTCAGGTCTGTGATCTGATTGTACTTGTATTGACTCAGAGTAGCATTTATTTTTACTGAATTTCCTGGACTAGCTTCAGAAGGAAAGTTCCAAAGTAAGGGATGCAGAAGCAGCCTGATTTTTCTGACGGCTGTTTAGACCTCATCCTCTTATAAGGGTGTACAGGCGAGGCTCTTGTCACAGAAAAATCGAGATGAACTCAAAAAAAATGTTGTAGGACCTAAAAGTTACTCTGTTCTCAGTCAATGCTAATACTTAATGCCTTTTAAAACCATAATAAAGTACTTCATAATGGGGAACTGGAGATGCAGAGAGAAAGGACATAAATTTTTTGTAGATTTTGAGTAGGGTTTGATAAATCTGCTGCCTGTGCAGGTAAAGCTCCACGTCTTTGTGTCATGAAGATGTAGCCCGCTTTCTGCTTTCCCAAACACCACATATGACAAGTAGTGAGAATATCTGCCTTCTTTCTTGAACATATGTTTTTCTTGGTTTGTTCCTCAGCAATTTCCTTGTACAAAAACTTATATTTTTACATGTCTCTTGGAAAAGTTGAGGTTCAGTCATTGCTTAGCACAAAGCAGACCAGTGGAACATCACTTTGAAGTTTCTAAGTGTATGGCTAGTGAGAGAAAGGTCTGTTTTCCAGACAATGCTAGTCTTCATCATCTAGTAGGTATGTTCATATCAATTCAGTCTATGTTTTGTATTGACTAATTTTCTGCTGTATTGTGTCTGTGGGGACTGGAAATAAGATCACTTGGGAGCGGAGGACAAGCAGTGTGAGCATTTCCAGCCTCCCAGGGTTAGGTTCTATAGTTTTAAATTAGTTTGCTTTACTTTTTAAATTTTTGCCTTTTCCCTTTTCGATCCCAGTGTGTGTGTGTGCTTGGTTTGCCTATTGTGTCTTTCACAGTTTCACTTCATAATAAGCTGGTTGCATAGCAAATTAGCTGGATGTGGGAGAGGTGTTGTGGACACAGAGTGGCTGAACCTCCTTGGCTAAAGCTTATTAGAAGTTATTAATGCATACTTTTATTAAATGCCTTCTTCTATTTAAAAAATTAAACCCACACTTTATAACCAGTCTTGGTTTTTAATTTGTGATAGGTGCTTCCAGTAATTAGCCTTTTTCAAAATACTTAATACAAATAATAACCTGTTTTTCAAAGTTTTTTTCTTTCAGCCCCTGTAAGTGGTACAGTACATCAAAGAAAATGTCATTTGTTTTTGTTTCTAATGAAGCATTTAGTACTGTAATTTTCATAGCACTAGCGAAGATAATTTAGAAACTGTCATCTCTGGAAAAATAACTTCGGGGTCTCAGCTCTCAGCCTCATGTATTGGTAATCCCTTTTCACTAGTCATTTATTTTTGAGGAAATTATATGGTCATTAAAGCTATCACAGCTGTTTTCTTAAGTCTAACTTAAATTATCCCCATATTCAGTAAATTTTAATATTTTTCTCCACCTTTCTGGGGTGTTAGATCTCTTGCATGGGAGACTTGACTTTTCAGGTAACTTCCAGCTTTCTTAATCAAAAAACCCCCAACTCCCCATATTCCACCGTAAAACTTAACTGGCCTTCTGACTGTGAGGACAAAACCTTTTCCAAGTAAGGGGGTGCCATGCACGGCTTCTTGTTCAGCTCTGTTCCTGCTCAGGGAGCTTATAGTGGTAAAGGACCACAAAAGAGATAAATTTTCCAGAAGTCACTGAGGCAGCAGTTCAGGTTATCTGTGTTTCCCCTGCATGAGTGAAGTCAGATGATAAGCAACTATTCTCTGTTCGGCTTTGTATGAACAGTTAAGATGTCTTATGCTTGAGAACAGAATATACTAATGATAGTTTATTTCACAAGAAACTGCAAAATATCTACAAATAATAAAATTTTATCTACATTTTTACTAAAAAGTCATTCAGAATTGAAATTGCTCAGCTAATGCCTTGCTCTGATACAACCATACTTACTGTTCTGGTTTTGTATGCAGTAGCATGTCTGATGTCTTCAGTTGTTACAGGTAGAAGACTGACTTAAAATGACATATCCTATATAATAGAATATAGTATATAAAGTTTTTCAGTCTAACAGTCATTTGTGAGTGAGCATTTTTTTCATAGCAACTCCAAGAGGTCATGTGAAATCCTGAAATATCTTCAAAATGTTTCACCAAACAGAATTCTCATACTATAACATATTTTTTCAAAATAGTAAGTGCTGTCAGCTACAAAGTTTATATACATGGTTTAACCTTTGACTGGGCCTGAATTTGAGATAGAATAGCATCCAAATGTTGTATTTTTTTATCATTATTTGTAATAAATCATTGTAGTACGCTGCTGTAAGTCATGTAAGTCCATACAAGTCACTTGCCAAGGTAAATAAATCTTGCTCCCTTGTTGCTTTATAGTGTCTGCAGTACCTGCAGAGGAGTGACTGTGTGTAACATTTTACCCTCTGCTTTATCCACTAAAACTCTCTTTGTTTTAATGATTGACAATTTAAGAGCTTGGCCCTTAAAAAACAAGAAAGCAAACAAAAAAACCCCACTGAGATGGCATTCAAAAAATAGTATGAATTGTAAAAAATTTGCAAAAGTTGTAAATTAAGTTGAGAAAATGGGGAAACTGTTTCTTATGGCTGAGAGGTGGATGAGTTTTTAAAGAGAAGCTTCCCTGCTCCAGTTGTCTGCCATTATTAATTCTCTGGGAATGGTAACAGTTATGGAGCACCAGGGGTGGCTATTTCCTTTTCCAAACAGTTACCTTAGTGCTAGAAACTTGAAAACAAACTAAAATAGATCTTGTGGTAGACATACATTCGTTAGTAAACACTTTAAATATTCTATTTTATCTTTTTATATGCAGCACAGTACTTCAGAAACTGCTTTTAACTGGAAATAAGAAAACCAAGGACATATCCATAATTCTAGAGTTAATTTACAGAATTTAAAACTAATTTTCTTCATTTTCTTAGTTGCTTCTATCTTTCCCTGCTGTTCTGCTATGGATTTTGTAGACACAAAACATTGTTCAAATTAATTGTTTCAGATGTTCATCTAAAGACTCTATAGGTGACAAGCATAGTGAGTATAACATGACAGTAAGAATACTGGCAGTGATGATTTACCTCTCTCTCCAGAAATTTAACAGTCAGAATTTATAATACTGCTTTTTTGGGGGCTTATATTCCAGCTGGTAAGATTAAGTTGATGGTATTTTCACTGAGGACGTGGTAATATCTATGGTGTTGGATTGTAGAAAACAAATACAAGTGTTTAATGATCAAACTTGCAGGAAAAATATCACACTGATATAAGAAGCAGAAAACTCCCCTTCCTACTGTCTACTTCTGGATCATGAAATAAGTAATTTTTTCACATACTACTGCTACCAATCAAATAAACATGATAAAAAATTCTAGGACTAGGGGTACCCTTTGTTTTTACACACATAAACCTCTCTGAACAACCTCTTCTAGTTGTCTAATCTTTTTTGCAAGCTGTGGTATTAAACTGGTATTTATTCACATGATTAGTATGCCAGGGCTGCATCATTTCTCCCTTGTCTGAGCCATTGTGTTCATATAAGCTCTAAGTGAGGCTGTCTTGCACTTTCTGATTTGTTTTATGCTTCTTTTAATGTCCTTTCTCTGTTTACATAATCGACTGTGAAGGATCTTAGGGATTTAATATAAAGAAGGAAAGGCACAAGTTAAAGATCAGTTCCTTCTCCTGTAGGTAATATATTCACAAAGTGTTAGCTTCACTCTTTGTTATTTATAAATAATACTAAAACATGATCAGAGATGTGGTTTTTTGTTAATAGGCAAAAGAAATAATCTCAGATTAATTATTTGGGAGTTTTTTCGGTCTTGCCATATTACGCTGAAATTTCTACAGGTTTTCACAGGTCTTAAATCTAATTCACCTCATGCAACAAAAATACTGTTGGTATAATTTGTACTTCAAATTCCAAGAATAAATAAACCAATTTACAGCTAACCAGTCTACAAGGCGTAGTCAGCTGTAGTAAAAAGAATGATGGTTAAAGAGTTATTTCTTCAGTATATCCTATTTTAGGATATACCTACTTTTGTTGGTTATTGTAAGCTTTGAATCATAAATTGCAGACTAAGGAAAAAAGCAAATACAAATCAAAATAGCACCAGCAACTTCTAACCAGCTGTTAGGAAATTAGTAATGGAAAGTTTTAATGCTGTGGTTGTGCAAAGAGCTACACCCACATTCCTGAATGATAAAAAAGCAAATAAACATCCAAGACACTGCATGCTTGTAAGCTGTTCTTCTAAACATCACTGATCAGGCTGTGCTCTATAAATTGAACTATTGGCCCCATACTGATATAACAGTCAGTTTATATATCATTTTACTTTGATAGTACTATTTTAAGTAAAAGTTTACTGACCCCTTCAACACTCAGCATTCAAAGAATGATCATCTTAACTCTGTAGGAAAGTTTTAGCATCACTTAAGTATAAATATTTCTGCGAATATAGGTAGCAAGGTAAGAATGCACAGCAGTGATTCCATAATCCTTAGCTGAGTGTGGCAAATACCTCCCTATACTCTGTACAGCTTCACAGAATTTCTGAAAATCTATTATTTCTTTTGCAATCATAATTCCCATCTCCCTGTTTGCCGTATCTCCCCACTTGATGTATTCTGGCTTGAAATTGTGGTGTCCTGCAGGAGTGGACATTCAGTTACTATTTGTTATACCAAAAATAGGTGTGGTGTACAGCAACCTATAATCTTGAGAGTCTTCTTCAGCATTGCACCTTGCTTACTATGAGTTAGGATTGCAGTGGGAAAAATGTTGTTAAGGCGTTATGTGCAGTGGTAATGAGTTTTGGTTTTGTCTTCTCTCTGCACTAGAATTAATCTTATTTCTGGGTCACGCCCTGTCGTCTCTTCCTGAAAATTCTTGAAAGGACTTTTCAGATTCATCTGGTTCACACTTGTATTAGTTGCACAGAAAAAAACCCTATTTCTGCTTAGTCTTCTACAAACTGGCAAGAAATGCTTGAAGCACTAGGGCCAGGGTGCAAAATTAAAACCACACATCTTACCTGAATTTTCATTGCGTAAGAACTGTTGACTGATGAAGCAGTCCTGAAAGTACAAAGCAGGCTTTCCTCTGGAGTGGCTCCAAGTATAGACACAAGCTGGCCTGAAAGTGTACTGGAGCTGCACAGACCTGCTGGAGCTCCGGAGTCTGTGTGTGATGATGCTGGATGCTTTATTTTCTGAGCTCAAGGCAGCTGAAGTTAAAGCTATACACTGGGAAAGGTATAGCTTTAATCTTCAGGCTGAGGATCAAAATACTAGTCATGGGATTTGAAAGCAGATTTTTGTACAGCAGCAGATTAAATGGAAATAACCTATTTCCTGGTGCATGAGATTTATCAGGACAAGTTACAAAATAAAACACGTACTTGCACCGCTTTCAATTAAGCCTCAACTGATGGCTATGTGAAAGAGACTTAAATAATGTACAGGCAAGCATTCAAAGCCCAATCGTTGGCAATGGTTTAAGAGTAGGCAGGAGTCTTTTATAATGTAGCCATTCTGATTTGCTCTTAACTGTCTATTCTTGTCTTCCTTGACAATAATGAAAGTCTTATGGCTCAAGGCTTCTAAAAAATTATCATCACCTCTAAAAATTCAGAGGAAAGAAGCGAAACTTATTTTATATATGATACCTAGTTGTGGTCCAGGCACTTTGTTTTAGGAATTTAGAGGAATTTTGATGGTTTACATAAAACAGAGAATACAGAGGACAGCTTTATAAATGAGTGAGCTGAAGAAGCATACTCAGTTCTAACCTCTCATGAAAGTAAGCTAATTGATTTGAAGCAATTTTTAAATCTTTCTTATAATTGATTGCTCTTGTTGAGAAAAATATATTATTTAACTTGATCATCTTTAATTTAAAATCGTGCAGATTTTTGGAGGGCACTTTTTCCTATTGTGACTGCTTTAACTCATTTAAATTCCTGTATCAGGAAGGAGACGTAATTTGTAGCTGGATATTGCAAGTTAAATATCTTGCAGTGCTGTGAGACTGTCATACATAGATAAACAGAATGGCTGTTCACTAACAGCTGCTGTTTTGTGTTCTTAATTGTCTAAGTGATCAATCTGGTTTCTTCAGAAAATCTTTAAAAATAAATGATATTTCATTTTCTGTTTAAAATATTAAGAAAAAAGAAATCCATGTGAACTATTTTACCTTTGTATTCATGTTTGCCTCTTCCATTTTATCCACCAGTGTCTAATGCTAGTGTTTTGCTTCTTTTATGTTTCTTTCTTTTGTCGCTTTTGTTTGAATGTATTATTGTGTTTATATGGAACTGGTCAAAGAACCGTTACTGTATTTTATGTTTGTATCTACATTTTATTTTGCATGCTTAACGTGGCTTTGCCTGGATATTCTTTTTGGTAAGTTCAGAATTTAAAAGCATAATGTTTTTCTGTAGTAAAGTTTGTAACCTGCCGCATTATGTTCTTCCACCTCAAGTAACATAATTATTTTGGTTTTGGCATATTGGTTTGTGCTCATGTACTGTTCTGCTTTTGCAAATCATACATATGGTAACACTTTTCCTTACTACCATTTTCATTTCTAGCTGAGCTAAACAATATGACTCTGGTACTAACGTGTACTAATGTAACTTTTATCTTCAAAATGTGGTTGGCAGCTGTTAAAATGATCAGTGCTGAGTACTCTGTGTGTATTTGAGGCACACAGACCTCAGTCTTAGAAAACTGTGTTACGGCTTCTTTGCATAGCCTGGTGGTTACTCCACGCTTTACAGGTATTACTTTTCAGCAGTCTTCTCAAGATCTTCTAAGAACAGTGTGCATGTTTGTGTTTCTCTTTTAGCAACAGCTTGCTCAGCTCCAGAAAGAAAAATCAGAGATTTTGAAGAACCTGGCATTATACTACTTCACGTTCGTTGATGTTATGGAATTTAAGGTAAGCTATTACAAATGTGTAAGTTGTTCTGTCACATTAGGTTTCTGTAATTTTATTAATGAAATAACACTATATAATGAAATAGCTGAACTTGCAGCTTTGTTCTTCAAGTTAAAAAAAATGAAGCTCCATCACTAATCGTAGTAATGTGATTTAATATCTTGTTAAACTGAAGTTATTCCTTTGTTTTTCAAGGACCATGTCTGTGAGCTGCTGAACACTATTGATGTTTGCCAAGTCTTCTTTGATATTGTAAGTTTCTAGGTTTAAATTTTCAAAAATGTTTCTATTCGGAGTCCTGTGGGAAGAAGGACTTGCTTTTCTTAGTCCAAGAAACATCACGTCTCTAGTAATAAATGCAAGAGAAATAAAAACAATGTAGGGTTCAGATTTCTAACTTTTATAATAGAGAGACAGACTTTTCTCAGTACGCTTCTTACAGACAGTAGTAGCAGTATTGTTACGAGACATAAAAATTTTCCAGTAATTTTTGATTTATTGTATCTGCAAGTTAATTCCCAGTCATCTGTATGCTTATGCCTTGTGAGACTCACAAGACAAGAATATTACTGGTGTCCACCTAAGCTATGTGAGGAGGTCACTTTTGGGGTTGACTAAAGCAACTACAAAAGCATCTGAAAGTCTTATATTTAAACCCACCCTGACCCTCCTCCCCCCCCCCCCAAAAAAAACCATAGAAAAAAACCCCCTAAAACCCTAAAAGAAAACCTTCAACACCTTTTCCTGTTGGTTTCAACTTTCTTAATGTTCATAATGTCATCTTGTAAGTTTTTGTCATTATTCTAAATTTGCTCGACTAGATTCATAATATGAAAAAGGAACAGGTATGTGTTCTGTGAAATGATGTTACAAGGCCAGTGGGATATGTGCTAGTCTTTTACATTAGGATCTTACTAAAATACAGTTCATAGGCACGGCACCGCTGACTGCTTAGTGACAAGAAAAGTTTTCTTATCTGTCAGGTAATGTGTAACACTTAGGCCTGGAAGGATTTAATTGGATCCTTTGCTTTCATGAGTACAAACAGTTCTGGGAATCTGAATGAATAAATTAAGGTTATACAAAGTCATGTGCAACCAGAACAAGAACTTTGTTCAAAAGACAGCCCATCGTATTTAAAAAATTCTGAAAGTTGATGGAAGTGTAAGGTAAAATGTTATATGCTTGTTTCTAAAAGTTTTAGAATGATAATGTACTGGTTTTCATTTCTAGACTGTAAACTTTGATTTAACAAAGAACTACCTAGATTTGATTATAACCTACACCACTCTAATGATACTGCTGTCCCGAATTGAAGAAAGGAAGGCTATCATTGGATTGTATAACTATGCCCATGAAATGACACATGGAGCAAGGTAAAAAAAAATTATTGTATAAAAGATGGGTATAATGTTAATGATAGTAACAGCTACACCTAAGTGAATTGTTTGGTTTTGCTTTTAGTGACAGAGAATATCCACGCCTTGGCCAGATGATTGTGGATTATGAAAATCCTTTAAAGAAAATGATGGAGGAATTTGTACCTCACAGTAAAGTATGTAACTACTTTTCACAGGCATGCAGTAACCTTAATTGGGAGAAACAGAGATAAAAAGTAAATGGAGTTTGTTCTGTCGAAGGCCATTTGTTATAAAATTTACATGAGATTTCTGCTTACATTGAACATCTAGGGCTGGGGATTGATACCCTATTTAAAAGCAGAACCTGCAGAAATACAGGAATGATAAGACCCATTTGGAAGGTGCCATTTTATTCACTAAGGATTAGAAATTAATTAAAAATCAGTTGTAGATCATCTGAGAATAGCTACTTCTGTGTTTTGTGTAGGCTTGTAGCTTGAAATTAAAGAGAGTCACAGTGTTTCTATGAAGTTGGTTGTTTTGTTAGATTGCCGTCCTAGATGAATATGATTTTCTATTTTGTAACCCGAGGGGTTTTGCTTTGTATTGTCCTTAAACTGGGAACCCTGGAGATAACCACTGCCTCTTTAACAGTAGCTCCTGTACTCAAGCTGCTGAGTTGCCTTCACTGAGTTAAAGGAGCTCAATTCCTTTAGTCCATTCTGTACAGATGTTTCTAAGTTTCTGTTCTTACATGGTTGTGTTGCAGTTCTGTGATGTTTTATCTAGGCTGTATTTTCATGTAAGAATACCTTGGAAAAGCTTCAGAAGCCTCGCCAAAGTCAATGTAGATCCTGTTTTATCGCTTCTCATTTGTTCACTAGATTTGCTATCCTGTCAAAGGAAACTAGATTTCTCTGATCAGGACTGACCAACTATTATAAAGATGTTACTTTCTAGGTGCTTGCAAATTAATTGCCTAACAATTACAACTTACTTTGGAATCTTTGGCAGGAGCTTAAGTTAAATTCTAAGTTATTACCTAAAGTTTTTAAGGTTTGCGTTTTTCTTTACCTATTTTGAAGTTTAGGTACTGGTTGTGTTTTACTTCTCTAGTTTTCTTGAGATTTTTCGCTATTTCCTTAAATCTTTTAGGATTGTCAGTAGAAGTTCAGAGTTTTCCAGCTACTTTGCTAAGTGCTCTGAAGTGCAATAGTTTCCAATACTTCAAATTTGTCTGTAATCTTATTGTTGTTACACTTTCCTCTCCATGATTCCTGTCTTGATATGACTTACTTAGCTAAGGATCCCATCTACAAGTAATATTTCCAAGTAATATTACAAGTAATATTACATTTACAAGTAACAACATCTACAAGTAATATTTACAAGTAATAACATTTTAGCAAAGATGCTTTACTTCTCAGTATTATCTTTATTTATGCTCTTGTATTTAATAGTGGATCAGTCCTTTTCATTGAAACATTTGTGAAAATGCCTTTCAGTCTGATTTTTGCTCTTGTGCTTATTTTGTGCTAGAAGTATAAATTGAGGTCAGGGATCTCTTCAGGTGCCATATTGCACTCTCATGGAAATGCACACTTTTAAGTTGTCGTCCCACTGCTTTGCAGCAAACCTGACAGTTGTTTAGTCCTTTGCATTAGCTTCGGCAGATGACTTTGGTCTTTTTGCGTGAGTGACTTGTTCTCTCACAGTGCTCAGATCTGTCTCCCTGAGGATTCTTACAAGCACCAGTGTTGGTACAAAAGTCAGGGAAAAGACTTTGGATACACTTGCCTGGATAAGCTTAATTTGCTACAAAGATGTTCCTGCAGACAATATCTGGTCAAAACAATTATAGTTTGCTACCAAAGAGGGAAGAACGTACTAAAGGAAGTGGCAGGGAAGGGAGTAACACAACAATTGGAATACTTGAATAAATAATGAACAACTTCCAGTTGTATGTGAGAGGGCTTTTGTGCCTTATTGGTTTTTTTCCATGTCCTCTAATTCTGAATTCAGGATTTTGTAACTCTAGCTAAAAATAGAAATCAAACTCTCTTGTTTCTTTGCATCTTTCCTCTAGCCTGGAGTAGTCTTTTATATGTTAAATAAACTAGATGCAATGGGGTTTAACCTCAGGTTTAATTTCAGAACTACTTCACTAAAATGTTTTGATGACTGTTAGTAATAATGCTGAGGAAACAGCTCTACTGATGAAATAGTACTAACCATTCAAACTAACCATTAGCCTGCTTTCTAGTCCCTTTCAGATGCTCTGATTTCACTCCAGATGGTGTATCCTCGACGAAATCTCTCAGCTGACCAGTGGAGAAATGCACAACTACTGAGCCTCATCAGTGCCCCCAGTACAATGCTTAATCCTGCACAGTCTGACACAGTATGGTCTTTTAATTTATATTATATGATAGAGTTAAGTAAGGTTTTCTGTAAAATAGTTGCCTGTTGAATTACCTCTATGTGACTTTTAATCAGAGAAGTAAATAGGCTGATTAGTTTCTTCTGTTATGTTAACTTGTGCCTTCAGTTTCAGTATTTGTTGACCAAAAGATGAAGGGAAGCAATGTTGACTTCTGCAGCCGTAGAGGGAAGGAATCCTGTGTATCCTCTCAGGTGTTTGTGATCCAGGAGACTGGAAATCAGAACTGGTCCTTCCTTTAAAATTTTTGTTTGCTCTTGCTGCCTCAATTGTGATATGAATGGTTATCTTTCTGAAAAAAATTGAAGCTTTAACGGCTGTCAAGTTATGATTAGTATCCATCAAAAGCTTTTAGTTCTTAAATATTGTTAAATACAATGTTTATTGAAAATAAATATTTGTCAAAATTTGTTCAAGGTGGTGGAGGGTATGGAAACTCACATACTATTTTAACCCTCAGTTTCTGAAGTGCTGAAACACTGAATCACTGTTAGCGGTCAGCAGCCTTCTATGATTCATCGGCATTTAAGGCTTTGTTTGTCCTTTTTTGCTAAAAAGTACTTATAATTAGTGTGCTACAAATTACTGGTTTTTTAACAGATGCCGTGTGAATACCTATCTCTGGATGCAATGGAAAAATGGATCATTTGTGAGTAAAATATTCTGAAACGGCTCATGGTTGTATTAAAAAATCGGTTAACATTTAAAAGACTACTTGCTTTCTGTACTGTACGATACCTGTTGTATTCGAATAAGATTCTGGAGGACTTGATTAAATCTCATTTGTACATACATGCAGTGAAGCTAGAATTCAGCGCATGCTGCTGGAATAGAGTTTGTCATCAGTATGTTCCAGACTTTGACTGGAAGTGAGGGCTTTAGTTATTCTGATGAAAATAGTCAAGTACTATCAGCATGAAGTAATTAATTTTACAAAAATATTGCAAAAATACCTCCATTAGAAATAGGGAGGTATTTTTTATGTATTAGAAAATGTTATTCATTAAAGAGTTTATTAATGATCTGTGCAAACTATTTAAGACAAAATACATAATAATCTCACTGTTCTCTTACTGTCTTTGTGCATCTGGTTTGTGACATACATCAATGTGAACTTCTGAAGTTGGATTTATTTTGTGCCATGGAATCCTAAATAGTGATGCTACAGCTTTGAATCTTTGGAAACTTGCACTTCAAAGCAGCTCTTGCTTGGCTCTGTTTCGAGACGAAGTGTTCCATATTCACAAAGCTGCAGAAGATTTGTTTGTAAACATAAGAGGGTAAGCTTTTGTTCTCCTTTCAGAATCTCTACTAAAAACACCCTGTTTCTTGAAGAACTGTTTCAAACAGGTTACTTCTGCTTCACACAAGTTCTGCTTAAGTACACAAAGATTTTTTTTTTCCCCCTTGGTATCTTGACTGTTTCTTTAATGCATAAATTTTAGGGACCTGATTTCATAACCACCACACCTTTTTTTATCTCAGTACTGAAAGCCTGGTGAATCAGTCTCTAAAATGGCAAGTCTCTAGGATTAATGATCTCACCCACAAACCTGAGGGGAAATTATGTTACAAATCTAGAGTTTGCTTGAGAAATTGCATCTTGCTGCCACTGTTTCTGCAGTACATTATATGAAAACTCAGAAACAAAGCTGAGACCTCTACCAGCAAACACCAGGAGCCCTTTGGTAGAAAGTATTTTTGCCTTGGATATCCAGTTTTGGCATTTCGCTCTGCTCAGGAGCTGATGTGAGTTTTCTGCTGTACCCTGCTTGCGATTACATTGTAGCTCCTCTTAAGTCCCACTCAGCTCTTGCTAAAATGTGCTACTGATTCTTATACCGTATCTGATTGGTTTTTACTTGTAGCTACAACAAGCGTATTAACGACATCAGAGAGTGCAAAGAAGCTGCTGTTTCACATGCGTAAGTGTCTTAAAAAATTTTTCTGACAGATTTTAGTATTGGTTTTCTTAAAACAAACTTATAAAGATTGTACAAACAGAATTTGTGAAATGCTGAATTAGTAATGCATTTTCAAATGAGATCATGTACTGATTGTTCTTTTAAATCTGGATTTGCTTAATGTCATTACCAATTGAACTTCCCAAGTTTTAGATTATTTTTCAAATTATCAGGATGGAATCATTTAGTTTATTCTTTAGTTATGTTTTGTCTGGTTACCAAATGTGAATGCAGATTAAATAGAAATGTTTTAATGTAGTCAAATGCGTATCACAGAGAGGGGGCAGAGAACTTGGGGTTTAAATTTAATGATACTTCAAGAATATACGGTGTTGGTGATGAGGATGCCAATTTTTTGAACCACATTCTTCAAAATTATGAACTTTTGAAGTTGGTATAATAATCTGCCTACGCTTGATCTTAAATGCTTTTGAAAATCAAATGTTCTGTGGCTAGCATAGTGGATAATGTATGTTCTTTTGATGCAGCGGTTCAATGCATAGAGAGAGACGCAAGTTTTTACGTTCTGCACTCAAAGAACTGGCCACTGTCTTGTCTGATCAGCCAGGCCTGTTGGGGCCCAAGGTAATGATGGCTCTTATGGTTTGCATTTGTGCAATCTTCCAGTGTGTTTCTCAATGGTAAATCCAATATTTATTTTCTTTGGGGGGAAAAGACCCCTCACTTCACTCTGACAAAACCTACTTAATTTTTTAAATTCTTGGGTTTTAGAGACTAGTTGCCTCTTGAGTGCATAAACTATCCAGCTGCTGTATATATTGATAAGTTGTGAACAACTTTTGTTTTTCAGGCACTTTTTGTATTTATGGCATTATCCTTTGCTCGTGATGAAATTATTTGGCTTCTTCGTCATGCAGATAATATGCCAAAGAAGAGCGCAGATGATTTCATAGATAAGTATGTTCATTTTTAATGCAATACCTTCAGTACTAGAATTTCACAGACAAAATAAATTTGAAGGCAATGGAATCTCAGGAAAGGTTGGCTATATGGAGCAGTTAGGAATGTTCAGAAAATTTTTACTTGGGAGTATTAAGTGTCCCATCAAAACAGAAAACTGGAAATACTGTCCTAGAAATTGGAGCACATCAGTGAAAATTCATTTGTAAAATAAAAATATTCTATTTAAGTTTTGGTTTTTTAACTCTGAATAGGCAAAAATAAAGCTTTTTTGTGTTGCATTGATCAAATCAATGAAGGAGGCAAGAAAACTTTCAAAAAGCTTTATTTGTTGATTTGTAGAATGTCTCTTATAGCAGAACTGTCTTTTAAATCAGCTAAGCTTTATTTATGTAATATGGCGTTAGTTCACCCTAAACAGATGGTAAAAATGAGAAATATGATTACGAGATCTTACAAGTGTGGTTAGGCAGGAGACTTCTCAAGATTATTGAACACAAGGTTGAACTGAAAGACTGCAGGAATTTAAACAAGTAACAATCACAAGGCCATTTATAGAGCTGGAGTGGGAAAATCTTGGGTTCTCTCCGCTGGACTTAGGTGCTAAGGAAAGATGGAGGTTCCAGAGCCTTTCTGAAACCATCTTAACCATCCTCATGGCTTGAAAAAAAACCGGAAAAGCCATTATTAAACTTGTATTTTTCAGGTTTTACCACTTTTTGAGAAACAAATTTTTTTCAAGCTGAGATTTACAGAAGGACTTCGTATTCAAAAAAAGAACTGAATATTTATACAAACCTTTGAGGGCTACTATGATGGTATCCTGCTAACTTAGTCGCTGTTGAGTGGATTTTGTCTTGCAGAGAAAATTACCTATGTGAGCTCCTTTTACAACATCAACAAATATTTTCATACCGAAATTACCTATTGGTAATTGTTTTAAAAGCAAGGTGTAGGAGGAAATCCCCTTGAAAAGCATCCCACTGATAGAAATTTTAATAATTTGAGTGATACTTGTAAGATTTTTCTTGTCTTTTTGCCTAGGCACATAGCTGAGCTAATATTCTACATGGAGGAGCTCAGGGCACATGTGCGAAAATACGGACCAGTGATGCAGAGATACTATGTACAGTATCTCTCTGGCTTTGATGCAGTGGTCTTAAATGAGCTCGTGCAGGTATGGCAACATCATGGTTCTGGGTTCTCAAATGCAAATTTTAATAAGGGCTTTTTGTCCAAAATGACTTCATGAAAGGCATCCCAGTTTGTGGATTTTGATGAACTTTATGGAATAAGACAAATTAACTTGTTCTTTAATTCTGGGATTTAGAGTTGTACTTTCGGTTTGTATATAGAATCACAGAATATCCCAGTTGGAAGGAACCCACAAGGCTCATTGAAGTCCAGTTCCTAGCCCTGCACAGGACACAGTTTTCCAACAATCCCCCCCGTGCCTGAAAGCATTGTCCAAATGATCCTTGAGCTCTGGCAGTATTTGGGCTCTGACCCAAGCCCCAGGAATCCTGCTCAGTGCCTGACCACCCTCTGGGGGAGGAAACTTTTCCTGAGATCCAACCTAAACCTCCCCTGACACAGCTTCATACCATTATGAGTGGTATGAATTTATATACTTCAGTATTCATATAGGAATATTATGAAGCACTGTTATATTTAGAGACAGTGAAACAGGTACTGTCACTGAAGGACTTGTGTAGAAACCTTTTCTTATTTAGACCAACCAAGAAATGATAAACTTTAAGTGCTTTGGTTGTATTCCCTAGTGACCCCACTAGATGGAGCCCAAACTGAAATGAGGGGAAAAAATGGACGTGAATTTTAGTTGTCATTAATTCATAATAGCTATCAAGCACCAGATTATACAAGTGATAGAGTGGTAATTTAGATTTTTTCAGCCTTTAGGTTTCAATGTCAGTTATTGCTGGAATTGTGAGAAACTTCTGTGTTGCATTATTTAACAGAAATGTGATCCTATTAGTGGCTAAAACTAAAATGATTTTTGTTGGATTTTGTAAAATTTGAATGTTTAGTAAAAAATTTTCGAATTTTTGTAAAAAAAAAAATTGAGAGAGGAATTTTTTGGAGGCAAAGTGATGCTGACATGGGCTCCATTATATCCTGCCATGGCCAGGTTTTCTTTGCAGACAGGACAGAAAATGTAGCATGGCTACATTTACTGAAAGATTTTCTCATGTTGAGCTGATGTTGCTTTAGAAGCAATCTTTTCTAGGTATTTGTCATCAACCAATGAATTAAAACATGAAAACTACTAAATAGCACTATTTGAAATATTCCATTGATTGAATTATTTTGTGTAGGTTTTTGAACATTTCAGAGTATAGCTGATGAACGGGGCATGGGTACTGACATTGTTTCGTAAACCAAGTTTAAAGTAATAATAATAATAATAACAGCATTTATTTTAGAATCTTTCAGTGTGCCCAGAAGATGAATCAATCATCATGTCCTCTTTTGTAAACACAATGACTTCACTAAGTGTGAAACAAGGTAAGTTTAAATGATCTTGGAAAATTGGTAACAGACTGGCAGATTCCTCTGAAAAGCTTCATCACTTTTGTTTCCTGTAATCAGTAGAAGCAGATAAAGTGCATTTGTTCCTTTGTTTCTCTTTCATTTTTATATTTGCTTCTTGTGGTGTGTCCCTTTTCCAAAGAGTGCTATTGGGTAGTAATCCTACCTTTTAATATAGAAAACATTACACATATTTTCATCTAGGTATTTTAATTTCTTTTGCTGTAAGTGCACTGGATCAAAATTCTTGGGTAAAAACATGAGGTTCATTACCCATATCATTCTTTACTACTTTGGGGTTTTTAGAAGGTCTGATATAGTATATCTGAATTTGTAATTGTTTTCTAAGGGTTTTCTGTTCTATATTTTTCCCTGATGCAGTTGAAGATGGAGAGGTATTTGACTTCAGAGGAATGAGATTAGATTGGTTTAGATTGCAGGTAAGAATTGATAAATATGCATGACACTTCACTGACTTAAAACCAAAATATTTCATAGATTACTACTGTTCTAGATTACTGTCACACTGCAAGTGGGTGACAGGCTATCTTAAAATAACCTACTCTTAAACAAATACTTTAACAGATAATTTGCTATGTCTTCATATAGCTTCATCTGCTTTGGGCACTTTTTGCAAATCATCCCTTGGGGGTGTTTATAACAGTTCAGAAATAGAATGTGTTGAGGCTGAGCCATTTGGTGGGTGTGCAGAGTGTGATTCAGCCTGCCTATGCTGGTAAAAGAGTGCTTACAAGTTTGTGTTTTGTCAATACATTTGTTCTGCAGTTTATCTGTGAATTAGTGTTGTATTCAACGGATATTTAGAGACTTCACTGAAAGGCAGTTTGCTTTTTTTAAGCTGTAGTGGAAAGAGAAGGATACCTACATGGTCTTTAAATACTGCGCAAGCAGTATTTAACATTGGTATTGAGCAATAGCAATGGAATTTGCAAAAAAGCAGCTGCAGATATAACATATAAATTGTGTTGTGTCTTTCCAGGCCTACACCAGTGTTTCTAAAGCTTCACTTGGTCTTGCGGACCATAGAGAACTAGGAAAAATGATGAACACAATTATTTTCCACACAAAAATGGTAGATTCTTTGGTGGAGATGTTGGTTGAAACCTCAGATCTTTCTATCTTTTGGTATGCTACTAACCTGACGGTACAATTTTTTTATTACTTACTGTTTGGTTTGTCCTTGCAAGTATAGTTTTTAAATAGCACACTTCATAGTGTCTTGGGGATGGTCGATTATCCCATACCATTTTTGAGGATTTTGATCTGTTTTGTTGTGTTTGTGCCTAGGATGGCTGCTGTCTGTGCCCCAGCCCCCATCCTCCCTGGTATGGGATAAGAGATGGAATATCTTGGGGATGGTTTATTATCCAATACCATTTTGGGGGGTTTGATCTGTTTTGTTTTGATTTGTGCCCAGAGGTGGCAGCTGTCCCCGCCCCACCCCCATCCTCCCTGGTTCCGGGGCTATGGCGATGTTTGGGAGCCAAGACGCAGTTCCCAGAGGGAGTTGGTGGCGGGGCGAGCGGCAGCCCCTTTCTTCCGGCGCAGGCGGTTCGACTGGACACATGCAGCCGGTATCTCGGACCAGGGGTCCTGCTGTTTCTGTGGGTTTTGCCTGCTGCTTTTTTGGTTTTGGGGTTTTTTTTGTTTGTTTGCTTTGTTTTGTTTGTGGGGGTTTTTTTTTTTTTGGTTTGGTTTGGTTTTTTTTGCTTCGGCACTGTGACTGAGTTTGCCGGCTTGGTTTCTTTTGCTGCTCTGCTGTCGGGAAGCCCAGAGCCAGTGCGTGCCCTGCCAGGATCTAGGAACACCCTCATTTTCCTGCCGGGGGGCTGCCCCCCCCTGCCCCCGAACACCCTCCGCACAGCTTGGGGAGGATGGAGGGTGGGGCGGGAACAGCAGCCACCCCAGACACAAACAAAACAAAACAGACCAAAATCCCCAAAAATGGTATGGGATAATACACCATCCCCAAGACACGTAGGAAGATAGGCCAGTGGAAGAATCAATAGGAATTTTTTGTTTCTAGAAGAATTAGTTTGAAAAAGGTATTTATGAACATCTGTCAGAGATATTCTCCAAGTAGTCATGTAATTGACCACGAACCATTTTCAGATTCTTCCTTAATACTTTTTTGCAAAAAGTGCAAGTTTTTATAGTGCTTATGTGGTAAATGTCAGAATAAAAATATGATGATGATAATAATAGTGTAAAATAGAAGTCCAAATAAAATGCATGAGAAGTAAATGCAGAAAACAAATGTTATGAAAGCATGGGGCAATTTTTGGTATAACTACAAATCTGATGCTAATCGCATCTGATTTGTGTGAAATAAACCTTATTTGTAGCAAAAATATATATATTGTATTTAAATGTCTGATTAATAACTGATTAATTCTGTTCAGTTTTTATAGTCGTGCTTTTGAGAAGATGTTTCAGCAGTGTTTGGAGCTTCCCTCTCAATCAAGATACTCAATTGCATTCCCACTGCTTTGTACTCACTTTATGAGCTGTACCCATGAATTATGCCCTGAAGAGGTAATTTTAAAGTTTTAGTTGTTTTCGTCTCTTATTCAATGTAGAGTGAACTAGAGCCGAACACTTCAAGAAGGTGTTTGTTATGGCAATTTAAGATTTGAGGGAGGAGAGTGCTAAAAATGTAAAAATGAAAGTAAAACAAGTAGATACCTTGTTACATGACTCTTCATGCATAACTCTCTAAATCCTGTTCTGAAGTGAGAAGGCATTTTGATCTTTGCTTTAAGGAGAGATTATGTTAGATACAAAAATTAGATGGCTTTTCAGGCTTAGATGCTAATAAATTCTATATGCCTATTAAAACTTAGAAGCAACCATTTTCCTGTCAAATGGTTTGTAAACTCATAGTTAGGAGAAGAAAATAGGAAGTTGGGGATTCTGTATGGCTTGTTATAGTTTTCTTCAGTAAGAAAAAAAAAAAGTGATACACAGTGTAATGCAAGGATTTGCTTTGGTCAGAACTGGGTAATGGAAACCCTGTTGGTTATAGTTAGAAATTGAAAAATACAGTGTTGCTTGAAGAAATGGACCCTTTGTTAAAGGAAGCAGTTTGAATCTGAGGAAATTCTTTCTATTTTTGTTGTAATGGCATAAATCCTTTAGTACATTTCCTGTACGTGCCTTGACTTTGGAATTAGTCTGGGAGTTAACTTGGTCGTATTTATGTAGTGCTCATGCAAATGTGTTTTCCTTCTTAAGAGTGCTCATCTGAAACAATTAGTTGCATAAATTTATTGTAATATACACAATACGGGGTTGTGTATATTAAACATACTATTTAACATAACTTATTTAAACATAAACTTTATTGCAATATACATTTATATAGTTATTTTCCTTGTGTGCTTTGCTTTAAATAGCTGCTAATGCTATTTATACTAGACAAGCACTAAAAGGTTTCCAGGAAAGCTTAACCCTTCAGGACAAGAGACATCTTTGAGAACAATTATAGTAACAGTAAAGAATCAGTAGCCAAAGTCCACTGGACACTAGTTACTGTGCATTCAGCTACAGCAAGCACATTTTGTCCCAGCCAGCAGAAATTGAAATTCAGTTTCTGAATTGTATGCCTTGGTAACTATTATTGTATTGGAAAAATAATCTTTGCTGTGCTGTGTATAATGTGTCGTAGTGTGGCTGATAGAAAGTAAATATCAGTGGTGAAAGGAGGATTTCAGCAAGACAGAGACTGTGCTTGTGCAGATCCAGTGACAAAAGAACAGAATCCAGAAATTAATGTAGCAGGGCTTTATCATTGACTTTTTCAGTGGTCTGAAGGACACTGCTTTCTCTGTAGCTTGAGTTGCATGCTCTTTTCCCCCTAGACTTAGTATTGGCACAAATTAATGAAGAGGACATTCACAGAGACCTTGGAGTATTGGACACATTAAAGTAGATTTGCTCCAAAATTAAATATGAAAACCTACTTCTTCAAAATTTTTGGTTTTGCCTCTTTCTACAGAAAATATTTTTAATGGTGACTTTGAAAATTTCATGGTTCAAATTGCTTCCAAAAAGAAAAAAATTAGCCTGGAGTCAAGATTATTGAGGAATAATTAATTTATCATTTTCCATATCCTAGTTACATGATTAGTGAACTGTTCTCTGCAGTGCTGTAAGACTGATGGGAAACTGAAAATTCTGCTTCCTTTTCTCCCTTTTTTACAGCGACATCATATCGGAGATCGTAGTCTTTCCTTGTGTAACATGTTCTTGGATGAAATGGCTAAGCAGGCTCGAAATCTTATCACCGACATTTGCACAGAACAATGTACACTGAGTGATCAGGTGAGTATGGTTGTGTCTATTTTAATTCTCCTTTGAGATTTTCTCCATTCAACTTTCTGGATTTTTATGGTTCTATTTCCTGTTCACATGTTTTCCCTCTGTTTTGGGTAAGCTTTCTGTTCATAAAATTGAAGGTGATTTGAGCAAGAATTTTTAATACTAATATTGTGTCAAAGGAAGAATGAGTTATTTGTGTGGTGAAGTGTGCTAAAAAATTGGATTTTAATTTGGAGGGGCTATTTCTTTTTGTTTACCAGTTGTTGCCAAAACATTGTGCCAAAACCATCAGTCAAGCAGTGAACAAGAAGTCAAAAAAACAGACTGGAAAGAAAGGAGAACCTGAAAGGGAGAAACCAGGAGTAGAAAGCATGAGGAAAAACAGATTGGTTGTGACAAAGTAAGCTGCTTCTTCTGTTCCTTTCACCTTGAATCCTAAGTCAAAATGTGTTTTTACATATTCAATGCATGTTGCTTAATTTGTTTGAATAAATTTAATTGGCTGTAAGTTCTACAGCTTTGTGGTTTGTGAGCTTATGATGCTTCTGTGGCTTGTATAGAGACTGACTTTTGTTACAAAGGTAATAGGAATGTTTGTCACTTGAATTTATCCCCTTGGCTGTTTCCTGAGCAGAAAGAATCCCTGTGCTGGAGCTAGGCTTCCTGAATAGTCATATTAATTGTGGGCATGTGAGTCCAAGGAGTAGGCGGCATCTTCGATTCTACCTTTAGCACTCTTAAGTACAGGCTGGGCAGGAAGTTCTTGCTGCTGTAAGGCTGATGGCTGACATGGAGTTGTGGCACCAGTGCCAAGTGGGGAAGGTTTCCTTGTTAGTGGCTGTAGAAAAACTGAGAGCACCACCAAATCAGTAGCAAAACCAAAAGCAAACCTGGAAGAGGTAAGAGGAAAGGTCAATAAATACAGTTTGGGGTGTAAGAGATTATAGGGTAGGAATGGCTATAAGATAGGTGTAAGGAGAGATCAGAGATCAGGATGGTAGTGTGATAAAAGTATGAAGAGGAAGTAAGCTAAAAAAAGGGAAGTGTTGTGATTGGGGATGCCTAAATTCACACACTACTGAAGGGGGGCAAGTGGTTTTGCTACAGCTGGAACAACCAAACAGCAGAGAAATGTAAAGATTAGAGAGGTTGATGGAAAAGAACTTAGTTTAAGATTCGTTCCCCCAATATTTTTAGGTTTTTATTACTGCCTACTAGGAAACATTATTTGTATTGTTTAGTTCAGTTAGGGAAAAGTCACTTTAACAGTCTAGTCTTTTGGGGGGGGGGGGAACATATATGTGTGTGTATATATATATATCTCTTAAAAAAATAAATCTCATATCACTGTATGCAATGCAGATCAGTATGTAATTGTAGGATGTGTTCTTGGCCAAAATACTGTTTTTTAAATATGCTAGAAAAATGCCTCAAAGCAGAGCATGATAATGAAGGGTTAGACCTGTACCTCCTTTTGAGGCATTATCCATTCAGCATGTGCCTTCCATTATAATATACACTTACGTTATATTAAATATTTTTCTTAATTTCTTGTCTATTCTAAAGCCTGGACAAACTGCATACTGCACTTTCTGAGCTCTGCTTCTCTATCAATTATGTACCAAACATGGTGGTTTGGGAACATACGTTTACCCCAAGAGAATATTTGACATCTCACCTGGAAATCCGCTTTACCAAGTAAGAAATATTGTAGAGTTAGAAGCATTGATACACAAGATAAGCCTTTGCTAGTTTATGTTGGAAATACTGTGTACTTACTACATTAAACTAGGTTTTAAAGGTGGATTGTGAAAACCATGACTAGAATTCCAGCTCAATGATTAAGGTACATATGCAGACATACACAATAGTCAGTTCCTGTTTTAAAACAAAATATATTGAAATCCATATAATCTATTTAACAGCCAGATCCTGCATTCCCAGTCCTGTGTATTTTGTAGGAGCTGGTGATGGCTGGTTTTAGGTATTTATGAAGACATGTATTCCCACCATTCTTTTGCACAGTGCTGGGTTGTTTTCAAGTGTTTGAGTCCAGTGCCTTGCTGAAAGGAAGTCTAAAAATCAGAAGGCAAGACCTGACAAAGCCAACTGAGAATATGTGCAATTACTTTTTTTTTTTTTTTTTAATAAAAAGTGTTGATGCTTGATATTGCTGTCTGTTCTTACCTTGATCTTCTCATAATTTTTTTACAGAAATAGGCAAATGGCAACTTCTGGAGAGGACTTCATATTAAATGAGCCATCTATCCTACTATTTTATACCAAAAATTACTAGTTATATATTTCAAGCAGGGTATAAGGCTTAATCAGTTTAATCATCAAGACATAATATTAGGTCACTGGAGCATTCCATCAATAAGATATGGTGGCATAAAAGTGAAGATAACTTCATGACATTTTAAGAAGTCAGCTCTTCAGGTTTATGAACTTAGACCACTGTTGGCTTATTATTTTAATTTGGGGGAGGTCAGCTTGTAAACTGGGGTTGAAGCAACAGACACATTATTTTGAGACTGCTTTCCTCCTTCTTGCTTCATGAAAGAAATGAAACTTGTTAGCTGAGCAGAATAGATATTCAATTTCTAATTATTTTTCAGACCTTCAAGTGGCATTTCTTTCAGAGGTTTGCAGTGTTCCTTTAAAGACAGTGTTCGTGTTTCACTATTAGGATTTGTTTACTGTTTCGAACTGCTATGTGTCACGTGTGATTGGACTGGAGCTTATTATTATACCGTTTAATCTTGTTATTGTATCAATTTTGAATTTATTTTAAGAGACTGCCTCAGAAGCAAACTGTAGAAAATACTTACTTACATATGTCCAAGCAACAAGTTACTTTAAATAATGTGGTGTTCTCCTCCAGACTAACTCACGATGAAGGTCGTGATCTAACGATTTCTTTTTTTTTATTCCTGTTCTGCTTTTGAAAAGTACATACTACTTAAAAGCTTAGCTCTTAAAGTCTGAGACCATTATAAGCTTAAAGTAAACACTACAACAAGTATTTATTTACTAAGAAGACTTCGCTTTTAAGGATCCCCTGATAAAGTTTGTTTGAGGATCTGGTTCCAGTGACATACTGAGTAAGGTCCATGTCCGTGTATGTTAAAATAGAATATACAGTCCTTCATGCAGTTCTGTTCAAGCTTGAAAGCTAGCCTATGAGCATCTGTTATTAGAAGCCTGGTTTTATTTATAGTGAGAATTTGAACAAATTAAAGTATGTCCTGCAATTTCTTGACTCCTTGATTAAAGATAGAAACCACTGTGTTAGCTAAAGGGAGATGTATTTTTCATTAATAGGATTTCTATTTATTTACTTAATGTATAAATTGGATATATTTTTCAATTCATACTACACTATAGCTGTTTGGTTTTTTTAAAGATATTTCAAACTAAAATTATAACAGCAGCTTTGGTGAAATAATTTTTTGAGTTAATATGCTTTGAATACTTCAATACATGATTGCTCTTGCGTTTCCCAGAAGTTCTTCATTTTAAAAGATGTCAACGTTAATTTATTTTCCAAAATATTTGTTACATAAGCCTTGCACAGTGTGAATCACTCATATATATATAGATAGATAGAGAGAGAGAGAGAGAGAGAGAGACAGATAGGGGGAAAAAAGCTTTCTTTGAAAAGTACTTGGTGAGTACTCTTAGTCTCATGAAATTTTTGCTGGAACCACTGATACAGCTGTCTTTGGAACCTAAAAGAGTTTTTAAAAGTGACAATGTAGTATGTGTATTGATTAGAGTTTTGTAGTTGCAGATTTGAGAAGTATTCAAGTAAAATGAATATTTTCCATGCTTGAAAGTATTTCAGGCCAGGTTGGATGGGGTTCTTGAGCAACCTGGTCTAGTGGAAGGTGTCCCTGCCCATGGCGGGGGGGGGTAGGTGTAGAACTAGCTGGTCTTTAAGCCAACCCAGGCCATTCTATGATTCTATGAATTTCCGTGGATATGAAATCATCTTTAGAGTTCCTTCTTTGTTGAATTTTTACTAAGAAATGAATTTATTTGTTTCTAATCCTTTTGTTTCTAAAAGGTCAATTGTTGGAATGACTATGTACAGTCAAGCAACACAGGAGATTGCAAAGCCTTCAGAGCTGTTGACCAGTGTAAGAGCCTATATGACAGTCCTCCAGTCAATAGAAAACTATGTACAGATCGACATTACACGAGTGTTCAACAATGTTCTGCTTCAGCAAACCCAGCATTTAGATAGTCATGGTGAGCCAACCATTACCAGTCTGTACACAAATTGGTAAGTAATTATATGAATGCTTGTTACAAATTTTTTAGAGATTTTTTGTTACTGCTGTTTAATGAAAAATCTGGAATTGGAGAAGTGGAGTTATTTGCTAAGTTTCCAACATCACATGTTTACTTCTCTCTATACCTGTTAAAAGCAGTTTAAAGTTTGCCTGTTGGCAAACTTCTGACACTTTTTATAGGGACAAGATACAGAGTAAAATGCAGGCATCAGTTGAACTATGAAAATAAAGCTTCAGTCTATGAGCCTTGCTGTCCCTTGTCACACTATACTTCATCTATATAGAGTATCCATGAACATGTGCCTTTTCATCTAAAACTTTTCCCCTTTCTGATAAGGTATTTGGAAACTTTGCTACGGCAAGTCAGCAATGGTCACATAGCCTATTTCCCAGCCATGAAGGCATTTGTGAATTTGCCTACAGAAAATGAATTGACATTTAATGCTGAGGAATACTCTGACATATCAGGTAAACTTTGATATTTCTACTCAATATTTGTGAAGGACAGTTATTGTATTGCTTGAGTTACTGGAATAACAGTAACTCTCAGAGCAAATGTTACTGAAATAACAGCTAAGTCTTAGAGTTAACATTTGTTAGCCTTCAGTAGTATTTTAAGTACTTTTTATTCATGCTGCCTCTTGCCTCACTTTTCCTATTTTTGGTCAAAGTAGCGTTGCATTTAAGCTAAAGAAATGGGTATATTATGTGTTGGTGACTACTGCTTGAATTCTACTACCATACAAATTCTTGTCTTTAAAGTTACACTTAGGGATAAAATATTTTTGCACTTAAAACACCACGCTAGAGAATGATGGGCTGCAAATAAATGAAGACGGAATGTTTGAAGTATAACAGTTTCTTTTATTTCTCAGAAATGAGAGCCCTTTCTGAACTTCTGGGACCATATGGCATGAAGTTCTTAAGTGAAAGTCTGATGTGGCACATCTCTTCGCAGGTTGCTGAGCTTAAGGTAACCTTGGAAACTGGTGGGTGGGAAGGCAGTAGTTTTCTGGTTAAGCTTCCTTTAGCATATTTAATACCTATGTTTCTGCATGCCATCTTTTTAAAATAACTGCATCAAACCTATGAAGTTGAGAATTTTACTGTTCTTTTGTAATAAGTTTGCACAGCCAGTATGTGTGTATCCCACATTCTTCGACAGCTGAATGTTCAGGACTTTATGCAGACTGTTCATTTCTGTGTTAGATACCGTAAGTTAGAAGTCAAGTCTCTTTATCATCAGTGGGAAGAGAAATGTTTCTCAAGATTTCCAGGTGTTCGTGAAGCCCTTACCCAAGACTGTTGACTCTCCAAATGTTGCAGGAAAATCTCAAATCTATCTTAGTACTCTGTAAGGACTTATTTCTTAATGATGTGTGTATGCATCTATTGTTTAGTTTACATGGATGAAAGGCTTCAGGTCCTTTTTTCTTTGTTAGTTTTCCTCATTTTTACATATGTCTTTCCCTCTGGGTCAGCAGTAACAATTTATTATAAAAGTCTGTGTTCTGATAAATAAACCTCACATCTACAGCAACACAGACAAATAATAAAGTTGATGCAATGAAAAAATTTGGAAATGGGGACATGTCAAAGAAATTAGTTTCATGTATATTCAAAACAGCAAACAGTGTCAGGGGAACCACTTGGTACCTGTGCAACTCTTTCTGGAAAGAGGTTTTAATAAATGTAATAATATATACTACTTTCTCCAAGTAGTCATACTATTAAAATATCACTAATTGACCTAGATTTTTTTTTTCATATGACTTGTTCTTTTAGTGTCATTTCCAAATTTAATTCCAAGTTGTTGTAACATCTCGTAATTTTCAGTTTATTTAACCACTGATTAAACTAAGGAATTTTTTGTAACTATTCATGCATGCTGTATTTTGTAACTATTCATGCATGCATGAAAAAGTACATGAATACCTAAGAGATCTAAGGAAGTTCCTTTTTTTATTCAATAACAATTTATTGTCAGCATACCAGACCTTTAGAAGTGTGTGGTTTTAATATATCCTGTGTTACACTTTCAAGGATCTTGTTTTCTTTGTAAACACTTGAATTGCAGTGCTGCTGAAAGGCTGAGATGTATGATAAAAAGGTTTGAAGCCTTTTATTCACTCTCACAGCTTTAGAAGAGGGGTTGCTTATGCTTTCCAAGCTGGCTTAAGAGCATGCAGCAATCCTGACCTGAGTGCCCAGCCTGCCAGGGTAATTGATTCCTTATGCCTATTCCAATTCTTGAGTTAGAGCATAAGGCTTTCCAGGTGAGAATGGTGTGGTTTTAAAGTTAAATTCTGTAACTCCTTGCTATGCACAAAATGGCATCTGTCATGTTTCAAGTTAAGCACAAAGGCCTTCAGCAAGTGTTTGTTGCTGTACTGTTTGTGCACTTACTGATGGGTCATCATATTTCCTCAAAATCAGCACAGTTTATACTGTAGATGTATTTTTTTAAAGCAACCTTAAATCGTGTCTGAAATCCATTGTTTTCTGATACTTCTGAGGGTAAGCAGAGCATAATGTAGATCCACATGTGCCTGACTACATATTGGGAGGAAAAAACAAAGTAATAAAATGTTCATCTCTTTGGCTGAGATAGTTGGCTTAGCAAGAGAGCACTGAGAAGCATCTGTGTTTGGGAGAAGAAAGCAGCAAAAGGAGAGCACAGGGAATTTATTACAAGTAGGGTTCAACATGCTTACTTTGCTTCCTGCAAAGTGGGACCAGGTGTCAGTTTTGTATCTGAAGTTTAAGACTGGGGCAAGAAGGGGAAGATTGCCTCATTTAAGTCACTATTTGAACTGTATTCCAGCCTACTCCTTTTAAATCTTAAATTGATATGCTGGTTATCCTTTGGAAAGTTGAAAACTTGACTGAGTAACAATATGCATGGGCTATTGCCTTCAGACTTGCATTCTGGAGAGCTTTGAGGGATTTAAAGTAAAATGCCAAGTTCTGATACATCAGTTAGTTTAAAATGGTCCATTTCAGTGCAAACCAGTCTTGCTTTGGCTTTTCAGCATAGAAGTACATCATGTGCATGCATATGTGCACTCTACTCATAGTCGTTGAACAGTTTGGGTTGGAAGTGTTGCCTATAATCAAAAGAGAAAAAACCCTTGCAAGAGTGTTAGAATAGTAAAGTGAAGAGCAGACCTTTATTGGAAGCTTACAGGTGTCCCAGTGGTGATGGGCACACTCACCACCGGATTTCTACAATTTTATAAGGTTAATTAATTAGGATATCTAACAGGTACATCCGGTAGGAGATTTGGTTGCCCTAGTAACCCACCTCTGGGTCAGCCCCTTGGAGTTGATCCAAGGGCTTCTTTGCCCCACTTCTTGTTATGACTTCTCAGATTCTGGTTGGAAAACAAAATGTTGTTCTTGTAGGCCCTCTTCCTGACAATAAGACTAAACAGTACTTTCAGGAATGTATTACAATGTTAGCTTATTTGTTCTAAAATCTAGGGGAAAAGGGTAGGAAAAGTACTGGATCTACAACCATGCATTAGCAATCTACAAAACTACAAATGTATGAAAAATATATAAAAAGCTTAGGTATCAGGAGAGAAGTGACCTTAAAGATTCTTGGTTAGTTTGCTGCATTTTCTATACTTCTTTCCTTGCTTTTCACTAAAAATGAGAAAGTAAGGACAGTAGGTGGATTATGGATAGACTTGATCTTATGGGAATAGTACGATCATGATACAGTGTAGTTGTTGGACAGATCTGTTTTGCACAGGCTACTTACTACAAAGTGGGAGTAAACACAGACCACCATTGATTTCATAGCAGCATTATAGATTGTATTGGTTTTTTCTCCTCCTGTGGTCACAGGAATATTTACTCTTAAAATTAATCTGCCTGCTTGCCAGATGCTATGTTTCGCCCTGTTCTCAGTGTGGGTTGAAGTGAAGTAAAATAAAACTATTAAAGCAGCTAGCAAAACTGTCAAAGGTTAGATCTTCGTGGATCCTTAGCAGTAGGTTCCTGCAGGTATGTCTCTTAGGTTTTATGATATATATATATATATAATCATGTTCCAAGCTTAGAGTAGCCTACATGTTTGATGAATATTAATTTTTCCTGCTGCTGCCTCTGGTAATTAAGATGGATTGGAATGTACCTACTTGAAAAATAAAACTATTGATAATCACTTTGGAAGACCAGCCTCAATCCAAAATATCTTGGTTTCTCCCTCCATCCTTCAGTTCTTTTTTACCTTGATATCATTTAGTATATTTATATTTATTAATATAAAATATTAATTGAAGTTTTCTTTAAATAGAAGGAAATACTTTCTTCAGTGTTAGAAGAACATTAAGAGATCTACATTTTCTTAGCTGTTGATTGTCCTCTATCTAAGAGAGAATCACTTCTCCCTTTCTGAAATAGGATACTTAGCACTCAGACTGCAAAAATATTTTTATAAGAATAAACTACCTATTTTTTGCTTGAAGAGAGTTTAAAAATACAGCTTAGCACAGCTGAAGTTCCTCAGCTCACAGGAAATTTGGATCTGACATTTTAGAGATGTGATTATGCAATCTCTGTAATTTAAATTTAAACTGATACATATTTGGAGACTGATTTTGGGAAAGTTGTTACATTTACTCTAATGGTACAAGTTGCATGTATGAGAGCTGTTAAAAATTAGAAACAGACACATTTTCTTTCCTTTGCCCAAACTGACATGAAAACTACTGCACTTGAGTTTAACTGTTTCAGGCTATGGTGTTGGGACTTGAAGGTATGTCTTTGCTTTTATTTATATTATAGTGGAAGAAAATTTCAAGTAAACTGCATCAGGGCTTAATCTGACTTCCACTCTTGATTCCATTTTTCAATTTTACCAGCATTAAATTTCAGCATAATTAGTGAAAGCAGCAATCCAAAAGAATTGATTACTTTGTGAATTTACATTTTTATTGCAATATGTATACTTTTCTTCTAAACAGCTGAGTGGCACAGGGACCTATTGTCTGATTTTACTGAGTTACATTCCTTTGCTTTAAGATGTGGTACACATTGCTCAGTACAAAAATCGTGTTCTAAGAGGTATCTAATCCTCTGCTTTTTGATTCAGAACTTTTGTGTATAGTAGTGACTGATGATAATATTGATAGTCGTCCCATTAAGAACACATTAAGAACATCTGTATTCCATAGGGTTGGTTGCTTTTCTGCCAAGTTGAAATGTCCTAAATCAGGCATTTATCCAGTTAACATGCTGAAATCTATAGCTGACATGAATCCTTGCTTCTTTATAGAAACTTGTGGTGGAGAATGTTGAAGTTCTAACACAAATGAGGACCAGCTTTGACAAGCCAGACCAGATGGCAGCACTCTTTAAAAGATTATCATGTGAGTAACTAACAAGATCCTACTAAAGATACAGTTATTTTTTATATCTGCCTTTGTAAAGAAAATGAGAAAAATTAATTTCTCTGTATTGAGTATCCATAAGCAGCAAAATGTATGTGAGCTCATGTAAACTGATGGATCATTTTAAACTTTTCCGGTCTTCTCATGTACAAAGTGAGATTTCAGTGTTATGTAGTGCACAGGCAGTATATTAGTGGTGAGTCTTAAGCATCATTTCAGGGATGATAATACGTAGCTGTAGCAGCAGTAATCTGGAAGCCTAGTACATAGCTGTAGAATGTGAAACAAAAAATAATTACAATAAAGAGACATTTTTGGACTCAGGAAAACACAGAACCAGCGCTAGCATCCAGTACTGTATACTAGGTTTCATTCCAGGAAGTGGTAACTGTGATAGTCTTCTACTGAAAATCCCATTGTGGATTCAGCTATAAAAACCTGCTTTAGCACTGGTTATTTTGGCTCTTCTAAGGAATGCCATTGTTTCAGTACCTTGCTGTTTTCAATATTTTGTTAAATACTTTGTTTCTCTTATTTGAAGAATTGAGCTTCAACAATCACATTGACAATAAACATCGGCACTTTGTTCATTGTTCTCTTTTCAGCTGTTGACAGTGTTTTGAAGAGAATGACAATTATTGGTGTTATCTTGTCTTTTCGGTCATTGGCACAGGAAGCTCTTAGAGATGTAAGAAAGAACTGAATATGTTCTGAATCATTTTCATTGTATTTAACTAAATGGAATGATAGAATATTTAAAGCGTCACTGTTCAGGAATGCTACCTCTTAAAAGGTTGACAACATGTGGGTGAAATGGCAATACTCAGTTGTAACTGAACTTCAGATTGCAACTTGGGGTGAGGGAATCTATTTTTTGAGTACTATTCAGGGAACTGTTATATTAAAACATCAAATTTTGTTTAGATCATGTTTTCTGTGTTTACTCATTTTAAAGGCTTTTATTTCACTTCTTTATTGAAAACATTTACTAGGTTTTGATGTCTTAAATCTACAAAGCAATACAAATGCGTAAAATAAAAACCCATTTAAATAAAAAATAAGCCCAGTAAAGTAATGGTAGTGTCTAACTGATGATTAACATGGGAAGTAATTTTTCTCATTTTGTATGTGTTTGTGTCTCTTAGGTCTTATCCTACCACATTCCTTTCCTTGTAAGTTCCATTGAGGACTTCAAAGATCACATTCCAAGAGAGACTGACATGAAGGTAATGTTTGACTGAAGGGGTGATAAGTGTCGTTTTGGAGTTTACCAAAAATATGTAAGCAGCAAGGCTTTCATGCTTAGTGTTGAACATCCAGACAAAAAGAACGCCTTTTTTTTTTTTTTTTCCCCCCCCCTTAAGAGCTTAGTAATTGTGGATCTGCAGCCTCCTAATGTTCTGGGAAAAAAAATCTCAACCAACTGCTAGGATAAGCACAAATCTCTATATGCCTGTGATCACATTTAAGAACTTTCATAGACTTAAGAACAAGATTTATCAAGTGTTAAAACATGACAAGCAGAAGAATGCTGAGCTGCTTCATGCTGTGAGCAGTACAACTGGTAAAACTAAATATTTCAAGGACTCTCTGTATGTGGTTGGAGCTCTGTGCATGTAATAGCGACAAGTCTGATTTTGACCTTAAATTGAAAATTTTTGTGAACCCACTGTATGAAATGCTTGAGAAAAAAAAGTTAGCAGCTTAAGTAAGGTTCTGAATGACAGTATGTTTCCATCCAAAAACCCTTGTTGGCACATCACATGGCTTCTGAACACATATGCACAGTAGCTGACGTCTAGCAGGGTTTTAATTTCTTATTGCAACTTGGAGTCTGTGAAGGATTTCAGCTGCTTAATGGTATTGCAGCAGTTTGATTTGTAGAGAATGTGCAGTGGGATATACAATGTACATCTATTAAAAAAAAATAGAACCCTAAGGTATATTACCATGTCCCTCAGCCGTAGGGAGGAGAAGATCCAGCAGACAGGAATTGTGCAGCAAGATTGATTTATTTAATTATTTTACAAACTCTTTTATAGACTTTTTTCTTCATAATCTAATTGGACAAAGGATCAGCCACCCCTTGGGGTGATTGGCTAAAATCCTAAAACATCCATTGTCAAAATATTTTTCTACTGTACTATAAACAAGACTTTTCAAGGCTGCAGGTATTTGGTTGTTTACATAACGCTGCTATCTCTTCTGTGAGAGCGAAAAGTCTCTTATGGGCTTAGAAAATAGCAAGAAAATCCTTGCTAGCAGCATTTTTGTATCCACATACATCTCTTTAACTTTTCCAGAAACAACTTCTAGAAATCTGCTCTTGAGCTAAGTATGGTTTTTAAGGGCCAGAATATGTTGTTGTTGTCCCTGAACTTGAAGTTCACATTTTGCTGTTAGCTCTTGAGGAAAGTAACTAAGTTCTGTGTGTATGAAAATTCATCAAATAAGAAACATCCTCCTCCTTTTAAAAGTTCAGAGTCTATCATTGTGGGCTTCATGATTTCAGAAAACGCAGTTCAGTAGTTATATTCTGGATCATTTTCAGTTAAAATTATTGAAATTTTACATGTATACTATTTCATTCCAAAATATAATCACATGCTCTTTGAAACTTACAATGCTGATAAACCAGTCGTGAATGTCTGATGTTGTTCTGCCAATTGATGGGGCAATTTAAAGAACACAGACACCAATGGAAAGAATGGTCTTATTTTACTATGAATATAAAGGCAACACAGAAGTAAAATGATACATTCAATAAAACTATGCACTCGGCTTTAGCAACAAGCAAAAATAAGCAAGGTAATGTACCTAATTATTGCAATACGAGAGAAAGGATAGTGATTGAGAAAGATACATCACCAATTGCCTAAATACTTTACCATCACCCAGAGTCCACAGTCTGTGGAGCTGAGGAGCTGAGGAGCCCTGTTTCGCAGCGAGGACCTGGTGAACTCTTCCCAGCAGCTGGGAAAATCCTATGCGGTGCCTCCATCCGTAGGTGAGGTCTCCAAATTCGCCCCAAAAGTTAGTGCAGCTTTTATAGGCCCAAATCAGCAAGTCAAAGTGACTTGATGATATTTTTAGCACAAAAACTCCTGGATCTGATGGCACACGTCCCAGCCAGCAGGGGCCACGGTTTGGCCAGAGCCCAAGCCTCAGCTGGGAGGGTTTTCCCCTAAAATACCCTACAAACAAGCCTCTATTCATGTCAGTTGGGAAAGTTTCTTAAAATGATACATTTCTTGCAGATAACTAGACAAGGTTATACAGAGCTAGCGTGTGCATCTTTGTCATCTATTTTTAGCTAAATAATACTGATGGTGTTCACACAGTGCCCAGGATTTATTTTGTAAGTCAGCTCTGGCCGAGGCCTGCTACTCAGGCCTCAGCACATTAGATGTCCCAGAAAATACTGAAATTCATACCACAACAGAGGAATTCTGTGGAAATGCTATGGAAAATTAACTTCAAGTGTACAAGCTCATGATAAAAATTATATCAAAATGATGCAAGTTGCCTTTGTACCTCTCAAGAAAAGCCTTTCTAAAATTCCTAATGTAGTTGTGGAGAAAATGATTGATCTCCAGAGCATCATGTTCAATACATTATTGAACTTGAGGAATCAGCATCCAGAAGAGATGAGATGGGAAGTTCAGTGCTTACTTTGCTTGATCTTTTCAGAAAGCATCTTTCACCTACTGGTATCAAGGAAGTGCTAAAAAGTAGGATGGGATAAAGGCTGCAACAGTAATCATTGAAGACAGTATTTTACCCTTAACATTTTTAAGCTGATGGTAACAGATCATTTGATTGAAACAGTTTAGTGGACCTCCAAAGACATTACTGAATTCATTCGTAGCAGCAGATGCGAGAAAGTGTGGTAACTGCTGCTTCTTTTCTGGAAGTCAGCAGAGTAATTTACAGTCACTGGAATAATTGCATGGAAGAAGAAATGCTATCTACTGCAAAATAAAACCCTGCTGAGGGCTGCTGTCTGGCTCTTGCCACATGGCATTACCTAGTTGCCTTCTGCTTCACATAATATTTGGCTGTTGGCCTTCTCTGTCTCTGCTGTAGTTCTGCTGTGATTCTTAAATATACCTATTTTGTGCATTGGTGTGTGGTTTTTTTAGTTATAAGTGTCTGAGATAAATTCTAACTGCTGTGGGTGTACTCCACCATGCTGGTGTACACATGATACCAACCATAGATGTCGTGTCTTATGGTGTGACGTGATGCCATGTAGACTTGTTGGAGAGTTCACAGCTTGTCTGGATAATGTTGGAGGACTGTGCATGGACGAGCCAGACCTGGGTAATCTTGTCCATAGTGCCTGTTGAGAGTACTGGAAACTCTTGACATGTGCTCCCCCACAACTCTCTGCCAGAGCTTTGTCTTGGAAACATCTTGTTGGAAGGGCCAGAACTGTTCTTAGAGCCTGCTAACAATTAAGCCCTGTGGACAATTAGCAGCTCGTTGTGTGAGCTTTCTCTTGGCCCAGCTGAGCAACTGTAGGTAACAGTGTCTTCTTTTGGGACAATAAGGCAACTTTTTTTTTTTTTTTTTTTTTGAAAAGCACATCAAGATCTTTATAAGGTTTAGTACAGTGGATTGGAACAGTTGCCCAATTGGGCATATTTTAGGACATAATAACAGTAATTTCTTATGTACTGAATTTACCAAGCAAAGTATAAATAGTCTTAAAGCTGTTGATGAAATGAATACTTGTTATGAAATGTTACTTTTATTTTACTATTCCCAAAAGTTATGATTTGGGGTGACAGTCAAAATGGGATTTTGTTCTCCTTTTATTTGGATATTTTTAATATTAAATTCTTGAGCTGTCTATACAGGCTTTTAGAAACAGGCTTACATTTGTTCCACTGTACATGTACTGACAGGACAAGGGGGAATGGCTTTAAGATGACAGAGAGTAGTTTAAGATTAGATATTAGGAAAAAAATCGTGACTGTGAGGGTGGTGAGGCCCCGGCAAAGGCTGCACAGAGAAGCTGTTGCTGCCTCATCCCTGAAGTGTTCAAGGCCAGGTTGGATGGGGCTTGGAGCAACGTGGGATAGTGGAAGGTGTCCCTGCCCATGGCAGGGGGTGGAATGGGATGGGCTTTAAGGTTCCTTCTAACGCAAACCATTCTGGGATTCTATGATTCTTTTGAGCCTGTTGGCTGTAAAGCATGCCCTGTAATTCTTTTCATGTAGGACTGTACAAACAGCATTGTATGCTTTTCATACCAAAGCTTGCCCTCAGGTAGCCGGGCTGGAGCACACAAGGATAGTCTGCACAGTATTCACTACATGGAACTGCTCAACTGTACATGAAAATTTATGGGAAAAGTGTAATGCTTCTCGAATACTAATGTCAGTAAGACATCACTAGTGTTTCCTGTATTCATTTGTATTTGGTGTAGACCTGCTTTTGCAGAGAGTCGTCTGAACTGTGGTTTCAGAAACTTTGTTGAAATAGTAAATGGAAAGAGAAAACAACAGTGTTGAATGCTTGTTAATGGTAACAAAACAGACATCCTGGGATGGGCTGGGAAATGGAATACATTTTAAGATGTTCTTAGTTCCTCAAAGTGCTGTGGCCACTTAAACTGTAATTTTTGGGGCCTGGAGTCAATGAACTCTGAATCTGTGTAACATTTGCATCTTGTAAGATTTCTGCATTACTCTCTTTCACCAGATTGTGACTTTTGGCTCTTGGTTAAAAATGCTGTATTTGTAGATGTTAGCTGATACTTTAGATGTGGTAGAGAAAATACGTTAGTTTCTTTTGAACATTAAAGAAAGATGTAGAAACAGCTAATTGGAAGTCAGGGTGTTGCTTTGGAGGTAATGTAGGAAAGTATATGAGTTTTGTTTGACTTGACACAACAAAATTACCATCTGGAGCCCGAAGTACAGACGCAGCTGTTCATTGGAGGTTAGAAGCAAACAAAACCTGCAGTCTCTGTCTAATGTTTGCCAAATCTCTGAAATTCCTTAGTGCCTCAAACTCATTTTAAACATGACCCCAAAAACTGTGCTTCATCATCTTTACATGGAAGTATTCAGTGTTGTCTTTCTTCTGGTCCTCAGGTGGCAATGAATGTATATGAACTATCATCAGCTGCTGGACTGCCTTGTGAGATTGATCCTGCCTTGGTCGTAGCACTGTCTTCCCAAAAATCAGGTAAGACATTCCAGTTTCAAAATATAAATGTTAAAAAAAGAATAGAAGTGTTTAAAGTGCTGGGAGGAAACTTGTGTATCTTGACTCCTTTGTATTCCTTCAATAAACTTCATAAATGGCACAAGAGGATGAATTACTTGTGCCTGCTGTTTATTGGTGTTAGCTTGAGAATCTTTTCAAATATGTATGAACGGACATGCTGACCTAGAAAACGGTAACAGGTAGATGTTGAAGGAATTTAATGGTGACCACTGCTGTAATTTAAGAACAGTGACAATACGAGTGTCTTGTGAACAACTTGATCCGTTCTGTTGCACAGATGTGTGATGAATCTGTCACCTAAGTAAGCATTGAGAGCTAAATGCAGCTCATGAATTTCACAATATTTTGTTACCAGTGTGTCCTACAATTGTTAACTTGAAGTTTACAAGGGAAAACATAGTAAAATAAACGTTAGAGAATTAGCATATATCATGCTTCCTCTCCATTGCTTTAAGGCACTGCTGTCTAAGCTTTTCAGTTTTGTTTACTCTGGCATGTTCAAAGACATGAATGACTCCTAAGTGTTTTTTGATGGTCTTCAGCTTTTTTTCCTATCTTCCTTACTGAGCATTCCATTACTTTTTTCCCCCTCTGTGTGTCATGGATAGTTAATGTTAGAATGAGACCATGAATATTTTAAATGCTACCTAAGTTGTTTTTTCTTGCTTCAATAGTAGTTATTTTGAGAGGGGAAAATACAGAGGGGCATTTCAATATTTGAATTTAAGTCCCAAGCACAATTTCTTTGTGCACTTAAAAAAAAGCAACCCAAAGTGCATTTGTTCTGTCTACATTATATGTATAGTATACAGAAGTATATCTTTGTAAGGTATCTGATATCTGAAATGGCATTTTAAATAGATTATTTTCATTGTGGTACTATGAAATGTTTAAGCTAGGTAAACAAGACAGAATTTCTGTATATTCTCATAATGGTTTATGATCTTGTATTTTGATTGTTAGCTTTGGATTTTGAAATATTTTGCTTTTATTCAGTTTTCATAGAGAGAAATTCTGTATGTCACCAACTGTTGCCTTTTTTGTCAACTAATCTTAGGCTAATGTGTGATGATGCTGCTATTTTTGTAGGCACAAGGTTTTACTGTGAATTGACATGAGTACACCATCACCTTCTGCTCACTTGCCAAAGGGAGAGTGCAAGAGAAGCTCTTCTTACCTTAGAGCAATAACTGGATTTATATACCAGCATGAAAGGTTTACTAGTCTGCTCATCATATTAAAGACTTAGTAACTAAATCATTAGAAGTAATAACATGGCAGCGGCTCCTTTTTATTCTCCTAGATAACAGACTGGACATTTTGCAGCCCTACTCTGTGTCTTTAGGCAAGACTGAAATTAATATTCCTCCTTTCACAATAAAGACACTGACTTTGTTGGATTTTGCTTTATATTTCAATTTGGTCAAACATTTTACATTCTAATCTACCTGCAACTGAAAGGAAATATTTCAAGATTACTTCTGTAATTAAAGAACTTTATTATTTTTGTTTTTAGAAAACATTAGTCCAGAAGAAGAATATAAAATTGCTTGCCTTCTAATGGTCTTCGTGGCTGTCTCCTTGCCAACTTTGGCTAGTAATGTGATGTCTCAGTATAGCCCCGCCATCGAAGGTATTGTAGTCACCTCAGTATTTGCTGGGAATGCTGTCTTCACAATAGTTCTTGTAGTGTCTTGAATACATTCACCTTTAATATTTAATTACATTTTATAGTGAGCAGATTTAAAAATTAGCCTTAATTCAGGCAAGTTCTTCTGAAAGTACTGTAAAAAGCGTTTACTTAACTCTTATCTGAGAGAACTTTCTATGAAAAATTAGTTTGGTACTTGCAATTTTCAGAAAAGTTCAGACACTGCAGGGGGCAGTCTTGTCCTAACGTAAGTGTTGGAGCACACGTTCTGCATTAATTAGTGTGACACTTATTATCTAATATAATATATTCTCGTAAGTATTAATATTTTAGTAATCTTTACATTGGCCTTGGGCCAGTCATACAAGGTGTCTTTATTTAATATGTTGTTCATATTGGCAAGCATAGAGTTTTGAAAACAGAATCCGGAAGGTGTAAGTGGTGAACAGAATTCTTTCCTACACAATAGTTCAACTTCCTTATTTTAAAAAAATAATCTTTGCCTCAATAAAATTCTTTGCAGGTAATCCACAGAAGTTTTTTTTCTCTTTTTAAGTTGAAAAAAGACAGTGCTGTTCCAATACATACAAAAGTCACCTTTTGGCTGTTGAAGCTATTTCCTTTGTAATGTATAACATGACTCACATAAAAGACCATGTTTATACTGCTTCCATTCAGTGGGATGCATGTTTTCTCTAACTAGTTTTTAAAGTTGCATTATTTTTAACCTGCTCAAAATTGTAACACACAAATTAAGTGTAAACTGGCTTTTGAAAATTTTAAGTACCAGGAAAATACCAAAAATTTTGAAAGCTTTATGTATCACTCAATGTAGTATGCAAATCACGTTTTTTAGAGACCCAGGACTGTTGTTTTACATGGGATTAATCAGTCTTTTCTTCAGTTTTGAATGATTAGGGATCTGTTTACTCTAGTTTCATTTTAAAACAGATAGTGTAGACTTCTCCAGTTGTGAAAAATGTTATATAAATCTGATGTATGAGTAGAACTTGAATATTGATTTGAAAAGTTAAGAATTTTCAAGGTAAAAGCTTTTTCTCATGAATGGGGATAACCATCTGTAACTTACAGAGTTGTTTCCTGTTATTTGTGCTCTCGTAGTATTTCTATTGCTCTTTGCAAGCTTTTTCCAAGTCATGATGCTTGAATAAAAATCTTGGAATATAGGCAAGAGCAGGGAATATCTAATGTGATTGGTGAGGGGCACGGGTAGAAACTTCCTTGTTTGACGACAATCAGGTTGACTGTCTTTACTCAGTCCAAATGAACTTGTTTATGTGTATGTAAGATCACATCTCTTAAAAATTACCTAGTTACATTTTTGTAGAAGAAATCCTCTGGAAGCACTTCCTGCTACCATTTTCTCCTTCAAAGGATCTTACCATCTGTAGAGTCTCAAAATCTGTATGGCTTGCCAGGGGGGCAGTACTGAAAGTTTTACTGGTGATCATATTTTCACATTTACCCCTCTTCAGATTAATTGCTAAGAATATGTCAGGCTAGCTAGAGGTTCTCCAGCAGGTTAGAGCTCAGGTGGGTTTGCCTTCCTCAAACTTCGTCTCTTCCTGAGACCCTCTTAGTCATTGTTTTTAGCAGGCTGAAACAACAGATAATTATTTTCTGCCTGTTTTATATCACGTAGCTTAAATGTTCCAGTTTATGTCGTTTCATTTACATTAAATAACTCTTCTGATGAAGTCAGGCAAAGCCTTGTTTCAAAGTGAGTCCTTAAAGTACGGTTAATAGATGACATGAAACTGTGACTGGAGAGAAGTTACATCTTGAGCTCAAATAAGCCCATATTGGGAATTGCTACTGGTTCGGTGAGACATGGCCTATGTATTACATAATTCTTTACTGAGTGGGCTCTTTTATTGAGAGAAAATCTAGCAAAAGGTATACATAAAATATGTTTGCTCCTCAAAAATAACTGAACAAACAGAATAGACCTTGTCATTCCTGCCTTCCTTGCATAATACTACTTTTTCTTGTGTTCTGCCCTTATTGTAGAACATCTGGCTTGAAACACTTAATATAAATGGTATTTCCAGAATGTGAACTTAATAAATTCTGCTTTATGAAGTAAATTCCCTAGACAAATCCTGAATTAATCCATCAACAAGTCACAGATTTTAAGGAGTTTCAGCTTTCTAGTCTGGCAAGACATCTCCCAAATACAGACAGTGCTTGGACAGCTGTAGTAATGTCTGCATTCCCTCTGCCTACTTCAAGATCAAGTCTGTTTCTTACACTAGTTCCAGATCAAAGTCTAACAGACCTTTACTTTTGTTTCCAGTACAGAATCTGAACTGCTAGTCAAATACCAGGCTAGAGGTCTAATTTGTCAACTAGAGGATAGAATAGAACCTGCAAGTCTGCAAGAGCCATAGTTCTTTTCTAAATACTTGAAAGCGGTTGGAAGACAGCAGTTCCTTTGCTGAATTCCCTTGTTGATGCTTTTTCTACAGCCTGAGACATAAAAATGAAGTCACTTGAATAAAACGAGCCTCTTCAGAGACAAATTCAAATTTGAATCAGAATTAAGCAGAACAGATTTTCTTGACTGATATTCATGTAAAAATAGGAGACAAAGTTGGAGTATCAAATCTGGGGGCCCTGCTGATGGAGATCCACAGGGATCTTCACTAGGACCTACTAGTCAGCATATTCACAGACCACCTGGATGGGGGGCCTGAAGAGTGAGGTGAGAAAATTTATATATCATGCGAAGTTGTTGAGGGTATTAGAGGAGTGAAGAGCTGCAGAGAGGTATGATACTGAGTAAACTGGGAAAAAAATGACAGCTAAAATTAATTTTAAGTAACAACAGGGATATGCATGGAGAAAAAATGGATTTTTCTCATGTGGAGTGGTGGGGTCCAGCTGACCTCACTATTCAAGCATGAACTTGGAGTTATGATAAATGGCTGAATGAAAAGATGAGCTCAGTTCTCAACAATGGTCAAAAAATAAGTTAAGAATCAGCGTGTTTGCATACTTGAGTACTTGTTAACTCCTTCAAAGACCTTTTCATGTGCTCACACTTGCCCAAGATACTTGCCCAAATGTATATTAATTTTGTTGTAAAGTGGTATATTTAACTTAGTTTGCCTGGAAGAAATATCAGGCTTACTGAGGAGCAGTTCTCCCTTTGAAAACTGGTGTCATTTAACCACCTTCTAGGGCTCTGAAGCCTGGGTGAATTTTGGGCAAGATGTTACATATGAAAATCAGAAATGGAACACCTTTGTTCTTGAGCAGCTCTAGATCTCTTTGAGGATTACTGTGTAAGCATGAGATGTTCATTTAGACAGAGGGAAAGAAATGGTCAATTGACTTGTGAAAATCTAGTCTTTTTGGCCTAGTCAAGTGTTAACACTCTGAAGTTTTGTAGACTATATATATCCCATTATCCAATATATCCATTATTTCTAAAAGTATCTTTCTCAGGTTGTTGTGATCATTAGGATTTGGAAGGGACATCTGTACTTCTGGTGGCTTTCCTGATAGCAAGTTCAGTGTGGAAGAGTACCTTACTCCCATTGTGTAAGATGCTAAAAGTTGTTCTTTCATTGTCACAAGTGTCTTTAATCTTTGGTGATATTTTCCAAAGAATACTGTCTTTTCCAACATGGTGCTGAGGTGATTTGAGTATGTTTTTGTTTAGGGCATTGCAACAACATTCATTGCTTGGCAAAAGCTATCAATCAGATTGCTGCGGCTTTATTTACCATCCACAAGGGAAGCATTGAAGACCGTCTTAAAGAATTTTTGGCTGTATGTATAACTTTATTGCTACTTTTTAAGATGTAGTGTTGATTCGGGATGCAATGCAATTGATTTCATAGAAATGTGCTTTTGATGCACAAGAGAGAAGCGTATTTTCTATATGCTTCTATATACAAGTCCAGACATAGATTAAACTTTGCAGTAGTTCTTTATAGACACTTTTGTGGGAGGTTGGAAAGTTAGAGGAGTAAATCGGTGCAAGTGTCATAACTTTTTTCAGTATAATCTCTAGTATTTTAGCACATACCATTTCTCATGTTGTGTGGCCTGTGACTGGAATAAAAAAAATTGCAGTGCATATAAAATCAAAATTCTGTCTAGCTGACTTTTTCCCATGATGTGGTGGATACTTTAGCTAGTTACTTTCTTTGAAAAAGTAAAATAAACTTCAGAGTGGCTTTTGTGTTGTACCTTTTGACATGCCTGCCCTTCTTAAACAGCCAGGTAGCAGCATGTTACAGGGCTAGTTGGGAAGATGAAATTTTTTATGCCTCAGAGGAGATTGATGATGAAAGCTACTTGTAATCTTTAGTGATGCTTAGAAAAAAAATCAGAAGTCTTTAGGTCATGATGATGTGTTTTAAGTACATTTTGGTGTGCTGCTTGCGTAGAAATAAAATTTTTTAAATGGCTCTTAATTAGCCAGTACTTGAAGGAAACTAAAGGCTAAAACAGCAGCATCACTTTAATTTTTAAAAATTACTGTTGATTTTGAGTGAATTTTGATTTTTCTGTTTGGCATTAAAATGTGTGGAGAAAAAGCCCCTCCCTCTTTATTTTAGGTAACTTTGTGTGACTAGAAGTTCACATAAACAATTTTTCTTATTTTTTTTTTTTTCCGTAAAAGAATCTTTCACTTGTGGATATTCATTGCATTTTGTAAAACAGAAAAAACCCTATGGCCATTGACCTTGTCTAATGCAACTGTTGGCTGTAAAACATGAAAGAGAAATGGTTGTATCAAGTTGCATACATTTGACAAGTGAAGGAAACCAGTATAGTTTCATATGATAAAAACACTTTTGGTATGAGGTTTGCATTCTTTCAGTGTTACAGACTGCTTTCCAACCACTGCTTTTACTGCACAGACTATGACTTGATGGTTCAGATATTTTGTTAATCTTTCTATTTTAACACTTACTGTTAGTCTGAAAGAAAAACATTTCTCTTGAGAAAAAAATTGCTGCTGAAGATGATCCGCTTTCCTGTCCAAGCTAATTAAATATGAAAGGAACTTAGGAGGTTCTTTAATGCTGATGAGTGTGTACTATGTATCTTTTGAAGTATGCATATTGATTTCATATTAAAAATTGATTCATGACAGTTTTTTCAAGAGGAGTGTTGAGTTAGATTTTTGAAGTTAGTATTTTAATTTAAAATCCTTTTCTGGTAAACATGGTTTAGGCATGTTGCCCTTGCTTGATGTGAGGGCCTAAATGATGATTGTACATCTGAAAGTTGGAAGGGGTTTTTTTTTCAAATTTCTGTTAGGCATGAAAACACGGTGTATCAAGACATCTACAAATTAAGCATTTTACTGTATTCTGTGATCCTGAGCTTGTAAATACCTAAGTGCATCTTAGAAGTTTCTAGGGTTGCTTATGGTGATGCCTTTTTCAACCTAGAAATGAAACAACATACTCGAGATAATATTAGTATGGGAGGTAATATAAAAGTGGATCTTTATTGGAGCCCCAGGGACAGTTATGGAAGAATGTCCACAAAAGCCCACCCACATGGGGTGAATACAGTTATTATAAGTTTAGCAAATTAGCATGATTGACAAAAAGCACCAATTAAGAGGACAAGTGATGATGCAATTCCCCTCCCCACCTTCCCCCCCCGTCAGGCCCCTTCTCCAGAGCCCCCCCCCCCTTGGTACTAGCTGTACTTTGTTTATAAAAATGTATCTCAAAGAGTTGTTCTCAACCTTGGTAGCCAGGAAGAATCATGATAGCACAGGGGCCTTGTACCCCCTGGGGCTTGGAGCTCTGGAATATGTGTTGGCTTTCTGCCTAGGGAAAAGGCATGGAAAAGTACTGGGAAAACTAGGCACTAATACAATGGGCTAAAGAGCTCCAAATGTATGTATAAAAATACAGAGAATACATAGAAGAAAACCAGACAAAAATCAATAGGCATAATTTCCTCCCTTTTTAGAGACTAACAAGACTTTACCTTGTCTAGTCTCTACTCCATATTTAATCACACCACTGGTTTACACAACCGTCTATCATACAGATGCCAGCTGTAACTACAGCTACTATGAATATTTTTTATCCAGGCACGGTTTGGTAACCATGAAGTGAGTGTGTACGGAAGGTATATTGATAAAATATTTTTAATTTGCAGTTCGGATGACATTTCTTCAATTAAAAACATAGCTTAGGAAGTAAAACTTCTTCTGTTACAAAATGGGTAAAATTTCAAATGATAAAAATTTCAATCACTTTAAACCTTACAAAAATGCAGTAAGTTGAAATGTATATTGGGAAGGACAGAGAAGTGAGATCTTGATCCCCTGGGAGTTCTGTCACTGATTTCAGGAGACTTTATAAATTGTCAACCAATGATTACAACAAAAAGTTCTCTGCAATAAATTAATTCATTTTTTATATTAAAATAGCATATGTCATTTATTAAACACTACTAGGAATAAGCCGATATGGCACATTGAGACTAAAGCCCAGTGGTTCGTGTGCTCAGGATTACTTGCTTTCCTTTGTCATTATTAGTACAATACAGAGTCCATTGGCTTTGTGTAACAAAATAGCAGCAGCTCATCAATGCTTTATTTATTCCTTTGAAATGCTCATTTTATGTAGCTTGCATCGTCTAGTCTACTGAAGATTGGCCAGGAGACAGACAAAACTACTACAAGAAACCGAGAATCTGTTTACCTACTACTAGACATGGTGAGCATTTGTGTGTTTTATTTGTGCTACTGACTTAAGGAATAGGCTCCACACTGCATCGTTCAGCCAAGGATTTTTGGGTCTCACCTTGAGTGTTGTAGCTCACAGACCAGTGGAAATAATTTTTTATTTTGTTCTTCCTGGCATTCTAATGTCAGTATTTTTTTTCATTCCCCCAGCATGCACACATTTTTGCCATCATCTTTTTATTGCTTAGAACATTGTATCACGCTTTCAGATAATTTTCATTGTTCACTTGGTACATACAATATTGAAACGAAATGTCACATTTAAGAAGCAGTGTTCGGAGTGTGTAGGAGAAAATCCTCTCTGCTCAGAGGATTTCCTCTCAGTATTCAGTATCTTTTGGAAGATGACTATTTATATAGGAAAGCGAAATACTTGCTTTGAGAAGCAGTGTGTTTAAATGTAGGGGAGAAATACTACTATAAACTTGGTGCAATTTATTTTTGCTGTGAAATATGTGAGTGGTGGTGTGATGCAGGCCGGAAGGATCTACGTGAAATAGATTATCAGTAGCATGCAGTAGAAGATGCTCTGCAAAACCTTGTGTTTCTGGTATTTTTCAGATTGTGCAGGAGTCTCCATTCCTGACAATGGATCTCTTGGAGTCTTGTTTTCCTTACGTCTTGCTGAGAAATGCATACCATGCTGTCTACAAACAAAGTGTTACATCTTCTGCCTAAGTATCTGCTTACTGGAGATAAGACATAGCACGCATCTGTGTGGCCTCAGTTTAATCCGTAAACTGTGGAGCTATTTTACTTTATGGCCTGACAAACAGTTTTGTGAATTATAAACTTTTTCCATAAAGTTGTATTCCTAAACAGTGGTTTCTTAATATGGTTGTACTACAATATAAGCTTGGTTGATTTTAGGTTGCACATTCATCATTCATTGAAAAATTTTTTTCTCGTTCCTTTCTTTTTTTTTTTAACTTCAGAGCATCAGTTGTGTTTTAAAAATACTACTTCTGCTATATGTTTTTTGATATTGATCATGCAAAGCAAAAATTGCTTGTTTATTTCCCAGAAGAAAAATGTATGTAGTGATTATTTTGGATAGAGTAGTTTTCATCTGTGTGTAAATTATTTCATATAGGGAGAGTTATAAACTTGTACCTATTCTTATTGAAAACAAATATTGGATGTGCATTTCTGTGAAGTAATTGCAGCATTTCTAGTTTTATTTTGAAGCGTTCACTGATCTACATACTATGACACTATCTAACATTAAAAATGTTGTAGGACTGCTTATCCTACAGACAGCAATCCTCTCCCAATACTCTTAAACAACTGCAAGTGGTGGTGTTTGTATAAAGCATAGTGGAAATTTTTTTAAACTAACTTCTGTGGTGCCCTGTTGGCATTAACACTACCATTGTACCCTGCTGTATAATAAACATTCTTACACATTTATCACATGTTGATAAAATGTTAGCCCTTAACCACTTTTTATATGTTTTAAATTTTTGAAATTCAAGTGTACCTCCCATAACATACAATAAACACTAGACTGTATTATCTGTAGGTGAATTATTTTTAATATAAATGTTATCCTAGTATTTTAAGGTTTAACTGTGCTGTTGTGCATTGATTTAAATCTCACAGTTCATTAAATATCAATCCTTAGAGCTTTTATGTGAAGACTTCTTTTAATCCTTCAACTTTTGGCTTTTGCAATAGTGAATCTTGTAAAAAGTTGGAAGAAGGAATTAAAAGCAATGTTAAAAGTGTCAGTTTAGTGCCATTATCCTTTAAATCTTATTTTTTCATAATAAAGCAAGAAAAGCATTTATATAGCATGTAGTGATCCCAGTTGTACCCATAGAAATAAGTGTATTGTTAAAGTATGAAACTTGAAATAATCCTAGAACAGGCGAATGTTGCTAAAACCATAACATCAGGCATGACGGAGAAAGATGTATGATAGTCCTTCTTTTATCAGTCATGCAAATTGGCCTTGCAGGATAGCATGGGCTCATTTAGCCTGAAAGCTGACCAGATGGTTGTGCCCTGTAATCCCCGATGTATAAAAGCTGTGTGTTCCTCAACAGGCTCTGGACATTGTATAGAGCCCCTGTTCTTGGTGCAACTTCTGTGCATGCTGGTAACTTTTTCTATTATGAAAGAGCTGTTGTGTGCTCAGTTACAATAGCTTCCTCTGTCCAGAGGAAAAAAGTATTGGAATAAAATTGTCCTAAGGAAGTAAGACAGTACATCTATATTTTTCCTAATTGTGCAATTTATGTTATAACTGTGGGAGTGTTTTTAAATTGATAAGTTAGTACCATACTGAAGAAGTTTGTTCATAAAGTAATTAGGTTGAATGCAAGACATAAGAGTTCTACTCTGTAATATTTATTATCTAATACATTCAAATGTTCTGATTTCAGTTAAAATTTTGATTATGATGTAGCCTTTTGTGGGAAAACAATGCCTATTTTCAGGATGGATTCTTGAAAAACTCCAGTTTAAGAAATAACCTATTTTGTGTCTTTAATCTTTTTAAATACAAAACAATTGTATGTGTCCATTTGTCTCAGATCCTAGATTTCCACTGTCTGTGGTGTTAGTGAACCAAACCTAGAAAATAGGTAATCACTGACAAATAGGTAATGAGTGCAGTATCTCTGCAAGAAGCTGGTTCTGACACAGTTGGATTAGATTTAGACATGAACCTTTTAGACTTGGTAGTTTCTGTGGGAGCCCTTACATGTGGTGTCTGGCACACAAATCCCTGAGGTGATACCTTTTTAACTACACTACTGCTTTTTAACTACTTCCTGCAAGAACTTGGGCAAGCTCAGAACAAACCACAGAAGGGGAAAGTTGGAGAAGAATCATGTGGACTCATCATCCATGTGTTGATTGGGTTTGGGCAAGGCTAGAAGGGTTTCTTTGCTTTGTCTTGCTGCATTTCTGTTGTTCCTGGTTTCAGCTGAGCTACCACAGAACTATTTAGGGTTCAGCCTGCTCATGGAAGGCAGAGCACATCAGGCCTAGTCCTCGAGGCAACCTGTGTCCATGCACTACACAAACTATCAAAAGCCTGGTGAACCAAGTTTGTTGGGAAGGAACATAGAGAAAGAATTTTTCCTCTGGAGCCTGCAACACTTTGTCACAACTTAGTAAGTTCGGCTCTGGCTACTGTATATCAAGACATCTCAGGTGGCCTTTTGTGCATTTCCAGATGTGTTTGTAATTCCTGGAGCACGAAGCGCAGATGGCTGGGCTGAGCTGGCCCCATATGGAGCCAGTTTGGATCAAATGTCTAGTTCACAGGAGAGGGTTTTGCCTCATCTGAGAAACAGTGCAGAAGAAGAATGTCCATCCCGTTGCTGCCCAGAGAACTATTTTTATAGTTTAAAAGACCTGTGTGCCAGGACAAAAGATTACCATTGAAAGCAAGGGCTACTCCTAAACCTTTTTTTGCTGTAGCAATTTGTTTTCTATATAGGAAAAGGAATTGGTAACACTTGGACTGTGCCACTTTTGTTGCACTGGAGAAAGGCATTCTCCCCAGCAAATGTTGGAACGAGGCCAGTGATTTGAGGAAAGATACAAGTCTTCTTCAGCAGGTCGTCATGGGCTTTCACTGACTTCAGAGCTTATTCATTCCAGATTCAAGAATTTCGGACCATAAGTAAATATGCTTGGCCTCTAAACTGTATTTTTTCCAAAAGCTTCCCTTGTCCTGGGATTCAGCATTGTGACTCATACTAAAAGTGAACCCTCAGTTACGTACTAGTAACTTATAAATACTTAAAGTTCGGGTATGTCTGAACTAATGCTGTAATTTTTTTTTTTTTTTTTGTGAATGACTCCTTCAAGCTGAATGAAACTCACAGCTAGGGGTTTATGTGTAGCAAGTCATCCTGTTCAATCAGTGAAAGAGATTTTTTAGACATAGACTTCAAATTGGTCTCACATCCAAATTCAAGCATCCTTTAAAACCATAGTGCATTTTGGATTCAGCGGAAGTAATTTATTGCAGTTGTATTCACTACTAAATGGGGCTGATAAATTAAGGACTGGAAGAATGCAGGGAATTGCTTCCATTTCAGTCCTTGTGGTTAGCCCTGAAACATGGACACAGCTGGCTGTCCAGAGCAAGGTAATTGAAGTGGAAGCTACACACATAAATGATTTGGTTTCATGGACAAGAATGGTTTTCAGTGTTGTCAAATAACCAATTTTCAAAAATACTGGATTTGTACCTGTATTCTTCTGTAAGTACAATTTTAAAATTATTTTAATGGTAAAGCTAAATCTTCCCTTGAAGTGACAAAACATTTTTACTTTAATTGACCACTCCTTGTATGCTTTTGCTATTTGTCATGTTACAAAGTCTGTAAATATTTGTACTAACTCATAACAAAATCAAAATGTCCCCCTGACCTGTGTCCAAAACCATATTCATTTGCTATTAGTCATGCTTTTTCTAGCACTCCTGGGTCAAAATGACCTGTTCACTGGATATAGTGTCAATGTGTCTTACACAATTCAGGAAGAGAAATTGTGAGTATTAAATTCAGAATGAAAAGCCTCTATTGAGCTTTGCATGAAGTAAGGGTATTTTGAGTAATTTCTCGTGTAGACTTTAAGGTTGTTGCCCTGCTCATGATCTTAGTAATCTTATGAAGTGCCTTCTCACAAAAAGTGAAGGTAAGCAATAAAAATTACACTGACACCTGTGTGAAGAGAGATGCAAGCTGCAAAGCTATTAGAGCTGTTTTAAACCCCAGTGCTCATGAATCCAGTTCATTTTTCACTAACCACATGCTTTGCTATCTTGTCAGTACTCACTCATGTGGCAACCAGGATATGGGAAAGACCATATCACAGGTTACGTGCAAACTCTTCTTGCTCTCTCTGCCCTTGTCATTAGCTTTTGAATCTGGCTGGATTTGAGGGAATCTCGATGGGCAGCCAGTGCAGAGAATGGAAGTCTTGTGTTTGGCAAAAGCAGTATTACTTCTTAATACAAATTCAACTATCATTTTAACAATAGCAAGGACACAATCTCAGCAACAGTGAAACCATTCCTTGCATAGTCACACAAAGGAAAGAGAAGTATCACAACAAATGCATTGTAAACTAAGATTATGCTAATTATGGTTATACAGAAGAGGCCTGAAAAGAAAAGGGAGGTAAGACGGGAAAGTGCTTATCACATAGCCATCAGAGAAGTTGGAAAAGACATTGCTCAGTGTCTCTGATTTCATTTTGTGACTCTGAAGTCATTTGACATTTTGTGGATCAAATCTATATTGTATCTCACAGACTTCAGAATTGCACTTAAAAATTTCAGCTGCTGTATCCTCTTTATTCCATACTGCACATGAAGCAAACTTATCCAGCCTTAGGACTGTTTGTAAATAAAGGATCCTTTAAAGTGTAAAACTTTGGGGCATCTTACCATGAACTTGTGTTTGCTAAGACCGAGTCAGCAGAACTGGATAGGACCATCTCTCTCATGCCTGCTTGTTATGAAACACTAAAGGTGGTATGTACTGTTTGGATTTAGTTCCATGTATGTCTAAACTGGAAGATGTCAGGAATGATGTTGAGTGTTACAGTGAGATCAGGTAAGTGAAAGAGTTCATCTCAGCCATTTCTTATTTTAGATAACAAATCACTTCAAAGGGCCAAGAAAATGAGCTGACCCTATGGCGCTTGCTTTAGAGGTAACTTTATTAGGGGAACAATTGCACCACTGTTTCCATAACAATTTTTGTTCGAGTGCTAAGAAAACACATGAACTTTTTTCTAGTAAAAACTCAAAAACTAGCAACAAGGAAGTTACAATAAATTTTAATTTTATCATATAATACTAACTGTTTTCTGGCTAATCCATGGTTCCGCAGGCACTGGTTGAAGGTGGTCACAGTCTTTTGCTAAGGGGTGTTGGGATCAGAGTTCATTTGTTTCAAATCTCTCTCCAAATGGTAGAAGTGAACATTGTGTTGTGGATTTTGTTGGCCGAGATGACACTTAGCACAGTTGCCATAGGTATCACATGCCTCTCGAGGAGGGTGCTGGAGCATTTAAAACCAACATCACATCAGAACTTCTCAAAATCCCAGTTACTAGCAGAAGATGCAAGCAGCAAAAGAGTAATTGCATATCAATATTGTAATTTTGCAGGTAGGAGATGGAGACAAAGAACTGCAATTTAAGGACACAGCCTATGGCATAACACTGAGGTGCCTGGGTCCCAGCTTCTAGATGTACATGCTATTAAGGTCTCAGTGACCTTAGTGTGCAGAGGAGAGGGAAATTAAAAGCAGTGATGACATCTGAGGGCCATTTTAAAATTATCCTGCTTGAACCAAGTGGGATGGAGCTGTGAGGGTAGTTTGCAGAAGTATTGGAGCTGAGATGCAAAGCAGATAAAAGCCCTGCTGCCTTCTTCCTAAGGAAAGCTCTCAATTAAAATGTCCCATGGTACTGGAAAATGGCCTTTTCTAAGCTCACATTCTAATTATTCCAGCTTGGTGACTGACAGCCCTGCAAACAGAGGATGGGCTCATTGGGTATTTCATTAGTCCTTAGTGAGCAGGTGAAATACACAAGCTTTTCTAAGTCACAAAACGTTGATCAAGTTTATTCCTGACCAGTTAAACTGGTAAATATTTGTGTGTATCCATATGAGCTACGTTGCTAAGACAGGATTTGTGTTTCCAATTTTAGTAAGCCTGTGGAGCCCTTCAGGGAGGGGGAAAAAGCAGCGTTGTTGTAAGAACAGTCTATAAAGGTGGGGACAAAAAAATCTAAACAACACACCCTACCCTGAGAAAAGCTTGTTGGAAGGTTAGTTTTATACTAAGGGAGGGACAGCAGAATGGCCACACTTAAAACCTATAAATAATTCATAGAAAAATGCCACTAGCTTTTCCCCTTGGTATTAGTTGAGCTATGGAAGTTCGTTGAGTAGAGAACTAAAGCAACTTTAAAACATTTAGTTCTCAACACTGTCACCCTATTATTTACTTTTTTAAAAAAATTCTTAATATCATCAGGATATAATTGGAGAAAAGTAAGCATAGTAATAATTTGCCGGCTTTGATTTTTATTCTACCACAACTAAAGTGTGTGTGGGATAAAGAACTGGAAGTCCCAGAGTTCCCAAAATATCCCTCAACTCACTGTTTTGGATGGGGTAGGGCTTCAGTATAGCCTGGTGCATACTTTGAAGGGACTGTAAATCATTAGACATGGTGAATGCTGTGGACTGCTGCAAAGGGCTAAAAGATCTGGTGGGCAAGGAAAGGCTTCTGCAGAAAAATAAGATTTTCTAGAGACTGGGCACTTATTTTAGACTAGGCTGTAGATTATGTTAATGTATAATGGCTTCACACTGAAATAATTTGACCAGCAGCTCTTCCTTAATTTTGGGATATCTTTGTATTTTCTACCTTCATTGTTATCTCTCACAGAAGTAAAAATAAAGTGGCAAAACATGGAACACCCCAACAAAGTCACAGCAGCAGCTGCAGCCTCAGCAACTCTCCCCAGTTTTAAAGCTTTTCAGTAAATCAGAGATGGGATGAGAGAAACTCAGTTGTGAAGTTAAAAATAATCACTCAGGAGCTACGCATATGAAAAGCACTATCAGCTGTGCAAAGGTCTGACAGAGCATGGGGCAATTGAGGCATACAGGTAAGGCAACTGGGAACCTTAATCTGGGAGAATTAAAAACTTCTCTGTGTGTGGGTTAGCTTTCTAACATGAAATTTTTTTTACAGGGCTAGATTTCATAGTTTTCAGCATGCTGGAGCATCTGCTGTTTGTATGGCTCTGCAAGCGTGTTAAAAGCTCTCAGGACAGGTGATGCTTCTTCTCCCAAATTTGCTGAGGTTGCCCTTTGTGATCCCGCTGGTAATGGCTAAAAACATGAGTAAAAATACACAGAAACTGGGCTGGCCTCTATTTATAGGTATTACTTAATCCTTGGTGCATCAAACCCAATCAGCTCCCACTGAAATGAGCGGTGAGTCTTGAGTTTCAGCACCTGGTGATATTAGGCTGGTACTGCAAAACACAGCTGTTTGTGTGGGGCTTATTTTCAGGCATGGGTGTGATTTGGTACTTAATACTGCTGAGCACTGCTAATAAATCTGGGTAAGCAGCAGCAGAGGCAGGCTCAGGCCATGCAACCAGAGAGACTGTAAATCTGAAATAGTAAATTTATGGTTTAATGAAATTAAATTCTGAGTGGTTATGGCCTTTAAGCTAGGCCTCTCAAGTTACTTCTGCAGGGGCCAGGCTAGAAATGCTGTGTAATGTGTAGAGTATTATAGAGCTCTGCGGGTTTGGGTTTTTTTGTCTTAAACGCTCCATCTGGAAGCAATTATAACTTGGAGAGAGTTCAGTGGATGCAATTGTTTCTCTGTCGTGGTCCACAGTGGGAGAGAAGGATGTATTTTTCATTATCTGCGTGGTCATTGTAATTGACCCAGTTGCTATCGGGTATAGCAATTTGCCACATTAGAGTAACAAATTTAATGCATATTGAAATCGAATGTCTGCACATAATGCTACCACAGAGGCTGTCTCACAGTCATAAACACTTGAGCAGGAGTTTAAACCAAAAAAAAAGAAAAAAACTGTATGCTGGGAAGCAAAGCAGCCAAGCATCCTCCTTTGTGTCCCCTCCCAAGCAGCAGCAGGACAACCAGTGGAGCAACAACTGCCTTCAAGACACTAATTACATGTCAATCAGTACTGTTAAGTGACTGTAGATTGTTGTTCATCTTTGCCCTGGGGAATTGTTATATTAATACAGACTGATGAGGAACAGTGGAATTGAGTGAAAATGGAGTTACTTTGCTCTGAAACACATGCAAATGCTTTCCCAGTTTGAAGTCCCGGGGTTCAGGTACTGACCAACTAACTGTGCTTTTATTGCCTCTGAATTTAAGATGTGCTCTCCCAAAGAAATAATGGCAGTTGCATCCCTTGCTTTAAGTGACTGCACTCTTGATGTGTGCTAAACCAAGTGGTCAGGAAAGCTGTTGACATTGTAATTCAGCTACACAAGGAACAGGAGCATTTCTGTTCCACCAGAATTTCTTGGCTCACATCTGCACAATATTTTACAATGAAAATGATCTGGGAGGATTTGGGGGAAGGTTGCTAAGACACATCAGGAGGTCCAGCTTTCTGTCTTCTGCTGTAAGTCCCTTCAGCATGGCTGAGTGCTTTGAGAAGGACATACAACTCACAATAAATCTGGCAGTGTTTTCCCACAGAAACACTAATCCAAGTTCCAATGGCCAGGTGGAAAATCAGCACTGCAGGTAGCAAATTTCAGTATTCAGAAGCTGTAAACTCTGACATGGCCACAAAAATCTGGGAAAAGTCCTAAGCAGCAAACAAAATCACCCTGCAAAATAAGACTGCTATGGGAGAGTTATGTGCATATGTGTCTCTGTGGATAAATTGAAAGCCTGTAATACAGAATTGGCATAATTCTGTCTTTGAAATGCATGTCAGTTAGGCTTCTTGGTGTTTAAAGATAAAGCAGCATATTTTCCTAGTCATACTACTAATTTTACCCATAACATGGATGCAAAACACTGGGCAAATAGAGGGGTTTTGCTGCAAATTCAGGAACACTGGCAATTTGAGTAAATATTACTAGGAAAAAAATCTAGAAGGCATGCAGACCCCAAGAGCAAGGGATAGTTAATAATGAGCTGTCTAATAAAAACAGCCCCAAATATTGCAGTCTGAAAGACTGCATTAAAAGAACCTTTTCTTCTTTGCTACTTCCACACCATCCATGGAGAAGCCTAAAAGATTATTAAAATAAGTTAATATTCCCCTGTGTCTTATCTACCTGAGGGAGCTGTAACAAGATCCTGGCTGAAACAGGAAATATACAATAAATCCCATTTTTATGACTCTGTAAGTCAATGATTTTATAGTTTTAGTAACAGGCATGTAAGAAGTATTTTAGGGTTTGGTTTTCAGTGAGTTTCTTGGCTGTTTTTGGTTTGTGGTTTTGTGGTTGTTTTTCTAAGGCAGTGTATATAAGCAAATTAAATCACGTGTAATCCTGAGATTGCCAAAGAAAGAGAACAGGAGAACAAAAACCCGTTCTAAAGAAGTGTTTTTCTCAGCTAGTTTTATTCTTGGGAACATTCTGAATAGATACGGTCACCTTTTTTCAGTTGGAATGGGCAGGACCAGACCATAAAGAACAGTCCTGGTTTATAAACAGCAGTCCATGGGGTCCTTGGGCAGCCTAAACCAGTGGGATGATGGGAAGCTCCCCAAGCACAGAGTGAGCTTGCATCTTCTCTGAACACTACCACAGGTCACTGTTCTGAAGGGTCTGGCAGAACATACAAACTGAAAGTGGAGAGATGACTTATTATAATGTCACGTAGAGCTTACAGCCTAATGCAGGCTGTTCACTCCAGTGCTAATGAGGTTTATGGTATCTAAAATACAAATGTGCCTGCACACAGGCCCCTGCATCTTCAGGGCAGTTGTTAGACGAGGAAAAATAACACCCTTGTTCTGATTGTTTTCCTGATCTCAGATTTTCCCTTTCTGAAATTCATAGAATCATAGAATGGCTTGGGTTGGAAGGGACCTTAAATATCATCTCATTTCACCCCCCCTGCCGTAGGCAGAGACACCTTCCACTAGACCAGGTTGCTCCAAGCCCTGTGCAACCTGGCCTTGGACACTTCCAGGGATAGGGCAGCCACAGCTTCTCTGGGCAACCTGTGCCAGGACCTCATCCCCTCACAGCCAAGAATTTCTTCCAATATCTAAACCTGCTCTCTTTCAGTTTGAAGCCATTCCCTCTTGTCCTGTCAGTAGTAGTTTGTTTTAGACACATACTCATGTCTCAACCACTTGCAGACTATGGAATTAAATGCATCCACAGTATATACTTAGTTCCTCTTCTCTTAGAAATGTAAATACAGATTTGTTGATCTGCTGAACTCTGCCCCAAGCCAGAATAGGTGGGACCTGTTTTGATCTGGTCTTTCATCTTCCCTATACCTCCCCTGGCCTATAAGCACCCCCTGCTTATAGAGGTAAGATGCTGGGGTGTGTATTTGGGGATGTTTCTTATCTCTAAAGGGAGACTATAACACTTCAGGATAGAACTGATGCTAACAAATACACTTGGGACTGCCTTGACTGCAATGTGTTCATCTTGACCAAACCCATATGTGTTTCTTACTGTTGCAAAGAAGGCTTCAGATTCCAGTTTTATTTTTTAATGAGGTCATATTTCTATATTTCTATTCAGTAACGTAGTTGTTCCAGCCTAAATTTTAAATACATGTATTTTTTTATTTTAAGCCATGAAGTTTTCCTAATGGACAGTTCTAACAATGGAGCTGGACATCCAAGCATCTCAGAAAACCAGCTCTTGCTTCTTAAGCCTGTTGCTGTTTATCTGCCTCCTGCAAGAGAAGAACAAAGGGGGGCAGGCAGTGGGGGGTAGGGGGGGAAGAATAGATACTATGTAAAGGAAAAACAACACAGAAATAAATTAATGCCAGGCATCTGGAAGCCGTTCCTTACTTAGTTTCCTTTTGGGGAAGGGTGCAACAACAAAGTCCACAATCCCTTTTCATCTTCTCTGCAGCCCTCCTCATTTTGCTCTGTTTCTGTATCCCCAAATAATGTTGGTTGGCCATGCCCAGAGCTGTGAGGGTTATCCTGCCACCTCCTGCTGAAGTCCATCCTCATGGCACTCCAAGGCAACTAACTTGGTTTTTTTAAATGGCATTATGGATGAGTAAGTTGGACGCACTGTTGTGGGTTACAGTAGTTCTTGTGGGGATTAATAATACTACTACTACTAATAATAAACAACCCCTTTTTTCTGTAATTTTTGTATGAGCTACTCTAGAGGCAAATCCCTGCCTTAGGCCTCAACCCCACTGAGTCCTTGTTTATTCTAGGAAATGACTTTGTGTGATACTATGGGCTGTATTATTACTCTTTAAATTTATAGGTCTGTACCAACCCCCCGAAGTCTACCACAAAATTCACAGGCATGCAGTGCTGATCTCAGTCTGCTGCCTGGGCATACTTTGGTTAAGAAATTCTTGCTGGTCATGCATGACATCGAGCTGATAGAATGATGATACCATAGTTTGACTAAGCCCTTTTGGAGTTGTCCAAGATAAGGGATTTGATTGTTGTCACAACCCACCCCCAGAGTTTTAGCACTGCCCGCATTGATGGAAGCTGTAGAAAGAGATTTTGTTTCCTTCATAAATCTTAAGAAAGTGGTGGGAGAAAAGGGGGTGACATTCTTGACAGCACTATGGTAGCACCCAGAGTAAAAGCTACTTTTTATTTTGAGACTGGTGGAAAATATCAGATACCACAGCACATGCTTTCTCAGCTAACATACAAACTCCCTAGTCACCATTTTCAGTATGTAAACCTATTATAGTTCCAATTAGCAGTTTTGGTGTTGTGCTGCAACTGCATGTGAAGACAGAGAGTAGCTTGGTAGTTCGCCAACCAGCCATTTTATTTTCCTGCATATGTAACTCCACATGCAGGGCAAAGCACTGTGGCCACATTTTGATAGCATGAAACCACAGCCCTCCCTCACTGTCTCTTTTTCTGCTTTACCAGACTGCTCATGTGTTTAAAAAGGTGTCAAGACTGGCCATAGTGCTTCTGTATTACAGAAAATAACTTGGCAGACACGGGGGTGTAAATGTTTGGTTAAAATAGCAATGTTTCAGGTCAGCAATCAGATTGCCTAGTTCCAGCCAGAGGTGAATTTTTACCACCTCATATAAGCTGATTTATACTGGAAGCATTAAGAGGTAATGAATGCAGACAGCCCTGTGGGCTAGCAGCCCCCAGTCCTGCTGGCAGCTGATCCTCTCCCAGGCACCAGCTGCACCAGGAGCTTGCCAGCAGAGCAGGGCAGTGGGTGATGCTCTGCCAGCTGAATGGATGGGAGGTATCTTCACACCAGCATTGGAAGATGTGAAGCCAGATTGCATAGGAATGTGTTTTAATGTTTGTGAGCTCATGGGGATGCCAGCATTTGCTGTCCTGAAAGAATTTTCAGTAATTTTACTATTTAAATAAAGAAGTGCAAGGTCCTCTCATGTCAATCATGTAGACTTGGGGCTAAAAAATTAAATTTTTGGACTTCATAGCCTTACTGCAGGCATAGGAATATTCAGTATTATCAATGCTTTTTTCCTGCAAAGCACAGGAAATGTTTTTAAAGCTGTTCTGTGTAATTATCAATCTGAAAAAATATTCTCAGAAATAAAAACAGAGATGGGAGAATTTCATATTGAAGCAGAAAATTCATGTTCAAGTAGTTCATTCATGTTAATGGGTACTTTGCATTGCTCTGGCCCATCTCACTGGACTCAGACTCTCAGGGATGCACCGCTCTCACACTCACCGCAGTCAGGTAAGGTCCCAATGTATTCAGTTCCCAACCAGCTGGATAAGGTTTTTATTAACCACATACTTTTTTAACATGTAATTTTTTATACTGCAAGGGAAAACTCAAGCCTGAGGCTTTGCTATGACTAAATTTGAAGAGCTGAGAAGATGAGTAAAAACAGTTCTCTCTCTAATTCCCCCTGCAAATGAGATAGCTTCCCTTTGCCTGCCTTCCTGGCTATTTTGCAAGCCTGGATGCAGGCTCAGGGTCAGGGGCAGCCTGACTGATGGCTCCCAAGGCTGTCATATGCACATGTGTGTGAACATTTCTTCCCCCCTTTGAGGCCCAAATTTTCTTCTAGGAGTACAGGGAACAAGGCTTTGGTCCTTGAAACTAACAACTGCCTGTGGAGGTGGGCAAATAAAAGGTACCTTTACTCCACTGGCCATATTATAACTCCTTGTTTGCTTGGCATGTGCCTTTGCTGGAGCCAGGACATCAGCAGCTGAGTTAAAGGATCAAGGTTTCATCTGCAGTCATAAAATTAAAAACTGCAAGAAAGCCTTTCCAGGCTTAGGACCCTGTGTTTTTGAGTTTGTATCCATGGTTGCTTTCACAGCCCATTCACGTTTTTGGTCTGGTTTCTGAGCAGTGGCTTGTGGTAGGTGTGTTTCTACTCACAGGTTTGATTTAGTGGCAGAAACTGGAATAATAAATGCATGATCGAGCAGTTGCTCAGTATGTTTATAACTGGAAAGAATTTATTCAGCTAATAAACGTCAGCTTGTTTTCTCTGTGCAACCTGGTCTAGTGGAAGATGTGCCTGTCCATAGCAGGGGGTTGTAACTAGATGATCTTTAAGGTCCTTTCCAGCTCAAACTGTTCTGTGATTCTGTGATTACATCAAGGTGCTTTTTTTCAGATCAAGTCAGAACTCCCTTTATTGTGCCACTGCTTTTCAAGGTATCTTAAACATCTGGCCTCTTCAATTTTTTTTTTTTAACCTTCTGAAAAGAAAACATCTCCAGCTGCTCAGCCGAATCTCCGTCATTTTTAAGCCTCTCAACATTATTACTCTCCTCTAAAACTGGTCACCCATCACTGTCTAGGTGACGTGCTTTTGGTGTGCACCTCCTGCTTAAGCATTTGCATCCAGCATAGTGTGTGCAAAAAACCCAGGTCTTTCCTAAAAAATATATGAATGTATTTCCGAGAGATTGGTCTGAAATCGTGTTCATGTTCACAGTAAGGTTTTTACTTCGGGGAGAATTTAAGCGCTCGCTTGCTTTCCGGCGAGGACGAGGCAAATTTCTCTCTCGTTCTTCCCAGAAAGCAGAGCTCCCCCTCCCCTGCCCGGGGCTCTCCTTTGTTCGGGGCCGGGCTGCGGGGCGGAGAGGCGGGACCCCGTGAGCGCCCGACGGGGGCAGCGCGGAGGGGCTGAGCCAGGGCGGGCGGAGCCGCCCCCGCGCCGCGCTGTGCCCGCTCGGCCCCTCGGTTACCGTCGGGGCGGGCGGCATGTGGCGGGGGTTGCCGGTGCTGGCCCTGGCCGGGCTGCTGGTGCTGGGGCGGGCGCCGGCGGGGCGGGGGGCGGCCTGCGAGCCGGTGCGCATCCCGCTGTGCAAGCCGCTGCCCTGGAACATGACCAAGATGCCGAACCACCTGCACCACAGCACGCAGGCTAACGCCGTGCTGGCCATGGAGCAGTTCGAAGGGCTGCTGGGCACCAACTGCAGCCCCGACCTTCTCTTCTTCCTCTGCGCCATGTACGCGCCCATCTGCACCATCGACTTCCAGCACGAGCCCATCAAGCCCTGCAAGTCCGTCTGCGAGCGCGCCCGCGCCGGCTGCGAGCCCGTCCTGGTCCGGTACAGCCACGCCTGGCCCGACAGCCTGGCCTGCGACGAGCTGCCGGTCTACGACCGCGGGGTCTGCATCTCCCCCGAGGCCATCGTCACCGCCGAGGGCGCGGGTGAGTGCGCGGGGACCGGCACCGGCACGGGGACAATGGGCAGCGGGCGGGGAGGGCAGCCCAGCCAGCCCGGGAGCCCTGCCTCCCCTCCGACTGTTCTCGGATTCTCTTTGCTTTGCCCTTCGCTCTTTTGCTCTTTTTTCTCTGCCTTTAGCAGCCGCATCGCTGCTGGAAAAGTTTTGCTGTTGGGCACAGAGTGTGTGTGACAAGTGACAGCCCCGCCACCGCTCTGGGGAGCGCTTACGAGTGTGGGAGCGACAGCCCTCGTTCCACATGAACGGGAAACGTTTCCATACCACTCTTCGGTGATCCATCGGCAGCGGCTGCTGGCAGAGAAGGAAGAGCCACCAAAGTGAGGGGCAGCCCTCAGGCTGCCGGCTCCCTCCTGCTCCTCTCTGCTCATCTCCAGCTGCTCTCTCCCAAAGCAGGTTGCTCCCCTCCCACACAAGGCCACCACTCCACAGACTTTGGGGAAAGATCTGTGCCCAGAGGAGCCCCAGGCAGGAGCTGGGGGCTGGGGTCTCCCCAGACACCTCCTATGCCAGTGGTGGTACATGCACACCTGAAGGGGAGAAAACATGCTCATCTCAGTGGTTAGCACTGAAGGTACAGGTTACAGCACAGGTTCCTCAGCAGGTCCCTGGGCTCTAGATTTATGGCCAGGTGAGGAGCGTAGCAAAGTGCAGCCTACCACTGTGTTTTGTTCCCAACGTCTCTGAACTGAGCCAAATGCTGCCTCCTTCACCTGAGTCAACTCCAGCGCAGCCCTGATGATGTCTGACCGCTGTGGCCTCAGAGGAGCTGTTGGAACCCCTCAATTTTCTCACTGCATCCTGTTTCACCAGCTGAGCTCACTGTGATCCCACAGGATGGCTGGTGCTGGGTGTCCAGCTGCCACCCAGCAGTACTGTCGGAGGCAGGAGCATCTCTGCACAGTCAGGCAAGGACTGCTGACTGCTCAGGCCACCACCATGCTACAAACCTGCTGTGGTTTAGGGATCCTGCTCTTGTCACAGCTGCCTTTGGGCTGGAGGAGTTGGCAGGACACTGCTCCAATGTGGTGAGCTGAGCACCACAGAAATACTGAATTCAAGGAGCTATTGAACGGGAAATTAAACCAAGCCAGTGGGTGGTTATCACGAGTGAGCTCTGACCTTTTACAAAGTGACTATGGTTCCTGTATGTTTTCAGGAAAGCATTTGCTGCTGATGGAACCAGGCAACCATTTTCTTTGATGCAAAGTTAAAGTGATGGTGGGTCTGCCAGACCTCTCCATCAGAGGAGTGGGAGAGCAGTACTGGGGTGGGAGAGCTGACCAGAGGGGTCAGAGCAGAGCAGCACCCATGCACCCCACAAGCTTGCTGTGCTGCTACCTGGCTCCTTCAGTGCCCACTGCTGCAGTGCTGGGTTATGGGAGCTCACTGACAGGCAGCAGATCTCACCTCTCTGTCCTCCCCCAGCAGTAGCCTGGGAATGAAAGGGGGATTTTTCATGCTGTGCTCAGCACAGTATTTGACTGTGCTTCTGTCCCACTATCAAATGCTTTATGTATCCCACTGCCAGTAATGCCAAACACCGTAATTCCTGTTTTCTTCTCCTAACAAAATATCATGCTTCGGTTTCCTGACCGTGCCCCCCCCAGCGCAGCCTTCCCAGGTAAGCTGCTCTCTCCATCTCCATTTATTTACAGGCCAGACAAACTCTACTCCTTCTCTGACTCCATTCCCTTACCCTCTGCACCTCTTGAAACCTCCATACCCTGATATCTCCAGTCATTACTGCTATTTCTAACTTCTAACTGCTTCCCTCTTGCCTTTTCATACTTTTTTCCCCAGCCCATGAATGCAATCATCTATTTTTGCCATCAGCTGCTGCTCTCTGAGGGCTGCAGTCCTGCTGGGGTAGTTTTGGGGAGATGTGGTTTTGAGCACCAAGCACCTTTCCCTGCAGCATTGAGGTGCTTTCAAAACTACCTTAAAAATGGCTTCAACATGAGCAAGGTTTGGCAGGTCTGCAGCGATTTGAAAGCAATCACATTCAAATCTGGAAGGAGGAAGCTTGGCTGAAATAGCCCCCAAGTTACCTATTTCTGAGGACCTCAGCAGTACAATAACCTCTTTGAGGGATTCCAGGGCCAGATCCATGAAAACTCTCTTTCAGTGAATGAGAACCTGATGACATTCTCATTTCTGGGCTGAATATTTTGAACTGATGCATTATGCACCAGACTGAAAGAATCCTTCTTGAGGGAATAAAACTGTTCTTTTAGAAAGCAGAGGGAAGGATTCCTGTTCTAGGAAGAGGTAAGGTGAACACTTTCAAATCCAATTCTCCAAATAAAAGATTGCAGCCAAGTAGGAGACACGAATAACCAACTGCCTGATGAGAAGCATGCAGAATACCTGCTTGTATTTGCTTTCATTTATCTCCTAAGCATTCTAGCCCCTTCTGCTGTCTGTAAACTACATCTAATAGAGCAGTCAGAAATATAAATCCATTGTTTTATGGCTTTCTGCTGTAGAAGGGGCTTTTTCTATTCTTCGGTAGTGAAATCTTGTTTTTGCTTTCATTCTTTTGCTACCTGTAACAGGGTTCTACTGTTTCCTCTCCTCTTGAGGTTTCTGCATTATTGCTGGTGAACATTAGTACATTTATCTAGTCCCTTCCATAAGGGAGCAGCCTTGCAGATGATGTAGTCAGTGTTTGTCCTTGTCAGAGCAGGGACTGTGTTCACAAGCCCAATTTCCATCAGTTGTATTCCCTGCATCCCAGTAGCCTGTGACTGTTGGTATAGAGGAACTGTGGTTGGTAAAATCTGTGATAAATCCCAGTAAGAAGTTCACTTTCAGCTGTTGAGGCATAGTCCACCACAGACATCTTCTAGGACATCTTTCCATTTGAGCCCAGGTGGTGAGAAAGATCTAGACACTTCCTGTCACAGGACCAAGGGGCTAGTGACATGGTGAAGGGGTGAAGCAGCTGCTGCTGTGTCTGTGATGGAGAAAGCTGACAACAGTGCTGTGTTTTGGGCTCAGTTAGAGGAACAGCTGTGCTCACACCCCGGGCTCGTGCTGATCTCCAAAACCTGAGTGGGAGTGCTGATTTGGAGGTCTTAAGTTCCTCAAGTTACAGAGACCAGCTTGAAACAAGTGTCATGTGGGAAGTGTATGTTTCTCAATTTTTCATTCTCTTTGGGAAACATCTGGGTTCCTTTAAAGCCAGAAAGCAGAGGGATGCTACAGGCATGGTGTAGGTGTTCTGGAGGTGAGTGTGATGCTGAATATTTTGGTTTTTTGAAAGATCCAACAAATCATCATCCAGGATGGAGGATGAAAGAGCATCCTGACAATACATTAACACCTCAGATATCAAAAAAGTGCATGCTAATGTCTGAAGTGTCCTATGGCATTTATCCCACATCCCTGTCCTGTGCTTTTGGAGATGAAAGTGGTTCTGCTTGCAGACATTAGTACAAGCTGTCTTACATCTCTGGGAGGTCCTGTTCATTTGCTCCATATATTTGTCTTCATGTGCATATGCTTATTCTTCCTCCATTCTATAAGATTATCTGCTTCCCTCATGGCACGGCACTGCCAAACCTTCTTAGGTCTGTGAAGCAGCAGGAACTGCTGAGAGACAAAACTGTCTCTAATCTAGAATTTCAGAGGCAGGACCTATCTTTAGTTTTACAGGTAATAAGTGACCAGTGTTGATGTTGGGATGCTGACTGAAAAAGCATCTTCAACATGTGTCCTTGGCTGCTACTGCCTAGCACAGTGTTTATGTCTCGAGTGAAATGTTTATTCCTGTTTTGAAGAGGGAACTAACAACAAAACCAGAGCAGTGTGATGGGTACTGTGCGTATGGGAAGACAGATCTATCAGGCAGGTTGTCTTATCTTCTTTAGATAAGAAAGTATCTTGAAGTCATATTGGCCTGTTAATAAGATGTTGGAGAAAAGGGAAGCAACATCACAAGGTATCAACCATGTGTAGATAAGACCCAAACTATGATAAAATATCTGAGGAGAACTTTGAATTTTTTTTTTAAAAAACACCATCTCTTAAACATTAAAGAAAATTATAGACTATTCACATGATGGACACCTATTTTCTTAAATAAATATGAACCCATGATTTCTCCATGTTGCCCAAGTCCTCTGTGTCTGTCTGCAAGAGTTCATAGTAACCCAGTATGTTAATTTGGCATTACAGGCTTAAAAGACAAGTGAACAAGCCATTTCCCATGCTTGTTTCTTATATATTATTAACTTAATTTCCAAAACAGTGGTTTCCAAGCTCCAGATCAAATTTGTTGTGACTCAGTTTTTGCCTAGCTCTACTTAGAGCAGTCGATGTTCATGACAGTGCTGGGGGAGTGTTACAGACTGTGCTGAGGATGAGCAGTCATACCCCGGTTATCATTTATAAAGTTGAGATTTCTTTAGGTCTTTGCTTGAAACTTGGGAGTAGCCTCATTTCTCAGTTACATAATAAATCTATTACAAGCTTCAAGCTTGAAAGAGGACAGGAGCAGTAAATAAGAGAATTTAAATCTTAGTAATGAAGATACCACCAATGGTGTTTGGCGCTCGCTACAGTTTGGCTGAGTCCCCTGGATTTTACAGTCTAAGCATTTAGTCAATACTTGGACCGTTAAATGTCATCAAAACCTGGTGGGATCTGTTATGAGGAATCATTTTTTATGTGGAGCAGCCATGTTGCTGGCTGCTCTACAATTTGGAATTTGAGTTCTTTGTATTAAATGTTAACTAGAATCAATTTTCCTATCACTTGGCTTTTCTGTGCATGTTTTTGCTACCAACTTAGCAAAGATCCTCGCTGTACTAAGAGCTGAAGTAAATGACAATGAATTCATGCATTGTGGAAGGGTTTCTTAATTAATGGGACTCACAGATGTCTCAATCTGAAGGTACCCAAGCAGCAGCCTCTGGCTGTGGTTTAGTTCTTTGGAACAGGGTGCCTGGAGTGGCTTTGGTAATAGCTGGGCCACATTCTTTAATCATAATGACAATCAGGATCGTGTTATTTTTGGCCTTCCTCTGCCTTTTAAAATTTTTATTTATTTAAACAGTGATATAGGAAATATGTTTGCTCAAAACTAGGTATTACCAAGTTGTTTCTCTTTTCCAAACCTCTCATCCAAATCTGTGGTATGGGCATTGTTATTTTGTACATTTACTGTGTACATGGCTTTTATTTAGCTCTCCTTGCTAGTGTTTTGTGGTTTTTTATATAGAATACTTCTGAAAAGCAATTAATTGAGATGGCTTACTGGAAAAAACTGTTTGGATTTTGTCCCCTGCTCTCCTAAACAAAATTTAATAGGAAACTCTTGGATTGGGCTTCTGGATATAATATTCCCCTCTTTGGCAATCCTGCTAATCATCACTGACAGGTATTTCTTTCAGAAAGATTGCTTTGCATAGATAGAACCTGGCAGAGGGTTTGCCTGTGAAGAGAAGTGGAACAATAGGAAGTCAGTTGTTTGGGGTTTTAATAGCTTTTTTTCCCCCCTCTCTGTCTGCGTTACAGCTGATGGTCTCAGCAGTGCGTGTCTCCTGGTGGAGTCAGGCTGCTAGGGACAGGGGCTGGGAATTCATGGGTGCTCACACCCACTTAAGATCTGACAAGTAGCTGGTTGCAGGCCTGGCCTGGACCCTCTTCCAATCTCCTCTCTGGTAGGTGAGAAGAGACCAGACTGTATGAGCTTAACTGGGGAAAGGGTCAGAGAAATGAGAAGGCTTTCCTGAGAGATGTCATACAGTGGCAGAGGTCTCCAGTCCCCTCCATGAGCCCATGCTCCTGTCCTACTGTAGAAACCAGTCACCCCTAAATAGGCATGAATGCATTGGAAAAGATAAGCATCAAGGCAAGGTCAATACTTGCCTGGCCCAAGTCCTTGCAAGTTAGGAAATGATCTATGAAGTGATGTATCAGTACCTGTTCACCCTTCCTTTGCTCACTGATGAGCACAATGCTCTGACCACAACTGCTGCCTTTGTGCAGGCACAGAAACCAAGTCACTTCCATTAATGGGTGCTTTGCACACAGTGTCCAAATTACTCCGGCTGCACACCCAGCTACTTCATTGTGTAGTACTGGTTTGGGGTAGGACAGGTGACCCGGCAGTGCAGAATTAGGAGCTGGGTTGAGGCTGTGGTGTGTTGTAATTTGGTTAAAAACAAGTTGTGTACCTAAGAGAGTATGGAAACATCTGGCATAAAGCAGGTTAGTTCCATGCTTGTTTGCAGGACCAGGTTTATGCTGGCCATATCAAGTGCTCACCGGTCCTCCTTGTGTTGGTGTGAGCTCAAAGGACAGTTCCTCAGCCAATACCCATGAGCGTCATACTCCACATTGTCCAGGAAAGTCTGTGAACCCTTTACTGTGCTCTGGTTTATTCTGAGTTGTAATTTCAATGTGGATTGGACTTGGTTTGCTTGAGCACCATGAAGTCATGCCTGCTTGGGATCTGTCTTTGGTTTAGGTAGGGACAGTGCACTTCAGGGCTTCTTTTTCCTTCCATGGATGGAAGATGGTAAGCATTTAATCTGATACTTCTCTTGTCTTCTCTGTGATGAAGATTTTTTTCTGCTCCCATTAACAATTTTGGTGGAATGGGGAGTGTGCTTTGAAGGTATGAACAAACTATCCCTGCAATACCTGTTTTGGTAGGAATTTTAGCTTGCTGGCCCACAGGAAAAACTAGAGGAGTTGGCTTGGGCATATGCAGATAGCCTTCAAGGAAACCTGAGAATGTGGCCAAGGCAGCTGTGTGAGAGGGGCAGTGAAGCTGGAGAGCTTTCTCTGCAGGGGTTTCGGACACCCAGAATGGTGAACATCTGAGGCCAGTCCTAGGTACACAGAGAGGCCTATATAGCCGCCTCTCTGTGCTTGGTGGCTGGAGGGTTTTGCAGACCTTTTGTCTGTAGTTGGAGTGGATGGGAGGATTATCAGACCATAGACCTGAGTGCTCTCTATGCTTTTATCACATCAGACATCAGAAGGAATTGTAGATTTAAAGCTACAGCTTGGCTAAATGAACAAGACAATAGATAACTGGCCCAGGAGAGGAAGAATGAGAAGTGTGGTTATCTTTTTCTTACCATTTGCAAGAGTGAAGTCATTTTAGTTCCTCTTTTATCATGTCCTGGAATACTGGAACGCGTTTGATACAATATAAAATGCATTCTTAATGCATTGAGAATAACTCAGGAGAATAACCAAAATCAAACATGTAAGTAAGAATCAGCTTGTATAGTTTGACTTGTTACAAGGCAGCATGGTGAAGATTCGGAGGTTCTATGGAAGTACCTGATAAGCAAACACCAGATTGGCTCCATAAAAATGTTTGGTTTCTTCTATAAACTGAGATCCTGTAGTAGTTTGGAACTTTCTTTGCAAGAAAATGGATGTGATATTGCCTTGGTTTTGAAAGACAGGTGTCTGCTAAGGAAGGCAGAAGCCTCCCTTGAAATGGCAGATGTAACCCCTTTCCCTCCGAGTTATTATAATTTTGAAATCAAGGGCCTTTAGGCAAAGGTGTGGGAAATAGGAATAACAGTTCTTTAAAACCAGTCGAACAAAACAACAACAACTATGGCAGTAACAGCAAACAATCACAAACCCGGTCCCAGCCTTCTCGGCTGTCAGGCCCTTTCCCCTCGGGTGCAGTTCCGCTCGCAGCCGGCAGGGGCGCTGGCGGCTCCCGGTGAGCAGGGCAGGTGCGATGGTTCCCCCGCGGCTGCAGGGGGCGCTCCGGAGCGAGCTCGGGGAGCACGCGGCACTGGTGGTCTGGGATCCCGGGAAGGGATGGAACAAAGGCTTCACAAACCCCAGACGGCTGGCCCTGGTGTCCGGCCGGACTCTTGGGAACAGCAGACTGGAGCGGCAGGCTGGAACGGCGGGCTGGAGCGGCAGGCTAGAACGGCAGGCTGGAGCGGCAGGGACGAGCACAAATCCTGGAGGACAGACGAGATGTATCCAAAAGGGGAACCCCCCGGAGATCTGGGCAGGCAGGGCGAGCACGGCTACAGCGCAGCGAAAGCTCGAAGCAGCAGCGGGGCAGGGCGGCCACAGCCCAGCCTCCAGCAGGGCAGGGAAAAACAGCTTTGGGATCCCAGCGTTGTTTCCAGCAGAAAGAAAAATGGCCGAAAAAAAGAACCAGCAGCTCCTTTCTCTCCAGCTTCTCTCTCCGGACACCGAGAGCAAACTGAACCCACACCCAGGTGAAACAAAGGAGTAGCCAGGCCCACCCCACCCCCAATGGGCAGCTCTTTTGTCTTCCTTAAGTACAGCCATTTGTCCCCTAGCAACATGCGTATGGGAAAAAGTTCCTTTAACAGAAAAAAAACCTAGGACTAAACTAAAACCCCAACAGATATTTTATTAACTACAGGACACTGAATATAAAAGAGCATCTGTTCAATCTTTCAATGCTATTTTCTATACCCTTTGCTCTTTATGTTGGTTAGAATAATTAGTCCTGAAGTCTCACATTTTTTTTAAAGTTAATTATTATGTGAGGGAATTAGTTGTTTTTCAGTTTTAGTCTTGCCCTGACTGATTTAGCTCCATCCTCATTTATGCAAATGAAGTTTCATGTTGCTATGAGTAATATAAGCATTCATTAAGGTGGAGATTTTACATTTTTTTTTAAACAAGCAAAATTAGAAGGTTAACTGAGTAATATTATTTTTCTCGTAAACAGGTATTTTAGAGAATGTATTTACAGAATTTGTGATTAAATAATGATCCCATCCCTTAAAATGTAATCCACACATCTAAAGCTGTCACGAATACTGAGTACGATGAGTGTTCCGGGCTGTCTTACAGCTCATGCTGCAAGAGAGGAGCTTTTGTTACATTTGTCCTACAGTGTAAAGGCAGCGGTGTTGCCTCCATGATTATGTAAGGATCTACAAAAGATGATTGTAGGATATTAGATTCCAGAATTGGAAAAGCAGCATAAATGACTAAGCATGCAAAATTACAAAAGGGCTTTTTCTTTGAAAGCTCATTTGTTTTTCTGTTTGATGTGCCATTCTAATAAAGTGTCCTGCCTCTCTCCCAATTCAGTGTGTTTTTAAACTGAGGGGAAGGTCTGAAACATTTATTTTGGCATTTCCTACAACAGTATAATTATGGTTGGTTGATTTGATTTCCTCAGCAACCAAAAAAAAAACCCCAAAAGTAATTTCTCCTTCATTATCTAATTAAATGCAAACATTACATGTGTTTTTTGTAGGTGATCAAAATTCATTACATAAATGTCAATCCTTGTCTGAAACCTGCCAGTCTGTAGCAATGGAAATTGGATATTTAGTATGCTTCAGCTTTTAACATGATATGCTGGATTCAGGTGAAATTTGGGTAAGAAATTGTGTCAACTTTACTGGATTGACCTCTAGAACATTACAAACTGTTTATTAATGAAGTTATTAAGTTTCCATATACTAAATATTAGACAAAGAGAAAACATTGTAATGTATGTGTAGTGAAATAATCCAGTATTAAAAATACTAACATTTCTTTACGTATTTTACAAATCCATGCCAGATTTCCCTATGGATTCTAATAACGGCAACTGTAGAGGTGCTGGCATTGGTAAGTACATTCTTATAAAACTGTATAATAAGCTGAAGACTTTCAAATCCTTTAAATATTTGATTAAGTAAGAGGGGTACTGAGTGATAAATACTGAAATACTTTGTCTTGACTGAGAATACTGTAGATTGTGCTTTTGCATTCCATGGGCAGGTGGGATTTGGGGCTGGTCAGCCTCAAAATGTCCATCAAAGAAAGAGGGCTGTGCTGATTTTATTGAAAGTTTTTTCTTGGACAGAGAGAGTAATCATTGAATTGATTTTTCCCTGGGCAAAACCAGTGAAGATAATGGTTCATTCTGACCTTAAAGTTTGCAAATTAAATTCAGTACTCTTCGTAGATAATGGCAATACTCGCGTTAGCCTGAGGAGATTGAGGGTGGGACCTTCTGAAGCTAGTTTTATTCCAGCAGGTCCCCTGTTGTTTTTTATTTCTGTTTTGGTTTTGCTGGAACTGAATAAAACTGAATAAAACCCCTTGAACATTACCACTACTTGCCAATGCAAAGAAGCAAAGCCCAGGTTGGTAACTAATAATTATAGGAATGCGAATTTTTTGCTCAAGCAAGTCAATGACTGTAGATTTCCTTGAATTTTATTATGATTCCATCCGAAGTTTACCTCTTACGTCTTTATCAAGAAATTGACACTTGGAAGCCTAAAATTGGCCACCACGTCTTTCCTTCTGCCGAGGTGTTGATGAGCTACAGTGTGCATTCATGTTCACTTCAATAATGTAAACACCTAAGCATGGTTGTTGAACCTAACCTTAGATACCTATATATATAATTTCAGCATTAAGCTTTGTGACCAAATTGCAAAAAGGTATTAATAATGCCCAGTTTATAATACAGTTTTAAAATTTAATCAGCAGGTCCCAATGTGAAAGCAGCTGTATAGGTGTGAAATGTTCTTTAAATCACAGTGCATACCCTCTAGAAACCCAGGTATAGTTAGAAAAACTCACAAAAGCAAGCTTTGCTTTAAATCGTCTTGAGCATGGGACCATGTCTGGAAGACTTGCTAAAGATATTTGTTACATTAGTATCTTTATAGTTTTAAGCCATTTTCAATTGTGTGGCATTGAGAAAGTAGGGATTTCATGCTCGACACTGACTGTACAAAGAGCATACAAGCTTCACTTTGACTATGAAAGCAAAGCTGCATGCTCTCAATGTCACCTTATATCAAAACTATGAAGCGTATCTTTACTGCTGCCTGTCCATAGGCATGTAGAAAGCATGTAATTCCAGTGAGTGACCCGGCAGTGGAAGAGGAAAGTTTCAGTCATATTGTTACTGTTGTGATGCTTTTCGATGACTGAAAGCAAAACCAGACCTAAAAAAATCTCCACTGGAAAATAGGGTAAGGATGCGCAGAAAAATTGCTGGTGCAATATCTGCTGATATCACTGCCTTTTACTGCACATACATGACTTCCAGTTCAATGTGCTACATCTGTTTGAACTGACAAACGCAGTTGGACCCTGTTTCAAAAGGCCATGCTTCAAAATTGCTTTATTTATATGTTCAGTAAAGTTAATTTGTAGTTTTGCCATTGTAAATAGAGATATTTTGTTTGTTTTGCAAGTAGCAAACTGATGTATTTTTTTAAAAATCCCATTCTCCGCTCTGTGGTTTCTGCAGCTTATTGCTTGTGCTGCTGTGCATGGTCGCAGGCAACAGTACTCTTGTGTTATCCCTATTTGAGACACCATTTTTCCCTGGCAGTATCTGCTGGCAAAACCTTCTCTCTGAGTCTGCATGGGGTTTTTTTGGGAGACCTTTTTTACCTCTATTGGCAGTGAACTACATTGTTTTCTGCTTCATCACATGCTCCTCCAGTGTCTTAGAAAATTTTTCTAGAGTGTTTTTTTTATCCTTGGTTTGTCAGGGAAGTGTTTGCCAGGTGTGAATGCTTGTACGGGACAGGATTACAACAAAGTTTTTGATTGTGCATGCACATATATTTAAGATGACACAGACGTTCCTTGGTAGCAATCCATGGGGAAAACCATTTTCCCATGTAGTCCATGTCTTACGGCATTTACAGAGTGAAGTTTTCAAAGATAGAGATTTTGAGCAGTTATTAGTCCTCTATTGACTTGAATGTTTAATGGCTAGCTGTGATCTCAGTCAAAGCCAGTGGGAGCCTCTGCTGCCTGTCTCTGTGCTTGGGACATACCATTGTTGTGGTCCCAGAGCTCTTCTGGTAATTCTGTCAGCTTCTGAGGAGGCTGTCAGGTAGGATGGGATTTTCCCTCAGCATCAGGCAATGCAGTACATTTTTATAGCCACCTTTTGTGGGTGTTCCTGCTCCCTGGGGAAAGGTCAGCATTTGCCTTCCTTTGAAAATCACTGTAGCAGGAACTGGGAGAGAGGAATTGGTTCTGGCTCTAACTTTATAACTGACCTTGGCAAATGACTTTCGTGTTAGTTTCTGTATCTCTAAATAGTAATTAGGAATAATGCAGCATTTCGTAAAGCTCTTTTAAATGTAAATTTAAAAAGCATGAGGGTGACCTGCCCATGTTCTTCAATAAGAACATGGGCAGGTCTGTGGTTTAAAAATAGAACTAGACTAATAAAATATATTCTGAAATTAATAAAGTAAGCCAATACTGTCTTAAAACTGAAGGAAATGTGAGACTGTGTTTTTGTCTTGCAATTTAGTCTATTTTATTTTACCTGCAACAGTGCAAAGTACTGTAGAGCAGGAGAATGTTACAGTGTACGACTTGCTGGACTTGATGCTGAGGTGCCAGTGTGAGCATGGCTCATAGGAGCACATCTTTTATGCTCTGCTTCAAGACAGCTTATAAAAGCAGCTATAATTTGCTCTACAGTATCCATGAGCTCACAGAGGCAGAAGAGAAGCCAAAAATCACTTCCCTTCTCTGCTTTTTTTATTTTAACACAAACTCATAGGAAAGTTGAAGTCTGTAGTACTCTCTCTCTCTATATATAGATTCCTGAGGATGTGTTTGAAGTTCAAGGAAACAATATGCTTTTCTTTTGAAATGTTTTCCTCTTTCTGGGTATTTTTTTTTTGTATTTTCAGCTACAAAAATTCTTCCTGTGGAAAATAAATCATGATTTGAGAAGTTGGTAACCATATGATTCCATCTTTTAAAATTTTTTTTAATATGCAGGAATCTTACATAGCAAATAAGAGATCTTTTTCACTCTTCATGTTGGATTTAACTAAATCACTAGCTTATATGCATTGATATTTACAATGATGGTGTATAGAAATAAGTTGGCATTAAAATAGATGGCCATGCATATGTAATACTGGGATCTGCTGTTTGAAATTACTCCACCAAACCACGCTTAGACACTAGTGTAAAATAAGTAAATATTTGCGTTAGAACAACCAGCCCTGAAATACCAGTGGTGTTAGTGAACATGTGGGTCGGGAGCTTCAGCGTTAGCACTCCCTGGGCACTAATGAAAATGTTTTTACCTCTGTTAGAATTCCCAGCTGTCTAGCATCTGCACCTTTGGAAATGCTGCTCTGACAGTGCTCATTTGTGTTGTTTTTTGAAGGCTATCCTTATGGCCACAAGGACTAAGAATTTCTCTATTTTCATTAAACTTGGGCTTCTGGGTCATAATAAAATTGTGTAAAATTTACACAATTCCTAATGGTGAATTGGATGGGCCTCTCAGCAACCTGATCTAGTTGAAGATGTCTCTGCTTATTTGCAGGGGGTTTGGACTACACGACCTTTAAAGGTCCCTTCCAATGCCAACTATTCTATGAATTGCCTGCTAGCCAGAATATCCAAGTTTGCTAAACTAACCTGAGATACCTAGTATTCAAAAAAATGTTCAGTCATGCACTGCCATAGTATTTTCTGTGTCTCTATTATTGTCTGTATGATAAAAGGAACAGAAAGGAGGGCATTCCTTAAGTCTAGTACAGAAGAGAGAACAGCATTGCAAGGATGGAATTACAGCACCTGCGAGCACAGGAGTGACCAAGATTGAACCTTGAATTGGCTTAAAATGATGATTTTGTCACTTGAGACTCAAAGTCTGTGTGTCTTTGTTGTTGTGTTGTGGTTTGGGTTTGGCTTTTTTTAAATTTCAGTATGCCAGTTTTTCTCCTAGGAACATTTAAGGTCTCATGGACAGTTCCACTTCTCCCAGCAGAATAGGCCAGGAATGCCCTGTGGTTTTTAGTATTTTACTGTAATAAACAAGTCAATTCAGTGAAATTTTTGTTAGGTGTGACCGCAGGGGTTTGGGAAGATCGTTAATGAGTACGTATTCTTTTCTTTCTAAACAAAGCTTTCTGTTTCTGTAGACCGCTGCAAGTGCAAGCCTGTAAAAGCTACCCAGAAGACCTATCTACGCAACAACTATAACTATGGTAAGAACAGCTGCATGGCCAGCTCCCAACTTCTTTTAAGGCTGCAGGAAGGGGAAAGTTTTCATTAAAAAAACCTAAAAAAGTTCACAGTTACTGATGGTAGCCCAGTGTTACTTATTACAGGAGGAAGGTGTAGTCAGAAACATTTTCAAATTAGAAGGATGGAGGGGATTAGCTTAATATGTTAGTACAAGAGTCTTTGTTGAGTTATTTCCGTTTTAGTGCAGGCATTTGGTGTTCATGTACTTCTCTAGTGTGAACAGTGATGCAACAAAAATGACATTGTGGGCTGCTGTGCCTGAACTGCCTCTGTGATTTCCAATATACTCAGCTTTTGCAGAAGGGGATGTTTTTAGTAGCTTTCATGCCCACTATCTCACCATGAGATCTAACAGGTTCTTTTCCTTCTGGTGTGTCAAAGCCAGCAATGGACATCTTGCCAGCTGTGTTATGCTGTCAGTAACACCTGTAAAAGTGCATGTGTCCTGGTCTTCAGGCATATCACAGGTCCAGGCTAATATTTTTCTTCATACTGTTTGTTTCAAGCAAATTAGGCTGATAAAGCCACTGAATATATATCATGGGAACTGAACAATTGGGCCCTTCCTTTTTCCCATTAATCAGGTGAAGAGCCTTAGGTTCGGTGAACTTAAAGGATTTATTTAAATGGTAGCGATTGTATAATATTTATTAGGATTACACATTTATAAAACCAGACTCAGACAATCTTTTTTTAAATTAGTTGCTGTTAAAAGCTAAAAAATTATAACTGTATTCAAACACTTTTTAGGCCACTAGTCAGTTTTATGTTGTTTTGGTGGACTTGTTTATAAAAAAATTAGAGTGACTGTTCTCTAGGCAGAAACTGCACATGGCAGAATCATTGAGCATGCTCCTGCCCGTTTTCTCAAGCTTTTGAAATTAAAGAGGTTTCAAAATGCATTTGAAATATCTCCAAACTAAAGCAATGTTTTATTTTGAGATCTTAAAAGGTTTTGAGAAAGGGGATCACTTAGGGTAAATTGTGCATACTAGATGCACAAGTTAGTGTTTGTTGGCAACTGCATTTAATGTGCCTGCATGCTGGTTAATGGTTGTTAAGGGCAACGTATGTGAAGTGAGGAGATGTATAAGTCCATGGTTTTCTTTCTTCTATATTACCTTTTTCATATAGGAGACATTTGGAATTTGGGGTATCTCCTGTTTGTAGTGGAAAGGGACTCTTGTTTGCAGGCTGTGATTGATGTGGCATTCTCTAGAGCATGACCTCTGGGTTGGCTTTGCATTTGCATGTGGTATCAGTTCACTGGTCACCATGAGAGAATGAAAAGCTTTCCCTTTGAAAGGCAACCCTTCCTCCTTAAGGCAAAAAGAAGGGGTGAGAGAGGAAACATTTAGAGAGGTCATTGGGTCAAGATCAGGAGCATTTGAAGTTCATAAAGAGCAGAGCAGATTAGTGCTGGGTCACTGGAGAGAGTAAAAAACATAAGGGCCTGTCATCCAGCAGAAGTAGTGATATGAGAAGTTTTAATGCACATTTGATTTTTGTGAAAGGTTCAGAGTGATAAATAAAGTTTGGTCATCTGTAATGCAGGTAGTCAAAGAGGGAACAGTCACAGCTCAAGGGAGAAGGAGAGCATACAAGAAATAGATTTAATATATTTAATGTGGAAAGAGTGAAGAAGAAAGGAAGGAAGTCAAAGCCTGATTTAAACAGGACGTAAATCCAACTGGTACATATAACCCCTGCTCCTGACCGTATCATTAAGAGACACACAGAGATACCTGGACCTCCTTGGTGGAGGGTAAAGTAATGAAGGGAAGAGATGGGGGCAGAGACATTGCAGGAGTTCAGCTAAGCTTCTGATAAAGGACCATGCAAAAGACTAATCCCAGACGTCACCAAGAACACCTTGGGGGTGACCTGGATTATCTGCTGCTTCTAACAATGCTCTTTGTGACTTTTCCCCAGTCATTCGGGCTAAAGTGAAGGAGGTGAAGACTAAATGTCATGATGTCACTGCAGTAGTGGAAGTAAAGGAGATCCTGAAATCTTCCCTAGTGAACATTCCAAAGGATACTGTAAGCCTTCACACGAATTCTGCCTGCCTGTGCCCACCACTCAGTGCCAATGAAGAGTACATCATTATGGGCTATGAGGACGAGGAGCGCTCTAGGTAACTCTTTCTGTGCTATCCTTGCAGCACGTTTGTTGTTATTGCTCCCCTGTCATAAAGCTGAACGTCAGAGCCAAAAGGAAGGAAAACTTGGCGTGGGTGTCTGTGCATCTCCTTCATGGTATTCAGGGAGGGCAAGGCTCTCTACAGGCACAGAGACCTTAGTCTTGTGTGTGTTGAGTTGTATAGCCTCTTGATGGAGTAACTGGTTGTCTCTGTTTTGTAGGTTACTCTTGGTGGAAGGCTCCATAGCCGAGAAGTGGAAGGAACGTCTTGGTAAAAAAATAAAGGTAAGAAAATACCTCACCAGAAGTCATATGTTGTGGGTGCCATAAAACATCTAAATAAGGGAAGAAAATGCATATGCTGCCTCCAGTTAATTAATATCATGTATCGAAAACTAACTTGGTGTGTTATTTGCTGTATTACTTAGAACTGCATGCTGAGTAAACTAAAGGGATACATTGAATTATTCCAAAGTATCCCAGTGTAGCGGCAGTCAAAACCTCTGTCTCAAAAAAGCAGAGAGTAGGAGTCCTTTAACTCTGTAGGCAAGCTGTGCATTCCACAACACATGCCTGCTTAGTTGGGGTTGTGATATGAATTAAAAAAAAAACAAACAGACTTGGGGGCTTTACAAATGTTTTTCTGACTAAGTCAGGATTATACTTTTAAGATTTAATATTCTTTAAATAGAGTTCTGCTCTCACCAAATTTTGTGGATTAGCAACTACTTTAAAGTCATCTTCCTGACTTGGCTGAGGGAGGAACCTGATAGGGAAGTCATGTCACAGCAAATTGGAAGCAGTGAGCTCAAATGCAAGCCATGTATTATAGAATCATGGAATGGTTTGCCCACCTTGTCCCACCCCCTGCCATGGGCAGGGACACCTTCCACTAGACCAGATTGCTCCAAGCCCCGTCCAGCCTGCCCTTGAACACTTCCATGGATGGGGCAGCCACAGCTTCTCTGGGCAACCTGTGCCAGGGCCTCAACACTCTCACAGTCAAGAGTTTCTTCAGTATATCTAATCTAAGCCTGGTCTCTGTCACTTTAAAGTCATTACATGCCCTTGTAAAAAGTTCTTCTCCATTTATCTTGTAGCCCCTTTAGGTACTGGAAGGTGCTCTAAGATCTCCCTGAACCCTTCTCCAGGCTGAGCAACCCCAACTCTCTATATGAAAATATATTCTGGTTTTTTCTTATTTAAATGTTTTCTAATGCCTTCCAATTTCTGTAAGGATTGCCTTTTTATGTTTCAATGCGCTGCAAAGTATCAGTGGTTTTGACATTGTTAGGAGTGTCACTTTACACAGAATATTCTTATTTTGACACAATTTCTCAGCTATTGATTTGCCATAATGGTGTTGTGCATGTGCAAACCAGTCTGCTCTTCCACTCAGCACTTTCTTCATCAGTGTAAGGGTCACTGGCAGGAAAATACTGTTGTGTTTATAAATGCAAGATTTTCTGTGCACATTTCTTACATCAGTGGAGATTACAGGAGTGAAAAGATACGGGGATCTTATTTCAAGTTGTTGTTTGATTTGGCAGAACCCTAGGAAATCCAGTGCCACAGAGGAAATATCACATTGCTGCCATGGGCTGACTTCTGCTCGGTTTCAGTTCTTGGGTGGTAACATCATTTGTTGGAATTTTTTTGGGGAACATACTTACTTTCTCACTTGTTTCCTTGTCATCTGTGACTTGCTGCCTTTGCCCTCGCACCCAGCCTGGGGGTGTTGAGGACCCTGCCACATCCCCACCCACTTGTCATCATTGTCTTCCTTTCCAAGAGCATCAACAGTTGTACCAATTATATTTATTATGTCTTTTCTTTTTTTTTTAATTGTGGTTGCTATTGCCTGCAAAAATAAAAATAAATAAATAATAATAATTTTAAAAAATTAACAAAAATCACTTGACTGTTCTTTCATCCTGCTTCCCCCGAAGACTGCATGAGTAGCTTCATTTAAATTTTCTTATTTTGAAGGTGAGTCCCCCTTGTGCTGAAGCCATTGTGCCTTGTATCAGACCCTTCATTCAACAGAGGCTACAAGAAAGCCAGGAAACAGTTTCCCTATTTAAAGTGACTTTTCCCAATAAGCTCTCATTCCACCCTTGAGCCCAATGCAGGGTAACGTGGTGGAAATAGTAATGGCTTTTCTGCTTTTGCTGCTGTTTGTGAACACATGGCTCTGTAATCTCTCTTGTAATTTCTTTGCCTTTCAATCTGCAGCGCTGGGATCAGAAACTCCGCCACCTTGGAAAGGGGAAGGGAGAGTCCGGACACAGCGACTCGCCTCTGAAGCCTGGCAAACCCAGCAGTGCCCGGCAGGCACGCAGTTAGATGTGGGATGCTGCACGGTGACATGCAGGGGACTGTCTACCAAGACTTCATTGTTGGAGCAGCAAAGGAGAAATTGCACTATTGCACGTTATATTCTAATGTTTACTACAAAATAATGTTTTAGCTTTTATTAGTTTTTATTCTCCCTCTTGTTGTTTTCCACCTTTTCCTTTTTGGATATGGGCAAGCTCTGGAAATGTATATTTTTTTTTCTGTTACTAAGAACTGTAGAAAACTGCCCTTACAAGATGAGGAAAGACAATTTACCTTTTTATTTCCTGAATCTTCTTAGGGAGAAAATTCTGATGCAAGCAGGAATGAAATCTGGAAAAGACCATTGCTTAAAGTCATGACTCACATTGGCTTCCCCTGTTCATTCTTTCTTGGTCACTATTTGCTGAAACTTGCTCTGTTTTGGGTAGGTTGTTATCTGGGTTTAAGTGTATTGGTTTTTATTCTGAAATATAATTCTGAAATACATAAAAAAAACTGTTAAGAGAACTGTTTGAATCAGTACAGCTTTATTAAATTTTCTTACAGATAAACCAGTTGTATAAGGCAAAGTCTAACTTAAAATATTTCCTGCAACAAACACGATGTGCATGTACACAGGGGACCTGGGTTTTCCAGTGCTCTGGGCCTTGAAGTAAAGATTGTCTAGTTCTGTAACCAGAACTTATAACATGCTTCTTCTCTTATAATGGCAGTTTTTTTTTCCCCTTTTCTCAGCTGAGTTGTAGGAGTAGACAGACTCCCAGGCCTGCTTCTCAGCGCAGGTCTGCCTTTTGATTTTGTGATGTTATTCTTAAATCTGTGCCTACATAAACAAGTGTTCAATGCTCAGTAACATATGTCCAATAAAGAATTGTAGCCGCCAACAATTCCTTACCTGACTTCTGAACCAACATGATATTTCTAATACTACTCTTGAAAATTTAAAAAAAAAAAAACTTAATATTTGTGCTTTAATAGAAATCTTTGCAGATAGTACCAACATATTCAAAATTATCTTTGTTTTTCTACTCTCCCATGCTTAAAAGAAATTAAAATGAGGTACATCAAAGAACAATCTTCTTTGGCATAGTCTGCAGAGGGGAACCGGCTCTGCTTATAAAGAACAAATGACTGTTGTGTTCTAGTGGTCAGTAGTCTTTAGTACACTAGGGCTGTCTTTCAGTAAGAAAACAGTGTTGTTAGCTTGTGGTTTGAAAATATGATCATGATAAGTAGGACAGAAATATTTGGGAATATTATAATAATACTGTTTTAAGATTTCAGTTAATAACCAGCAGTCTTGGGACAGATTTTCCATTGGGCTGGATACCAAGAAAGTTGAAAAAGAACAACTTCCTGCAACACTCAAATTTTTATTTGTAATTGAAAATAAAGGGATAATATAGCAGAAAGATTGGTTCTGAAAGCTGGGAGAAGGATATTAATCCCCCAGGTATTAAATCCTCAGTATTTTCTCAGAATCACACAGATCACAGAATCATTCCGTTTGGAAAAGACCTCCAGGATCATCAAGTCCAAGCTGTGATTGATTTCCACCATGTCAGCTAGACCAGAGCACTAAGTGCCATGTCCAGTCTTTTCTTGAAGACCTCCAGGGAGGGTGACTTTAACAAGTATTTCTACTGAGTTGGTAAATAACTGAACAATTTGTTAAGTTGTGAATAGCTTGTTAAATAATGTTAAAAACCTCATTATTTACCCCAAAGCACCCACTGAAATCACGTAGATGAGCGCTGGAATCGCAGGGTCTGCAGTCACCGTTCATCATGTCGTGTTCTGCTATGAAAAGAATTGTGAAATCATAAAACCCTGTTAAAGATGTAGAAAATCCCCAGACAGTTGGAAGTTTATCCTTCTTAGCCACCACTTCTGAAGATGGGCTCTCCCATACCATTTCTCTGTGATTGACAGCCACCTTTATTTAATCCACTTGCAACCCAATACTGACATTAGTCGCATTAAAAATTGCCAGAGCAGAGCACAGTGCTGCACTTTAAAACCTCAATAAGAGAAAAATGAGCAGTGTTTGTAACAGTCACACACGTCATGATGTTACAGGGAAAATATTTCCCTAATTGTAAGCCACCAGATTGCTTTTTTTCTAGAGGAATTAATCATTTTTCATTAACACGTGAAAAATGAGGGTGGCATGATGGGCTGCTTGAAAGAGGCAGGAGGCATTTTTCACAATCCCTTAATTAACTGAGGAGTCTTTTACATACTCTGACACTGCTTTTACCCCATCACAGTGATTTCAGTGACTGAACCTCTGCAGCATCACCCAGACTCACTTGTACTGGTACAAATGACATCCAGGGACAGATGGCACAATATCAATTATTTCAATAACTTTGAGCAGCATCGTTCCCACATCTGTTTTGTGGCCTGGAGCATGCTGAAATGCTCTGTTGCTCAAAAGCTGCAGTTACTGCTTTATCACATCTGTGAGAGCTTTGTGACGAGCTGGACTATTTTCTTGCTTCTTCCCCAGGAAATCCTTTTCTGCTCTTTTTGTGCATATTTTTGATGTGATCCTACCTTCAAAAATGCACTATATAGCACATTCTCCTGTAGGAGCACACAGCCTTCAGCACAGTGTTTTCAAAGACATCCACTTGGGATGTGACTTTGCCTCAATTTCTAATGCTTTTTGTTCCTCCAGTTTTATTAATTTATGTAAACACAAAGTCAAGTATCTTCTAAAAGTTTTGGTTTGTCCAAAGTCGTGTTGCTCAGCTGTAAAGGAAATGGAGTGTCAACCACAATGCTTGTCTGATAGAAGAGCCCCCAGAAACCATCATATGGGTACAGCAAGGGAAAAGCACAGTGCAAGTGAGGAAAAACATCCAAAGCAGACAGACTTGAAACTGAACTTTACAGTTTCTGATGCGGCTGCACCTGACGGCTGCATGCCAGGCTGAGCTGTGGGTCCAGCACTGGCTCTGCTCCCTGTGCCCTCAAGGTGGCCATTTTACGCCAGTGTGGCCGAGCTGGTCCAGGCTCTCCTCCATCCTAATTCCCAGTCTCTCCTGCATCCTGCATGTGGGCTCTCCTCTGTCCTAACCCTCAAGCTTTCCTCTATCTTGCTCCCAGCCCTCCCGCCCATGCAGAGAGTGGGAAGAGCTCTTCTCCATGACCCCCAGGCACAGCACAATGTGACAGAGCTGTGAATGCAGCCCCTCAGCCCACACCAAGTATACCTCAGGTCCCACCACCATCCCACCCACCTGCTGTATGCAAGGTACTGCAGGAGCTGGTGTGGAGCTGCAAATGGACTTTCAAAGAGGATGCTGAATTAGAAGAATAAGAAATACTTAACAACAAAGCTGTTCCCATTTGAGAACATCACTGTGATGCATTTTGGACGTTGTAGCTTGGTGCTTCCATTCTCATCCACACCATTGCCTGGAGCCTGTGTTTTCCAGACATGCTACCAGCACAGACAACTCTGCCTGTGATGGTCACAATAGGTACAGCAAGGTGAGCATCATCACTGAATCAGCAAATCCTATGAAGCATATTGTCAATCCTATTTAACTGCTGGGCTTTGGATTTTTTTTTTTTGTTTGTTTGTTTAAGAACTCAGTGACTATCAGTTAATGTTAGAAGGAAAACCTGCTGCACAAAAAGCCAAGAAAACCAAACTTTTGAGTAATATGTTTACTATTGCCCTCTTGTCCTTACTCTCAAAGCCTTTGGAAGAAAGCAAGGTTTGTTATTTTAAATCTTGCCTAATTAGATCTCTTTTTGAGATTCCTTGTGTCAGGAAAATTAATCCACAATGTCAGAGGTTTATGTCCAAAAAGGAGACAGAGGAGAGCGGTAACTTTATTCAAACAAAGGGAGAGGTCATGGGGCATTTCCCATGGAGTCTCTCAAGTTGCTGGAAGATGCAGCCTCCTTTTTATCCCAATTTCCTGGCCACATTTCCATCTCTCCCCATTGGATGAGGTACTTGAGAGGTACAGACTTCCCAAATAACCTAATACAGACCCTATTTTTCTTTGTATCTCTGTTCTTTTTCTCTAAGTCCAGGAATTTAGCACGGCCTTGGGTGAGTCTGTGTCAATTAGTGGAATTCCTCTGGAATTTATGGTTCCTCCCATTGCTACTTTCACCTAGCGGTATCTGGCTTTATCTACTAGCAGGCCCACAGTTTGTTTGTAAAGAGACATCCCTTTCATTCCTTTCACCTGAACATCCCATGCAATCTAGAATTAGAGACTATGGTGTGAAAATGTGGTGCTTTTTTAATCTTCCCTAAGTTGGGTAGAGCTTTGCCTTGTGTTCCCAAGTCCTGCACTCAAACTGGGTCAGTGTATGCTAACAGGTAGTGTTATATTCAATTAATTTGTTTGTAAAAGTCCTGCTTTCTATCCAGCGTCTATTTCATTCCTCCCTTAAAGTAAGATCCTTCTACTTCGTCTTTCAGTCCCCATAGCTAGAGCCAAAGAAAAAATAATGCTGTGTGAGGATGAAGAAAAGGAAAGGGGTACAGTCTGGGAGCAAACCTGCCTCTGTCACTGCAGAGAGAACAGCACCTGACCTCAGGTGTCACTAGGGACAAGAAGCAGCTGTTTTTGTCATATCCTGTGCTGGTCAGTGCAGTGTTGGTAAGTGATTCTGCAGTTTGTGCAGGGCTCTGCCCTCCCTGGAGCCTAGGTCTGTCACTTGTTTCAGGAAAAAAATACCTTGAATTGCTTTAGAGCACTGGCTGCACTGAGGCTTCTAGTGTGGGCTCTGATGGTGTGTCCCTTTTAAATGACTTTCCATATGCTGGAAGGAAGGCTGATTTCACTCTGTTTTCCAAGATCTTATTGAACAGTATAGAGAAAGTACATAGCTTTTAATCTTGCCTTTTGACCTGCAGTGAAACTACTTGAGGGTCATGGTCAGTCTATTACTTTTGTAAAAAATTTTGTAACTATGAAAAAAATGCTCTGTAGTCATTAAGAGTTTCATTCCAGAACTGGTTTGTTTGGATGCCGTACTAAAATCCCATAAAAAGAGGGCAAACAGAACAGCATGTGATAGCTAGCTTGTTAATGGCGTACAATGTGGTTATTTTCCTGGGTGATGCACATGATGCACATACCTACCCATGCACATGTGACCAAGTGTCATGGGATGTATGGAAGGATTAAAACCATGCCTTTCCCACATCAGGGTTAGACTAGTCCAGAGAGAAAATACACAGCTTAAAATCTCTGCGAATAATTAGCCTGACAAGTTGCTACCCTGATGCAGCTCAGCAGATGAGGAGGCAGGAGGAATAAACACCAAAGTTGCTTATTCACAAGCATTGTCTCTAATTTCTGGCAGGGGTTGACGCATGGCTTTAATAAATCTGTTCTGAACATATTAGCAATGGCATGAAAATAACAGAGCTTGATTTCAGCCTGGGAATTATTATTTTGGAGTATATTTCCTTCCATTGAAGCCAATAATTATCAGGGTCTGTAGTGTGAGAACAACTTGCACATTTTGAGAAGAGCACAGTTGAAGAGCACAGAGAGAAGAGCCAGTCAGAAGAGCACAGTTCAGTTGATCAGGGTTGCAGGACTAAACTGGAATCAGGGTTTTCATTTTTATAATATTCTAGTGTGTAGAGTCTGAGAGAAGTATCAGTTCAGCAAAGTATCGAAAATGGGATGAAATATATCTACTCTGAGTGACACCCTAGATTTGCTTCCCCATTCCCTGGCACAGCAGCATACTGTGTAACTTTTTTTAAAAATGTCCTGTCTGTTGGACAATCCAACAACTCCCTGTCCTGCAGGAGAAATCTTAGTAAGTCATTCTGTCATGCATGGAGGGGTATTTGCACTGCTTCTATAACACGGTACAGGATATTTGATTATTACTCACTTTAGACAGTGCTGTTGGAGCATGGGTAGATAAAGGTTCAGGTGATGCTTGCTGTCTTGTTGCACGTGAGCTGTGCATTTGCCCTTTCCTTAGAGTAAACAGCACAGCCTTATGCATAAGATGCATTCCTGAATGGTCACTGTGCCACATCATTAGGAAGGTGACACCAAAACATAGCATGGCCAGAAAACTGTTCGTAAGTTCAGTGTCACTGACAGCGCCACTAGCATGGAGGTCAGCTGCAAAAGTGCTTGGGCTTGACCCTCTTTGTCAAAATGTTCTTGTTCTCTGTGTTTTGTGGGAAGAGAAGGAAAAAGCATACCTTTTTTCCCAGTAGCATTGTTGGGTGAGATGTATTTGGCTGCCCCTCTGACCTGCCACCCTGGAGATTGCAGTCCCCTACCCTGAGCACCTGGTTCTTCCCACACTTCTCAGCCTCTGGAAAGCATCTGCCTGTGTTTCAACCCTGGAGCTGCCTCACACAAGGCTTCCTGGACATTTGCTACACTTCAATTTTTCAGGAGAAATGTGTGTAGATGCAGAATTAGCTGAAGCCACCTTAGGAGCAGCAGCTATTTTGGGGGGCAGCTTCTCTTTGGTTACAAAGTAAGGCAGATGAGGACATAGGAAATCCTGAGGCTGAATTAGTCCCTCAGTAATTTTTTACAAATGAGTCTAGGTTATGCTGTGAAACCCATGGGAAAGACTCCACATCAGCGCTGACTGAGCCCACTGCTGCAGTCCGGGTTGGGGATAGCAAACCAGGTCACCACATCCTTCGCAGAGCAGTTTAAATGCCCACATGGAGCCCAGACAAGCCTTGTCACAGGGGAGATTACTGGCTCTGAAGTAAACACCCTTTGCCGGTAGGGTGCTCTGGGCCAGCCAACTGCCCCTCTCCTACTTCAGGGCTTGGAAGGTTTAATGGGTGATGATGAAAGGAGATAGGAGAGGGATAGAAAAGGAGTTTCAGGACAAGAGCAGCAGAAAGAAATTACTTGTGACTCTGTTCTTGTGCCCCTTTGCTAGGCAGTGTGTTGTAAAAAGCACAGATATGTTACTGTATAACTAAAGGCAACATCAGACTGTCACAGGTGAATAGGGGGACTGAATGCATGTGTTATCAGCAGATCTAATATTAGGACTTGCTGAATTTTGAGTGCTGAACACTGCAAATCTGACCTTCCTGTGCAGTTATCTAGGGTTTGAAATCGGACAGAAGACTTTGATCACTTTATCTTGTATGATCCATTGGAAAATTGATCGTCTTTGTCCACCATATGGACCTGTTTCTGTCCTAGGTGGTGTGGCTCCTTCTGGCCCTGTCTTTGCATTGCTGAGGTAGGGAAACCTACCTTTTTTTGGTCCCAGACTGAGTATCTGGAAGTGGACGTTGGTCACCAGGTTTTACATGCATAATCCTAGCTTTTTCCAGCATTTTCCTCTGGGAGATTTTTTGTCTGAGTGACAGGATAACCAGGCTCTTCCATCTCATGCACCAGTCTCCATTGCCCCAGGGACTTCACAAAAAGGCTCATAGTATCTCTGCTCCCCTTTGCCAGCATGGTGTTCCTGCTGCCCATGGCCTCATGGAACCTTTACCATTTGCACTCTCACTCTGACATGCCATCTAACATTTCTGAGGACTTCCTTTCTGATACAGGCATCCCTTCTATTCAACACTGGATGCCGGTTTGTTTTTTGCCTTGCAGCTCTCCCTCTGCTTTCTTGTGGCTTTCTGCTCCACTGTGCCCTCTGTGTTTCCTGGCTGTTTATCTCCCTTTCTTCCGGTCATTGTTCCCCATTCCCGCAGCTAGAGCCAAGCCTCCTGCCCCCAGCTGATGACTATCAGGGACATTTGGGACATTTGCTTCCTCCCATTGCCTCACATCCCCTTTCAAAGGGGTCTGTGGATATCAGTTACAGGGAAATTTGGCCTATCTGTGGAGAATTTAAACTGAAATGCCCAAGTGTTCTTGGTACATTGTTTACCCGGTGGCAGCCCTCATGATTAAATGTAAAATTTCTCACACCATCCCAGAGTGCAAAGAAATTAGAGTGCTGGAGCTGCTGAGACGAAGGTCTGGCTTTTCCTTGCCTGTGTGGGTGGATGAAGAATTCCTCCCTAGCTTTGCCCCTAGAATTGACTGTGTCTAAAATCAGAGCTGCACAAAACAACTCCAGTCCCCAGACAGCTGATATTTAATACTTCAGGCTGTGCAACTATGAATTTCCTAAATATTTTGGTGCAGAATTACAGATTAGCAATGGAAAGTTGAGTCTTATTAGAAGTATTGGGCAGCCTTAAATCCCTTGGTTTGAGGAACCCTTTGGCTGACACCTAGATACTAAGTACCGGGTAACCCATTGCCCAGTGTAGACAGTTTCTTGAGCACAAAACACGACACAGGATGTTCTCAATACACTACTTGAGGAAAAGCAGAAAAAAAAAAAAGTTAGTGTTTGCCAGCTGCGTTTCAGTCCATGATTTTAGCACATTTTTTCTTGTGAGAGGCTGAAAAGTGGTGGGAGTCTGGAGGGGAGATAGAGGCCTGAAAAGAGTGCAGGCTGAAATGGGATAGGAGGCCAAAGAAGTGTGGAAGACTGGAGGGCAAAAAGTAGAGGCTGAAACTTGGGGGGAGGCTAAAGTACTGTGGGACACTCACGAAATCTTTTTGTGAAATGGAGTCTGAGAGTCTGATGAAGAGTGGAGGAATAAGGAGAAAACATTAAATAGAGTGGAGGCTTAATATAAAGGTGAGCCCCTAAAGGGGTAGAGGAACAAAGAAGAGTGGGAGACTGAAAAAGAACAGAAGGCTCAGTGTAGAAGGTAGAGGCCAAAAAAAGTGTGCAAATGGAGTAAATAAGGAAGGCTGAAAAAAAAAGTGGAGGCTAAAAATGAGAAGGAGGCCAGAAAGGAAGTGCAGTAGCAAAGGAAACCGGAGAGAAAAAAAAAAAAGTAGAGTCTGAAAAAGAGTCAAAGACAAAAAAAAGGTCAGTGAGAAGAAACAATGAAAAAACATAGGCTGCAAAAGGGTAAAGAGCCAAGAAAGGGTGGGAGAGAGAAAGAAATGCAGAAGCTGAAAGGACAGGAGGACACAATTATGTCAGAGACAAAAGAAACCCCAAAGTATAGACCAAAATGTGGAAGGTGAAAAGCCAGGGAAGAGTGTGGGGAGGAAAAGAGGGGCAAAAAGAGGTGGGAGGCCAAGAAAGGAGAAACTGGAGATCAGGCAGAGGCCAGAAAAATATAAAGGCTGAAATGGGGTGGAAGGCTGAATGAGGGTAGAGGCCAGAAAAAAGTGGAGTCTGTGAAGTGGTGGGAGGTTAAATTGGAGTGGGAGGGTGAAAAAGGGTAGAAGTCTGGAAAGGGATGCTAAGTTGGAGTGAAACTTTAGGAGAGAAAAAGGTGGAAGCTGATATGTGGTAGAAAGCCAAACAGGGTGAGAGGCCTGAGGAGAAGTTTAGGCCAGAAAAGAGTGGAGGTCAAATTTTGTGAGAGATGGAAAAGCTGTGGGTGGCTGGAGCATAAGTGGAAGCCAGGAAAAAGTGAAGGCTAAAAAGGAGTGGAGGCTGAAATGGTGTGAGAGTCCAAAAAGAAGTGGGAGGCTGGAAAGCAAGAAGTAGCTAGAAAAAAGTGGAGCCCTAAAAGTGATTGGAGGCTAAATTAGAGCGGGAGAGTGAAAGGGTTGGAAGTCTGGATGGGAGAGAAAGGAAAGGGGATAGGAGAGGCAGAAAAGATGTGTATGTTTTAAAAAGGATGGGAGGCTGGAAAGCAAGATGTGGCCATAAATATAAAACCCTAAAAGTGGTGGGAGGCAGGAGGGAAGTAGAGGCCAGGAAATAGTGGAGGCTGAAAAGAGGACAGAGGCCACAGAAAAGGGCAAGGTGAGGCTGAAGAAGGGCAGGGCAGGGTCAAGGCAAGATAATGGAGTGCAAGGTAATGTAAGCCAGGCATAAGCAAAGCAACACAAGGCAAGGCAGAATTTAAAGTATGGTCAAGGTATTACAAACTCACCCCTTCCTCTGAAGCATAATTGGGTAATGAAAGAGCATTCTATTGAAATACCAGTAAATTGGATACCTTTTTTGGGTGAATATTACTTTCTGGTTCACAAACTTAACTGGTGTTCTCCCAGATGTCCTGAAATGGGTATTTCAGACAGTGGCTTCCCAGGAGAGCTCTGTATACAGTGCTATTTATTAACAATTTGCTTTTTAAGGGAAAAAGTTTGCTTCTTCAGCTTGAATGTATTAAAAATACAAAGACATCAGTTTCCTAAAATATTAATGTTATATTTTCATTATAGATTGGACTTTATGAGGTATGCTAGCTTGTGCCAACATTGTGCTGTTAACCTGTGACTCCTAACACCTGCCATAAAATACAGGTAATTCAGTCATTCAGTCTGAAGAGTTTCATTTATCCATGCCATGCACAGGGCTTTGTACCTTCAATGTAGGCAGTGATGTTTTCTCCTCCATCCACACAAGCCAGAGCTTTGACAAGGTGGGAGGTTCTCCTTAACACTGATGTAGTCACAGAAGGCAGTCACAGTCAGCTCTGCCATGAAGGAAGGGGTTAGACTTTAATATCTTGACCATACTTCAAATTCATAATTAAACAGCAAATTGTTGTGAATGGTGAGGATTATTCAGTGTGAGAAGTGTTTTCCATGCCTGTGCAATGATAACAGAGCCATTCAAATACTACTTTTCCATATTTTCAGGCTGTCCTAACAATTACAAGCAGGGTATTTTAAAAGCAATGTTTTGCCTGTGGGTTTAGATGGCTGGTGCTCTGCATTTCCTTGTCTTGCAAGCCAATAAAACAGAGGGGTATGGAAAACTCATACTCTGGATTTACATTCTAGACCTCCAGTCTTGTGGCCCACTGCCTGCACCATTCCTTAAGAATGGGGTGAGCCCTGGTGACCTCACTGAGGGTATTTCCCTGTGTAGCATTATACAGTGATGAGCAGCAAGAGTTGAGGTCTCTGACCAGGAACCTGCAAACTCTTTACATCAACTCCCAGGCCATAAAAATTCTCTCAAACCTAGATATTAAAAATTGGAATCTTCCTGAAACATAGGCCTTCTTTAGGTTACCTGTCTACTTTTTTTAGCATGTCCACTGCAATTTCACATCCATTTTCACACTGAGAGACAAAGAATGTGCCTGTCAATAATTCTTAAAAAAAAAAAAATCAACTTCTAGCTGTAATTGCCTCCAAAGTATCATGGCTAATTAAAGCTGTACCCAAAAGTGAAGGCAGGACTCTAGCTGCTGGGAGCAGTGTAACATCGAATGCCAGCAGCTGTGGCCTGTTACTGGCCCTCCTAGTAATCAGGGAAAGAAAAGGAGTAATTAGAGGAGTTTGGTAAAATGAAATTATATGGCATAACTGGGTTTTACCTGCTGCAATAACACAAAAGCTATTGTCTTACCTTGGGATGGAATACACTGATTTAGTTTCTGTTTGTTTGCCTTTTGATGGTGTGTTTGGGCCATGTGCTTTAATCAGGGGTAAAAGGACTGTAGGAATGAGAATCATCTGCTAGAAATATTACATTTTATCGACCTTGCAAATGTAATTCCTGAAAGTTACCCAGAAATAAGTGCCACTTCTAGTCTCATAAAAAAGCAGCAGGTTTGGCTAACAGCTGTGTGATGTCTTGATTTTTCGTTTTAAAAATTATTTAGTTCTGTGATTCTCACTTCTGGTGAGAGCTGTATTCAGTGTCAAAGGGTCTGTGTGTGAGCACCAGGGCCAGGCCACCTTAACAGCGTCAGTTGAAGGTTTTGGTCTAATTTCATGCTGCTGCTTACTTTTGTGACTGAATTACTGAATATCCTGCATTTGCACTTGGAAAACAGTTCTTGTACCTTTTCCATGCCAAATCTCCGCTTAGGGCAGGGGTCTTCAGGTTAGTAATGCAGGCAGATATTCTACATGGAGCAGAAGGTATTCCATAGGGTATTACATATCTCCCTGATTCCCCTCAGCTTCAGAGCACTGAAGTGCAACATTCTTCTGGTTCTTTTAAACAAGGTTCTCTATGTGCCCTTCTCTAAGTGCAAATACTGGTTTTTCAGCAAATGCCACATGAAATTGTAAAGTGTACCCTTAGGGTCTTTCAAACCCAGCTCTGCATTAACACATCCCAACAAAATCACAGTGCAGTCCTGGTTTTAACTTTACAGAGATCGTTGGGGAGCTTTAGCTGTTATTGGGACAGTGGATCTTTGTTTCCAGATGTTTTTTGGGTGGGAATCTTAGGAACAATATAAAGTTCTTGGATAGGAATGTGTCGATGGTAGAGAGTTGTGCTGGAGGTTTTCATGTAGGAGTTTGCTGTTAGTAGATTGCTGGTTGTACAAGTCTTATTTTAAGAGAAACAATGAGTTTTAAGCTGCAGAATGCAAAAAAGGGATGTTAATTTAGCGTGAATTGATGAAAACTGGATGCTTTGTAAGGTGCAACATGAGGGAAAAAGTTGAGGTTGTCTGTGCAGTGAAACTGATACAAAAAATTAGTGCAGAGTGGTCCAAGGCGGACTATGTCTTCCTGGTGTGTTTCCCAGTATGTCAGATGATTATAAGCTTAAAGTTCAAAAAATTCAAGACTATTTGAAATAATTTTGGAAAAATTTGGTCTTTGGCCATAGCTTCTCTTAAGCAATAACAAATTATTTTCTCCCTCCGGAGAAAACTTGAGTAAAAGTAGATCAAGAGGGATAGGTAGCATTGAAACTGCTAAATTAGTGTGAGGATTTATTTTGGGACCTGATGGGCATTAAATTCTCTAACATGTTTGGCATTGCACTACCACAACCTGTACTAACACTGCGCTCCAGAGGATGCAGTTTAAGGTGTTTTAAGGCTCACATTACTTAGGTGAGTTTCAGACCAGGGTCAAAAGGAATTTATTTATTCTAAAGGAATAAATAAATGCCAGGAGCTCTTATTATAATCATAGCTTAGTTAATAACTGTTCTCTTTTTAATTTTGGAGTAGTATATCCTAGTGATGTGATAAATACAGTGGCAGGACTGTGATAAAATAAGTTGTTGGAAAAAGTAAAGTGGGTAAGGAGCCAAGCGGAAACAGATGATAATGACTATCTTTGGTAAAATTAAAAACATTTAAGTTCACACTTACGTCTGTAAAGCCCCCCAAAAAAGTCTTTAGGCAGTTGTAAACTCTTTAAAATTCAGAGCAGAGTAGGAAATGATAGTATGAGGTAGTTAAGAATTCCATGGGTCATATGCGTCTGTTTCATAGGCCTTGATGCCTAGAGCTGACAAACAAATTTTATCTGTTTAACGTAAAGTGTCAATAGCATCCATTATTTAGTGAAAGAGAGGGGGCAACATAAGGTCTCCAATTTTATCCAAAGTCACCTTGTTAACTTTTCTCAGGATACCAAATCTTTGTGCTACAGATTGTGAGCTACAACGTGAATAAGTTTCATATGAGCCAAGTAAAATGATGTTTTATAATATACTGTTAGTATATATTCTTTATCTTCTTGATTACAGTTGTCCCTTGTTGATGTTCATGATATTCTTGGAACAGTGGGGTTGAGTTTTCCAGGATGTTCTTCACAGTACATGTTTTTTTAATGCTGTGCCCCATTTGTGTTCTGTGGGATTTTTCTGTGTGTTTTTGTTTGATTGATTTGTTTTGTTTTAAAAAAAGTTGGTCATATTGGGAATATTATGACTCTTAGATGCATAGAAAGGACACAGGTTTCTTCTTTCTTAACTCCCAGAAACATCCATGGATTTCTCCTACTCAATATTTGTCAACAGGATACATAAAAGAAATGCAACTTTTAAACAAATTGAGTAATATATAGGTTAAGAATGCATTTAAACTATTAATTCCGTGTTGTATTATCTTCAGCGGGGAAATTAGCATATAAAGCAGAAGTAAATCACATTTTCCAAGGTCTTATGAGACACTGTTTATCTTGCTTCTTTTAGTTATATTTTGAAAAATTACCTGGGCCTTGATGTAACTAGTGCGGAGACTCTCCCTGACTCAAAGTTGTTTTGAAGACAAGTTGGTCTTTGTGGCTATAGCATGTGGTTATAGGTTGATGTTAAGCACTTGTTAAGAAAACACATCTACTTTTTGGCATAGAGTATGAAAATATGCTAACTGTACATTCCCAAATGACCTCATTAAAAGACCTGCCCTTTAGATACGAGGGGAAGACTGTGTTATGCTACAAATTAAGGGCTTAGTCGGGAGGCAAATTTCTTTTTCCGTGTTTTTCAAGGAGAATGCCTATCTTTGTGTTTCCTTTTACACATCTGAATGGCTGCCTGTTCCTACACGTGTGATTCATTCTGCAGAGAAGATGTCAGAGCTGTATTATTTGACTAACTCAATGGGAGTATAGCCATCTTGCTTGAGTCATCCAGATGGTAATATTTCATCAGGCCTACAGACCTCTGCCTGCAGGGCTTGAAAGAGGTAGGGAAGGGAGAAGAAAAACCCATGTGTATGGCTGCTCTTCACCCTGTTGGCCCTGCTAGGAGCCCATTCCAGGCAGGTTTTCCCTGCCCTGATGTTCGTCATGAGAAAAAAGGTTGCAAAAGGGATCTGGCCCAACACTGAAAGGGGGAATTATTTTTGTCTTGAAGAAATTTATTGGCTAACAGAAGTGTTTCCTACCAAGCTCTAGAATTGTAACATTGTGGATACATTATTGATGGGGACAGAGCAAACCACAAAATATTCTTTCTGAAAAGAATTATGAGTCCAGTAGAGCGGATCGGTGTTTCAGAGCAAAAGTCACTTTTAACTTGAAGTTAATTTTTAAATTTATTGTTGTTCTTGTTGTCATTAAGTTTGTGTAAGAAATGGATTAACTTTTTAAATTTCACTTTTTTTGGTTTGACCACGAGAGCAGAAGTTGACTGGAAGCCAAGACTTCTGAACAGTTCAATGAATTGGGAAATTCCAAACCCCAAAGGCTTTTCATTCTTCATTCCTTTCATTCTTTCAAAAATAATGCAGTTACGCCCCAGTGGCAGCTTGTAAAGAATGTCGAAACCACTCTTGAGTACCAAAACAGGATGATTTCAGAAATTTGCAAACACCTTGCCATGCAAAGCACCTTATTTTTTACAACCAGGTAGGCTCAGGAAGGTATTCAAAATGGCAGTTCTAACCTCTTTCATGCTTAATTATCCTGTTACCTAATTTAGTAGAAGTGTTAAGGTGATGGTGTCCAAACAGAAATGCAGGAACTATCCATGTATGGGCATGAGAAGATCTAGGGTGACTTTGGCTTGTTTACCTGCAGGAGGTGGAATATGTAAAGGACTAAGTACTAGCACTGAGTAAGTGCTTCTAAGGGAGAGCAGCCTGCAAGAAACTAAAATTTGTAGATTAATGTTCTGTGTATTTCACAGAATCACAGAATATGCCAAGTTGGAAGGGACCCACAAGGATCATTGAGTCCAGTGTCTGGTTCTGCACAGGACCACCCCCAAGAGTCACACTGTAGGCCTGAGAGTACTGTCCAAATGGTCCTCAAGCTCTGTCAGGATTGGTGCTGTGACCACTTCTCTGGGGAGCCTGTTCCAGTGCCCAGCCACCCACAGGGAGAAGAATCTTTTTCTAATATCCATCATAAACCTCCCCTGACACAGCTTTAGGCCATTCCTTTGGGTTCAGTCACTGGTCACCACAGAGGAGAGATCAGTGTCTGCCCCTCCTCTTCCCCTCACGAGGAAGCTGCAGAACCTGATGAGGTCTCCCCTCAGTTTCCTCCAGGCTGAACAAACCAAGTGCTCCTCATACACTCCTCATACAGCTTCATAAGTGCATACAAGGTGCTTCTTTTTGCCCTCCCTTGAACATTCTCCAATAGCTTAATATCTTTCATATATTGTGCTGACCAAAGCTGCACACAATATTCAAGGTGTGCCTGCCCCAGTGCAGAGCAGAGCAGGACAATCTTCTCCATCACCTGGCCAGCAGTGCTGGGCCTGATGCCCCTAGGACACAGTTGGTCCTTCTGGCTGCCAGGGCACTGCTGACTCATCTTCAGCTTTCCTTCAGCCAGGATCCCAGGTCCTGTCCTGTGGCACTGCTTTCCAGCATCAAATTCCCCAGTCTGTCCATACATCCAGGGTTGCCCCATCCCAGGTACAGATTCCAGCACTTTCCCTTCTTGAACTTCATCTGATTGGGGATGGCCCAGTCCTCTAAATTGTTGAGGTCTCTCTGCAGGGCCTCCCTGCCTTTGCGGGAGCCAACAGTTCCTCCCAGTTTTGTATTGTCTGTGAACTTGCTTAATATCGCTTCCAGTCCTGTGTCCAAGGCATTTATGAAGATGTTGAAGAGCACAGGGCTGAGGATGGAGCCCTGCAGAACCCCACTAGTTACAGGTCACCAGTCTGATATCACCCCATTCACTATCACCCTTTGTTCCTGACCCATAATCCAGCCGCTCATCCATCCCATGATATGTTTATCCAGCTGAATGCTGGACATTTTATCCAGAAGGATCCTGGCAGAGATGAAAAGCTTTACTTAAAGTCCAAAAAGATTACATCAACTGGCTTCCCTTGATCAACCAGGTGGGTTACCTTGTCACATAAGGAAATCAGGTTTGATAAGCAGGGCTTTCCTCTCATGAAGCTGTGCTGGCTGTGATCAATGACTGCATTGTCTTTCAGGTGTTTTTCAATACTTCCCAAAATAATCTCCTCCATAATTTTACCAGGCACTGATTAGATATCTATCACACTCCAGCAAAGGCTCTAGATCTCATTTGCTGTAGGCAGTGCTGTAGAGTGAGGGTAGAGTAAACCGGTTGCTTTCTAATAGAATCTGGACATTTTTTTTTCTCCTTCTGTTTTTGTTATGCTTACTGAAATTCCATGTGTGTATGGGTCATTTAATTTTGTAGCAAAACTGCAAAAATCTCTTGTAGGAAATATGAGAGGGACTAAGCAATGCCTCCTAGGTAAGTATCTGTTTCTCATACCCATTCATCCCTCTTTTCATCATTCTTCTCCCTCTAAACATAAGGCACCTCCATCTCCATCATTCTTAAAAGCACAAAATACAGAAAAGAGTCAGATTGTGTAGGTATTGTCTTCTGAGGATGCTTCAAAACCTAGTTTACAACCTGTATTTTGAAGTTCAACCTATCTTATGGAGGTGTTCAAGGCCAGGTTGGATGTGGCTTTCAGCAACCTGGTCTACTAGACGGTGTTTCCACCCACAGAAGAGGAGCTGGAATGGAATGATCTTTCAGGTCCTTTCCAACCTAAACCATTCTGTGATTCTGTGATTTTGGCCTTTTCTCATTCTCAGAGCCTTAATAGCTCCATTAGCTGCTACAGTCTTACCAGATGCAGAATTGCAGTACAAATACCTAACACGAAACAACAGATTTGGCTAACTGGAACAACAGCAATTTTGTGAATTGCTTTCTGGAAGAAGAGCCCCCTTGTTTGTCATGTAACACTTCCATCAGAAATGGAACAGTTCTATGAGTGTGGCTCCAATAACTTCTCTGAAGCTGCTGGTGCTGGTGGTCTGCAGCCTGTGGATCACTGGCTGGACAGACTACAACTACTTACTGTTATGGTTTTTGGAACTTCTACAAATGTCTGAGATGAACAGAAATATAGAATAATAGAATAGAAATATAGAGTAATTCATATAAATCTTCTTCAGGCTGCTCAGGAATTTTTCCACTGGAGTTTTACATATCTTCAAGGATGGAGATACTGTAGTCTTCTCCAGTGTTTGACCATCCTTGTGATGAAAACAGTTTTCCTTATATCCGATGTATATGTTATTATCTTCTGGGGCCTGCCAAAGGCTGTATCTCATCTTAATGCTGCAGTTTAACTGCATCTGAAGCAAACAGTGAATGAATTAAAATATATTTGTGAATATCTTTGTATGGCAAATGAAATTTAAAGAAATACTTTCTTCCAGGCTAAGAGTCACATAGAAAAAAGTTTTTATTGAGTTTCTGACATTTTATGCAAGCCTTGAAGCTTCCCTCTCCCCCAAAAGTAAAGCAAACACAAAACTAGATTGATCTTCTAAAGCAGTGGAGTGATGGAGTCCATCACTATGATTCGATGTAACTGATTACAGTCAAAGCACTGAAGAGCCGTGAAAGCAGCATGCTTCCCTCCTGCTTTATCCAAAAATACAGTCTGAGACAATGTTGTGATGGCTCAAGGGCAGCAGCAGTTAATGGAGCTTTATTGAATTTTTCCCTTAGTGTTGAGGAATGACACGTGGCAGGAGGAATTTGACACTGAGCAGTTGCTGAAGATCTACAGGTTTCCTTATTTATCCAGGCAAGAAAGTGGTATTTTTTTTAATGTGACTATTGTTTGAAATTTCAGCTATTTAAATGGAGCTAGAACATATAATGGACACATTAATACTTTTAAGATAACTTAAAATGAAATTATGCAGGCAAATAACAGGAGCTAAGGAGGATGAGGAAAACCAGTGCTTCCAGTCTAAGACTTCACTCCAGCATTTTCCAGATGAATTCTGCATTGAGCCGCCGGAATAGTTTCACCCTCAAAGCATGATACAGATACATGAAAAAAAGAAATATACTGAGCACAAGCTCTTTAGAATTTTGCTTGAAATATTTTCTTCTAAAAATCTGATGTTAATGTTCCAAATTTCCTTCACTTGCTTGCCTGTAGCTATATCTACAGTTTAAAGTGATGGACCTAAATGAAGAGACATAGGTATGAATATGTTACAACATGTAATTAACAACTTTGTAGTAACTTTCAATGTGAATATTTCCTGAACCTCCACAAACCTGATTCTCTCTCAAGTACTTTGTCTTCACTGGTGTGCTAATGCTCCAAATGTCCTTGGTTATGTGTCTCCTAAATGTGGTAAAACAGGCCTTCAGTTGCTGCCTACTATGGAAGTCAGAGCAGTAGAGTTTTGCAGCTATTTTGTCCTCTTCTGAGATGTCTTCTCTCTCTTTGTAGTGCGCTGTGGATCCTTTTCCCTGATGTTATTCTCACAGCCCAGGAGATGTCCCTGCTTTCCTCTGCAAGGTTATGCTTTCCTGTCGCCCAGAAAGATGGTTCAGGGAAACTTCCAGATCCACTGCAGTTTATCTATAGCAAACAAATGCTAAAGTCTGTGTGTATAAGTGCTAATTTTCTTGTTTGTTCTAGCGCGAGATTGCTTCATTAAATAGAAACATTGAAATATTTATTCATTGGGGTTTGGTGAAGTTTGCATGGTTGGTTTCCTGTAAAGTTCAACAGGACTCCAAAGGGTGGATGTATGTATCTTCTTAATGTGACCCTTGCTCTAATTGTTGTCCTGCGAAAGATGTCAGGTACTGAATCTGAGGAAGATACAGTTCAGAACTCTGAATCACCCCAACATGAGCATCATTCCATTGGGGATGCATAGCTGCAAGCTCCATCTTCTAGAGTACTTTTTCCCTCTATGTTTTTAAATACGCCTTTTGTAAAAAGACTTCTCTAAACTCTGTAACACTTCTCAAAGCCTCCTCAGAACTAAAAAGAAGTAAGCTTTGGAGAGTGTTTTTTCCTCCCCAATACAATTAGCATTGTAACCCACTTTAATTTTCCCAACAGTTTACTGAGTTTTAGGAAATATCAAACTCCTTTTAGAAGACAGGACAACAGATTTTATTTGACCTGAATGAGGAAATGCAGAACAGCTCAGGAAGCTTCCCTGAGTGCTTATTAAACTTTCTAATTACTGTTTAGCCCATATAAACCTCCCAGCTAGAGTGCAAATATTTTGAGGGTTGAGCTGATAGTGGGAGATTAACTGGAACAAGTGTGTTATTAAATGTGGTTCAGACCTTGCATATTTAATAATGCAATTAATGTCATAGAAGTGATCCCCAATTCAGTTCTACAAGAAAAACTCTCTAGGAGCTCTCTTACTTCACAGTTGAATGCTGTGAAGAGGTGGGGATGGAGGTTGGACATGCATGGAGAGGAGGAAGAGGAGGAGTGGAAGTTTGCAGGGTCCAGCAGGCAGGGGGAACTCTATCAGCTGTCACTGCATGATGCTGATCCCTAAGGCAAGGCTCAGAGGGAAGCTCTTGGCACTGACCAGAATGAAGTGTGTATGAATCCAGTGAGAAGAAGGATAGGAAAACAGCGACAGTTTCTCTGGCCAGAGCATGGCCCTGACCTTCCAAGGCAGTAGCTGTGTCACAGTGCGGAGGAGTCAATGGTGCCTCTGCCACAGGCAAGGGCTGCACTTGCACTGATGTGGCTGGGGGTGCTCAAGGGGAGACTCTGCAAGGAGAAACAGCGGGTGCTGAGGACCCAACCATGGGCTGTGCCTGTTTTCGAGGCTTTACTCTGGACTAGCTCTGGTCTGTGCCTGCAGTCTGAGCTCCCCTGGATGACAGGAGCAGACTACCAGTTTAGTATGATCCCAGAGCAGTCCAGCTTTTGTGCTTTGAGGATGCTCTGCCATGTGAATCAAAGTGTGGAAGTTGGGGATGATTGGAGGGTTTTCTTCAAAACTGGAAGCAAGAGAGGTGGTTGTTCCATGAAGACCTAGCATTGCTGCTTTGTCTCCTCTGGGGCCTTTTTAGCCTCATAGACTGACCTTCCCATTCTTCAAGCTGTCTCTGTGTGCTACAGTTTCTCTAAATAACCAATGGAGAGAAGATGTTTGTATTTGTTTAATCCACACATGCGGAGAATGAAGAAAATCTCTCCTGGTCACAGTTTACATTTTACAAAATCTTGCATCTTAGTTTTTAATGTTCTTCTCCCAGTCCTGGTTGTCCCTTGTTTCCCCTTTCTCCTGAGCAGGCATTCTCTACCAGACATTATCACAATGCACTTTCTAGAGGAGTTCTAAATGTGAAGCTAATCCAGCAAGTCAGAGGCTGGTTTCAGGCAATCACTGATGTTGCTAGCCCTAACATGAAAAAATTTTGGTAAATTCGTGTGATCATTTTTGCTCTCTAAGTATCTGGTATATGAGTAGGTGTGAGAGAGATGCAGAGAACATTACAATGAGTCAGTAGGAACTTTAGTTTTCAGTACAGGTTAGTCATGGAAAAACAATGCTTTGGCGTAGAAGGGACCTCAAATATCATCTCATTCCACAACCCCTGCCATGGGCAGGGACAATTTCCACTAGATTAGATTGTCCAAAGCCCCATCCAGCCTGGCCGTGAACACTTCTAATTAGGAGTGAAGAAGATGATACTTGTTCAAAAAAACACAGAACTTTTTTTTTACTGTTGCTCTATAAATTTCACATTATTGTGGATCTCTGCAAACTTCACTCCCCAGTCTTCTCACTGATGTGCTTTGAATGCCTTTTTCACTCCATATGCTTCATTCTATTTATGTGGTTCTCCCCCTTTTACCTGTTCTTTGAGGATGTAATCTCCTCCAGAGGCTGCCTTGTCAGCTGACCATCCCCAGCTAGGACCAGAGCAGTGCTTGGGTCAAATGGAAATTTACCACTGCAGTTATTGATTGCACTTGCCAGTGCTGTGTAAATATTTACTATATTTACCAAAGCAGCTTTACTACTAGAAAAAGTTCTCTGCAGGTGGTGTTCTGGGACCCAGGAAACTGGAAATTAACTGACCAGTGTGTTACCTGCAACCACCTCCTCTTGCTCCCACCCGTCAGCTCTTGGCTAAGGGTGGGAGCAACTTGCAACTCTAAGGGAGATTTGCCCAGAGAGCTGAATCACAGAGAATACGCCCTTTGCTGTCTTGCGACATCTCAAGAAATTGTTTTCCTGAGCTTTATTTCTAATATATTATTTATGATGTGTAAGAAGTAATTAAAATACTGACACTGCTCAGGTGCACTTTGTGTGTAAGGAAATGTAATGTTAAATATTTAATGTAGCTATTTAAAAACCAAATTCATATTCATGTAGCGCCATCTGTCACCAAGCCTCTGCAGCTGCACAGGACAAGGGCATTTTATTTTTATTGAATTAACATAACTCTTGGCAGCACCTAAAAATAACATTTTTAGGGGGAAAGAAAAAAGAAAAGAAAAAGATTTCATAGCTCTTATTTTACAGAGTGTTTTGTAATACTGCATCCAGCTGTGTGAACAGTGAGTTTGGTGAAGCTTATCTGTGCGTGTACATGGAAACCAGACTCAAATTGGGCTATGGGGGCTCAGCAAAGAAATCTGAGACTTATTTTGGCTTGCTCAGGGTGTGGGAACTCTACACTTTGTCCTATCAGTCTCAGGCTGAGATGGATGAAGATGGGCAACACATACCAAGCAGTCTTCAAGACTTCAGTATAGAGCCATTGTCCCCAGTATCCACAGAACAAAAAACCCTTTGGCATGAGTGCAACAAAGGCTTTTCTGCTCCTTGTACCTTTTTGATCTATGTTTGCCAGCCTCAGGTTTGTTCTTATTTTTCCAAGTTTTTATCCAGTTGACTGTTGGGCTGTGAGCACGTCTCTCATAGTTGGGGAGGTGGCCTCATGTAGGAGCACAGCCTGGTTCACAGCACAGCACTTGCCTACAGGTATGTGCCTGCTGACTTTCAGGTGGCTCAGATCAATTCCCAATGACTTTCCAATGAGGTTTTCCAAGCAACTACATGGGAGGCTTGTTCTCTGCTAGGTGTTCATAATTGCATGCTTAGTAAATGATTGACATGGAGAAGTCATGGGTGAAGTATTGACTCTTCACTGTTAGTAATTTGGTGAATACAACTAGCAGTTCCTAATAGTATATCCCCTGATTCTACTGATGAAATGTTTTCATCAAATCCACTGCAACATAAAAGTTTAGTTGTGTTTTTTTCTGAAACACTTCAGGTAATTTTGCCTATGTAATCATTATCTGCCACAAGTCATGTGAAGTTGCAGTTGTATTGGCTTGAAGTCAAAACTAGAGCACAACTGGCAATATTTGTTTTGTTTCCCTCACACTTGAAGACCTAAAGAAAATAGATGAACCTAAGTGTGTTGGTTTTGCACGGCCAGGTTTTTGGTAGTGGGCAGCCACAGAGGTGACTTCTGTGAGAAGCTGCTGGAAGCTTCCACCATGTCCAGCAGAGCCAATCCCTGATGACTTTGAAGATGGACATGCCACTGGCCAAGGCTGGGCCAATTAGAGAGGTTGGTAATGCCTCTGTGATGACATATTTAAGAAGAAAATCAAATCAAAGTACACACAGTTTTTCTTCTAGCCAGAGAAGGGGAGGAGGTGAGAACATGTGAGGGAAACAACATGGAGACACCAAGGTCAGTGGAGAAGGAGGAGGAGGAGGCACTCCAGGCGCTGGAGCCTAGATTCCTCTGCAGGCCGTGGTGAAGACCATGGTGAAGCAGCTGTGCCCCTGCAGCCTGTGGGGGTCCATGGGGGATGCAGAGATCCACCCGCAGCCTGTGGGGGAGGTGCCCATGCTGGAGCAAGTGGATGCCCGGAGGAGGCTGTGCTCCAGTGGGAGACCCGATGGAGAGAGGGACTGGAGCAGCCTGTCCTTGGAGGACTGCACCCCATGGAAGAGTGACCCACACCACAGCAGTTTTGGGAGGACTGTTTGCCCATGGGAGGAATTCATGTTGCAGCAGGTTTGGCAGGACTGCTGCTCATGAGATTGGAACCACACTAGAGAAGTTCACGGGGAACTGTCTCCCATGGGAGGGACCCCATGGTCTCACAGGGGAAGGACTCCTCTCCTGGAGCAGCCAAAGAAAATCTAGGGTGATGAACTGACCAAAACCCCCACGCCCTGTCTCCCTGTGCTGTCAGTGGGAAAGACAGAGGGGCTGGGGGGAAAAAGGTATTTTAAAGGCTTATTTTACTTCTCATTATCCTCCCCTGACTCTGTTAGTAATAAATTCACTTTGTATCTTTAAGTTGAATGTGTTTTGCCCTTGGTATTTTCTCCCAATCCTGATCTCAGTTCATGAACCCTTCATTAATTTTTTTCTCTCCTCTGCCCAGTTGTGGCAGAGGAGGGTGAGCAAGTGGCTTTCGTGGGTGCATGGCACTGGGCCAGTATTACACCATGCCACTAAGCGAACTGGGCTGAAACAGAAACAAGAAAGCTAAAGAGTGGATCTCAGGAGCTGCTCAAGGGTGGAAGCACATCTTAAATCCCACGTGTGTGTGCTTACAGCTTGTTGAGATCCTATCATTACTGAAAGCATTTTCTGCTCTTCTGCAGTGACATGGACACTGGACTCAGCACAGCATGACTGGAAGAACTGCATCCTTCACACGCTCTCCTGCTGGAGACTTCCATGCTGTAAGCTTTGCCTGTGACGAAGTTGGTAAAGTAAGCCTGGCCTCAAGAAGTTTATTTGGATTATTTGAGTTATTGTGGAAGGCCAGGAGAAGAAAGGGGTATTGATATTTGCTTACCAAGAACTGTGGTTTATATGTATGCAGAGACTGGGAAGCAATGACGTTTCAGAGTATTCTCTGCTGTATCCAGTGGTGGTTGTGTTACTTCAATTCCTTGCAGTATATGAAGCTTAGAACTTAGAGAGAACCTTAGAGAGAAAGTAGCAGGGTTTCCTTGTTGTATTGCAGCATCCCCACTGGCAGATCTGGCTTCACTGAATGGAGATGGCTCCTTGTGTAATCTTTAGGGCTAATTTCATCTAGATTGTTTGGGGACATGTAAGTCTATGTGTGAGCTGCCTGGCACAGCTCCAGAGGCGGGGAATCACATTGGGTTTGTGTGGCCTGGTTTTGGCAGCGGAAGCACTACATGGGTGGCTTCTGTGAGAAGCTGCTGGAAGCTTCTGCCATGTCTGGCAGAGGCAATCCCTGGCGGCTCCAAAGATGGACGTGCCACTGGTTGTGAATACAAAAATGCTGCTAGCAAGGATTTTCTTGCTATTTTCTAAGTCCATGAGAGACTTTTCGCTCTCACAGAAGAGGTAGCAGAGTTATGTAAACAACCAAATACCTGCAGCCTTGAAAAGTCTTGTTTATAGTACAGTAGAAAAATATTTTGACAATGAATGTTTTAGGATTTTAGTCAATCACCCCCAAGGGATGGCTGATCCTTTGTCCAATTAGACTATGAAGAAAAAAATCTATAAAAGAGTTTGTAAAATAATTAAATAAATCAATCTTGCTGCACAGTTCCTGTCTGCTGGATCTTCTCTCCTCCTCCTCCCTATGGCTGTGGGACATAGTAATATACCTTAGGGCATTCTTTCTTTTTATTTTTTTTTTAATATTTGGCAACCCCGACGTGATCTGCACGCTGCAAAGTGTCCTGCTGCTGCGAGCCAAGCCGCATTTATCTAGAGGTATGCTGTTCCCCCCCAGGACCGGGAGGTCCGACAGGACTGAGAAAATGGCGAACAGCAGCTCACAAATCAACGCTGTGGTAACGGTCTGGAAAGGTGTTTTCAGTATAATGCATGCCTCCATTCCTGAAAACTCACTTTGGGAATTATTAACTTGGGCTGCCTTGCAAGGGATTCCCATGGACAGAGATACTGCCCTGGACTTTGGCTTATGGCAGGAACCTGGCTGCGCTGTCCGGCACGAGCTCCTGTCTGGGGACCCAGCAGCGTTAGAATTATTCCAAATTTGGCGTTCATTATTTATGCTGCTGACAGACCTTGACTGTGGTAGCAGAGCTGGCTTGCCTATTTCGGTGATGAGTGATGGAGGGATATCCGAAGGGGACCCCGCTGACCGGGCTTCAGGGGCGTGTGGTGCTGGATCCAGAAAACCCCCCCCGGCTTCACGGGCAGAGCCTGCGCCATCTCAGCCTGTACAGTCGCAGGAGTCTGCGGCCCCCAAGGACCCCACGCCGGCAGAGGCGGGGGTGTTGGGGCAGGGGGAAGCCGCACAGCTTGCCTTGCTGCTCGGCTCGGCAGCGACCACAGCTTATCCAGGGCCACAATATAGCGGTTTAGCGAATTGGACCGTGGCGGCTCCTAGCCCGACTGTGCATGCATCGGCTGCGCCAGTAACGCCCGGATCTACCTTCTTGGCTGGCGTAGCTTCCAAGCGTGCCTGCACCGAGACTGCCTGGGTGTGGTCCATTGACGTCTATGGTGCTGGACTGTTCTGCACCACTGCAGAACTGAGACATCAAACTTTTAATACAGCATCTTACTTTGCTGACAGAGCTGCTGAGCATATCACGGAAGCTGGAGGAACTGCTCAGCTTGCAAAAGCAGCTGCTGCAGATGCCAGAGGCACCCTGCTGTGTGGGGTGCGCCGGGCCCGTGCCGCCCATGGGAGACACGGCTCCAAACCAGGAAGGGGTGCAGCCAGCGGCGAACCTGGAAGTAGCGCTGCCATGGGAAAACCTGGAAGCGGCGGCAGCTGCACCCCAGCCAGTGGCGGCACCAAACGTGGCCGCAGAGCAAGGGCCAGCAGCGGTGCCAGGTGCCGGCACGGTGGAAGAGACAAGCGCAGCGCTGGGCGCGGCTATAGCCCTGGAGACAGCTGCAGCAGCTCCAGTACCAATTTGGTAAGGACCGGCCGAGACAGCATCCCGTAAAGAGGCTGCTGTTCAAACTGCAGCGCAGCCACCTGTAGTCTGTGCTGTCTGTTCTGGCTCTAGTGAATCTGCCCCTCTCTGCCCACCTCTGTTTTCTCACAGCATCTCAGAGTTGCCTTTGCCTGATGATTCCTCATCAGGAAGTGAGGCAGATGAGGTTCTGGTGCCGGGGCGCAAAGCTGCCATAGCCGGACGGCAATGAAAAGGCTGCGCTAGTCTCGCCCCTGGACCTTTCCAGACTGCATGGTAACAGTGCGTCCAACCCACTACAATCGCTTCTTAGAGTCAGTTAAGATGCGAGTGTTGGAGGAGGGAGATTGGAAATTATTGGAAACACTTGGAATGCCAAATAGATTTGAGGGTTCTGGGGGTAATCAGGAAGCTGTTATGCTTCATCCACAGGTTGTGCCAGAAGTTCAGGATGGTACTGACTCCCCAAAAGGGGAGATCCAAGCTTTCCCAGTGTATAAGGCTCTCCCAAATTCAGGGGAGCATGAGAAGCATGAGGTGATTGCTTGGAAGGTTGCCCAGGATCTGCAATCCAAGGTGGCACAATATGGGCTAGGTTCTGCTGATATTATGCAGATAATAAGGGTGATAAATACAGATTTGCTTGCTCCATTTGATATCAGACACTTAGGTCAAATTCTATTTAAACCTATACAATGTACAGTTTTTGAGAAAACCTGGAGAAAGCTGGCCGACAAGGCTGCATTAGGGAATATGCAGCTCCCAGCTGCCAATCCTAGACGGACAGCAGAAATGGATGCTCTTATGGGGACTGGTCCCTCCTCTGATCCCAGCCTACAAGGTACTTTGTCCTCTAGCATCCTGCAGCAAGCTCAACAGGTCGGCATGGCTGCCCTGTTGAAAACCATGGAGTTGTCTGCGCCTAGAAAGCAATATACTGAAATAGTTCAAGGGAAATCAGAGTTGTACTAGTTTGAAAACAAACCAGTGGTAGGCACCAAGTCAGAATAACAATTTAATAGGGAAATTAAAGAAAAGAAAAAAAAAATAAAAGAAAACACTGGTTCAAACTGACAGAGTTACGATACAACCTAACACCAGGTCAGGGTGGTGGTAGCAGTCTGGTAGAATGGTGGCTGCAGTCCTCCTGAAGTGGTGGATGTGGTTCTGTTGAAGCAGTGATCCTATAGAAAGGGGCTGCTCTTCCTCAGAAGGTCCATTGGTGGCTATGTAGCTCTTGTTTTCCGGGAATCCAGTGGAAAGGTTGTCTCTAGCATTCAGAATCTCAGATTATATCCAGGATGGAATGCTTGGTTCCTCCCTCTGGGTGGAGCATCTTACAATGAGATGATGAGTCATGGGGCCAGGTGTTGATGGGCTCATTAACAGAAGATAGTCCGAAGGGAGTTATCTATGAGTCATGCGGCAGGGCATTGATGGACCATTAACAGAAAGATAGTCAGGGGGGAGGAGGCAAGGAAAACACTGCCCCACCTGATTTCAACAGCTCATGAGGATGGTAATAGAATACACTGCAACCCAGGACAAGAGTCATTCCTCTATTTTGTAGAGAAAGGCACTGCTTCTCTCAAGAAGCAGGTTGAGGATGATGGGTTAAGGCAGATGTTGTTAAGGCAGTTAGTGAGAGATAACGCAAATGAGGAGTGCAGAAAAATCATAGATGCCTTATCAGGGGATCCTGAGGTAACAGACATGGTCGAAGCCTGCGCTAAGGTGGGATCTGGGAACCAGAGAAGGTCTGCTTTGGCTGCGTTCCTGCAGCCTGTTCACACATCTGCTGATAGTGAACCAAAGCAACCAAAACAGGTGAAGAAACGGAAGCGGCCTAAGCCGAGCCAAAAAGAAAACACACCGATCCCTCACTGCAAGAGGTGTGGCAGGCCAGGGCATTGCTTGGACTATTGTAGATCCCAGACTCATGCCGATGGTTGGCCTTTGTCAGGAAACTTCCTCCGGGGTGCAAGGAGGGGGAATTGCTCTCCAATGCAGTCGCTCCCCCAGAGGGTGGCACAGGTACAGGCACAGGCCTACTCCGCCACCCTAGAGACAGCACCCAGGGATCAGACAGTTTTGACGTCCACACCGCAGCCACCTGTGGTGCAAAGGATGCTGGCTCACTCACATGGGCAGGGGAATGTTCAGCCTTCAGTGTGGCATGTCCTGGGCATTGGAGGAATGAGTGAGTATCTGGGTCTTTTTGCCTCACCAGCCAAAACAGATTGTGACCACAGTGTTTGAATTGGTCGCTTCTCTGATAATCAAATGCCGTCAACGGTGTTTGCAACTGATGGCTGTGGATCCTGCAGTAATTGTCATTCCGATCTCAAAGGAATACTTTGAGTGGAGCCTCATCCATAGAGCTCCTTTGCAAAGCGCGCAGCAAAACTTTTCAGGGCAGATCACTTACCATCTGCCCAGCCATAAATTACTGCAGTTGGCAAAATCGACCGTACTTTCCTTGCGGCCGAGAAATAGTCGAGTGCCAGTGCAAGGACCCACCGTCTTTACGGATGGTTCTGGGAAAACTGGGAAAGCCATCGTTACCTGGAAGGAGGGATTGGAATGGCAGGTGCTGAAGGAACACGAGTCAGGCTCTGCTCAGTTGGTTGAATTAAGGGCTGTTACCATGGCTTTTCAAGGATTCTCACAGGAACCTTTGAATTTGGTTACTGACTCTGCTTATGTAGCAGATATCACCCAACGCTTAGATTGTTCACTTCTGAAGGAGGTGAACAATGCGGCTCTGTTTTCGCTGTTGCAAACCTTGTGGTCTGCCATTCAGGCTCGAGTGCATCTGTATTACATTCTGCACATTTGAAGCCACACCAATTTACCAGGTTTTCTAACAGAAGGCAATGCCAGGGCTGACATGCTGGCCAACCCTGCGTGGCTAGGGCCTCAGCCTGACAAAATTGCACAAGCCAAAGCATCACACGGTTTCTTCCATCAAAGTGCACATACCCTGCAGAAGCAGTTCCATTTAACACCAACGGAAGAGCGTGACATTGTCAGCGCTTGTGCTGGCTGTCATGGACTCACTGCGCCTTTGCAGCAGGGGTAAACCTCAGAGGGCTAAAAGCCTTGCAGATTTGGCAAACAGATGTAACACACATCCCTGAATTTGGTTGGCTAAAATATGTGCATGTGTCTATTGACACTTTCTCCTCAGCTATGTGGGCTACTGCTCACACTGGAGAGAAGGGCCGTGATGTCATTGCCCACTGGAAATTGGCTTTCTCAGTCCTGGGCGTGCTAGCTTCTGTGAAAACCGATAATGGTCCTGCCTACGCCTCCGAGAAGACGCAGCAGTTTTTGCACCTATGTGGTGTACACCACACCTTCAGTATCCCACATTCTCCTACTGCCCAAGCCATTGCTGAAGGCGCTCATGGTACTTTGAAGCGTGTTTTGGACAAACAAAAAAGGGGAATGCATGGAGAAACCCCACAGAGCCGACTAGAAAAAGCTTTGTATACAATTAATCACCTTACAATACCACAAAATTCTAATAATCCTGTTATTCTGAATCATTTTCTCTCATTGCAGTCTGCAGGCGAGAGACAACTGCCCCGGGCAAAAGTCTGGGTACAGAATTTACTCACTAACCAGTGGCAAGGCCCACATGAGCTTATCGTTTGGGGTTGTGGGTATGCTTGCGTTTCCACAGATACTGGGGTATGGTGGCTACCTTCAAAATGTGTTCGTCCTGACCTATGGCACCAGAGGCAGAACAGGCAACCTCCAAATGATGACCAGAACGCCAACCATCCAAATTGCGACCAGAATGTAGATCATCAGCTTAATGACTCTTCTGATGATGACCAAGATGTCAGCTATCAGGCAGATGGTCCTTCCACAAGCAGAGACAGAACTTTAAATTTCTTGTTATGGAGTCAGATAGTTAAAGCCTTAAGGACATATTTAGAATTAATAACTGATGTAAATTTCTATTTAGGATTAATAAAGTTGTTATCTTATAAAACAAAAAGGGGGGATTGTGGATACAAAAAATGCTGCTAGCAAGGCTTTTCTTGCTATTTTCTAAGCCCGTGAGAGACTTTTCGCTCTCACAGAAGAGGTAGCAGAGTTATGTAAACAACCAAACACCTGCAGCCTTGAAAAGTCTTGTTTATAGTACAGTAGAAAAATATTTTGACAATGGATGTTTTAGGATTTTAGCCAATCACCCCAAGGGATGGCTGATCCTTTGTCCAATTAGATTATGAAGAAAAAAGTCTATAAAAGAGTTTGTAAAATAATTAAATAAATCAATCTTGCTGCACAGTTCCTGCCTGCTAGATCTTCTCTCCTCCTCCCTACAGCTGCAGGACACGGTAATATACCTTAGGGCATTTTTTCTTTTTATTTTTTTTTAATAGCTGGTGAAGGCTGGACCAATTATAAATAGTGGTAACACTTCTGGGATAACATATTTAAGAAGAAAGAAAAAAAGTTATGGTGCAGTTGTAATTGCGGCCAGAGAAGAGTGGAGTGAGAACACGTGAGAAGAAAAATTCTGCAGACACCAAGGCCAGTGCAGAAGGAGGGGAGGAGGTGCTCCAGGCACCAGAGCTGAGATTCCTTTGCAGCCTGTGGTGAAGACCACGGTGAAGCAGCTGTACCCCAGCAGCCCATGGAGATCCACAGGGATGCAGAGATCCCCCCACAGCCTGTGGAGGAGCCCCACACCAGAGCAGGGGGATGCCTGACAGGATGCTGTGACCTATGGGAGACACTTGGAGAGAGGAGCCCACTCAAGTAGCCTGTCCTTGAAGGACTGCACCCCATGAGAGAACGACCCACGCTGCAACAGTTTGAAGAGGACTGTTGCCCCTGGGATGGACTAGTGTTGGAGAACTTCACAGAGAACTGTCTCCCATGGGTGGAACCCCACGGTGGAGCAGGGAAATGACTCCTCTCCTTGAGCAGTGGGAGAAACCATGGGTAATAAACTGACCATAACCCCCATTCCTATCTCCCTGCACCATTGGGGTAGGATGTAGAGCTGGAAAGGAGGGAGGAGTGGGGGAGAGGTGTTTTTATGGGTTTCTTTTAATTCTCATTATCCTGCTCTGACTTTGTTAGTAATAAATTCAATTCGTATCTCTAATTAGTGCCTGTTTTGCCCATGACAGTATTTGCTGAGTGATCTCTCCCAGTCCCTTATCTCAACCCATGAACCCTTTGTTAAATTTTCTCTCCCCTGTCCAGCTCTGGAGGGGAGTGAGTGAGTGGCTTTGGTGGGTGCCTGGCATCTAGCCATGGTCAACCTACTACAGGAACCTACCCCTTTGGGATCAGTTTATCACCACATAGCTCTGCTGCAGAAAGCTGAGCCGTTTCTTTCCTCCCATTGTTTATCCCTTCTTCCTCTTCTGTGTATCTCCTTGGGTCTGGGAAATGGGAAGCCCTAGGCAGAGCTCCCTGCTTTGCCTTTGCAGTGCACAGAGTTATCCCAGTTGCTGTGGTCAGCATTCTCCATCAGAGGCAACACCTGTCCCAGGTACAGGCAAGGAAGTGTCACGTTGTGAAAAAAGGCAGCAAAGCTTTTGAAAACCCACCCATGTGACAGAGGTGCTAAATGTGTCACATATCTCTCAGCCAAGAAATGCTTTTAAATACATACTGAGTTTAAGCATGTTACTTCCTAATGTGCATGGCAGAGTAGAAACCCATTTCTGTGTATAAATATATTTAAATGTGCTCTTGAATGCTTCTCTCTGTGAGTACTTTACATATTACTGTCAGGCCCGCAGATAGCATGATGGCATCAGCAAACAAGATCTAGAACTGAAACTGGCTTAGAAACCAATAGTAACCTTGACTAGTATCCCCGGTAGTGAATAAATAAGGTGGGCTTTACTACCGCAGGCTCCTTTTTTTCCTGTCCAGCTGAATGCATGTCTTGGTTTAAGACAATTTAAGGGGAACACTCTAAAATGAGTTACCTCCTCCTACTCTTAAGTTTTACCTCCCTTTCCACCAATAACGAGAAATTAATATGAGTAGATAAAAGTGAAAAAAATAACAGCTTATTAAAAAAATGAAATAGCAACAGGCAAAAAATAACAGTAAATAATCACTAGTTACAATGTTGCTGAAATCTCAGGGACTCCCCCCGGGGAACAAAGAGAAACTCAAAATGGCAGCGTGAAACATTCCCCAAGATGCCGCCCACCACAGACAACTGCTTGAGGGCAGACAAAGAGAAAATGGCAGCAGCCCTCCCCCCCTTATCGCCCTGGTGGCACCAGCTCCACCAGCGCATGCAGCTTGGCACACTTCGGCAGCTGGAACTCGGACAAGGGCTGGAACCCGTGGAGGGACTTCGCCTTCCTCTTGGCAGCAGACAGCAAGCAGCGTCCCAGAGTCCACATGCCTTCCCCTCAGTCAGGTGCTGCTGGTGGGCTGGGGTGACTGCACGGAGTGCAGCCACTCTCAGTGCAATGCCGCAGCTAAAGACAGGTGCTGCAAAATTCACCCTGAAACAGTTTTTGATTGCGAAATGCAGCTTCTTGAGTTGCTACTCTTGTAAGTAGAGGCAAGAAAAAGCCAAGAGGCAAAGGGTAGAGATTGACTCTGCCTGAGTGCCTTGACTTCTAAAGAGCCCAGGGCACCCCCAGCCCCTGCCCTCTCATTCTGTTTTCTGGCCGCAGGATCCTAAATAGACTGTAACAAGTTTGAGCACAGATAGATATGGAATACAATTAACATTTTGAGTTACCCAGGACAATGCACCATTAAATGAAATGAATTTCTTAGCTTTGCGCTGAGGGATAGTCCTGAGGGATGACTGGTGGCCCTTACAGTGGTTTGGGCACCCTGGCTTGGGTGCTCACTGCAGTCCTGTCCTTCAGCAGCAGCTTGCAGGATCTCCTCCCAGAGCTGTACAACAGGCTGTGATTTTTCTTTTCCCTCTGGAAAAGGGCTTCTGAATATGTGCGCACAGATTTATTATGCAGACATCCACAGAATAAGAATAAACTAAATCCCCACATCACCAAACAATGTACCGTTTGGGATTTAATGAAGACTTCTCCCCCCACCACACACCAAGTGGATGCTCTATAGTTTAAATTATGTATATGTCTATTACAGAATAATCAGTGCTAAATACATATGCATACATAGAGCACAATAAATTATGTATCTTGCCTTAATATTTCATGAAGAAGAGCCATGGCATGTATTGATTTCATTTAGACCTGACTTCAAGAGAGCATTTAAACATATTTCTATTTTTAAATCCATGAATCATCATAACAGGACTGTTCAGGTGCTTTCAGTTAGATGTATACTTAACAACCATGCTGAATTCGAGCCATAATGATAATCAGATTAATATTTTGAACCAGTGCCCGAGGAAGTGAGTGGGAGCCATTTAATCTATTTTACTAGGCTCTTGCAGTAAGATTAATTTTTTAAATATATTTGTATGCATATATATATATTTAATGAGGGAAATAGAAGGCAGACATTTACTGAGAAATTGAAGTCTGTCTGAGCCTGGAATCACCTTATCTAATCATGAATTTCTGTAGCAATCTGAGAAATGAAGGCAAGATATCTCAAAATGCCACTGGCAGCTACTCACTCATTCCTCCAATGCCCAGGACATGCCACACCGAAGGCTGAACATTCCCCTGCCCATGTGAGTGAGCCAGCATCCTTTGGGTAATGGGGGAAGGGGGGGTGGGGGGAAGGTTTAATGGACAAATTGTTTAAAAACACTTCCATAGCACAAGAACTTAAATCTCACTGGCAGACTTGGAGCTCTGGTCAAACTGGGGGGAGGGGGGTTAGCCTGAACAACCAGGGAAGATAGGACTTCCAGATGTTTTTCTGCACATACATCTATGCTGCTGGTGAATTAGCTTGTTTTGGGCATTTTTCTTATCTTGAATCTGCAGCTTTCAACTACGTGCTTGGTCTTCTCTAAGACAATTGTTGAGATACATTAATTGAGAGGTCAGAAAGGACCAATATATCTGATCAAGAAAACAGTTGCATTAAATAGAACATTTAATTTGGTCCTGATGGCAACACTCAGGAAACTGCACATTCTAGAATGAATCTGTCATATAAACATGTGCACACACATCACTTTCTTGTTTTTGTAGAAAAAATCAGGTAACAACACCTGTGACTCTGCTTTGACCCTTGCCTTTCTTCTCCTGGACTTATCCAAAATTTCTCTTTGAAGAATGTGGCTACAAGTAATACCATAATCTACAGGAAGACACAAAAGAAGCTCAAGCATAACCTAAAAGCCTAGTAAACTGATTTCCACTAAATTACCTTTTCCTTTCTTCCCCTTTTTTCCTCTCTTTCTCCCTCCAGGACACAGGCAAAGCTGATGGTTTTATCTTTAATATTTGCAAACTACAAGGTCACTGGGCTTTTCTCTTCAGGTTTTTGTCAACAAGTAGAAATAATGGTAAATGTTTCCCTATGAAAGCATCCTATGTGAACTGGCTCTCACTAAAGTAAATTAAATAGCTTGTGTTTTATCACTTTATTGTTATTACCATTATTTATTAATAGCACACTGTATTGGGCTTTTGTTTATTTTTAAAGCACAATGTTTGCAGTTGAATCTGTATGTTGGCTCACACATTAATATGGATGCAAATATTGAGCCATTCTCTGAAAAAAAATATCACCTCTCATGGATCTTTAATACTGCTGTGCTTTGCTTCCACAAGGTATTCTTGTAGTGAACTGACAAAATCAGTCCAGACCTTACCTATGGTACTAAAGTCTAGGTAGTTGATTGGTTTTTTTGGCTGCTGTAAGAACCAAGTTATGTTGGGGTGGTTTGTTGTGCGTTAGGAAAAGTAATTTTCAAATTGTGGCCTGTGGAGCCTGCCCAGCCCCTGCCCTGGGAGGAAGCCTGCTGAGATAAGAGGAGATTACACAATCTCCCAGCAAGCCCCCCTTAAAAAGGCCAGAAGTCTTCTGTTACAGTGAGGGAGGACACAGAACCATGATCCTCTGGGAGACCCTGTGTAGATCCTTTGTAACCCATTGGCTTTTACCCTCTCACACCCACCTTTGTACCTCCACAAAACAAGCCCGGCTAGCTCAGTCAGTAGAGTGAGCCTGTCACTGGCCACCTTTCGCAGGTGCAGGACAATAAAGCCACCTATGCAGGAATGCCATACGGGCCTCTCGTCTCTCTTTCCTGGTCTGGCCTGGAGATTGCCTCGCAGAGCAAGAGCTGAAATCACTAGCTGAAAATCACTGAAAGAGCTGTTAGCCTGCTGAAACAGGCACCTCTTTGCAAAGGCAGTCCAGCAGCTGAGGGAAAGCTGCACAGTCCCTGGAAGACGGTTCCTCGCGGGACCATCTCTCTGGACCGGTCACGGCTTCCTGGGTCTGAGCTACAGACCCCAACACCAGCCGCTATAGTGGCCATCAAATTCTGAACCTCTGATGGGTCCCAAACATTTTGTCTCAAACTGCCCTCATATTGCTCAGCTGTAACTTCTGAGTCCAGAACCAAACTACTGAGACTACACTAAATGCAGTGGGGTTTTTTTCAGTTGGAGAGGCCATATTAGTGGGATTTAAATGATGACAAAGCAATATTGAATCCATTTCCATTTACACAGTCTTTTTATTTCCTAAGAAAACCCATAGAGTGTTATTTATTGTCCCATCTGAAAATGGCAGAAAGTGGAAATGAATTATTTTTCACTTACCTGGAAGGGTTTAAAATTTGTGGAGTTCACAGAGTATCAAACATTTAGGAGGTTCCCATATCAAGATGCAACTTTCTTCAGTTTGCTTCTGTAGATTAAAAGGTTTTCGTTTATATTTTAAGGATTTATTTCATATGTCAGTAACTGTTAAATATCCTGTAGAAGAAAATCTCAGAAGACAGCCATTTGTAGATACAGTCTTTTTTATCTGGGGCAAAATACAAAGACCTGCAAGCAAGCCAGTATTTAATTGTACTATCTAATGAAATCAAAATTTAGTTACGGCTCTCTTTAATAAAATAAATTTGGAGTCTTAGATGATAATTCTAAAATTAGATCATGCCACACCTTATGGCTGTCAGCTCACTTTGTGAGATGAGCCAAGAGTCTTCCACACTCACTGCAGAAATGCTCTTTTGTTTCTGCTCAGAGGCTCTGAGTTGAAAAGACTTTTTAAGAAATGGCTAAACTTGATGCATTGTTTAAATTACTTTTTTTTTTGTCTTCTTCCTAACAAAAGAATTACTGTGGCTGTTTTAAACCAGCAGATAGATAATATAATGGAAAGTACTGAATGCTTAGGGAAAGCGTATGAGAACAGAGAGAACTTACAGAGGTCCTGATCATGGCACTCCAGGCTCAGAGATGCCAGGGAGTGAATGGTCTGACCCTGTGCCTTCAGCAGGTGCCAGTGCCCATGAATTTGTCTCTGCTTTCTTTTATGTAAGTTTTTCACCTTCACAGAGTCCTCTGCTACTGAGTTCTGCAGATCAGCTGCATCTGTTCCCATAAAGATGCCTCCTGCTAGGCAGAAAATAGCCTGAGGCTAGTGTCACTGGTAGATCCCGTGAAAATCCTGACTGAAAGCAGGGAGAGCTGCCCAGTCATTTATGATAATGCCAGTTCCTAAATTTGGCCTTAAGACTCAAGCTTTAGCTTTTTTTCCTATAATGGGAAGATGTTGTGATTTCCACAGCAAGAATGAACTCTGAAATTAATGCCTGAGAAAGTGAAAGGAACAAAAATGAACTCTAGAACAAGGGGAAATATGGTGTCAGATCAGAATCCTCTCTGTTTCTGCATCTGCCAACAAGTTTCTGCGCAACCCTGATGTGCCCATCTGAATAGAAGATAGAAATGTTACTATTGACCAAGAAATGGCACAGCTCTCAGCATGTGGGCACAGGCTGCCTGACACACTTTGATGTCTTTAGCCTCACAGCAGCTTTGGAGGACAAGATGGTGGCTCAATGCCCCTTGCTTCTAGCCTCGCATCTTAGTACTGAGCTGTTCTGCTGTGCCTCTCCAGCCAGTCATCTCCTACAGCACTAGTGTGGCATTGATTCATAGATGTCTGAAAGTGTTTATTAAGAGCAGAGTGAAGATGCTTTAGAAGAAAGGCATGCTTGCCTGTTGGGCAGCAGCAGCTTGAATACCTCACTGCTGCAGTTATATTTGACGGTGCCTGTACTTTTCTTCAGGAAAGCTGCCAAACGGCATTTTATTCCTACCTCGGAGCTCTATGCAATGAAAAAAAGTGAATTTCCACGCTTTTTTTGGCCACAAAAGTGCCTGCAGGTCTTTACACAGCTTTACCAGGCTGGGATCAAAGCCTGACTCAGACCAAAAAGCGCCATTGGGACTGATGTTGTTTGTGCTTAAAAGTCAGGGCTTTATCAAGTGGCTCAGACTAGGGTGAAGGTTGCCACCATCCAGCCAATTTCTCCAGAACCAAATGACAGAATTACAGTCTGATCCTCAGCCCAGGGTCCCTAGAAGGGGCACCTTTCTCCTAAATATTTATGTTAATAGAGGGTTTTCATTAATTCCTTGTCATGACTCCTCTTTAGCCTCCAAGCCAGGTGTGGCAGCCCTAGGACCAGCTGTGGTTTTATCAGGATTTTGCCCCAATTTGAATGTTAGAAAAACTTACCCAGATATAGTTCTTTAATCTTGCTGATGCTTCTCCATTTTTCTTTCTGCAGCAAATGGACGGCCACGAATTTCCGGCCATGCAGATAATTTTTCTAGGTTTGTTTCTCAGTCACAGTGAGTGTAGACCTGTTGTCCTAACCTTGCTGGCAGATTTTGAGTCCTTTTGACATTGATCTGAAGCCCACTGAAGGCCGTAGAGGTTCTCCCAAGCTTCAAAGTCTGAACTGCCACATTTCTGCAGGGTAGCTTGCCTTTGCCACATCATTTGGACTGCCCATCTGTTGCTTAGCTACAAGACTAATAATAAGAGCCCAAATGATAGCAGAGTGGGCACTGAAGCATTTCAAATATGACAAGACCCAAAGGATGTTCATCAGTGTATGTGCAGGAATATTACACATCCTGAATTCTGAGGTTTTAGTGACCATGACTGTTAGCTTTTAGCTTACACAGCTCTGGTTGCTACCAGCCTGGCTTTTGCTGGATCTGGCTTGTTTGCAAGCTGTGACCAGAGGCACTGATTTTAAGGAAGGTGTGTGCTTGGGGAGAAATTGCTAAATGAAGGTCCTTGAAAGAGGGAAATAGCACAGGAGGGGAGCTCCTTGGGGGTTTCTGTAAGGGAAAACTGTGATTGTCAGAGTTAAATCCTAGTTGCTGGAGTCAGGTTATGCAATGCAGTATCAATGTGAACTGCAGAACTAGCCATAGCTGCTACGTATTATTACTGATCTGTGTCCACAGCAGCAATACCTTTCAGCTCTTCCCTGACAGTTTGTGTAAGGGACTTACTTTATAACTTCACAAACTGGGATTGCATTTTTGCAGCCTCATGAAAATGAGTGACACCAATTGCCCAGGACACATCTTTGGTTTCCACAGCAGCTACATGTGAAAGACATGTAGCAACATTAATTAACAGTCTGGAGGTGAGTGCTCAGCTCAACAGCTGAATTTAGTAACAGTTCATCTGAATGCAATAGAAGGTTTCTCCAAACCTCCAGCAGCATCTAGTAGGACTCATGCTTCAGCTTTGTGGTGACTGTGGCTGGGACTTGTATGGAGAGGTAGCCTGGGAAAAGATTTTCTTGAGGTTCAGCTGCCTTCAGTGTGAGTTAGCAACAGGAAACAGAGATAAGAGCCATCAGCTGGACAGTGCTGGACCATCACCAGAGCAAGGTCCCAAGGAGAGGCTGGAATGGCTTTGTGCTTAAGAGCTTCCTTGGAGCAACTGGTTGTGTTGGTCTGTAGCTCGAAAGCAAACAAGTTCCTGCCTACACCTCCAGTGTGATGCCAGACCAAGGGGACCTGTGGGAAGGGCAAGGATTGCAGTTTTGGTTTTCTTTTCATCTTGTCTCCGAAGATTGCTCTTGGTGTTTGCATTCCAGATGTGAGCTTGATGAGACACCATAGCTGACCATGAAGGGGTCAACACTTTTCCCCATGTTTTAAGACACAGAAATGACATGAACAAAACCTGATCAGTTAAGAGGAGAGGAGCTCACTATAAAATACTGTGTGCTGGATTTCTGGTTCATATATGGTGACACAGTGCTACTGGGAAAATGTGCACCAAGGGTGATTTCACATTGTTATAATTTTTTATTTGCAGCTTAAGCATATATGTAAGTAGTGAGGAACAAATCCCTCCTGTGAAAGTGTTAGTGCTTTTTGACCCCTAAACTCAAAAACAAGAAAAACTCTTGGTGAAATACATGGTGATGTGATCCCTTTAGAACATCAGGGCAAAACCCCAAAACTTGTAATCAAGTGGGACAACGTTGTGTTGTTGCCTAATAAGATACTGCATTAATGTATGGAAATTCAGCTCATGGGGACTTGTGCCATATATGTGCAATTTATGGAGTTGTTCTAACGTCAAGAAAAGAGTCAGAGTTTGGAACACTGCCCAGGTTTTTTACTCGCTTTCCTGTATACTCACTTGCCTGTCACTTCTAAACCTGTTTTGCCTCTCACTTAGCAGTGGAGTTGTGCCCAGGTAAAGGCATTACTTGACCACCAGATAAATATTAGTTTCATAATGCATATCCATTGCTTGGTCCCAGGGTATCACTCAAAGCAAATTATTCTGCTCTGTTATGTTGTCTGTTGATCACTCCTTTTTGCCTTTTATCCTTGTTGTGCTTTTTCCTGTCTTGCAGAAAGCCAAGGTGCCAGGCCATTAGGAAACTGAATTATTAAAACTTTGTATTGATTTTTCTTGACCATATCGCTGATGTTATCATGCAAGGACCTTGCCTTGAGCTATGTAGAAAGGGTTTTGCTACACACTTGACAGCTCTACTCATTCCTTTTCTTCATTACCTTCCATCTCTTTCCTACCCCATCATTTCCAAGAGGAGGAGGTTCTGAAAACCATTATGTGGAGTCATTTCATTTCACTGTCAGGCTCCCTTTGCTAGCAGCCACACAAATGATGAGATTTTTCTTTCTTTTCACTCTGGAGGTACACAAACCGATCAGCCCATTTGCTAAAGGCTGCGGCACACCATGGTATCCATGGCAACACACCAGCCTGCGCAAGCATCTGCAGACGTTTCAAAAATCAGAAATACCAAGCGATGACAAGGAGTTGCTTCATACAATGGGTGTTTATAGGTGTCACAACCATCTGAAATACCTCCCTCTCCACCCATCAGCTCCTTGATTATAATGTGCTTTACATTTTTCTTGCAGCTCTTTTGTCAGAATCCAAGATTCAAGGCTGAAGTAATCCTTCTTTCAATATTTATTTGGTTTGAGTTTTTTTTCATTTAGATCACTGGCTGAGGTACCTTATGGGAATGAGCACCCCAAGCATCACTGTTAACCTTCCTATGTGAAATGAGTTGGAGTACAGGCTTTTCAAATTTTAAAATCCACAGATGTAATTGAAAAATAAGTGGTCTATGTCAATCCAACTAACAGAAGTAGTTGTGTGAGTGCTAGGCTGAGTGGTGAATTGACCCATCATGTTGCATGAATTACTGGTTACCTATAGTGATGATGGATTTAATAAGATCAATCAACCATTTTTGGGAAATATTTTTATTTAAGTTTATCCACCTGCTGGCATGGCAGAGACTATGCTACTGTGTCTACAGCCACTGGTCTTCACTGAACCTGTGGGTTGTTCAGATCTACTTTAAGGACGTAACATTCAAGTGCTCAGGCTGCATTGCAGCTGAGCTAATTGCAGAACATGTATCAGTTCACCAGACCAAGCATTTACCTGCAAAAACATCTGTAATTCAGAATGGGTAACTCATGGGCACTGACACTTAGAGTTTCATGCTAGTGCTGACCCTGGCTAAGGAGCAGTTTTATAACATAAGAAACCAACAGGCAGTCTTCAGGCATTAAGGACCACCTTCTTCAACTCAGGAAAGTATTGCTGCCCCATTAAGATGTGGTGGATGTGCTTATCCATCAGACTAGGGCCATTCTCAAACCTAGACTGGACAACTGTGTTTGTTGCTTGCACAAAGGCTGAGTACAAGGCCGAGTTTGAAGTTTGGTAATGGGAAAGAGCCCAAGTACATACATGCTTAACCTCCAGCCACAGTTATGGTGGGAAAATAGCCCCTCATTCTGTCTGTAATGACTTAAGACGTAACATCAGTATTTTATTCATAGAAAAGCGAAAAGAAATGCAAAGCCCAAACACAAGATGAATTATGTTGCCCCATATTGTGGTGTTAACTTGATTAGGCTAACCTGTTTTCAACTGATAATTTAAGCTTTAGGATTGGAAAATGCAGTAACATTTACATGTTTGGATGTAACAAGAGGATCATATTAAAAAGCCTTACTAAAATTCCACTTTAATAAAACAAGGTTATCAGTGCATCAGAGCACTAATGAGCTTCCATGTGCAAGCATGCAAGCATCTCACAGATTATTTCTAAGGTCTTTAATCCTCAGTAGCTACTGTTGGAACAATTCAGACTTTCCCTTATGTTGTGGTTTGATATTGGTTTAAATATCAGGTACTCACAAAAATCGTAACGAAGGCTGCCTGAGTTAAGGATTAGAAGAAAATACTCTAAGGGCAAAACAGGCTCAAACTTAAAGGTATAAAGTAAATTTATTATTAACAGAGTCAGAGGAGGGTAATGAGGAATAAAATAAGGCTTTAAAACACCTTTTTCCTCCCCAGCCCCTCCCTCCTTCCCACTGACAGCACACGGAGACAGGGCGTGAGGGTTTTGGTCAGTTCTTTGCTTGAAATCTTTCTTCAGTTCGCTTAGGAACAGGAGGCTTTCTTCTGCTATACTGTGGGGTACTTCCCACGGAATATAGTTCTCCGTGAACCTCTCCAGCATGGTTCTAATTTCAGGAGCACCAGTCCCGCCCGACCTGCTGGAACGTGAGTCCCTCCCACGGGCAAAACCGTCTTCCCGAAACTGCATGGCGTGGTTCATTTAGTCCATGGGGTGGAGTTTTTTAAGGATAAGCTGATCTAGTTTGGAAGCAAGGGCCCTCTATCTCTAGAAGCAAGGGCCCTCTCCCTCTGTTCAGATCTTTCACTGGATTACAGCTTTTTTAGCATTTACCCACTCCGGCATGAGCACTTTTCCCGCGAGCTATGAGTGGATCTCTGCATCCCCCGTGGACTTCATGGATTATAGGGAAATAGTTTGTTTTATTATAGTCCTCACCCCAGTTTGCAGAGAAATCTCGACTCTGATGCTTGGAGCACCTCCTCCCCCTCTTCCTTTCCACTGACCTTGGTGTCACCATATTGTTTTTCTCCACATGTCCTCACTTCCTCCTCTTTCTCCGACTAAGAAGAAAAAACCTGCTGTTCCTAAGTACCATTGCCAACAAATTCCACCAGTTCAAAGATTTCTGCAGGATTTCGCAACACGAAGAAGTTGATCTCATCTAGGTTCTATGTGGAGGAATTGCTCGCCATGTTTTCGTCACTGGCCACATGGCCCCCGCCACAACTGTGCTGGTGGTTGCAGCCACCACAGCACTGGCACCATTCAATGCCTCTCTTCACGCGGGGCGCCAAAAAGGAGAAGCCGCTGCTGCCGTCCATGCCCTTCTGCCTGCAGTATGGCTGGCTAAAAGTGGCCAAACAGGCAAAGTTCACTGTGGGGCAGGCCGTGCTGAGATTGAGGCGGCCGCGGCTGCTGCTGAGATACTCCCAGCCGCAGCACCTCACCACCCCTGGTTTTGATTTCCTTCTTAAATGTGTCATCACAGAGGCGTTACCAACTTCTCTAATTGGGCCAGCAGCATGTCCATCTTCAGAGCCATCAGAGATTGCTCTGTTGGACACAGTGGAAGTTTCGAGCAGCTTCTCACAGAAGCCGCCTCTGTGGCTTCCCCCCCACCAAAAAACCAGGCTGTATTAAACCAACACACCCTAGAACAGGAAATTAAATCTCAGAAATACTATATTCCTCGTATTCTGACCATTTGACTATTCAGTAACTTACACATCATATTTATTTTGAAAAGCAAATTTTTCATGTAGTTTAGCTAGAGATTCAATGTGCAAAGAGATTTCACTACATAAAACTTACTGTGTGTTCTGTTTATCTTCTGTTTGTCCTGTAAGTAGGCAGAAGGTTTTAATTTTTTTTCATTAGAAGACCAGGTAAGGCTGAACGGTGCATTAGTTTTATTCCCACAAGTCTCAAGATAGACAAAGAAGGCAATGCTTGTAGTAGCGAGAAGCTAGAGATGGCAAAACAAATAACCCAACCTGAAACTTCCTCGCAATCATCATCCTTTAACTAGAAAATGTCAAGAGCAACAAAACTTATTTTCCTAGAGAGTTTGGGTTTTTTCTTCTTGTTCAGATGGAAATTTAATAGATGAACTGCTGTTCTGTGCCCCAGAAAATGGGTTAAAGCAGTGAAAGTTGGTTTAGGTTAAGAACTTTCTACAGCTGGATTGTGCAGGGATCAGTACTCTCCTCACTTCATTTTGAATACATTTACAAAACATCCTGTGAGATGTCACAGCAAATCTGACATCAAGCTTTCTTCTCTTCCACGGAGGAACCAGCCCCATAACCAAAATGTCACAAAGTTTCAAGAGCTGAGAGGAAAAAGTAGCTGGGCTAGGTAAACGACAGGGGAAGAAGCTCTGCACATAACCATGAACTCTGTAAGGGACCAATACAGTCCATTTTTCACATTGGTTCATTGTCTGGGGCCTCTTTCCTTTCAATCCCAGCAGTAAGAAATGAAGGTGTCTGCTGTAGTGCATTCTTTACTGCAATTCTAATCTCCTTGCAGCCCCAGGAGCTAGTGGCCCAAGTATCTTGTACCCTCTGTCTGCTTTCAAATTATTCTACTTCTAATGCACAGACTGGCTTTTGACATCAAAAGCATTAACCAAATTAGAGTGTAGCTCCCTGAAGCTAATTCTTCCATCATAATTCACATGCGTACTTAGAGTCTCTTGGACAAAAAGACCAAAGATAACTAAATCTAAAAAGGCAGCATTGCTCTTGTACAAGTTCTTCCACTGGGCCAGACCTCACCTTTGCTTAAAGCTTTCCTGTAGCAATCTGAGACATTTACATTTACAAACACATAGTATCTCAAAATAATCTTCGAATGGTAAATGTAATCAAATGGGAGACAGGCAGAAAAAGGAAGGCTTTTACATGGAAATGTTACTATACGAGCTGATGAGATACAGTTGATTTTCTTGTCAGAATCAGAAAAAAAATTGAGCATAGTTTGTGATGCAAAGCCAGGGATAAGTCCATACTATTATCAGTGGAAGCTTTTCTTTTGCTTAGCCGTTGATAAGCATTTGAAGGAGCTCTCCAGCTCGCTTTTTCCCCCACAATTGCCTCTGTTGGGCACTAGAGGGACCCTAGTCTTCCAACCCATGAAAACATCCCAGCAATGCCGAGGCGGGAGCCCTGCCTTTCCCGGTCACCTTAACCTAGGTGTTTCCAAGGAGAAAGGTGGGAAAAAACTGCTCAACGTGCCCACAGACTGCAAATACGCCACTGAGAGTAATGTGCAAGGGGACCGTAGCCATACTTCTTTGTTTCATTAACCTCACTGGTGCTCGCAGCTCTTCCCATCATCAATAAATAAAAGCTGACTTTGTCTTGACTGCTCTGTTTGCTCAGCTAATGTTGTGACATTGGCGCCAAGGCTTGAGTCATTGTGTTTTTGAGAAATTAAATGTTTCCTTCCCCAGTCTGAAGTGATGCCAAATACCTAAGTTGCCACTACTGCATCCCAATAAACTCTCAGGAGAGCAGTGGAGAATTGTTACTTATCTATGTAGTAAGAGACAAAGTATTAACACAAATTCCTTTTAAAACAGCATTTCCCAGACATGGTTTCAAATGAATCTGTTCTAAAGACAGCTATAGACAATGTAATTCCTTTTTCTTTTAGTAGGCAGGCAAAAAATCTGCTGTATTTGACTTATCAGACTTCCATACAGACATCCATAATTCAGTATCTCAAAGCTTTACTTAAAAGGTCATGGTTTATGAGGTGATACAAAAATTCTTTTTTCCTTTGTACAAAAAATCTTTTCCCACTATCGCCTAGTGGAGTGATGCTTTCTGATCTCTGCATGCATACTTATAATAAAAATATGTGCATGCATTTTAATATCTCTAACATGAATTAAAATATTTTTTTCTGTCTTAAAACATCTAGTGTCAACACTGCTGCTGAATATTTAATATGAAGTATAATGTAATTTAACTAGATAATTATCTTGGGGAAAATGGTGACTGCCATTTTTTTCTGTGCTTATTTTTCATCATCTTTGATGATTGTTTAAAGGAAAGATGCAACTGAATGACTAACTTCCAAGACTCACCTTCTCTTTCTCTCTGCAGGCTGCTGCTGAAAAGAGGCGGGCTGCTGCTGTACTGCATCTGAGCTAGAGGCAAGGATTCTTTGTCACACATGGAATATTCTGAGCATGTCTCTGGTTAGTTACACCACCCCTCTGATCTCTAGGAATGTTTATGGACAGTGCACAGTGTATTGTATGTGTCTTTCCATTAAGACATCTTTTCATCTCTTCCATGATACCCGTTGCAGTATTTGATTCCAATGAAAGTATAAGCTGTCCTTCCCCCCTCCCCTTTTTTTTTTTAAATATTGTAAGCTTTAAATTAATCTAATTTCCATTTGGATGAAGTTTAACTTTTTCTCCTCGATGAAGTCAGCTGCTCATTTCCTCACAGGGCTGCTTCTGATCAGGCTTTATGTTAAGCCTGCATTCACATTATCTAGGTGGTGACAGGAAGGACAAAGTTCTTGTACTTGTGGGGAGAAATCCATCAAGGTCTTTGCATGGATGCCTAGGCCTCCAAGGAGAGGCACAGAAAGAAAACAGCAGAGAGAAAGGCACTGCTGGTCTTCAGGGTACTGCGGATACTGGTGCACATTCCTTATGTCCTGAACCAGTGTCTTTCCTCCTGGCAGCCTGGGAGAAAGACTGACTGCAGCAAATCCATTTCTTCTGAAAGCATCTCCTCTGGAAGGATGTACATCACTGATGGTGAGTAACGAGCAGGGAACATGATGCCTTTGTCATTTTGGCAAAATCCTGCTCCCTTTGCATGGCACTGATTTACAGGTGAAATGTGAGAAAACAGCAGTGGTGGGAAGTTCTCTCGAACAGCTTGAGGAGGGCTCAGGAAAGGTACCAGAAGAAATGTTTGTAGTCTTCACTCTTTTCAAATGAAAATTTCCTGATTTACAAATACACAAAAATACTTAACAAAGTAATTTGGCCTTCCCAAGTCACTTCATTAACAGTGAATGGAATATATGTAAAAGTTAATGTGGAATATATGTAGCAGTTGCTGAGGGATGGCCATTTCTTTATGAAGAAACAGAAGCAAGGGTGGGACCTAGGCTTTCCTGAACTGCATTTTGACCACTCAGTCTAAGACACAAATTACAGATGTGAAATCTTCTAGATAACGTGCTAAAGCCCATGAAGAAAACAAGTATTCCTGAAAATCATGCTTGAAATCAAGCTGGGTACCTAAAATTAGTTTGGAAAAAATATAGATAACTTGCTCACAGTGATGCAGTAAAATGCAACCAAACTGAAATTAACATTTAAAGTTATTCCAGTGCAGTATGGATAACAGTGTGCAATCTAGGCCCCCAAATATAAAGAAAAATAAAGATATTTATCTTTACTGAATCAAAATGTAGGACCTTCAAAACATTATTAGAGGCTAATACATACATGACATACTCAGAAGTTTTGGTTATGATTCTGACAGACTGACTTTTGCACATGAATTCTTAACAAATTAAAATTTGCTTAGGAAATAGAAGAGGTAAGAAAGCAGCATTTTACTCTTTCATCTCCAGCACAGGTTGATTGAAATGACATTGTTCTGGCCATAACAGGTGAGATGAGCTGATCCTGTAGCCCTACCACACCAGCGATATTGCAGGAGGAATGACTTTGGAGTATAGCAACTGTAATGGACATCCGGAGGGGGACAGTTCAGTTCGAGAATGCGGTGACAAAATAATAGGACATCTTTTATTGCCAGATTCCAGGAAATGGCTGGAAAGCCCGGCCGTATGAAAGAAGTGTGGAAGTGAGCAGGAGCGCGGTGTCTGAGGGTGTTGTAAACGCGTTTTTTCACCGATCTCACTATTATTTGCTCTCTTTCTCCAGAGGAAAAAGAGGAATGAGACTGAGCTGGACTTGCAGCGTTGGAAGACCCAAATGAAATCAGGTGAGGGGCTTTCGGGAAGGTGTTCTACCAGGAGCAGGGCAGGGCCAGACACGGTGACACGGCTCAGCTGGAGGCTGGGCGCGGGCTGGGTGTCCCGGAGCGTCGGTGTCTCTGCAATGCAGGGGCCGGGGCGGGGCGGGGTGGGGCGGGGCGGCAGCGATGGGCCGCTCCTCCACCTCCTCAGGCGCGGAGGCCCTGCGGGAGCGGCGGCGGGGCCGGGGCGGGGCCGGGGGCGGGTCTCGGGGGCTCGCGGCGTGCAGGCGGCCGCGTCCCGGCGACAGCCCCGAGAGCGGTGGGGCGGGTCGGGTTGAGCCGGGTACCGCGCGTCCTTTGGGTCCCCGTCGCTGCCGGCAGCCGCCGTGACGCTCAGGTAAGGACCGTGCCGAGCCCCGTCGGAGAAGGAGGAGGAGGACGGACAGACGGGCGGGGCGGGGGCGCGGGGCCGACGCCGCTCCGGAATGCAGGGAAGTGGGGGGCAGCCGCGCGCGCTTCCCGCCTTACGGCCGTCGCGAGCCCTTTTTTGGGGGCTTGTGCCGGCCGGGTCCCGCGGGTGCTCCCTCCCTCCCTCCGTCCTTCGGTCTCGGTCCTTCTTTGGTCCCTTCATTCCCGGACCCAGACCGGAGTCCTCCACGGGTCGTCCCCCCCCGACCTCCCGGAGGTAAAAGTGGAGTGGGGCGGTCCCCGGTAACGCCCGTTTTACCTTCATCGGGGCTGCTGCCTCTGAGGTCTCTAAGAATCTCCAGGCTGTAAACCCCTTTGGAGGATGTGAACCTCTGTCCTCTCCTGCCCCCACCCTTAAGCTTTTCTAAGGGGATCTGCGCGGCTGAACAAAGAACGTTGTGTGAGGCGAGGGGGTGCGAGGGCTGTAAGCGCTGTTAATTTGCATCGGGGAGGGGAAAAAAAAAACCCACCTAAAAAAATGATTCCCTGTATTGCATGGATCAGGGAGGAAACAGCCGTGCACGGGAGCCCAGCGGCGAACAAAGCCTTTTTATGTAAGAGAAAATGATGTAAAATGCCTGGCTCGGATGGCTGCAGGTAGGAGCCGTAGGCGTGTGCCGCGCTGCGCTGCCATGGTGCTGCACCGACCCACCAAATAAACCGTGCTCGCCTTCATCTGTCCTGTACTCATTCGAGACACTCCGACCTGCCCTTTGGATAAGATGTGCTTCATGGAACACCTTCGGGAAAGAAGGGGGTGTGCCCCACGCCGGGAGAGTTGATCTCCGTGTGGAAGATACTGACATGGTTAATTTCCCTGGGCTCAGCAGGAACTTTCAATTTTCCTCTGAATAAAAATATTCTCTTGTGTTTTTGGTGATTTTCATGTAGGGTTCTTCCTGAGACAGAGTAGTAGGTTTTCACTTGTAAGTGAGCATTAACATAGAGTCATGCAGTAGAATGGGATGTATGCACACGTATGTTGTAAGTCTTACTTATTCTAGGTTTCTACCATACATTTTTGTGATCTATCGTGTCTCTGTGGTCATGTCAATAAATCATACTCCGTCCTTTCTCAAAAAATCACTTGCTGTCCAGCATTTGTGCTGCTTGTTGTTCAGAAAACCTGTCCCTTTTGTTTTCAGAAGGGTTCTTCCATATGAGATTGAATCACGTATCTTTTTGGTTCTGTTTCTTCCCATTTGCTCCACAAACCTTTGCTTTTCTTTCCATGAAAGAACCTGTTTCTTTTCACCTTCGCTGGTTTGGACTAGCAGGGATGTCTAGACTACAGATCTCATAGGGGATAGACCCAAGAAGAGGCTCAGCTGCAGAATGTATTTATTTTCTATAGCTTCTTTCACTTCCCACCTGACTGGATGGTGTAATCACAGCATCTCAGCCCATGCCTGGGAAGAGAATGTGCTGAGAGGGCATGACATAATGAAGTTGCCCCTGCATTACGTCATAGATCACGAAGAATTGATTTCACGAACAGTGAAAGAATGGGCTATTTCCATGAGTGTGCTACAAACTCTCTTCAGTTAGCGTAAAGGCAGTCCAGTTAAGTTTGTGGGTGGTTGTTCATTTCTGCAGCTGATATTCTGAAAGTGTGATATGTGTAACGGAGCCCAAACTCACCCCTGTAGCACCTAGGACTGGGAAACACCAAATTCCTCACTGCATATTTAATTTGCAAGACACAGCAGTGGGCAAGACCCCAGTCTTAAGGTGGTACCAGTTTCCTGGAGCTCAGGCATTTGCAGGTGAGCTAAAGTAACACACTGAAAATAACCCAAATGGCTTAGTGAGGCTATTCTGCATGGAAATGAAACACAAAGGTGTGCCCTGGCACAGGGCTCTGAGAAGAGGGGTGGTCTCAGCAGTGGAGCATGGTGCCATAAATTCTATCTCTTCTCATCTTTTCTTATCTCATCAAGGGACAGGATTTGGTTAATGGAACTTTTCAATTTGTTGCACCCATATTGCACATTGCCTGTGGGTGTTTGAGAGAAGCCAAAGAGCTGTCATCCTGAGAATTAAAAGTTGCTGTTCTTCTGTGGAGAGTTTTAGCACAGTGGAGGGCAGATCATTGTGCTTATAATGCAGTTTGTTACATAAAGCAGCATTTGCAGCCTTGATTTAGAGGTCTGATGTGATTGTTACAGTATGTTATGCCATACCCACTTTAATATGTTTGGATAATACAGAAACAGTTGTAATTTAATGACCCCTGAGGTGCTGTGCCAAGGCAGGAGTGACCTGATCACAACAGTCCCTTAATGAATTGTTGCAGTCTGTGGGCTAAGAATTGCCTTGTTGCTAGATGTTTTTTTCCAGAAGCATACCTTTCGCTTTCAGTTTGTGTCATGCTCCTTTCTGTACAAGTTACCCTTTGCTAAACCACATACCTGGATTCACAGAGGAAACATTTGCTATGTGTGCTGACACCAGAGTGGGCTCTGGCCCCCTCTAGCTCTGGCACTGTGCTCACTTAACAACTGTAGAAGTTGCTAGAAATATCTAACCACAGAAACGGGTGAGGCCCATTGCAGATTCTGCTGGGCTGTTTCAGCTTCACCCCCCAGTGTGGCATGTCATGCACGTGTTGGAGACAGGTTTGTTTTCTTAATGGGGTTGGAAGAGGAAGAAGTCAAAAAGAATTTAGGTTGTGAGGACTTCATGATGATGGCTTTGCGAAAGTCACCTCTTGATTACTAATGTGTCTGCAAAGGCACGAGGTACTGACAGAGCTTGTAACACATCTGCAGCATATGTAAGATCTGAAATCTGATCTGCCATGGTGGGACAAATTATAATCAGCTTAAGAAAGGAAAACAAAAGTTCTGCTGGTGCCTAAAGCCTGAGTTCCCTACAGATCTTTTGCCTATAATGCGGGCAGTGGCTGTGCTGAGAACTGATCTGGTAAAACTTCTGTCTCTCAGTCAAAGGAAAAAAACCCCACCCCTTGGCATTATTTGGGTTCCAGAAGAGGCATTTCTGGCTGCAGGACACTTGAAGCTGAACTGAAGCCTTAACTAGGAAGGGATTAGGGAGTGTTGCACTTAACATGCACAAAAATAATGACCAGAAATTTGGAAAGGTGTAATAGGGGTCCTAAGGCTAGGTGACTTCCCAGGGTCCTTTCTAAACTGAATTATCTGATTAGATATTTTGGGTTTTGTACTATCTTAGTCCATATGTGCACTTGATGAAGAAATAAAAGTATGCATGTGCTGATATATAGAATTGTTCCTTAAGACCCAAGGGTGCTTGTTTTGGTCCATCTGTATTTATTCAGTTCAAACACATGCTTAATTGCACGTGAAAGTCAGCTGTAAGCATGCTTAAAAGTTAAGCGTGTTTTTACAGAAAAGGGAATGTTTTTTCTGAAAAGAGAAAGAGGATAAATTCACGGTACGTGGGCTCAGTGTTGTAAACCCCTTGATGATATTTAGAGATACCAAGTACCTCCAGAGAAAACATGGAAATGTGCAGTGTTCTCTGGTATCACTACATGGCTTATCTCTTCCCAAACACACATGCACACACTAAGGCTGAGTATGGGTGAGTCTTGACATATTTAGGGCTGGTTCTTTTTCTTCAATCCTTCTGCTTCATGTACAGGTGTGCTTATTAGCAACGGTTCTGTACTGCATCTCAGTTAATAAGAAAAAACAGGATGAGACTGATTTCCACAGGGTGGAGCTGATTTAGAGGATTGGTGCTGGAAAACAGAGGTGGTTTAAACTGCCTGCCGAAGTCGAAAAAGTTTTATTTCATGGGAAGGTTTAATCACAGGTTATGCTACTAAACTATATGAGGCTGTTTTAGAAGGACGTTCAAAGTGACATTTGTAATTGCTTTCTAGGTATTGGAGGAAAGAACTGATGTATCCATGGGGTTAATTTGGACTGTTGTGGCCACATGGGTTACTGTACTAGCTGTTAAGAGGATTTGAGATCTTGACTGACCCATTTTACTTTAACACTAATTGTTTGCTGTTGTATTAAGGAGAAAAGATGAGCTAATCCTTATGGTTTTACACTCAGTGCTGCTTTTCCCTACAGCAGTCTCGCAGATGAAACTGATCTTTGTTCTTTTGTCTTGATTGGGGAGGTGGCAGAAAGGGATAACAGACATCAGCTTCAGAGTGTTAGTGTTTGTACTCAGTAACCTGTATCTTTGTTAGGGTGCCAGTTTGAAAGGAATTATGGTGAAAAGGTGTGGCTTTGGCAATCTCAATGATATAAAAATTTAGCTATTCTCTTTATTTTCTGAAGTCTGTGAGACAGGTTAGTGCTGGTTGAAAGGCTTGACCAATGCTATGGTATGCTGTTTCTCTTTTAGCATTTTTAAAGTACATGTTTTTCTAACTTTCTGTGATGTACTGAGACTATTTATTACACCACAGAAACTATTCATTTATTTTAGCACATGGTGCTTTCAGATAAAATATATATGTGGTTCATATAGTATAAGGGAGACAATGGCCTTATTACAACCAGCAGTGTTAAGTCGAGAAAATCAGAATACTGTGATGAGTTCATTGAATCACCTGACTTGCACCATCTGGAAAGAGACAATGCCATTTGCAGATCTGTTTTCTGTTTATTAAAAATCTGGGGTACTTTTCACCGTCAGGGAAATAATCAGTTTATACCTGAGAATTCTTAAGTTACGGATTTGTAGGTAGAATTAAGGTCCTCTAGCAAATTTTTCTCCTTCATTTAGAATTGGCACTCATAGGAATATTTCTTTTCTTGTGTCAAGCCTCCAGCAAGAAGTAAGAAGATTTCTTTCTTTTAGTACTTCTTGTAGCTGTAAGGCAGTTAGATTGCAGTAGCTTCCAGTGAGTTGAGTCTATGAAAGTTACTTTTCTCTCTGTGAAACTTGTCATTTTATTCCCTGAGAGAGTTTTAAACTAAATTTCAATAGCTATTTGCAAAATTAGTTGTATTTAAAGCATATGCAACCTCTGGATAAACAATACAAAACCCCCCAAAGAAACCAAACCCAGCAGTCCAATCATGTCAGCTAACTTGGCAGCATTTAATTATAGGATCTATTGATTCAATTAACCCTATGTGTTCACTTTTTCTTTTTTTCTGGAGAGAATGATAGGGGCTGGTTACTGGTTTAGAACTAGGAACTGTCAGTTCTATTTTTAGGAACATAGATTATCTCTTAGAACAGCTGCTTGGCTATATAAAACTTGCCACTTTCCCTGAGGTTCTGATCTTGGATGAACAAAGCTAGGAAATGTCTCAAAATAAAAACATATTATGAAGGTTCTGAACACCATTTGGGACATGCTTTTGAAAACTCCTGCCTTGGTCCAGGCAGATGCCTGGACTTGATCCAGAGATTAATAGTAGAAAATGCTGTAGACATTCAGAAGTGGCCTGTGTGCTTCACTGCTGGGCCAGAATCCTGTATCTGCTGGCTGTGAGCAAAGATGGATTGGCCTTCTTCCACCTCTCAACCACGGTATTGTCCAGGCTGTGCCCAGAGGAGCCTCATGTGAGTTTGAGGTACAGCTCAGTTTCTCTCTTTTTGTTCTCCTCACTTTGTGTAGAAGGTATCTGAATAGCTTGTGCAGCAAGTGCAGTTGGAAGGTGCCAGACAATTAGTGCAAGGACATTCTTATGTCTGGGAAGGCTCAGAGTCTGAGGGACTGTGAAGAAACGATTTTTTCTATGTCTGCTGTGAAATGGGCTGAAAGTGTGTGTTCAAAACCCTTTGACTTTAAGGAGGGTTCAAGTGTGGATTGGAATTATGGTTAGCTGGAAATCTGGTCAGCTTGTTTAGATAACCAAGTCTTCACGTGCCAACTTACTCTGTTTTCCATAGCAGCCCTTCTGTGACCACCAGGTCTAAGCAGAAAGATCTGATCCCCTCATGGGGACTTTAGCCAGACCCAAGGCTGTGCCAGTTCCTACTGCTAACACTTGATAATGTTAACATGCTTTTACTGTCTCCTGGCTGATTGTTGGACAAAGAGACCCCACAGTCTTTTAATGCTCCTGCCTGATTCTTGCCGCTGCTTCCATGTGATGTGGTAAGGTGTGCCTGGGCATCCCTTCCTCTTCTGACCACGTGGTATCACTCAGACAGCAAAGCTTCTCCTTTTGTTTGATGTACTGTGACTGTGGCTTGACGAACAGCAGCTGTATGTTCGTGTGCAGGGTGACTGCTGCTGATAAATCCCTGGCTACTGGTGCCTGATGTGCTTTCAGGTGTTGGGCTGCTCCTCATGCAGGCTGTGTTACAGGGTGTGCTGGGCAGGCAGGCTGCCCTGCCTGTTTGCAGCAAGACTCTAGTCATGCGTGTAGGCATTTGTCTGCTTCCCTTGAGTATGCTGAAACTAATACTAGCTTTTATTTCCCTCAGCAATTAGAAGATTGTTCAAGGAGGCTGAGAAAAAAACCCCAAGGGCTCAAAAAGGAGACATGCAGGGATGGAGCTGGATGATTTGCAAAGGAGAATGAGAACAGACCTTGCTCAAGTGGTCTGGATGGTCAGTAATTCATAGCCCATCCTTCTTGTCAACCTATAGCTTGGGGTGGGAGGGCATCAGAGATGAAGGCAGATGTGATGGCCCTAAGCTGTTTGGATACCCTATCCTCCTTCAGTGCTCTCCTGCCCATGTATTACGAAATACTAGTGCAGGGAGGTAGCCACAAGAATGAGAGGGAGATTTCTGAAATAAGAGTGTCAGGTCCTCCAGATTTGTATTAGAGTTCTTAATTTGCACTGATTCAGTAAAGGCAGTGTTAGGGCCAAAGATTGCTCTTGACAGGCTGTCAGCATACTCAGAACACACGTGGAGGTCAGTGCCAGGAGCCCAGGGCAGACCTAGGTAGTCAGGGTTGTGGCTAAGTGTGTCTAGAAGGATGTGCCCATCCTCTGTCTTCTGCAACATGATTGATTTGATGTCCTATAAAGAAAATCTCTCCCAGGAAAATGATGAAGAAACATATAAATCAGGCGGAAGGAAACTGTGTATTTCTTTTGTTTTAGGGAGATAAAATATATGTATTTCTTGAAGTAGTAAAAGGAAAGTTGGCAAATTTGTGAGAGAGTTGTCTTGGTTTGAAAGACAGGTGTCTGCCAAGGAAGGCTGGGACCTCCCTTGGAATAGAAAGTGTGACCCCCTTCCCTCCAAATTTTTGTAACTTTGAAATTACAGGGCTTTCAGCCAAAGATATGGGAAAAGGAGTAACAGTTCTTTACTAGTATGTGTGTGTGTGTATATATATGTATGTATGTATATGTATATAAGTATATATGTGTGTGTATGGATGTATAACAAGGCAGACAAACAACCACAACGGCAGCGACAACAAACAAACCCACAAACCCAGTGCCAGCCTCTCTCAGCTGTCAGGCACCTTCCCCTTGGGTGCAGTTCTGGTCACAGCCGGTGGGGGCGCTGGTGGCTCCCGGCCGGGCGGGGGGGGCGTGCAGTGGTTCCCCCGTGCCTGCAGGGGGCGCTGTGGCACGAGCGCCTCTCTCATCATGTGGGTGATGGCGGGCGAGCCGGCAGGAGGGATGGAAAAGGGGCTCCCTTTACAAACCCACAGGGGCAGCCGATCTCGATGCCCCTCAGGATGGCAGAATGGGCTGTAGCGGGAACCTTGGAGCAGCAGCTGGAACGGCAGAGGCAGGTACACCCCGGGGTGGCAAACAAAATGTAGCAGAAAACTCCTCAGCCACAGCAGCAGCCGCAGGGTATCCCAGCAGGCACAGGATGCTGGGTTAAAGTGTAACAAAGAAGCCCCAAGGCAGAGGCAGAAAACAGAGGAGCTGGGCAGTGGCAGCTGGGCTTCTCCGTAGCAGCTGCAGCACGCAGCTGGGAGACACACCCTTTGGGAACGGGAAAGGGGTTGGGGATCAAGGTCCCAAGATTTTCCCCTGAGGCACCCAAGTAGATGGTGAGGGTCCTTTCCAGTGTGATCGGGTGTTACTAAGGTCCCAGTTCACTGGCTGCTCTTAGGAGCAGAGGCTCACCCACGGTAAAGAAGAAGCAGTGCTGGGCTGGACTCTGCGGTGGCAGTGAATTCTTCCTGAGGTAGCAGCAACTCGACCATTCCGTCTGCTCCGAGAACGAGAGAGGAGCCGAGGCCAGCCCTTGACCTCCCAGCCAAAATTTCGCTGTATCTCTGCCTTTCCCAAGAGAAAAATGCCCCAGCTACGAGAGCAGCCATCTGCACCCTTCCCCCCACCTTGGCCACTTCTTTTGCCTCTTAAGTACCGGTTGTTACCAGCTCTTAGGCAACAAATGGGACAAAATTCCCTGAGAGAAATAAAGAAAAAAGAAACAATCCTAACCTCCCACAAGAGTAATAAAAAAAAAAAAAAAAGAAAAGCAAACAAACCCCTGTGTGTGTAGGGGGAATGCTTAATAGCCTGATTCATTCCGAAGAGCAAAGGATAGAGTGTGGTAAATAAGAGCTTTCATTCTATGCTGTTCTATAAAGTTAAGCTTTTCAGGCTGTAGAGAGCTGGTTGTGCTTCTCAATAAAACTTAGCAGAATATTGAATAAGCATTTCTTATTACCCAGTGCTGTCTGTTACAGCATATAATAAATTTGTCTAAACTTTTAATAAAAGGCATTTTGTATTCTTGCAAATTAATATATGTAATTTTATACTCCACAGTTTGCCAGAATTAGCAGCAGTGATTTATAGATAATACTTAAGGTCTTTTAGTTTAGATAATTTTTAATGATGTGCTACTAGAGTTGCTTAAAACATTAGCAGTATTTTGAATGCAGTATTAAAAATTCTTCTAAATGTACCTTTCAATATGAATAGTTGAGGACATTTTTTGTGGAATGCATTTGGAAAAAAAAAAAGTCAAACTGCATGCACTTAGAATGACTTCTAATACTCTTCTCTGAGCAAAAAAACATGAATTCACGTAGGCTTTTTTTCCCCTTCAGTTGTTTTGGTCCACTGTACACTTGCAGCATCACTCTTAGCAATAAATGGAATTAATAATTTGTTGCAAAGCTTTAATTGATAGTTACAGGCACTTGGAAGTTAGAAACACAATTCTCATTTTACCATATTTATGATATTGATACTTTAGATGCTGGAATGTGTGTTTATTTAGATAGTAATGGTATCAGGATGCCAGCACTGACCTGCATCATTACCTGTAATTACCAATAGGCACATTCAATTACCATAGGCACAGTCAATAAGGCCTTTCCCACCAGCCACCCTGCAGACCATGAGTCTGTTTAGAGACTGACCTTTGGGTGGGTGCTGACTTGTGAAAGTGCTGCCAGTGTTGCTCGATGTACACTGAGTAGCTATAATTATGGGGACTTCTGTCCTTTGATTCATCTGGACCAAGTTGTCTTTGAACCCTGTATTGTAAGCTCAGGCTTTTTGACACTTCCAGTAAGTAAGCAGTATCTGCTGAAACAATGCCCTTATTCAATGCTTTGAAATCTTTGATTCTACTTTTTGTTTTTTAGCACAAATGGGATTTGTACACTGCTATTTATGAGATAGTCGTCCTTGACTGTAATTAATTTATTTTTAAAAAGATGCTGACAACGACAATATTTAATTGGTGGAAGGCATGTACCTCTCTGAACCAGCAGACAAAAGTGCTGTTTTAAGGCAGTTACTCTTTTTTTTGTGGGGGGTCATGAATTTTCTGTTTTATTCCAGTGATGGGGACAAAGCAACTTGGTGAATGTGCAAGCTGTACTTAATTCAAAGTGTAAACAAGTTACTTTAAGTATTTTAGGACTGAATTCTTCTACCACCTATTACAAGCAGGAGGAGGGAATAAATTCTTGGAAAAAATATTGGGCAAAACTAATGTATTCCATACTTCAGGACATGAAGCCATGTTTACTACTGGGGTCAGAAAGAAGTACTTCCTTGCAGACATTGTATTGCAGATTTGGGATTATGGGGCGTTACTCTGAAATACCTCCGTGGTCGGCACCAGGTGATTTGCCCTTACTGCTCTGCCAAACTCATGTGAATTTAAATACTGAAGTTTCAGTTACTTGGAAGATTTGAGTTGTTTTTGTTTCTAGTTTGTTTTATATACTGATAGAAGCTGTAAATTTTTTTTTCTGAGCAGGACAGAATTTTCTTCTGCATTTTAAGTTATTGCAAGATCAGTCTCAATGACACTGCTTATTCCAGTGTGCAGCTGAATAACTGATTTGTCTTAATCCTGGAATGGGAGAGAGAATGAATATTTTACCTGTACTGTGTGTTTGTTTTCTGTAGCAATGTTTTGGTGTCTTTTTATTGTTTGCCTAAAGGAGAGGGAAGGTAAGTGAAAAATGAGCTTTCCTCCAGTGAGAAAGTGATCTGTGGGCACACTAAAAAGGCAGCAAAAAAGAGGTCAGAGACATGTATATTTTCACTATGAAAAACTAGCTGTGGGGACTTGTTTCAGCTGTTAGAGGTAGGTTTCAGAGCTGACAGGTCAGTAGGAATAGAATTTGCCTGTTCCAGCAGCTATTGAACAACAGATAAAAAAGAAGTGGCTATCTCCTTATATTCACCTCTTTTCCCCATCCAAGCACAACTTAATTTTCTTCAGGATTCTGTTCCTCTCATGACTTTGCAGTTGGAAAATCTGGTATATTTATTTGCCCTACTGCTCTTACCTGCAGGCAAAGCTTGATCTAGATTGAAGTGTAATCCTCCTAGATTAATAAAGAAGCCCTTCCCCATGTCTGTGTCACTAAGCAGATGAGTAGCTCTTTGAAGAATGTTTTGAAGCTTGTGAAAATAATTTCTAGCAGAAACTTGCATTTAAAAAGATATTAAATATACAGATAGTAAAATGAACAAGCAAGTGTGCCTCAAGAAAAAAAGGTACTACATCTCTAGTCACTTGTTAATATTTCCCTTTCCGTGATGGATTTACTTCATAGCTGAACTTGAAAATCCTTCACAACTGGCACTGATGCTGGACAATTTCCTTTCCCAACTGTGGAAGGTATGTTTTCAGCTTTATACCGGCTAGCGCTTGTATTTCAATGCCTTAGAAAGCCTCGAGCAGCCTTGAGAGGTAGCACGGGCGATCTAGCACTTTAGTAGCTCTAAAATCGGTACCTGTATCAGCTGCAAAGCAAATACCATCAGCAGAAGCAAAGAGGGAGAAATATAGCTCCCTGCTTGCTCAATTTCCTGCAGTTGGAAGCTTTCAAATGAGACAGACAACAAGAGATGTTCACAGGAAGATAGCTGAGCTGAGAGAGAGCGGAGCCTCCCCTCGAGCATCTTTTATTCGGAGAAGGGGAAAGGGGAGGACTGGGGGCAGACCCAGGGTGACCGGCCAATCAGACACTGCTAAAGAGTTTGAGTTACATTTGGTTTTTTTGCCCTCCCTTAGAACAAAGGAGCTCAGAGCACATGGGCAGGAGCACATGTCTTTGGGAGGGGAGGCTCAGAGCAGGCAGCAACACCCAAGGTAGGTCTGGCTGCATTTATCTCTTTCAGTTTGTTACCTTTCAGATTAATCACTCATTTTGTATTGAAACATAGCCCTGGGCAGAGCTCCACATAACTACAAAACCTGCTGTATAGATGAAACCATGGAAAAAGAACATGTGATATTCTTCTGCTGGATTTTGTTTTGAAATGAGATGTTGCTTGTTTTCTGAGGAGCTTGGGATTATGGGCAAGACAACTGAGATGAACAGTGCATATGAGCTTGGTGGGGCTCTGGGATAGTGGTGAGAGGCTCTGGCATGTCCATCGCAGGTGCACTGTTGATTTTGGCTTTAGCTTGTCCTTTTTGCTTAGATCTTGATCCACAGTAGAACCAGAAAAGGTCTTCTTCGCTTGGAAATTATTTGTGTTGCAATTTTCTGGGCAAATTTTAGCGTTCCCTTTGCAAAATGATCCTCTCTGTATCTACCAATAGATTGATCAGGGCCTGTCATATCCCCATAGGCAGTGAAGGCCTAGTGTGCCCATAGGCTGTGCCAAGTGCGGGAGCTTGGGTGGGTCGGACGGTCGGGACGGACGGAGACAAGAGATCTCTGAAGTCAGATCTTGGAACATGCGGTTTATTGTAAGGGGCGTGGGTATTGGGGCACTGCTTAGAGCTGCCAGACTCAGCTCGGAGCAGGCCCAGGAGAGCAAGAGAGTAAGCGGGTAAGTAAAGAGAGAGAGAGAGCGAGAGAGGAATGAGAGTGAAGAAGTAGTAGTGAGAGTGTCTGAAGTCCTGGTTACAATACAATAAATCATCTTCTATACTGAATATTCTAATTGTCACTAACCAATCTAATACAAGATACAAATCCTATAGCATTTACATACAGCCTATAAGAGTTCTTATATTACCATAGAGTGTTACATCTTAACTTCTAAAAACTACTCTTTGGACCCCTTCTGCTGAGCTAGTAGGGTCTGCTCTGACCCTTGGACCTGCCTGCAAGCAGAGGGTATTGTTCAATCAAGAGAGGATTACCTTCAGTCGGCCATACCATTGTTTTCCAGTTGTTCAGTAACTAAGACTTGGTGGCTTTCGTTTCGATGTCACTTATAGTTTTCATATTCCCAAAATCTTTTGTCAGGCAATATATTTATAAGGCTTTCCTGTTTCATCTTCCCCAACACCAAGGACTGCTGGGGCAGTGGCTCTTCAGGGTACTTGGGTGCCCAGGACCAGCAAAGCAGATTCCTGGCTGCTGGGCAGAGTAGGCCTTTTTGCCAGTGTGTCTCTGAACAGCAGCTGTTTCCATTTTGTAACCTGCTAATTCCCAAGCACAGCAGGAGCATCCTGACTCTCTAGAGTTCCCCAGCACAGACCCCTTTTCCATACACTGGAAGGAGTCATGAGGGCTTTTGTCTTTGCTGTAAAAATGAGTTTTCCCTGTCATGTTCGAGAAATACACAATTTTTCTATGCATGTCCACTGACCCTGGTACCCATACATAACCAGTCTGAAACATTCACGAGAACTGACTACTGCAAGTACCCAAGTAAATGTTTTCTGGCTTTAGCCTGAAACGTGAGAAGCTTTATGCAAACTAAATCTTAGCACGATAGTGGGAACCAGGAGAAGCCTTCCTGTTCAGTAGTCTGGGATGTGGTCTCTTGGCAGCCAGGGCTTATCCTAGCTGGTTCTGTGGGGGTCTTGTGCCTGTTTGCTCCCATGATGCCTGGTCCTTGCCTGACCTTGTGGGAAGCTGGCTCAGTAAATTGAGCTGGGGCAATGCTAGTGCATTTAATGCTATTAAATGACTTAATTTCTACCAGTCCAGCTCTCTAAATTGTTCTAGAGCACTGATGAAGGGGAGGGGCAGGAATGTGTGTCTGGGAGCTGGAAAGCTTTTACTTGTCTTAAAGACAAGGATTTTAAGGAAGTTAAATGCTCCATTTTGAAAATAACGTTCACAGGATCAAACCACACTGATAGGTTGCGTTGCTCCCTGAAAGAAATCAAATTACAGTGGTTGTCAGTCTTGCTTAGTACATTTTAAACCACCTGCTTTCTATATAAATGGTACTATTATTAAAACTACTCTTACCTTGGAATTTAATTTTTTTTAAATTGTGAAGGACACAAAGCATAGGGTCACAGTGAAAATTTTGCACTTCCTGTTAACAGTCAGAAATAGTCTTGGCACAGGCTTTTGGTGATAGTCACAGGGAGATACGTATGGTAATAAACAGCCCTTCTGGGCTTTCTGCTGTGGGCTCTGAACTTTGCTGTGCTGCAGCTGACTAGCTTGCAATAAAGCCCTTGTGTGTGTCTTAAATGAAGGACTTTCCTGAGGTAGAAATTGCCTTCCTTGGAATTAGGGGAGGAGGAGTGATGTGTATTGTGAGGAAAAGCTAAGCCAGGAAACACCTGGCAACCAGATGGCCCTTAGCATGCTGCATTGTACCCACACCTTCATTAAGCATTATTTTGTCTGTCTCTGGGTAATAGATTTAGAGGTTTGGGGTCACAAAGAATTAGAAAATTGTAGCCAGTTGCAATTAAACATGAGTTATTTTTAGAGGACAAAGAACTGAGCTGAAAACTGAATTAGAGCTACTTGAAATGTTAGGGCTCAGATACTGGGGTGGTATTTTCTAGGTGACCAACAAAGTAGCCCATGCACTCCAGTCAGAGGCACAAAGCCACCCAGGGTGGTGGCAGGTGGGCTAGAGATGGCAGAGCTGTGAGCAATGGCAGTAATGTGGAACTGACATTATTTTACTTCCTGAGGGCAGCTGGCATTATGTACTTCCCTCTGAATATTCATGTGTTCAACAGATAAGGGTTATTTAGACTATTAGTAGAACTGTGTGGTTTGCACTGTGATTTGTATAAGCCTGGCTCAGTATATTACACTTATGTTTTACCTACATTTAATTTTGTTCTGTGTTTCCCCATCAAAGTGCCTGTAGTCCAAAAAGGGCAGGCTCAAGGTTTTTAAGTTTTCAGGTGAGTTGTGAGAATATTATAGGCAAATAGAGATCTGGGCAGAACAGTACATAACATTTTTTGTGTTGTTGACCAATTGGCAGCCGTTGGTGGCATGTGGGTGGTCAGGAATTCAGGCTGACCCTGTGTGGTTGCACAGAAGTGAGCAAGAAGAAACTGGTCTCCCTCCTACATCCTCAATACTCGTCTGCTTTCTCCAGCAGGTAAAAGAGGTGTGGCAGTACTGAGGTGTGTGGGTATGTTTTGGCTGTCTCACAGCTGCATTGGGAGATGCCTTTTCTTGAGGGAGCTGCTCTGTGAATCAGTGGCTCAGATCTCCTGGTTCTTGCTGAATCCAGGACTGATTGATACCACCTTGTAGTGCTTACCTGCTCATTGCCATGCCTTGAAAGGTCTTTAGCTACCTTGGGAGAATAATACATGCCAAAGAGACTTTGCTAGTCCAGGGGCTGTGTAAATGCAGAATGCCGTCCTTACAAACACTTTGGAGCATCTTCAGGAAGCTTGAATTGGTTGTTAATTACTTTCATTCTCATGATGTTGACGAAATAATAAGAGCATTGCTGGCTTTAATCCTGTATATTCTTTTGAGCAGCTTCATTGCAGAGAGTGTATCTTGTCAATTTCATATTAAAATGTTGGTAAGCACAACTTGAAAACACTTACAATTGGAACACTAATTTAATTACTTGTTAGCATTGATATCAAAGCCTATTATGAATTTAATGCAGTGAGTTCTGAGGAATCCACCTAAAAAACCTTGTTTTATGTATTGCTTCAGTTTTTACGTCTACATCCTGTGGGGTTGGTTCTACAGCTGAGATCCTTGTTAAAGACAATCTACCATTATGCAATTGAAGTGTTTGTGTTTTATTAAAAACAAGCCAATGATACTCTACCATATGATATGGGGCAGCCACATAAATGTGGAACAACTGTCTTGAAAGGGTGGATCAAGTTGTTCAGTATTTTTATTTTCTAGTCTCTCTGAATCTGAAAGGCTATATGGCATTTATTTTACCCTCAGGAGAGGAAAAATAAATCTTCGCCGTTCTTGAAAGCTACTGTCCCGGATTAGGCAGTCCTTACACTAATAGTTTGCTACCCAGAGAGGCAAAAATGTTCTTTTGCTGTGCATTGATGGTGTCTTCAACCAGTGAAAACTGCACAGCAGCAGCTTGGAAAGAAAAGCAGGGGAGATGTGCCTGAGGGATTTACTATGCAGCTCTTGGTATTCCCTTGAGAAGAGCCCCCCCTGTCTTGAAGTTGAAATTAAAATGTAAATCCTAAAATAGGTGTAATTAGGGTACTTCCTTTAGACAATGTCTGGTGCAGGCAGCTTTAGTTTTGGGTGTGTGCAGGTTTCTTCAGTGTTTGAGCAGCGAATGAGGGAGGAGATGATTAACAATTAGCATATTGTTTTGGTGCTCTCCAAAGTTGGGACAAAAAACAGAACATGAGTTCTTTTTCCCCAGCAGTCCTGCTGCTAACAGTGTGTAAATCTGATGACTTCTAAATGTACAGAATTACTGCTCCAGTAATGCATTGGTATTAAAATGAGCAGAAGGTTCTGGTATGGATCTTTCTGTATTTTGTGTGGCATTTTGCAGAGTTGAAATGGAAAAGTCCTGGGATATCTTGCCTTGGCAGGGGCTGCCATGGGCCTGCCAAAGTGCTAAAGACCTCTGTGAATTGGGTTGCAAGGTGGCTTGCCTTAGCTAGGAGTCTTTGTCTCTGCTGAGCTTGGGTTAGTCCTTGAAAGAAGCATATTTTGCAAACATTGAAAGTGGTAACACAGGCACAATAACCTCATTTTTGTCAGGGAGCTGGAGTTAGTTCTAACGCTGTGTGGAACTTCCTGGAGGCCTGAGCATGTATGAAGCAATAGGGAGAGTTTTGGTTGGAATGGGCCTGGGGAAGCAGGCTGGGACTCACTCCCAGCTGGAAGCTGAGTGACTGTGGTGTTATTCTTCGGTGTTGGGGTTTTGGCACCTGCTTTCACACTAAATCAGCTGTTGAGAATGTTGTAAAGGTCTGTAAAATGTCCCTGTAGAGGTGCTTAGGCTCTCTGTATATGTCTGACAACTTTAGGCTTCTTTTTATTTTTCCTTTCTTATCTTTTTTCCCCCAGTGTAGTGTAGGGTATGTTAATGACAAAATAGTTTCAAGACTTCAGATTTATAACCAAATAATAGTAGTAATTATTGTTTACAATATTACTTTTGTAGGGAATGTCATGAAGTACTTACTGAGATATGTCATACAGACATTCATGGTCTAAAGAGGTCTTAAATGGTCTTGAGTTTTATGGCTAAGGCTAGCATACCTTTTCAATCGAGAAAAAGGCCTCTTTCAGCCTAGCTTTTTAAAAGTGTTATGAAGGGGTGTTGTGTGTGATTTAATCATGGTCCTGTACATTGATGTTTACTTTGATGGCTCAGAGACATAAATCATATTATAGCAGTGCTTTAAAATAGTGCTTTTTCACATTGTCTAGCTTAATATATTAACTAGGGAGGCAAAAAGCAAAGCAGATGTTTGTTTTCCTTTTTCCATACTGAAAAAACTGTTGTTCAATTTTGGTTTTGCCATGTAGATTTTTTATGGTGACAACTGGTGAAATCATGCTGTTAGTCAGCTGGAAAAGTGCATCTTTATAAAATGTCATTTGATATACTGGAAAATGCTTGGCTGGGCTAATGCTGACACTTATTCTAAGCAAATAGATACTGCAGTTTCCTGGAGTCATATAATGGTCTACTTTAAGTCCTGTATTTGTGAATCTTGAGCTATGACTCAGGGATTTAATTTTTTTTTTTCCATTTGGGGAAGAGACTAAAATAAAGATGATTTTCTACAAGTGTCCAATCCTGAATCTGACGATTTTGTAGAGAATTACTGCATTTCTGTGAAACTTTAAAACCAACTCAGTTATTTACTACAGAATTAGTCCTGCTTCATAATGCCATTTTTTTTATTAGAAAAATTCTTCAGGAAGTTTTTTTCCCCCCCAAAGTGCTATGGATATTAAAATTTTCTTACAGAACTGATTTGCATTGCTGTGAAGTTCCCCAAGGATATTCCATACATTGATCCTTTTATTGATTTTCAGTAAACTTTTCATTGTACATCCTTACTCATAAAACTGTTTATACATGTGCATGTCTATGTGTGCACATATATGACTCCACTGAGCTGAATGGAACTTAATATACAAATACTACTGGAGTCTAATACTTGGACTGTGTTAAACAGAAACAGTGTCAACAGTAGGGATGTGACAGCCAATACATGAGAGCTGTCACCTGGACAGTTTTCAAGTGAAATATGTTTTACCAGCAGTCAACACTACATCATTCAGTTTTGCAATCATTTCAGTTCAGCACTGATGTGCATGAATGACTAAACCCTTCTGCATACTACATTCACATGCCAGGGCTATAGCTCCTGCACATACAGAAAAACTATAAATAGGAAGCTTTTCATACGACAGCAATGACTTACACAATAAGAATAATGTAGTGCTATGCCGAGGAAACAAATTGTAAAGAACATCTGTGGATAGTCTGTGAGAAATATGGTGTGTAATAAAGTATATGTAATCTCTCTCAGTTCAGTAGAAAACTCTAAAATGTAAAGAATGATAGAATAACCTGTACATGTCTTTTGAAATATGAACATTCATATTATAACAATCTTTATGATCAACTGACAAGAAAAGAACTATTAAATAATCTTATTAGAGTCCTGTTTTGCCCTACTTGCCAAGCTGAGATGATTTCTACAGTATATATTGATAAGTATGCCCCTTAGTCCTTTTCCCTCAGTTGCTTGGTTGCATGAATCATAACTGTGAGAACCTTAGATGGAATAAATAGGTTTTGTTTCTTGTTCTGTGAAGGGGAAGGTTCTGTGTTCTACTTTCTGTTGCAGGAGAGGCTGATGTCAGGTCTGGTTGTGAGGCTCAGGTTCTTGATTGAATCATGCCACAACCGGGCCAGGAGACACTTGAGAGACAGAGTCAGAGAAGTGGGTATTTGCTTTATTCGGCGCGCCGGGTGTGTGGGGATCGCTCCTCCAAACACACACACCGGTGCTCCCTACAACACAGTATTAAGGGTTAAGTTATGAATATTCATCACATTCCGTGGGACAGGTGTGGTTATACAAATTAGTTCTCGGAAGTCATTAGCATACGGGTCACGCATGCGCTGTGTTTCCTGGTGGTCGCGCTGAGGAAGATCTCTCCTCTTCCTCGGGGGTCTTTTCTGATGAAGACCAGTAGTCATCCTCTCATGAACTTTTCACCTTTCTCCCTGGGCATGTGTAGTCCTTTGAGGAATGATTCAGCAGTCTCTGAGATGATCCTTGTCCCCTCTATCTTGACAAGATTAGGGTGAATTCGGCTTCTCAGGCTTTGTAATCAACATCTTCTGTCTGAACTAACATTTGCTGTCTCCCAATAGTTAACTTGTGCTTACATGAGTTAGTTATTGACTGCCCCTTCTTCATGATTGCCAGCTTTACTCTCCTTAAGGAAGGGAGCTGTCATGCACGATTTTACCAAGGGCCCTGGATAGCAGATCGAGTCTGGGATTTCACTATGAATTCAATAGGAGAGCAGGAATAAAGGATAGAAAATGGTGATGTGTAATCTAGAGCCTGTTTGATTCACTGAAAAGAAACATGTATTATCATCTTCCATTGAAAGAGTTTCCAAAGGCAGATTAAATATTGTGGGAAGTTGTTGTCTCCTACTGAGACATTCTTTACCTAAAATCCTCATAAGAATTAAAGGCTGCTTTATATTCAGTTGGTAAAGTTAGTGCAGCACCCATTTGGTAACAAACCAATAGCTTTCATTTATTCTCTACATAGCTTGTGAGAAGGACAGTAGTAACTTGGATATGATTGTTAATGTTCTTTCTGTAATTTTCTAGACTGTCCTACAAGTGAGCAGCATAGAGACCTTGCTAAAAATTATGGCTTAATTACTGATGTATTGGGATTTATGAAGGGATTCCTTGCAGAGCAAGTGTAACCGATAACAAAATCAGTGGCCTGCCAGCTTTAGATGCTTTTTTTAAAGGAAGAAAGTGCATCCTTCAGTGTCACTTATACATTATTTCATGTATTGTATGGTGACTTTTGGGAAGGATGAGGGAGACATCCTACCTGTTTGGACCATGAACATAAGTTGGCAAATTAATCTAAAAACATAGATCTGTGAATATGCATGCAGGTGAGCATTCATGTGAGTTTTGTTCTGTACTCATTTGTCGGCGATTGAATAACAGACCCAGACCGGCAAGGAATCTGAATCACTTATTCAAAGGAGTGAGTTGGTTTTATACACTTTTCCAAGGCACAGTATTTCCTTATATGGCGTGACCTATCCCATGTTGCCACATCAGCAACACTTTCTCAATGTCCTTCTATGGGGTGATCACTCGCTGTTCACTCATCTGTCAGCTCCCGGCAGGCTCCTCTCCATAGGGGTCTGCCGTGTTTCACTTCCTCCCCCCAGGGGTCGGTGGAGACAAGCCTCTGCGTACCGCCATGCGCTCCTTTGTTCTGCCGTGTGCCTCTGCTGGCAGGTTTTACAGCTCACAACCCAATTCTACCTTGTAATTCCCCATACTCATTCAAGGAGCAGAGAGAGAGAGATTAGTTTGTGCTGGGTCTGAAACTGCAGTGTTTCAAAGGTAACCAACGTTTCTATTCACTCTTTCTTTGTATGGTATTCTACAGACTTGATAGGACAACAGTTAAGCCTGGACTGTAATCTCCGGAAATCTTATTTTGAGAGTTATTTTCCAGTAGAACAGCTAGCATGCTTTATAAATCTTGATGTGCTACTGGAAGGTCACCTGCTTAAACACCACCAATCAGTATTTACTTTTTAGGTATAAGTGAAATCTGCGCCTGAATTACGAATTGTTAGACGTTAGGGATTTTTTAGTTACTGTATCAAAGTTTCATTTTGGCATTTTCCAGTCAAAGACAAAATCTGGTTTTGGGTGGTTTTTTTCCAGTTTTGGTTGAGGCCATTCTCCTTTAGCAAAAAACAGATATCTTGTGGCATCAGTGCATGCCTGTGAGGTCCCAGCCTGTTCATTAGGGATAACAAGGAGTCTGTGCTTGTTGACTGTTGCACGGTTAGCACCTGAAGTGTGGTTATTCCCTTTCCTGCTCTTTAACCAGTGCATACCCTGCTGTGGCACTGTCGTCAGAGCTGTCAAGCCTTTGGGGCAAAACTCATCCTTTGCTCAGAACAGCCTCTGTTAGGAGAGAATCTGTGGGTATAAATTTCAAAATTTTAGGTATATTATAAAAAAGGCAGGTTTCAGTCTGCTCTGAAACTGGCTCCTAAATATGAAGGGAGAACTATGTTGATGCCAAGGGATCTACAGAGGAAAGGAATGCTTGAACTGAGCATTTTGTCTGTGTTCTGTGGTCCTCGACTCCACTGTTATGTCTGAAGTAGGTGGTTGTGTGTCTTTGTTGTGTGCGTCTTTGTCCCTTTGGTTGGACTGACAGTTGCCAGTGAATGCTTATAGAAGTGGCAGCCACCTCCTCTGCCCTGCCTCCTGAACTAGTGTGGGCAGGCAGGGGAGTGCTGCCTTTTAGGAGAAACAGCACTTCATAGTCCCTCTGTCCTCCAAAGATGTCTGGGTGATTTGTTATTTCCTTCATGGTTTTGATCTCAAGAGTATTATTTTGGTGCAGGTTCTTAAAGCCCTAATGCTGTTCCCACATGCATTGGTGATAACACCGTGCATTGTCCAGGTGCCTATACAGACTTCTGATTCATAAATGTTCATTAGTTTGTATCATGAATATTAATCCCATAAGCCAGCTCCAATCAGCAGCTGAATTGGGGCCAGGTTCAGGGGGGGAACCACGTCTCTTTGAGTGCAGGGCACATAGAGGAGAAAAGGGCTGGTCTCAAATCAGCGTGTCATTCAATTATTTTGGTTTTCTTGAGGCCTTGAGCAATGCAATGCAGGTTTTTCAAAGATGACATCACAAAATACTGGGATATGCTGCCAAATCCATGTGGGTGGAGAAAAAAAGGAGGTGTTACTGACTTTATAAACACTTGTGCTTCTGTTCTCAAGAAAGGAAGAAAAAAAGGAACAGACTTTCCCAGTGGTTCTCTGAGAATGTAAATGCCACAAAAGTATTTTGGTTAACGGCAGAAATGGCATTTCCTGTGCTGTCTTTATTGCTCAATTGCCTTGTCCTAGTTACATAAGTTGTATTTTATCAACTGGAGCATATGCATAGAAAACCAGTTGGAGAACTCTACAAGTCGTTCATCACTTTCTCACAATTTCCAGCTGAATTACTCATACTCACAGTTGCTGTGAAAAGAGTGCTCAGGTATCTGCATCAAAGCATTGAAGTTGCACCCTTTCACCTGTAAACTAAATATTTTTTGCCTTATATTTAATGATCTATAGGTAGAAAACTTGAAAATTAGCACAAACATCCATAATTTTCCACAGAGGCAAATCTCAAAAGTTTTTAGCAGTTATGCTGCTTTTTTCATCCTTGATAAAACCTTATTTCTTGTAGTGGTTGGAGAGAAATTAATTTTCACACTTATATTTACGCCTTATATGGTGAGGGATGCTTGTCACCAGCCTACATAAACCATTTGCTTTACAACAGTATATTGATCTGCCCAACATAATGTTTTATTTAGGTAACCAAATCTAAAGAAGATTCTTTTTATCAAGAGATTCTATGTGTAGAAAATTAATTATGACAGATGTGTAAGTAATGTTCAGATAATTTTGAATTCTTTAAAAGAGGACAGTGACTTTTTAAATATTTGGCAGTGCACAGTGTGGCCTGGAAGTAGAGACTGTCTATGGCTGTTCACTTTGATTCATAGGAGAAGAGGCTTAGAACTGCCAGGACTCATAGAACTGTTTGGTTGCTCTCCATTCTGGTCCTCTTGCTAGGCTGATATAAGATGGCCCTCTAAAGATGCTGTGTAGTTTTTATTAATCTTGTTATCAAGTGCACTCTACATTAAAAGAGTGCTTTGCTGTTCAGTGCTCTGAGATGCTGCAGAGCTGGGGCAACATTATTTGAAATAGTAATGACCAACTCAGTTCCAAGCAATCAAAGGAAGGAGATATTGGAAGAAAACAAACTAAAAAATCTAGCCCCAAATGGAGCTGAGGACACAGTGTTTAGAATAGCAGAAATGTGGGAATCCGTGAGGCTCACCTTATATTGCATGTCTCTGTAAGAGCAGGGATTTAAATTGTGTAGTGACTTTTAGCAAATTGGAATGTGAATGGAGGAACATACTTGGTTTTGCCTCTTTTCGCAAGCCTGACCTGAACCTGCTTGCTGGTGGAAGCTGTTAGCTATGGAGCTGTTGATCCCAGCAGCAAAACCAGCCTGTTGTACTAATCATTGAAGCAGGTATTGGGACTTCTAGGTCTTGTTTGCTTAAATTGGCCTAGTAGTGCCTTTCAGTTAGTGGCACTAGGGTGAATAATATAGTCAAGATTTGTCTTGGTATCTTCATTGTAAGCCGTTGGTCTTAAAATGTAAGTTATTAAATTACTGTAGATGAAACACCAAAGAGATTGGTCCTTGAGTCCCTTGGCGATTGTGGAATTGCAGATTAAGTCCTCACAATTTACTTAATCAAAGGATGTATTTATTTTTTCAGAAAACATTCTCTTGTGAGAAAAGTTCATGGAGTGGCTGATTGGAACAGAGGTACAGCTGAGACTCTCAGCTTCCTTCCGAGAGTAGCAAGCTCCTTTTGTGCATTTCTTTAGCAGCTTTCTATGATGTACTGATATGTAACGACTTGACTTTACTTTTTTGAACCTCTGTCAGGGAGAGATGGGCCCAAAACTCCTCAGCACTCACTATGGAGTAAAACTACTGTGCTGACACAGTGCCTCATAGATAATGTGGCTTGCTCCCAGTTTCCAACTGTTCTTCTTCCCAGTTTCTTCTTTGTTCTTCTCATTATAATTAATGCTGCAGGAGATATTTTTGTTAATGTTACTTGTCTTTCAAACCAAAAATTTCTACTCTTTTGTGATATGTCATATCATAAGGTGATACATCTCCAAGTTCATTGGATCTCTGATGTCAACAACAGTTTGTATAGTTCAGATTGTAGAACAGCTTTAGAGCATGGCATCTTTCCTGCTAGTCTGAAAAATCTAGATCCTCAAAGAAAATGAGTACAAGTGTTTGGCTCTTCTCTGAAGTGATCTGTTGCATTCCACATGCTTGCAGGTGTGGATGTAGGGGCCAAAACCTATAAGGCTGGTATTTTCAAAAGGATCTGAGTGAAATGTAGTGGGAATTGGGATGCATACAAGTCCTGAATTTCTTTTTACACAGGCCCATTAAATCATGTGCAGCTCATGGCGGCTGGCTACTGCCCATGCAATTTGTTCCCTCATATGTAATCTAAGTCAAATGTTCCCTTTCTGAGCAGCTCAGTGTGTGGGTAGGTGACTGCATGGAGCTGTTTGAGGTAGACATTCAGGCTGCCCAGGTGCCACCTGGCTGAGGAACCTGTTGTCCTCCTCCCAATTGTGCCAGAGGACTTTGGCCTTGATGTTGATGTCCTCATTCCCTCCATGCAGTTTAAGTAAGACCAAAGAAGAAAAAAACTCTTAGGTCTTGAGTACAGGAACAACGTTCCTCTTCAAAAAGTGTGTCATTATTTCAGCTCATGAGATGGAATGAGGAAAAAGGCTTTAGTGGTCATAGTTAAGTTTTTGTTTTGAGAGAAAGAGAACATGTGAACTTGTTGCTCAGTTTACTTTTCCTAATGCTCATTAAATTTATCTTCAGTGTATTTTCATTATGTTCACGTTATCTAATGAGCTTGCAATGACTCCTTCTCTTTTTTCACCCCCAGTTCTCATCTCTGCTATCACCATGAAAATAAGCATTCTGTAGAAATGGGTTTTGCTGCTCTAAATGGAGTTCTTTTTAATAAATTTGATTCAGTGTCTAAAACCAGAAAAGTCATGGTTTGTCTCCTGGATCAGGTGACTGTAGTGATGAAGACCAGCTAACACAGGAGCTTTTGTTTTGTTCTTGGAGACAAGTAGTTTTTCTGACAAAGGATATGCAACTTTAGAAAATCAGGAATTACAACTACTTTGACATCTGGTGTCAACCAAAAAAACTGAGTGTGCTCAAGTATCAGAATTCTTTTTTTTGGTGGTTAAGACTGTGTTTCCATCATAAGGGCTTTTAGTATCTTTAGGGATTACAGGATAATAGTAACTTGGCAATTAAAGAAAAAAGAAAAATTTGCCAATTGAAAGTTGGCTTCAGATATATTCCCCTGAGTAGATTTCTTTAACCATATCATAACAAAAAAAAAATTGTTAGATTATATCAGATAAAAAAATTCCTAGCAGTCTGTCATCTGGGGTTGGATCTCTGTGGTGAGAACTGCCATCTCAAAAGGTGAAATTCAGTTTTGCTGTTGCCACTTGAAATTTTACTTTTTAAAATGCCTGTTTTGTTTTGTTGTTGTTGTTGTTTTCATAAAGCATGCTTAGCCTTCCTGTAGTTGCAAACAATCTGTGTGTCTCCAAATTCTAGCTCTGCTGCAAGTGCTGGGAGGTGAGGCTCCTGGGTCGTGTTGGTAAGTCCTGGCACGCATCTGTCTGCCCCTCTAGAGACACAAGTATGTTTAAGGTTGTGTCCCTGCATGCCATGGCTGTTAGTGAGGGCTAGCTTTTTCATCACACAGCATGCTGCGACAGTGCCATATGGATGCATGTTTATGGATACAGATCGTGATCCCTGCAGTGTGCTCTGGAAAGAGCCATTCTGGTTCCACTGGAGTGCTTTAAAAAGGAGTGGATTGCTCTGGGAAGCTGTGACTCCATTGTGTTTCTGCACGCCTTCCATTCCCCCTTCTTCCTTTGCCTTCAGTAGAACCAATGCCTTGCATGAAACCCAAGTGATTTTCAAGAAGTCATTCCAGTCTGCTTTGCAATAATTCTCTCTTTGAGTGAATTTATTTGGCAAATTAGCAATAGTGTCTGGCATACTGCATGCACAGTTTCCTGAAGGGAAAAAAAAAAAAAGAATTTAATATGAAGAGTTAGTTTACGTGTCTCTGTTTTGAAAATGAATTTTTGTCCTGTTCTGGAAGCTGAATGAATAGTCTTAGAAGCACAGAGGAACAGGAGTAGTAAACATGCAGCTTCAGTGCAACACTTGAGATACTGCCCTATGGAGAGGCAGACCTGGAGACTCCAGCCTAGCACTTTGGGGTGGAGTTGCTGAAACAATCCTCTCTAAATAACAGATCTTAGTGTTTGTTTTGCTGTTTTTGAATAAGTTGTGAATCCTTGTTTGCATTATTCATCAGGCCTCAAAGATGGAGAAATAGCATTTAATGAACTCATGCACAAATATTTTTCCATCAATAACTGAATCAATTCCTGGAGGGCGAGCATATGTTTCCATTTGAGGCATGTGACCATTCAGACCTTTGCATCTTTGCTGATGCTACCACTGAAGAGGCCAGCTGTGTGGATAATGGATCTTGTTACCCAGCTTTCTGTCTCTCAGCAGCTGGATTGCACCATCATGGAATTTCATGCAGGCTATTTGCATGAGGGTTGGGTGAAGCAGCACAGTGAGTGAGGCCTAGGGAAAGCTATTGCAGATAGGCAGTGCGGTAATACCTCCCAAAATAATATTTTTTTGTTTGTCCACTTCTTGGAGCTCTTGTGCTTGTGGCAGAGGTTACTGCTTCAGCCACTGATGCCCGTTCCTGGCTGAGACAACTGTGCTGCAGGCTCTCTCTCCCAGTCTGGTGATCTGAGTAACTGTGCTACCTTAGCTTGGTTCAACAAATTCCTGTAAGTAGCTGGATTGACAGCTTGTGGGGAGGCAGCCCCAGTAGGAGATAGTGTGTTTATGGTGGCTGGGGAGTAGTAACTGGAGAGCTACCAATGCATTTTCTTTTGTAGGCAGTATGGGAAGGCCAGATTTGTGTTTATTTTTTTAAAATCTTTCTTGCAGTTTAAAAGCAGCTCTGTGTTTAGGGTAAGTGTTTGCATTTGAGCCTTTGGAACTGCTTGTGATCAGAGGCACTAGCAGCACCTGCAAGTGGACACCTTAGCTAATGCTTGGTCCCTTTGCAGTTTTGTGACATCTTGGGAAGGGAGTTTAAAAGACTTGGAGAAACTGGTGGGGATGAGTGGGTGAATTGAAAACAAAATCGTTTGGTCCAACCTATAATTGCAGGAAGATGTGTTCCTTTGTTTTGTAGACAGAGTACTTTCAGGGCTTTGCCCTTGCTGGCTAGGATTACATGGGCCATGTGACAATCAAGGGCGTTCTCTGCTGCTATAGACCTGTGGTAATTTATAACTGGATGGGTCATTTAATTTCTTGCTGGCAGGTTAGGAATTTTTCCTGTAGTTTTGTACCCTCTCTTGTTACTAGGTCTTTGCAGATTTAGCCTTGACTTGCATCTATGCCGGAGATGAGATGCTTGCTGGCAGCAGCTGCATAGTTTGTGTGTGCAGGTTTGAGTGGTTGTCCTGAAAAGTCTGATAGAATTAGATGGAGTTCTTAGATTTCACTCTCTGACCAAAAGATGACAGTGATTTGCTTAAAGATATCCTGGCTGCTTAATTACATCCTTTATTTTTGGAGGATTCCAGTCACTTCAGATGAGGGATCATAAATATCTAAAATGTGTTCCTTTTACAGAATTTTATTTAACTAAATGGATTGCATGACACTAGACTGTAGCGGTGCAGGTGGCTGCAGCTACTCTTTGTCCTGAGGAGAACTCAGACAACCAGCTGTGGTGGTTATCGACCCAAGTTTAGCATGTAACTTTGCAGTCATGGTGAGAACCCATGATTCCCTTGTTTTGCCTTTTGCATGTTTTCCCCTGATGGGTTAATATTTTGTCGTCTTGTTTTATGTATGAAGTTATGTATATTCATCTTCCTTCTTTATATGTATTAGTTCTAGAAAGTTCCTTGTTCCTCGACGCCCCATTGGATCCTTCCCTGAGTCCCTCCTATGTGTTGTTCCCATTGGTTCCCTTCCTGTCAATCCCACCTGCTTGTCTCTATCCCATTGGCTCAGATCCCTTTCCCCAACTATTCTGTACCCAGTGTAAGATCCCTAGACCCTCCCAGCAATTGGCCTCTTTGTCCCTGTCTTTTCATGGGGAATAAGCCTGCGTGGAACACATATGGAGAGTTCCCTCTCTTTACTTCTTTGCCTTTGCCTGCGTGCCTGCTTAAAAGCAACAGGAAGATATAGCCCCTTTTGGGTGAGGAGCTCTAACCCATTTTCATTGTGTGTTGGGCACTGAGTGCTGCCTTCCAGAGGGGTTTCAGTGTTGACCTCCGGGCTTCTTTGTGTCGGCATGCGAGGGGTAAAACCCCCTTCTGCCAGCTCCCAGTGGCTGGAAACCCCTCCACTAGACCAACCTCTCCAGGCATTGAGACACTTTTGCTGCACAGAGACTCAAGTTTGTTTTCAGAAGCTAGTGAGGGTTTTCTCTTTCACTCAGGCTCAGTTTTCTGAGTCATTCAGTGAAGTTTTAGTATGTTTTCTTCTTGGTAGGGAGTCTGATCACTGAGAGTTCAAATGATTGCTCCTTTTTGTGTGAGAAATACAGTCTGTCACAGCAAGCAGCGGTGGATAGACGTGAACTCCACATGTGCCACTGCATTTCTGAGAAATGCCGTAACAGTGGTATAATGTGTCATTGGGAGCCACTGTGCTATTTCCTAGTAAGATTTAGCTCTAAGCTGGAGTTGTAGCCATAAAATACTTTTGTTCAGATGTAATACATCGCATCATGGTGTTTCTTGCTTTCCAGACAGAGGAAAAGCGTTGAATCTCCAAAACATAATGGGAACAGAGGTCTCACTGCAAAGTAAGTTAAGAGCAAAGGTTTGACAAAGTAAATCAGAATTTCTGGTAAGCATCTTATCTTATATCTGATTTTGGGAGTGCCACTCTGCAGAATTGTAGTGCTTTCCTGTCTCAGTTGCACACAGGTGCATTGTTTTTTAGCTGAAAAGTGCTACAATCCACCCTTCAGACAGGTGAGCTCTGGAATCACAGCTAAGTATGAGTAGGGCATAGTATGGCCAGTTTGAGGTTCTCCAGTGTAAAAACAACATTGTTGTGTACTGGAATTAGTCCAATGGGTGATTAAGGGGACAACAAGGTTTGAGGAGAAACACAGAGGGAAATGTTTTTCTTCCATCTGGAAATGTTTTTCTTCCATCTGCCAAGAGGGGAGGTTATGGAGGAGTTTCAATGCTGCCTTTAGCTACCTTGTGGGTAGAGAGGGTATTAGGTGCTGCCAAACTCTTCTTGAAGTGCACGATGAAGGAGCCAGGGCAAAGGATACAAGTTGAAACAGGTAAATTCCAGGTAGATACAAGAAAAACTTTTGTATCATGAAGGTGGTCAAACATTGGAACAGAGACTCTGGGTGGTTGTAGACTCTTCAGTCCTGGAGATATTTTGAAGCTCGATTGGATGAGGTCTGGGTGAACTGCTTGAGACAGATGCATAGACAAGAGACCTCAAGAGGCTCCTCCAGCCTGTGTCATTCTGTGATTCTAGATCTGTGTGAAGACTGTGGCCTCTTGAATGGAAACTGATGAGGAGGATCAGATGTGCTTGAGAGTAGTCAGCTCTTGTGTGACCTATGGGTTGAGTTCTAGCATTGACTTTGAGTGTTACAGATACAGTAAAGCAGGTGTGCAAGTCCTTCTCCCATATCAGCTCATGCTCTGCTGGCGTTCTGGTTTGGAGGGTTTGCTGTAAGCTGTTGAACAATAATTTCGTGTAGATATGGTGGAGTTGCGAAGAACAGCAAAGGAACATCAGTGGATATACAAAACTAGCTTTCCAAAGCAGACTAGTTTTTTCCACTCCTATATTTGTATACCCTAGCTGCTTATTAAAAGGAACTCTTCTATGTGATGTTCCTGGCCCGGCAAAGAGTCTATTTTAAGTGACAGAGAAGGAGCTGTATTGTTTTTCCTGAAGAGAGAGGGCACAGAGGCCCAAATGGGTCATCGGAAGTTCATAGCAAAGATAGGAAGAGGGTGGTTTTGTTCACAACACTTAACAATTCAGCTGCTGAACAACCACATGACCCATGGACAATTCATGGTCAAACCAGCTGATTCTGCACAGCAGCTATTCTCTCTGAGTATCAGAATGTGCCCCCTGATTGTAGGTTGCATTTTTCCTGCTCCAGCTAGTCTGTGGGTGACAAATGTTTTTACTAAGTTCAAGCTGCTGGCTGTTGTTATTACTTGTGCCAAGGTTAAATGTCTTCTGCCTGGTTAAGACTGACTTTTATGAGGTGGAGTGTGGAAAGTGAATGAACCTGGGAGAAAAACAGGAGCAACACCAGCTTCTGGTTTGCATCTCAGTACCACCTTGGGAATCTGCTATGGAAATGCTTAGACTAAAAAATGTGTTTCTTTAATTATTGAAAACATCTTTCATAAGCTCTTAAAAAGTGTTTGAGATAAACAGCACCTATCATTTGTGGCTAATATCAGACTATTAGTAAGATTTCTTGCTTTCACAGTGATCTCTTCATTCCAGTGCATTACTGGGCTTGGGCTCTCTGAGCCCTGCACAGTATCCCTTAGCAAATGTGTATGGCTTGGGAATATATGAACTTCGTATTTGTGTAACCATCACTCTAACAGCAGAATTTCACTGACCTCTGAAATTTTATCTGGTAGGTTCTGATCAGACAAAATTAATCAGTATAATTTCTCTGGTGCTGAAAGCTTCACATGTACTGCAAAATGGAGTGTGAGAAAATCTACCATAATGTATTTCCTGAACAAATCTTGTTGCTTCTCTGTCTTGGAGAAGGATCATAATGATGATTCTCTAGATACATTTGCTTTCCATCTGTCTTGGTGAATGAGAAAGGGAGATGGAGTAGGAAATCTAAACTTTGTTTTAGAGGTCTTACAGGCACCATTGCCTATAAGGCAGTATGTTGTTTAACAACTCAGGGGCTGTTTGCTTAAACTACAGGAATTGAGCTAGGACCACTTTACTTTTCACTAATAGTATGTTCTTGGGGAGTAAAATGTTTGTTTGTATCTACTGTCCCAGTGTTATTACTATACAGTGAGGGTTGGTAAGTCTTTTGCATTTTTATTTAGTAGGTGGATCACACACAGACAAAGAAACATTGAAGAAGCAAACCAAAGCCAACTAAACCAACAAGAAAATGAACAAAACATCTGTGTCTGGGTAGAGATGTTTAATTAGTTCTCCCCTGTGGTCTCTTTCCTATCCTGCTAACATTGCTTTGGTCAGTATCAAAAATACATACTTTGGAGTTTCCCAAATATGTAGTATTTGCGTATTGACCCAGACAGCAGCTGTGGTGTGTGATTTGCTTGTGTGGGAGGAGGAATTGGGAGGTTTGGGAGGTGCTTGTGTATTGGAATCTCAACCTTCACCTCTCTGTCCTCCCTGTAGGAACAGCTGGGAGCTGTGCTGCTCCCCTTGAGAGATCAGGGGTGTGTTTGGTGTCTTTAAATCAGAAAGTCTTCAGAAGTTCTTACAGTATTTCTGATGCAGCATGACTCAGATGAGGTCCTGATTTCATCTGTAGCTCCATGACATGTCTGGTATGAAAAAAATTGTCTGATAGCATTTTATTTTCATACTTGGCGAGTTGTTGCATACCACTAATCTTCTCTCAACAGGATGATAAGTTTATTTCCATTGATATATTAAGATACTAAATATAATACTATTACTATATTAAGATACAAAAAAACCAGTATACTACAGCCAGTAGAAGTGGTCTGTGAATGGTAAACAAAACATAATTTTTTAGTGTCATGATACTAAATGAATTGCATTTGCATGAAATAATCCTTCATTTGCTGTATTGCTGTTTCTGTTTTGCTGCTTCTTTCCTGCTATTAATTGCTTAGTTCAGCTATGGTAGCTTTGTTTCACTGCCTTTGTACTATGGGTGAGGTTTGTGTAGGAAATAATGAACAATGAGTGGAACTCATTGGCTTTAGGATTTTGTGTTTGCTTGCACAATTAAATATGTTCTAAAAGGCTGAAATCCCAAGTATATTATTGCTGCCACTATAAAGCCAGACATGCTGCTTACATGTTTAAATATCATTATTTAAGGCTGACTGAATGACAGGTTTCTTCCTCCATACTGGGTAAAAGTCTGAAAATATTAGGGTGTTTCTTACAAGAATGCCCTATAGAACTACTGATTGCTTAGATTTACAGTCCTTTAGAATATTACTGATACCTTAAATAAACTGTGTGTCCACACAGGTGAACATATATTCTGCTGATAAACATATTTTTAGATTTTGATGTTCTTGACTAGGACTGACAGAACTGTGCCAAATATACATCCCAAGTTTGTGAGAAGATTTACTGTCCAAGGAGATAGGTAATTTTCTTTGGGCCTCTGTTATTCTGATTTTCTTGGAGCCATAATCCATGAAGCCAGTTGGGTTTAAGGGTATAAATATTGTTGTAAATGAGACAATAATACAATTCCTGTGAGAAGCCTGGTGGTTAGTTGATGATCATTAATCAGTACTTTTTTTCTCGTTTCTAAACAGAGTGGAGAGCAAAGCAGAGTGTCCATCAAATGAGTACAGAAATTATTGTTAATCCTTCTGAAGTGCCTTCTGGTGGTAATGAAAACTGCATACACAATTAAAAAGAACCAAAAATAGTATTTGTCCAGATGAGAAGTCATGACGAAGAGATAAACAAGGCAACATTAATGAGCTGTCAGAACTGTCTATGCGCCAAAAGAACAGAGAATAAAATCAGTTTGGATTTCAGCAGCTAATTCAGGACAGAATGTCACTGAGGGCAGCAAGCCCCAAACTTTATCAGTATTTAGGGTGTGTTCTGATCTGTCCCAGGGCATTTATTTACTGTTTTTCTTACTGAAATTGAAGATGTTTCGCTCCTAAAGCAGAGCTTCCCCTTTTTTAATTCAGCCCTGTGGAAATCTTAGTATGTGCAAAGAGTTGTCGAGTGGAGTCTGCGGAGTTGCAGCAAGGCTGAGAAATGTTTGTGATGCTTGAAATTGGGGCTTAAGTTTTAATGTGGCTTAAGTGGATGCTGAAGCTAAGTGTCCTTGCTATAAAACTATTCATGCTGCAGCAGGAACTGTGTGTGTGCTGCAAGGGAGGCTGCCTAGGTTAGGCAGCATAATTATTTGTAGCAAGATGTTGTTCTGGACATCAGAGTAAGACAAGGATGGAGGAGAGCTGAACCCTGATTAATCCAGAGATACAGCCATGCCCTGCTGTCCCCACACATTAGTAAAGTGTCTGCTCTCTGTTGTCCCCAGCTTGAACATGTACTTCCCTTTAAGGAGAGCATCTGCCTTTCAAGGGCTGCAGAAGGTGGCTTCTCCCCTGAGCTGGTCTTGCTGTCAGTAGGGCTGGAAATGTAGGACTTTGGCTAATGGTACTTTTTAAGAAGTGGGTTGCAGCAGCTCCAGTGTTAATAGCAGAACTGTAAACTCTGCCCAAAATGACTGAGGACCAGGTGCGAGGTGTTTGTGTTAGCCTTGGTAGGTAATGAGCTATGATGTCGTACCAGCTGCTCACTACATTGTCCCATACCCATTCTCTCAAATTAACCCTTGTGGTGCATTTTTCTACTGAAATAATTCCTTATCATAGTAATACTGTCCCTACCCAGCTCCGTGGGGTCCCGCGTGCCCCCACAGAAGCACAGGTGGGTTCAGTAATACAGTCGGTAGCAAAGAGTTGAGAAGGGCGTTTGCGTGCGTTCCGCCAGGAGCATTTATTGCTGCTACACTGTCGAAGGTGGCAGAGGCAAATACGAGCATGATCCTGAAACTCACAGTTTTATCTAGGGTCGGGGAAAAGGTAGGACTAGGGAATGGGGACCAATGGGGAAGCTCTGGGGGAGTGATGAGGGGTGGGGAGTGACGAAAGGTAGAGGCTAACAGCCAACCGGGAAGTCCAAACTGGGATAGATTACCATCACAGAACAATGCATCCTGGGAGAAGCCTTTCTGGTCACCCTAACATGAAATGGTTCTTGTGGTACTAGGGACTTGTCTTACTGAAAACTCTCTGTCCTTGTAGTGTATGTTCACCGGCCACGACATCATAGGACCTGCAGTAGTTATTTCCCTTCTACATTGAAATTTTTCACTTTTTCCTTTATGGACTGTTCTGTTTATTGGGTTGGGTTTTCTTGCTATGATGTCTCCCTATTCCAGTGCCTTCTTTCCCACAGTGTTGGTTTTTTGGTCCCATACTGTTCAATAGTCCTGGCATTCCCACAGGCTGAGAACCATAGCACATATCTGGATGCTCCTGAAAAGAGAGGTCAAAGAGTAATAAATGATGCACAGTAGCCTAAATATGCCAGACAGCCCTGGACACCCAGTGCGGATATTTGTGATGTTATGATGTTTTAACCTATTGCAGGGTTTAATTAAATTTATGTCAGTCTAAAAGAGTTTATATTTTATATTCATTTGAAAGGGAGAATTCTTTTCCCCTTCAAACGCTGCATTGAGTTCCCCTTGATCTTTAAATCACAGACTTGCCTGAAACTGTTGACATCACCAGACGTACTATATGGTGGCAAACAAGGATGCTTTTTTTAAAATGTAAATCAGGCCAGATAGTTACATTTTAAGGGTGGGGAGAGAAAAGCAGTGAGACATCTGTTATTTAATCCCCTTATCATTGTTTTCATGGCAGTGGGAGCTAGATGAGAAGACAGCTTTGCAGGGAGGGCTAGTGAAAAGTTTTGTGCGTGACTGGGTTGTTGCTGGGCTTTGCTTTGCACTGCCACAGCTAGTTTTACTTGTGTACAGGCCACTTGGCTGTGTTTGGCCAAGACCACCTTCTAATCAAAAACAAACCAAGTTCCAAAGCTGGCATCGGTAGTGACAGACTCCCTTCCTGTACAGTGGAAGCAGAGCTCAGCAATATGCAGCAGATGTTGCCCACTGGATGACGGATGCATTTAAAATCAGTTGTAAAACTGGATTTGGGATTTCACAAGTTAAATTGAATAAGAACATGTGCTATTTTATGGTCTGTGGGCTTTAAGAGATAACTGTATTTTTGATAGACTGAAGTTTTGTAAATGAATAAAAACCAAGTCTTGGAGCTCTGCTCTAAAAAATAGGACACTGCATTGCACCTGGTACTGGAAAGACAGGTTTAGTCATTGTTTTGTATATAAACTCCGTGTGGGTGATCATGTGTACCTTCTTTGCTCTATGATGCAAAGATCCCTGATGTAGTCCAAGACCCAGAAGTGGGCATATAAATGGAGATGTAAAGACAATTAGGTTGTGAACAAATGTTGCACTGTTGCAGCTGTAGAGTTGCTGGGATGTCAAATGTGTTTTGGTTCTTGTGGTCAGAGCAGCCACCTTAGGATTCTGTCACACAGGACTCTGTTCTGGTCTATTCTGCTGCCAGAGTGACTTGGTGGCAGTGAGATGGCTGGGTACAGTTGTGGTAAGGGCTCTGAAAGCTGGGGGGTTACTTCGGTTGCATTTCAGACCCAACGTTTGAGGTCGTGTAGGTGCCAACATAGATTATATTGCAGTAGCACTGCTCCGCGTTTTTTTTCTTTTTCTTTTTCTTTGTTTTTCTTCTTTTAGTTTTGGAAGTGTATGCTGCATGTATGGGGAGAAGGCCAGACAAACATCAGTGTCAGTCATTTTTGGGAACTGAGAGTTGAAACAGTTTGTATGGGTACATTTTGAGGCTTTCTCTGAAATAACACCTAAAGTGAAATCAAACTTCATAAAGAGTAATATGCTGGGAAGACCATATTAAGGTGTAAACAGTGGCTGAAAAACGGCATTTGCAGTACACAATGCACTTCTCACCAAGGCCTTGAGGTGAAATGGTGGTGTGGCATTCTGCCACTACCTCTGTTTATTTTCAAGCATCTGTTGTTCCTTTTAAATATTTTGTGTCCTTTTGAAGTATCATTTTGATGATTCGGCGATAGGTGGAAATAAGATGCTGTAATATATTGTGGCTGCCTGAATGGTTGAGTGGCTGTGCTGATGGGAAAACGATGGAAAGATCAAGAAATTACTACTAAGTAAAATATCCCAGCTGTCCCAAGCACTGAGACTTATAGCATATGATAGAGACAAAAACCCTGTATGTTGCAGAAAAGCACAGAACATAAAAGAAGTAGCACTTAAATATATACAATATAAGGTAAGTAAACTTCTAAGAGATGTCTTTCCTCATATTGCTTCTCATTTGAGAATGGAAAGGAAAACTCTGATCAGGTTCACAGCTCTTCAGTGATTGCTTTGAGGAATATCTGGTTCTTTCTGCTGTATTATGTGGGTGGAGTGCCCTGCTTTTTTCTCATCTATTGCCAACCTGATAGAGACGCCATAAAAAAGAAGGTTGAGGAGATGTTATGGACCATCTCTGCCACCCTACCGTTGTACTGCATAGAGATATTTTCCTTTATATTATTCTACTGTATAATATACTGAAAATTCTCATAGGAAAAAAAATCCCAACCAAAGTACTGACATCTTTCGTAGTTTCAAAGTATTCATTTGGGGAAGAGGGCATGGCAGTTGTCAAACATCCCTTTATGGTGAATTCAGTGGCCTCAAAACAAAGTGAGAAGAACAGAAGGAGTGAATAAAATGCCTTTCCCCGGAAGGCTGGTATTTGCAAAGGAAACTCCTGTAATGGTTTGAGCATAGAATCTCCATTTAAAACTGTGATATGTTTAAGAAAAGAAAGGGAGGGATTTCCACTGGGGAAACTCGAGATCTATGGAATAATTGCCAGGAATGGAATATAAACTAGAAAGCAAAGATCTACATTTGATCTGCACAAAACTGAAATAGTTAGGAATGTTTTCAGAGTTTGTCCTGTTATTACAGGAGATGATTTAGAAAATAATCTGAAATGTTTGTGTCTGATGGACAAGTTTCAAAAATAGTATTTTATAATTTATCTAGTAATAGAAATGCTTCTTTCTGCAGCAGCAGATACTAATGATTGGCTTCATTAAATGTTACCATATAGCATTGTTGCAGAAATTAATTTTAATTTTATGTACCATAATGAGGATGGCTTGAATATAAGTAAACACTGGTCAATATAAGCAAACACTGAAAAGGATGGGAAGCTTTCACTAGCATAATTTAGAGGAAATTAAAAAAAATAATCTTTTTCCTTTGCTTCTCCTGAGCTACTTGCACACTGTGTGCAAACAGTTTGAAATTCCAAAAGTTTCAGTGTCTGGTCAAAGAAAATCAAGCAACCCTGAAGGATAAGCGGACTTGACTCAAAATGGAAAGCTTTTTGCTGTTTTTATTTAATACATTTTTCTAAGACTTTACCTATTTTAATCTGCAGGCAAGACATAATTGAAAAACAGTGTGTTCCCATGGCTGTTTCATTAATCATGATAAAATTAGATTTATCAAAAAATTCGTCTTGTATTTGCTTAAAAGTTTTAAATATGTAAATACACAGTAAGCCTATTCTGAAGAACACAAAAGAAGTAATATTTTTATGACAGCTGCCAAGGCAGCTCCATTAATTAGCCTTCTTCGTTACAGCAGGAAAATACTTATTACCACAGGCCTGGGCCTTAGGGTATATCACCGTGTCCCGCAGCCATAGAGAGGAGGAGGAGAGAAGATCCAGCAGGCAGGAATTGTGCAGCAAGATTGATTTATTTAATTATTTTACACACTCTTTTATAGACTTTTTTCTTCATAGTCTAATTGGACAAAGGATCAGCCACCCCTTGGGGTGATTGGCTAAAATCCTAAAACATCCATTGTCAAAATATTTTTCTACTATACCATAAACAAGACTTTTCAAGGTTGCAGGTGGCTTGGTTGTTTACGTAACTCTGCTACCTCTTCTGTGAGAGAGAAAAGTCTCTCATGGACTTAGAAAATAGCAAGAAAAGCCTTGCTAGCAGCATTTTTTGTATCTACAATTCCCCCTTTTTGTTTTATAAGATAACAACTCTACTATTAATCCTAAATAGAAATCTACATCAGTTATTAATTCTAAATATGTCCTTAAGGCTTTAACTATCTGACTCCATAACAAGAAATTTAAAGTTCAGTCTCGGCTTGTGGAAGGACCATCCCAGTCTCTGCTTGTAGAAGGACCATCTGCCTGATGGTTGACATCTTGGTCATCATCAGAAGAGTCATTAGGCTGATGATCTACATGCTGGTCACAATTTGGATGGTTGGCGTTCTGGTCATCATTTGGAGGTTGCCTGTTCTGCCTCTGGTGCTGTAGGTCAGGGCAAACACATTTTGAAGGTAGCCACCGTACCCCAGTATCTGTGGAAACGCAAGCATACCCACGACCCCAAACGATAAGCTCATGCGGGCCTTGCCACTGGTTAGTGAGTAAATTCTGTACCCAGACTTTTGCCCGGGGCAGTTGTCTCTCGCCTGCAGACTGCAGTGAGAGAAAATGATTCAGAATAACAGGATTATTAGAATTTTGTGGTATTGTAAGGTGATTAATTGTATACAAAGCTTTTTGAAGCCGACTTTTTGTAGTCGGCTTCAGTAACCAAATTCAAAGGTTCCTGTGAGAATCGCTGAAAAGCCATGATAACAGCCCTTAATTCAACTAACTGAGCAGAGTCTGACTCGGATTGCTGTGTTAATCAACCACCGCAAAGGCAGTGTAGGATACTGCGCGCCCTTACGCACAGTGACCCCTGCTAAAAATTTGTCCCAATCCGTACGCCTCAAGCTGCCAACACGTCCCGTCCACGAAGGTTAAGGGAAGTGGTAGTAACATAAGGCCTAATCGTAGCTGTGTGCCCCTCTGAGTCCTTCACCATCACAGGCTGTTCGCTTAAATAGCTCTGTGTGGTTCCTCCTAATCCTGCGATGGCCGATCCTACTGGGGTTAAAGGCCATGAGGGAGGCCACGCAGAGAAGGAGATGATAGTTACATCAGCACCCGTATCAATCAAACCTCGAAGCTGAGTCCAGGGCGGACGGGCGTTCGGCAGGATCAGGGTACATGTCATCTGTGGCCTTCGATCAGACATGTCTGCAGTCCAGAAGGCCGGCAGAAGTCCCATAGATCCACTGCCGTTATCTTTGTGAGTTTGTTGTTCTATCCTGGGGACACAAGACTTAAAAGGCACCAATTTAGCAAGGCAGGTTTTCTCAGGAATAGTTACGGGGGGTTTTTGCATGGAGACCATAGCGCAAATCTGACCTTTAAGTCAGCGTCAATAACTCCTGAGTGCACTAAGATTCCTTGATGGGCAACATCAGGTTTTCCCACCAGCATTGCACTGGATCCCTGGGCTAAGGGTCCATATGCATCCAAGGGAACCTTATAAATACCGCTAGAGTCTAAGACGACTGCGGCTGCGGTGTGGACGTCAAAACCGTCTGATCCCTGGGTGCTGTCTCTAGGGTGGCGGAGTAGGCCTGTGCCTGTACCTGTGCCACTCTCTGGGGGAGCGACTGCATTGGAGAGCAATTCCCCCTCCTTGCACCCTGGTGGAAGTTTCCCGACAAAGGCCGACCATCGGCATGAGTCTGGGATCTACAATAGTCCAAGCAATGCCCTGGCCTGCCACACCTCTTGCAGTGAGGGATCGGTGTGTTTTCTTTTTGGCTCGGCTTAGGCCGCTTCCGTTTTTTCACCTGTTTTGGTTGCTTTGGTTCACGACCAGAAGATGCTTGAACAGGCTGCAGGAACGCAGCCAAAGCAGACCTTTTCTGATTCCCAGATCCCACCTTAGCGCAGGCTTCAACCATGTCTGTTACCTCAGGATCCCCTGGTAAGGCATCTATGATTTTTCTGCACTCCTCATTTGCGTTATCTCTCACTAACTGCCTTAACAACATCTGTCTCAACCCATCATCCTCAACCTGCTTCTCGAGAGAAGCAGTGACTTTCTCTACAAAAGAGAGGAATGACTCTGATTTCCCTTGAACTATTTCAGTATATCGCTTTCTGGGCGCTGACAACTCTATGGTTTTCAACAGGGCAGCCATGCCGACCTGTTGAGCTTGCTGCAGGACGCTACAGGACAAAGTACTCTGTAGACTGGGGTCAGAGAAGGGACCAGTCCCCATCAAAGCATCCATTCCTGCTGTCCATCTAGGATCGGCAGCTGGGAGCTGCATATTCCCTAATGCAGCCTTGCTGGCCAGCTTTCTCCAGGTTTTCTCAAAAACTGTACATTGTACAGGTTGAAATAGAATTTGACCTCAGTGTCTGATATCAAATGGAGCAAGCAAATCTGTATTTATCACCCTTATTATCTGCATAACCTCAGCAGAACCTAGCCCATATTGTGCCACCTTGGATTGCAGGTCCTGGGCCACTTTCCAAGCAATCACCTCCTGCTTCTCATGCTCCCCTGAATTTGGGAGAGCCTTATACACTGGGAAAGCTTGGATCTCCCCTATTGGGGAATCACTACCATCCTGAACTTCTGGCACAGCCTGTGGATGAAGTGTAACAGCTCCGCGGTTACCTCCAGAATCCTCAGATCTATTTGGCATTCCAGGTGTTTCCAATAGCCTCCAGTCACCCTCCTCCAATGCTCGCATCTTAACTGACTCTAAGAAGCGACTGTAGTGGGTTGGATGCACTGTTACCGTGCAGTCCGGAAAGGTCCAGGGGCGAGACCGGTGCAGCCTTTTTCTTCGCCGCGCGGCTACAGCCGCCTGACGACCTGGGGCCAGAACCTCATCTGCCTCACTGCCTGACGAGGAGTCATCAGGCAAAGGCAACTCTGAGGTGCTGGGAGCGAACAGAAATGGACAGGGAGGGGCACTTTGGCTAAGTTCGCTAGAGCCAGAACAGACAGTAGAGACTGCAGTTGGCTGCGCCGCAGTTTGAACAGCAGCTTCTTTACGGGATTCCGTCTCGGCCGGTCCCGACTGAGCTGGTACTGAAGCTGCTACCGCTGTCTCTGGGGCTACAGCCGCGCCCAGCACCGCGCTTGTCTCTTGCACCTCGGCAGCGCTAGGCACCGTTGCCGAAACCGCTGCTGTTTCTCGCTCCCCGGCCGCGTTCGGCACCGCCACTGCTTCCGGGTTTTCCCGCGGTAGCGCTACTTCCAGGTTCACCGCTGGCCGCGCCGTTTCCTGGTTTGGAGCCGCATCTCCTGCGGGTGGCACGGGCTTGGCACACCCCGCACGGCAGGATGCCTCTGGCATCCCGTGCAGTAGCAAGCTGAACAGGTCCTCCACCCTTCGGTATATGTTCGGTAACTCTGTCAGCAAAGGCAGATGCTGTATTAAAAGGTCGATGGCTCGGTTCTGTGGCTGCACAGAGTAGTCCAGTGCCAAGGAGGGCAGCGGACCACACCTAGGCAGTCTCGGTGCATTCGTGCCTGGCGCTACGCCAGCTAAGAAGTTAGATCCAGGTGCATACGCAACCGGGCTAGGAGCCGCTCTGGGGGTCCAATTCGCTGAGCCTCTAATTTGCGGCCCTGGATAAGCTGTGGTTGCCACCAAGCCAAGCGGCAAGGGAGGCTGTGCACCCTCTCGCTGCCCCGACACCCCCGCCTCTGCCGGCGCGGGGTCCCTGGAGGCCGCGGAGTCCTGCGAGTGTGCAGGGTGAGGTGGTGCAGGCTCTGCCTGTGGAGCCAGGGGGGTTTTTCCAAATCCACCATCATTTGCCCCGGAAGCCCGGTCAGCGGGGCCCCCCTTGGACATTCCTCCGTCACTCATCACCGAAATAGGCGATCCAGCTCTGCTGCTACAGTCAAGGTCTGTCAGCAGAATAAATAACGAATGCCAGGTTTTGTATAATTCTAACGCTGCCGGCTCCCCAGACAGGAGCTCATGTCGGACAGCACAGCCAAGTTCCTGCCATAAGGCAAAGTCCAGGGCAGTATCTCTGTCCATGGAAATCCCTTTTAAGGTAGCCCAGTCTAATAATTCCTGAAGTGAGTTATCAGGAATGGAGGTGTGCATTATACTAAACACACCTTTCCAGACCAGTACCACAGCGTCGGTTTGTGAGCCACTGTTCGCCATTTCTCAGTCCTGTCGGACTTCCCGGTCCCGGGGGGGAAGGGGAACAGCATACCTCTAGAGAAATTCGGCTTGGCTCGCAGCAGCAGGACACTTCGCAGTGTGCAGATCACGTCGGGCAGCACCAAATATTACCGCAGGCCTGGGCCCTAGAGTATATCACTGTGTCCTGCAGCCATAGGGAGGAGGAGGAGAGAAGATCCAGCAGGCAGGAATTGTGCAGCAAGATTGATTTATTTAATTATTTTACACACTCTTTTATAGACTTTTTTCTTCATAGTCTAATTGGACAAAGGATCAGCCACCCCTTGGGGTGATTGGCTAAAATCCTAAAACATCCATTGTCAAAATATTTTTCTACTATACCATAAACAAGACTTTTCAAGGTTGCAGGTGGCTTGGTTGTTTACGTAACTCTGCTACCTCTTCTGTGAGAGAGAAAAGTCTCTCATGGACTTAGAAAATAGCAAGAAAATCCTTGCTAGCAGCATTTTTGTATCTACAATACTGAGATATTTGATCTTCTTTTTCCCACGGCCTCTGCAAAAGGAGTATGTTGTGCACTTTTTCACAAGGATACTTGCAAGTACAGATGTGGTTTTTAAAATAATAATAAACAGAATTATGCCTTTTTTGCTGGAAAACAACATCGAAGGTTGTGTTATTGTCAAACAGAACATAATATGAAAATTCTTTATTTCCCCTTGTAACATGCAGTTTGAGTGAGCAACTTCAGTTATTCTGATTATTTTTCCTTAGCTGTTGTCTAAATGTTTATTGTTGAATATAATTTGTCTTTTGGAACTTGCATATAGAATTTATAGGCTCCTCTTTCTCCCATTATAAGGCATAATTCATGTGTGTATGCTTTCCTGCAAAAATAGGTAATTTGAAAGTCTGATTTCTTGATCTGGAACACCTACTTTACTTGAAGGGCAAGGCTCTGGAAGCTCATGGTGAAGTATTTGAATGAGAGAATTAAATCCAATGACATTTTTTGTTGTGTTAAATACCTTAATAAGTAACACCAGTACAACATTTTTTTATTGGACGATTGCTGCTTTAAAATTTGTAGAAGTATTAGAAAAACTGAAGTCTTTTCTTGCAAGGTGGAGAAAATAATAGAATTATCCACAAAATGTGAGAAGAAAAGCAGATTCAAGTTACAATTTTTCACAAAAGCGGCATAATTCTACCAGCATTACATACCACCAGAGAGCTGTTAAAAGTTTATTTGATTACAGGATTAGCCAGGCCACAAACACTTTCTAACTTTTATTTTCCTTCAGAGGCTGTTGCTCCAAGAGGGAGGTACCTTCCTGCGTGCTTTGTGCAGGGGCGAGGGGGCACTGTGATGGCCACAGGCCAGGCCTGCTCCCACTGCCCGTGGCGTTGTGCCAGAGTGGCTCAGTGCTTATCCACAGTGTGATGGAAATGGGAAACTTGGGGCTCCACTGTGATTCAGGACAGTTTTCCCTGGCCCAAATAACAGTGTGTTTGGTAGTCATCCAAAAGCTGCTGCTGTGTGTTCAGCTGGACAGTTGCGGTCTCTGCTCTTGTAAAATCCACAATCATTTTCTGGGCATCTGAGAAGAGAGGAGCAGGAAAGATATTTAGCTTGTGGTTCTTCAGAGAAACAGCCAGTACTGTGTTTTGAGGTATGTCTGTGTATCTATATATATATATATATATATCTGTGTGTGTGTGTGCTACCTCCTCAGTGGATCATTCAAACTAGGTACATGCAAGGCAAAGATCCTTTGCACAATTTAGTAGCACATTTTAGCTTTTTCCTTTTTGGTTGCAGAAATTGCATATGTTTTGTTTGATGAAAGAATATGGTTTACAAGACCCAGTTCTGGGTCATATTTTATGTGTATCTAATCCTGTTACCCTCTTGAAAAGGCACAGAATGTTAGAACGTGTACTTTTTTTTGAGAGGTGATAAGGAATTTGTATTCTGTTGTCTGTACATGCTACCATGTTTTCAGAAATCCCTCCCCTAAAGCTAAGAAGTCTAAAGAATTGGTGTAACCTTAGCCATTATCTTGGAAAGCAAATGTAATGTTATCAATTTATTTTCTAATCTGACAGGAAAATAAATCCTTTAATGTATTCCCTATATGCCATGTTAAGCAGATCTTCTCTAAAGAAATCCTTGGTGTAGCAGCTTACTGAATAATTCACATGATTCAGAGATAGAGCTAGAATATGTAGGTGAGTATTTTAAGTATTGGTTAATAACCAGAACTGGTGTCCTGGACAGGTGTGAATGGTGAAACCAAAGCTGTCCGTTCATATAATTAGAGTTAACACTGTATAAGATGATGCAAATGATTTCCTTGTAAAGATAAAACATGTGGAAATGAATAAAACCCCGAGCAACCACTGGGGGTTTTTATTTACCCATCTCTTATTCTTCAAGAAAAGGACTAGTGAAAATGTTCCCTGATGGGGATGACGAGGTGTGTTCTCTTTGCTTGTCTCATTTACCTTGGTTGGTATTTTATTTATGGTCTCAGATGGGAAGTTGTGCTTTGGTTCTGTGCCTTGTCTTAAGGCAGGTACTTTCTGGGTATATGGGAATGATGGAAAACACACAGGCTGTGGCCACACAACCAGCTCTGGTGTGCTGAACATCTTATTGATTGTTGTGCTTGCCTGCAGCTCCATTCTGTTCTGCTGCAGCGATGTTACACCTGCCATGCTATCGTGGTGGCATCCTCTTCTGGGACTTGGCAGAGTAACTTATCTGTGCTTAACAAGATCTATCCTCAGTGCTCAAGAGACTTGCAGGTAACAGTGGGTGCTGAAGCTTTCTCTTACTGGGGATGTTCTGGCTTTTGATTCAGCCTTTACCATATGTTCTCTCCTTAGGGCAGAATTATCTAGTTCTTTGGTTCTGTTACCATTACTGCTGGCATATTTGCCTTTGAGCTAGGGGCATTGCAGAGTAGGCCCTAGCCCTAAAGGCATCCATCAACTCAATGTACCCTTGTTTGTAACTGTGAGTGCATGTGACTTGAGTGATCTTTGCTGATTGCTGCATGGTCATTTGCTCTGTTGAATGTTCTTTCTTCCCTGGTCAAGTACAGAAGAGTCCTCTCTGAGGTATTTATAGTTATGCAGCGTTATATGTAGGGCTTTAGCACAGACATTTTGCCTCTCTAGTGCACACATCCTATGTCTGCCTGAGGACCATGGATGGCAGGACTTAGTTGCAGTCAGCTGATGGGGAAAGCAATTTTTGTATTGAACTATGAGTGCTTATATCTTGAGTTTTGTAAGGTGAAAGTTGAGATGAAATCTCAGGGCTAAGCAGAGAAGAGAAATCATGGAGTTCTTGTTCCTCCTTCGACTGTTACAGCATTTGGCTTACATCTTCCTCGGGACTTCTGGAAGAGCTAGAAAAAAAGTGCTGACAAGGACAAAAGTAGCTGGCCTTATACCAGCACACTGCTAATATTTAAATGGTGTAGAGGAAAGGTACTTGAGGATTGCAAGAAGATAGTGGGAAATCAGAGGAAAGTGTGCAGAGCAACCTGCTGAGAAGGGAATGCTGAGGGAGGAGTCTTGGAATTGTGTAGTTTGTCCAGGTGGATGATGACAGGTACTTGAGCACTGACTATCCTAGCTAAAGACAGCTGATTTTAAGCACTGACATAAAGTGGAGTAAACACCCATATCAAGGTTACTGACAGCACATGTGCTTCCTGATGCATTCCATGTTTTTATGCAGGGGCCATATATTTTACGGTTTTCCTGGAGTCTGTGTGTTTGGGTAAGATCTCACATTTAACACATGAAGGGAGGAAGTGGGAAAAATCCTAACATGTGGACAGAAGAGCCTATATTTATTTGCTCTATTTAGTTTTCAAACAATTTGGCACCCTAAGGGTTCTTGACTGCATGTCCTAGAGAGTCTCTGCCTCAATTAGTCTTTACCAAAAGTGTCCAGCTACCCAAAGCCACTGTATGTCTCACTAATGTTACTCAAGAAGACTGGTGATAGGACGATAATAGGAATTGATTTGTTTGTTTTGCTGAGAGATTGCAAAAGGCTGCACAGTAAATTGGGAGGGGTGAAAGGGAGGGAAAGCCTAAAACATAAAGCCAGTATAGTGCAGACAGAAGCTGAAAATTGGATGATGGGACTGTCTCGGCGTGATATGAGGCTGCTTTATTCCTTAACCGTCTGCTTAATGCCCGACGACACTGTATCTTTAAGATGGCCCCGGGGGCCGGGGCCGGGGCCGGGGCCGCGGGTGCGGGTCGGTTCAACGGCTCAGCGGAAGGGCTCTGGTTGCAGCGGCGCTCCACCGTTCTCTGCAGGGAGTGCACCGGGGGCGCTGCACTGCTTCTTCGTGGTTTTTGTTTGTTCTCGCTAACTGGAAAAAAAGTTTTGTTGGTTTATTTTCCCTTCCCTCCCCCTGGCCTCCCAACCTTCCTTCCCTTCTCTCCGGTCTGGGGAGCCTGCGGAGTGGCGCGGGCGGGCCCGCGGGGTGGCCCCAGCTGGTCCGAACGCCGGAGAGAGCCAAGCCGTTGAGCGAGGGGACACAGAGGTCCGCCAGCTTCGCCTGCTGTGACGAGAAGGACCAGTGCTGGAGAAAGCAGCGGGTTTTTTCTATCTGTTCTCCAGTTTCACCTGCTGTGGGGAGGAGGACCGGTGCTGGAGAGTCGAGCGGTTTTTTTTCCATCTGCCCTGCTCCAGGCTGCTGCGTGGACTCCCCTTCCCCTTCCTGGAGACTGGGGGGACCAGTTGCCAGCCCGTGTATTTTTTCCTTCTCTAGGCATTTGTTGTATTTTGAGGTTTTTTTCTGTTCTGCCCTGTTTTGTTCTGCATTAATAAACAGTTCAGTTTCTTTCTACTTTCACCTGCTGTAACCAATTTGTCTCATTGGCAGAGGAAAGGGGGAGGCCCTCTCGCTTTGGAGGAGGTGCTCATTCCAGAGCGTTTCCTCCTAAAATTTTGTCTCCAAAAAACCGAGACAGAGCAAATTTTTTTCTGAAAACTGCAAGCTCACTGTATATAGCAGAGAAAAATTAGGTGCAAGAGTAGAAGAGGGCATTGAGACTGCAGAGTCATTATGTCATGTTTTCTGCAGCTCCGGTGCATTCTGGACTCTATTCAGCAGGGTCAGAGTGAGCTGCTGGAGGCAGAGTGAGCAGCAGAACCGTGTCCCTGGCGCAAATATCCAGCAAACAGATAGTCAACAGGGGAGTTTCCAGACTCAGCCCTTGTAATGTGAGGTGTATGTACCTAACTCTAGGGACTGGTGTTGCACCTAGGAAATGATTTATGCTTGCAGTGTGCTCTTGCAGCTTGTTGGCTTACCATACTTCTGTGAACCACGTGCAGGTAATTCTGCCTGTGGTTTGACATTGATGCTTATGAGGAAATTGCAGACACTAGGCTTTGCATAGAAACGATTTGGCATCTGAAGTCCTTTTCTTGTTGTGCTGTCCTTTGCATTGCTCTGTTAATGATCTTACTGGTGCTTTTTGAAACCTGTAATTACAGTGGTCTCTGTGATTGATGGGAGCCAGCATTAAAGGATTAATCCTGAGTAGAACTGAATATTTTGTGATCCTTGAAGTATCAACATCAGCATGCATTGGCACATTGCTGATTAGCTTGATTTAGTAGTTGGCAGCCAGCACAAGGCTTTTTCTTTAGATAGTGTGCACTTCAGCCGCTGCAGAGGGACTCAGTGTGAGAATTACTATGCTATAGGATTAAAAAAAAAAAAATCCATGGCTCCATGCCTTCCAGGTATCAGTTGACACAGCAGAAGGCTCAGATCAGTGGTGCTCTGGGTTTCATCTGAGTGGAAGTAGTAATTCTGATTCAGTGGCAGTCTTGTGCTTGGAGGAGCCAGTGTTCAGAAAACAATTACAGAACCTACTATAATTGAATAGGATGCTTAATTTTTGATATATTTGCTCTTTAGATGTTTGTGTCCTGATTACCTTTCTTTTCCACCTGCTTTCCATTCCTGTCTTCTTCAAAAAAATAGTTTACATAGTCTGTGTGTGTGTGTGTATATATATACATACACATGCAAACACATCCATCCGTCCATCCATGCACACCCAAATACTGATGACCAGAACTTGTGCAGCTTATAAACACTCCACTTTTGTTCATGTGGATCCTGAATATAATGACTTCAAGTGGCCTCTGCCTGTGTGGTTAGTTTAACATTGCATGCTCTGTCTGACACCTTCCCTGTCTTAAACCAACACATTGTCTAGAATTTTGACAAGCGTATTCTAATTTATTTAATGCTGCAGCTGTAGTTGCCTGTTCACAAGTGCTTTCCTTGTATCTTTTGAAAAAAAATAGGCTGTCAAAGAGATTATTCTAGAACCAAAAGGTGTTAGTAGAAATGTTGCATGGGATGCCTTCAGCCCTGTGCTTGGTATGTCTTGATTTTACAAGTGGTTATGTGATAAGATCCACTGAGGTTAGCAGGGCTTTTTAAGTGATGGAGGAACTACTTTCAAGAATCACAGCTTGCTGTGTCAGAGCCCAGTTTCCTTTTTTTGCTCATAGCATAGTTGCCACAGTGGTCAGCTTAGGGCTATTGGAGCAGTTTTCTGAGTATCTGCTTTGAGTGACCAGTCGCTGTTAAATCAGACTCCCCATTTTGAAAGCCCCTTGAACATATGAAAATCTCTATTTTGAAAAAAAGATTAAGATGAATTATATATGTAGCATTTTGAAATGTACCTAGACAAGCTCTTTGCTCAGCACCTATAATTACAGTGTTCCAATCCTGAATAGAGGGTTTCAAAAGAAGATAACATTCAAAGCTACTCATTAGTTGTGTTACTGTGTGCCAGCCTTTTTAATAAAGAAAAAGTGCATTCTTTCTTCACCAAAATACAAATACAATAGAGATAATGTCACTTCCCAAGGAAGGGTTATTTAAAACTAGAGTGATGCTTGTGCCTACTAATTAAAAGTTAATAAATCTGTAAAAAATGGGGTTTCTAAACCAGATTTGAATGAGTTTGCCACTGTCACTTGTAACTGAGGTCTCTTTGGTAAGGCACACAGAAAGCCCTAGTATGTGTCCTTGCCTTCCCCTATTAACCTTTTGAACAGGTAGTGTAGTTAATGTGCTGTTTCTGTGATGCCACTCTCATTCATACATGGTCTAGGAGGCCACCAAGGGCTTAGTATTTATACATTTTATTCAGAATTTAAACACCCTATTTATTTAAAAGTTTTAAAATGAATTCTAAGTTCTGTACACTTCCACATGTGTTTCTGGTATGGCTGTAGAAGTAGATTGAGTGCTAGTCAGTCCTTGCAGCTCAGACAGAGCCTCTTTTGTCATGTTGCAGCACAAAATGTTACACAGATTCTTAATGCACTTGACCTCAGTTACATCTAGATGATGTATCACAGACCAAAAAAAGCTGTTAAAGGAACCTTTTAATATTGCTGAGTCAAATGGCTCATTTCAGGAAACACTGGAAAAAATGGTGTTTGTGCAGTCTTTGTGGCAGCCTTCTGCATACATATTACAAAGCAGTCTTTAATTATGGAATCACATTATTACTTGTTTCCGCGGAACTCCTGCCTCATTAAGTGCATGTTCCTCCATTTGGAACACCACTTGGTGCTTTTGCTTTTCTCCTGTACTTTTAGAACAAATCTTAATTCTTTCTGTTTTCTGCAAACTGTGTAAAACTGCCCTGAAAATACAGACTTTTCTATATCAGTCATTCTTAAATTATCTTGCTTGTTTAAGAAGTCATATTTCAGAGCCCTGCAGTAAAATGGATGGGCGCTTTCACTGTAGAGGGGGAAAAAAGTTATTTAAAGTCCGAGTAACTTTACATGTAGGTATCCAGTGGAAGCTGCTTGGGGTCACTGTGGAGTCATCAACACTCTGCTCTGGCCCCGTGTGAGTAATTTGGGCATGGTGAAAGGGGTTGATTACCAGAACCTGGCTAGAGTGGGGAAAGAAACAGTTGTCTAAACTGTGCATCAGGAAACTGGAATTTAAACTGCTCAGAAAACTTAAACTTTTTCTTTCCTGGAATGTCAGAGTCTTTTTACTTTATTCAAGATTGATATATCACCCTATTTGAGTGTTAAAAGCTTAGGTTACCAAAAATTGAATTGATTTGTTATCTGGTTAAAATAAAATTCCCCAAAGTAATCCTTCATGTGTGTGACATGTAGAAACTCCAGAAGAACTCTCACTGATATCTGATAGGAATGCCGTAAATTAAACTTGATTTTTAGAAGTGAGTGGCATTCATCTCTGTATTATTGAAGCTTTGCATTGTATTCTTTGATTTGCTGTTTCTTGAAAGGAAGCTGCCTATGGTGGTATTGAAAGAGGGGTTTTTTAGCTATTAAAGCTTAACTAGTGCTGCTCCTAGACTTTTCAAAGTTGTGAGCCTGTTTGACGAGAACTCTTAGCATCAGGTGAGACTGTGATGAATGTCATCTGACTTGAGGTCTGTAAATGCTTCTGAAGATTTTATAGGGAGCTTGCAATAAATAATTTCTCTGTGCCTCAGTAACCCTTCTGTTCTGGGATAACTAATCCTTTGCTGTATGGTACTAGAATTGGGAAGGTGAAGATTGTAGACTAGGAGGTGTTTGGACATTAAAATAGTAAGAGCCTGTAAAGGAGAAGGGAGACTGTTCATTTAATACTTTCTCTTGAAAAGTTGTGATTGGCAGGGCTGAGTGTGGTGATGTGGTTGGAAAGTGGTGGTCCACTGGTGAAGCTCCAATTGACTTTGTGGGCTCAGGACCACATATGAGAGTAACAGGAAAAACACTTGAGGATTTGTTTAGGGAGTGAATGGGAACATGTAGATTCTCAGCAGAAGAAAGCAAAGATACTTTTCAAGCATATTTTCATCACTACGGAGAAAAGAGTAACTCACTTTATGGTTTCCTGACGCAAGTGTCCAAGATGGATCCTTAACTCCTGTGAGCTGGTGGCATTTCTTGGCATTGTGGTAGAGCTATGCTGATCTGTCCTAGCTAGAACTCAGGCCTTCGAGTATGAAATCTGATGGAAGAAGAAAAAAGTTTCAGGCAATTTTTTTCCTCATAGAAAGCTTCCAACCATATTAACTCTTGCAGTGTTGCTGCCAATAAACTGAAAATTTGTAAGAGCAGGTAATAAAAGGATATGGTTTAATGTTACTTGCAACTGGATAAACTGACTAAACTCCTGAAAATCAGAACTGCTATGAGGGAGGCATTGCCTGTGAATGAGAATGTGGAACAATTAAAAATTTGCAGGCTCATACTAACAGAAGTATCTTGTAATGAGGATAAAGGAATTACTTGAATAGGAGCAGTGGTAGCAACACTGATCTCTCTTGAAAGTCAGGGTTTTTTGTTTGTAACATATTTTCTTGCACTGTTGGTACCCTTGCAGGGTTTTGAGTTGCACCTTTAAAAATGTGTTCAAACATTAAAAAATGGATAACAGGATCAGTTAGAAAACCAAACAGAAGCGTTGAGGCTCTTTCACTGCAGAAATACTGGCAGCACTCAGTGTACTTTTCGTGTGAATTCCTGCCCCTGAAACTGGAAGATTAAAGTTGAAAGGGTACATGCTCCTGGAAAACTAGGCTCTTTGCTCCCATTAAAAGTGTTGAATGTGTATCTGCTCCTTTTTTGCGCAGCAGGGAAGGTGCCTTACAGATCTGTTGTTACTGCCTCTTCAGTTCTGAGCCGTAGATCATTTCTCATGTGTAAACAATCTCAAATATTCTGGGGGTTTTAGAACTCATTAAACTTTCCATTTCACTAGAAGTGGTAAGAGAGGCTATCAAAAAGTATCAAAGCAGATGATAAACGGTCTAAGGTCAAGTAAAGTGAGCACTGAAATTTCTGTCTTTTTAAGGAAATGGAAGAAGACTCTCTTCTTCCTTCACACAGACTGCAGTGAGCAGGCTGCTGGACCAGGAGGCTTCAAATGTGAACCGCAGTCCAAAATGTCAGTTAGCTGAGTGTAGCTTCAGGGCCAAGGCCTTCAGAGTGCAGCCACAGCTCCTGCAGCTCAGCTTCATCACATGCAGGTGGGTGAACAACCAAAATCTTGGACTGTCCATTATCTTCAGTGAGCAGGTCAAAGAAAGGTAAATGCACAAGGCTGGAAGAAATTGCAAGAGATACAATGCAGACCTTGGTTGTGGAAGCAGGTTCCCTGAGATAGCTCCATCCTGTTTACCTGTTTCTTTTTGACTGTCCAGTGAAGGCAATTTACAGCTTCAGAGGGTTCCTAATTTAGTTAGATTGTCCTAAATCGCCTTTGCAAGTCTTTCAGACATGTTGAACAACTGCTAGCTTTATACTTTGGAGGGTTATCTCCTGGGCTAAGGCATGTCTGTGTGTCAGACAACAGTTAACAGTATGAGTTAACAGTATGATGTCTCTGACAGAAGAGCTCTGGAAAACCTATTAGGAGCCAGCCACCTAATCAGTGGAAGCTGAATATTCAGTTGTTCACTTTGCTATTACTGTGGGGTGTAACTTGCCTCCACCTAAGAGGCAACACATCAGAGAGGAGTGTGGGCTTGCACTACAACTCCTGCTGAGAGTGTTATGTACTTGGACTCAGCCTGTTGGGTCTCAACTAAGATGTTGGTGGATGAAGCTCTGTGTGGAAACATTTCCTTTTTGCTGCCTCTGCAGCAGCGCTATTGCAGCACTTTGAATCAGTGAGTTTCATGGCATTGATTTTTGGATGATTTTGAATGTGATGAAATGCTTGTAAACACTCTCAGCTCAGTGTTTTCTGGCTGCTCACATAAAGCATTGCAAAGAAGCGAGCCTCGGGCTCACTAACCCTAACCCCCTGAGTGCTCATTCAACCCCCCCCCCCCCCCCTCGATTATAGCATGTATGTGCTGCCCTTTTCCAGTAAATATGCTATATTGTAATAGAAAACTAGGTCAGACCAGTTTGTTTTGGTTGGTTTTTTACAGAAGTAGATTTGCTGATGTGGGCCATCTGTCTTTCAGATATTATAATTAATTCACAGTTTGTTTTGGTAGTCTGAGTTAGGCTGACAGGTCTCCAGTTCCCTGTGTGGTTATCATCCTCTTTCCTTTTTATGGTGGTTAGTGGTTCTGCGCTTGCTTTCAGGCAGTGCTTTAGGTCTTCCCTCATTTCCTATGAGTTCACGGTGTCAGTGGTTTCATCTGTTAGTGTGTAGTTGGTTTCAGTCTGTTGGTTAGGGTTTTTTTTTAATGATAAGAAATTTGTAGTAAGATTTCATCTGTTTAAGTTGACTTACCTACATGAGTCCCTCCTTTAAACATATTCTTCTGGTCAGCACTGTAGTCAGTTGATGTCCCAGCTTTGTTTTACCATAAAATAGTTTTTCTCTGTATCTTTATTCCACCTTTAGCACTTTTCTGCACTTTCTTGGCTTCCTATGAAGGAACTGACCTGTCTGGAGTTGCTTAAAAATCTGTCTTTTTTTCTTTGGGATTCACTGCCCGTAATCTGCTCTACTTGTTCCTTCCTTATATTTGAATAGTTGATGTTATCATTTCACGATTACCATTATCCAACCCATCTTCCACCTTCAGATTTCCAAGCAGTTTCTCCCTTTTACCAAACCAGCTCCATCTTCTGAAGTGAACCGTCCCCAGGGTGTTGGAAGATGCATCCAGTTATGCCAGTGAATTTTTTGGATAAGCTCAGCTATTTTTATATACATGCTCATCTCTTGGGGCAGGTGTGTACTGAAAGATGGAAAATACTGGGCCACTTCATTTTCCTATCAGATGTTACTGGAAAGCAGTTAGTGAAAGACTTTGGTAACCAGAGCTGTCAGTGTGACTCCTTGCAAGAACACTGACTTCACATAAAATCTGACAGCATTAACAAATGCCACTGTAGTTACAGGAAAGGGGTAGATAATTTTGTTCAGGGTAGACTTTAAAGACAGCTCCTGATTTTATCAGCCAGCAAATATTCAGAAGTCAAAATGCCAACATGTCGCAGTGCTAATCTTGTTTTCTCTGCGTCAAACAGTTGGCATGGTGTTTTATTAGTAGTGTTTTCCAGAATGTGTCCCAGGTGTTCACTGCCGGCTGCGTGAGTCAGGGCTGTGATCTGGAAAATCTTGATGTTCCTAAAGTGGAGTTAACTGAGTGTAACTGTAGCAAGAGTGTAAATAGGTGTCTGGTGTTTCATGGCCATTTTAGCAACAAGTCTGTTTCCCTTTTATTATAACCACAGATGATAGGATGAGTCTGGAGTCTCTAAGGAGTAAATAATTGTGGGCCAAGCTGTAAAAATGCTGGAAATTCTGCTTGCTGGAGGTGCCAGGGTTGTGTGCTTGTCCACTATTTGCTCATCTGAAGCTTGAGGAAAGGGATCCTGCTGCTACCATTCCTCCTTGTCTCTTGGCTTGGATATGAACTGGGAGCTCCTCAGAGATTGGAGGGTGCTGAATGAGGTTTTGCTCAAAAGGGGAATATTATGTATGAGTTGTTCCATGGTTGTGTTTTGCTGACCATTACTAACAGTGTCTGGACAAGTAGCATCTTCCTAAAGAATGCTGAATCTTTCATGCATGGCTCTGCACCTGGGGGTGGGACCTTAGACAAATCTCGTTTAGCAAGTCTGACCGGCTTACCGCTATTTTCTTCTCAGATGTATGGAATTAACCAAAGATAATAAGGTCCACTCCTGGCCAGTATATTGTAAGAAATTACTTTTCATTTGCTGGTGTTGAGAGAAAAATAGAAATAGTTGAGCTTGACTTTCCTTCTGCTGTTCTCTGGTTACACCTCCATCTTCATCCTCAGTTATGACAGCAGTGTGCTGTAGAGACTTAAGTCTTTTTCTGCTTTCATAAAGTTGCCCCATGCTTAAAAGAAGGAGGTAGGGATGGGGTCCTTGCTTTCTGCTCATGATTCAGCCTCTGCTTCCTGTTAACTTTGGCAAGACACTGAATCTGTCCTTTTCTACCTTTCTGTGAAAGTAAATGTTTTCTTCTCTAGCTTTGGTAAAGTCAGAGATGAGAGTCCCATTCCTTTCAGTGAAAACCCTTATTTAGGATATGAGTACAGTGAGACATAGCAACATTCACTAGAAGTACAAGTTGCTTTTATTCCTGCTGACATTTATCTTCTCCCTATCTTTCCCCTGTGAAGCAATGAGCATCTTGAATAGCTTTGTCCAGCTGTGAGTTTTGTTACCCACATTTTGGCAGAAATTAGTTCTGCAGGTAGGGTGTGTGCTGATTGAAGATGATGGGCTGGAAAATGGTCCATTTGTTGGCTGTTGACTTGAAGCTGGGTAGGGAAGTCTGTACTTCTTCCTTCTCAGGCAGTTCAGTGCAATTTGTAAATGCCAACAATTTGCACTTTATAGGTGCTTCTCCCTTGCCTAGCCATTCCCAGGATTTGCAAAGCAGTAAGTAGTCCTCATTTATGCCATTGTGATGATATTATACCCATTGTAAGATATGGTTAGTAACTCAAGCACAAAGCAGTTAAGGACATGCCCAGGGTCCTGCAGTAAAACAGCTGTAGCACCAGAGAATTCTCCTCTGTGACAGCTCAACAGCACTTCCCTGATGCAGGTTTTCTGTGGTACATGATACCACGTTACCTGATACCGAATTAACAGGCCCCATCAGTCTGGTCTGCAGCTTGTAAGCACATCATTTGTTACTGTGCAGCTTAACTGTGGGATTCCTGGCAACAAGTAAGCTTTTGGCAAATTAGGTTGTATTATCTACATTGTTTATTTGCTGACTCCTTGTACTTAGGGCTGTTGCTGTTTGTGTCTTTCCTAATTTTTGGCAAATCATCCCCAGTGAATCTAGCTACAAGAAAGGCCTTCTGCCTTCAGATCATCTTCTTTCTGTAAAGAAGGAAAGGGTTTTATTGTTTCTATGAAACTCTGATCGTAATGGACACCATAGTATAGCCTGTACTTCAGAGGAATCAGCTTTTCCATGGATATTCACTTTATACGAAAACAGGCATTCTGAAGGCCTGGGCTCTTTGGTAAGACATGGTCTGATGCAAATCAAGGGATGTAAGCTATAATGGCAAGAGAGGTTCTAGTCACCGGAAAAGATAATTTGGTATAACTTTGCACATGTTACTAAAAACGGAGGAGGAAGGCATCTTGTTATTAACATGTTGCAAGTCATGAGTCTTTAATTCATATAATAAGATTAAAGCTTTTGCCTTTAACAGCTGCCACTAACTGAGAGCTTTTTTTTTTCAGATTGTGGAAACCTGAAATAAAATTACCTGTGACTGACAAGGTGACAGCAACACCACAAGGTGGGTCTTCTGTTTTTGTTGGTCTTGTATCAGTCATTCCAGGGCTCCGGAAATGTTGTGCGTCTTGACTTTACTGAGATGGATTGCCTAATGAATCTCTGGGGCTTGTTCAAACAAACCCAAATAGTTTGACAGGACTCCTCCTATGCTTGCATGTACATGAGTTATGTATTGTAATGGTGTTCTAAACAAAGAAGATACATACATTTTCTGGGCTGTACGGTGAAGGTGTTTATGGCAGAGAGGTGGAAACAAGTGAAAATAAAAACTCACTGGGGTTTTTGCCAACTTTTTTGTGTAGACTTCTGTTTTCTGTAGGAAATGTCCTCTTGTCAATGAGAGTTGAACTATCCAAAAGGCTGCTGCTGCTGAGCACAAGCACTGCAAGTTGAATCTGTGATGTGGCATTTTTTTCTTCTCACGCTTCAAATTTAGGATTCACATTTAGGAAAAATGTTCCAGGATGTGTGCTGATTACTTGTGTGTCAGTCACTACATGCTCACCTTGTCTGACGATTTGTTGCTCTGTTTTGTTGCATTGTTTTATTGAGGTTGTTTATGGGATATGCAAGTTTGCAACACAGCCCAGATGCAAAGAGATGCTGATCCCAGGATTTCTCACTTGCACCCCTGGTATTACCTGTTCAGAGGGGAGTTTGTGTAATGGGTACAGATGGCTTTTAGTTATTTGAACGACTCAAGTGAAAAACAGCACAAAGAGAGCTGGTAAATACCATTTTCCCTTTATCCAGGGGTTGTTGGAAGAAGAATTACTTGGTCATTCCTCTTCCAAGAAAGGTTAAATTTTCAAGCACCAGGTTTATCTGGTGACACTGCACAGTCATGATGAAGTTGGATTTTGTTCTGGGGTTTGGCTTTTTCTTTTTCTGTAGTTGGTTCTTGTCTGTCTTCTTTCTAGGGCGGGAGAATGGAGTAAAAACTGGGACATGTGTTGCCTGCGTCTATGTGCTGGGGGCAGTTCCTGGTCACAACAGTGATGCTCTTACTGCAGTCTCACATTTCTCTCTTAGAGGTCATAGTTTTTTCCTTTGTGTGAAGGCATGAGTCTTTCCTGGAGTATGTATCCATAGCCAGAGTGAGTGGCAGTATTTCAATGCAGAGCAACAGTCTCTCTCCTGGGTATTTCAGAGTGCGTTGCTTGTCACCAGCTCTGAAATACTGCTTTATAGCTGTGATGGGCTGCAGTGCAGATGTACCACTTGTATTTCTCAAGGTGTTTTAAAAAACTGCCACAGTCATGTAAGCCTTCTCTCTTGCAGTGAGAGAAACAGGTGAGATGTGAGAATTTATCAGCAAGGCTCTTGTTGTCATCATTCTTGAATGGAAACTGCCAGGAGCCCTGCTCATGGTATTAATCCTTATCCAGTGAGAAGAAGTCTAGCTTTGATTTCAGTGAGTACAAGATGTTTCTTTTATCTGCTGCTTGTCAGCCTCTCTATGTCATTGAACTTGAATCATTAGGCAAAAAGTTAAATGGTCAGGAAGAGATAGGTCTTTCAAAGCTGTAATAAGGCCAAATCCAAAAACTTTTAATAGGAAGGAGTGATTGAGGATCTGAGCTAAAAGTGCAGACAAAGCTGTTTGGTGGGTTCTCTTCGTGAAGAGCAACAGGGAAGTCAAGGAGAGTTCATTCTGCATTTCACTTCACCTGTGCTAGTCTGAGCTTCAGTAGTCTTTGTGGCAGGGTTTGAATGCTCTTGTTTGTTCTTACCAAAGATTTATCACAGTTGATGTGTGTAACCAGGAAATTCAGAGCAGGGTGGTGAGCTGTCAGCTGAAAGGGGTAGGTAAACTGTTTGCTCTTAGAAGTGAGTAGTAATCCAATTCTTCCAGCACCTGGCATATTGGTACTTTTCAGCTGTATTTGAGCTGCTCACAGTTTATCAATAGAAGCTGTGTTCTTGCATAAACAGAGAGCAAAAGACCTCCTTGTAATTAAATAATCAGTTGTCTAAATCTCATTTCATTAAGCTGAACACACAGTACAGACTAGAGAAGCGGTCCTGCACCAAGGCTGTTTAAACATACCAAACTTATAAGATTTGATTAGATTTTGTTCTTCTCTTTCTGTCTTCTCCATGTGAATCTAAGGCATGTGCAGATCATGCTCAGCTCTCTTTTTTTGTCTTGATTGTCTTCCTTATAACCCTCTCTTAGGCTTTTACACAACCCACATAATGGCACAGAGAAGCTCTTCACCCATTTATTGGTCTCACTCTGTTGCATCACTTTCTAACTGCCCCAAAGCACCTTCTTGCTCATCAGACAGCAGTGTATCTTTCACAAAGGAATGAAAGCAAGACTGTCTCAGGCTTGTCTTTGCAAGCTTAGGCATGTATTGAACATAAATATTACCTAATTTTTCACACTTGAAGGGCAATAAAACCCAAATTCTCAAAAGAAAGCATTAAGTGTAAGCACAACTGTTGTGTTTTACTGAGAACCTGGAAAAAAAAAGGCAACAAAAAGATGGGTTTATTTCTTATCAGAATATTTCACAGGAACAGCCTAAGTATATGTAATGGTACCAAAGCCTGTACTAATTCATGGTGATTTTCCATGTGGTATGAACAAATAGCAGAAGAGAATTTTATCAAAAGCCAGAAGACCTGCATTGCCTAGCCTAACGTTAGGCCCTTGTATGTCACTACTGCTTGCAAGCAGTGTGCTTACCTTGCTCTCCTCCTGCAGAGAGCAGAGACTGTAGATGAGCATCTCAGGAAGCTGGGAAGGTCACATATGATTGAGCCATTTTCTGAAGAACCTCTCTCTTTCCACTGAATCATGAAAAAGAATATCGAATATATAGAATGAAAGAACTGAGTGAGTTGGTGTTCTTAGAAGCCCTGTAAACAGACAGAGCTAGCTGAACATTTGCCTTTGTTTTTAAAAGATACAAGAACTGGCATCACCACTTATACCATGGAGTCTTTTGTACTTCCATCTTTAAATTGGTGCTCTTTTGGGCTGTTTCTCTTGTACGAGCGATCTGCTGTAGCCCAGCAAATAAATAATTCTAATAAGGCACCTGATCTCTTGGAGAAATCTGAGTTTCATTCTGCCGGGGTATACTGGTTCTCTAGTTCCCAGTGTAAGATTATGCACCTCAAGTTGTTTTGCAGATGTGCTCACAGGTACACACCATTACCATTCTCTCCTACTGTACTGCTAGGAACAGAAAGCGTAAAGGGATTCAGCAGTTCAAATTGCTCCCACGGCAGAGGTTCCTGAGGAGAGCAGTGTCATGTGTGGTACTGAGGAGTGAGAACATGGTCAAACATCAGGATGTTATCCTTGGGCCCTCCTTCTTTCTCTGTGACAGGTTTTCTGTATTATATTCTCCTTGTGCTAAAATTAAAAAAAAAAAAGAAACGAGAAAGCCACACTTACCTGTTGAAGGCATTGACATTACATCCAACACCCTTTGTTTTGAAGGCTGCTAGATACCTTAGAGAGAGAATCATGTGAGGCAGAAGCTATTTAGACTAAGCCTTCACTATTTATGTTGAAGTCGTAAGCAACTTGAGCTTGCCCCAAAAAGATCCAACAGCATTCCAGCTGATTGGAAGTGCTCCTTGTCTTATTGTTCCAAGTTCCCCTCTTGTAAGAAGGAGCCCTCCAGCAGGGTGTGGGGCAGAGGGAGAGAGAGTTTCTCCATGTAGCATTCTCCTCTGGTGTTTGCCCCCAGCAGCGCTTTGCTGGGATGTGCAGCACACTGTCTTGCACTCTTAGTGGGCAATCCTGTTAGCCCTGGCCAGTAGGAGGGCTGTGATCCAGCCTCTATGCTGCTGAGTTAGAAAAACACATGACCTGGGCTGCATCCAGCAGTTGAGGATGGAGGCCATCAAGCTGTGACATTAACCAGCTCTGGCTTCTGGCCTTGCAGAACTGTGTGATGCTCCCTGTGTTCATAGGTGGAAAAGCAGGAAAGATGTTGGTGTGATGTCTTCTTCCCCAGAAGCTTGTGGGTAGGATGGAGACCAAGGAACCCCTAAGTGCTGTATCAGGGAGGGAAAAGGAGTGGGAGGTGCTGAATGAAGGTCGTGGCTGTAGAATTTTTGCAGACAAACCAGTTGGCACCCATATGACTCTGAACCAGGTGTGCTTGTAGTATGAAAGTCTGACAGACCAGATTTCTCATTGGTATGGCTCTTACTGAAGTCATCACAAGTATGTTGGTATTGCACAGCAGCAGAACTGGGTTGTTGGTGTAGTTTCTTTCAGGTGCATCTGGGCATTTGGGTTACATGTCTAAACTCCACTTGCTCAAATAATCTGAAGCCTGAGATTACGAATATACAGAAATAGGTGTTCTTTTAAGGGCCACTTTACTTTTCGTTCTCTGAGAGTACGTATGATGTATAAAGATGCAGGTTTCTGAGTAATAACAAATGCCTGGGTTAACATTCTACCAAACACCAGATGTGAAACCCAGAGGCTAGCAAAGTATTTATTGAGGGAGTATCTGAGGAAGCTGTTCTTATTGATGCCAGCAGCTCCTGACTGCTAGTTAGTTAATCAAGTAAGTGTTTGTGGGTTGTTTTTTAATGACTAATTCCATTGCCAGCAGTGTCTTCAGGAAAAAAAAGGAAAAATGGAAGGAACAGGTGGTGCACACAACTTTTTTTTAAAAGGAAACAGCGTGTTGTAGAACTGCAAGCATCTGCTTCTACTTAATGCTTAGTCTTCAAACGCTGAGATGCCATTCGTTTAGTGGAATAAATTACTATACCGGCTACTAGGCCCTTAAAATACTTTTTAACCTTATTTTATTCAGTTAACCACATTCCTTATTACCTCCGGCATACCGTACCAGGAGGCTGGAAGGCAATAGGATAAATAGTTTTGATTAGATCCTTCTCCAGAGCAAAAAGTAGGAGTTTTAACTTCCATGGGAGTAGGAGCCAGACCTTTTTTTTGTGGTGGGCAGCAGTGACATCATCTGAGACAGTCTTGATGAAGAAATGTTGTGCCCTTTAATTCTAACCTGAAAGGTTTAAATAATGCCAGACAAATTTCTTTGGAGATAGAAAACATCTTTTATGAGATTATTTGATACAGCAGGAAAAATAGGTAAGTTTGCAGGTGAATGGTGAAGACCAGGATGAAAGTTTCTAATCCTGAAAGCTTTCTTGGTGTGTGGTTTTTTTCCCCTGCCCCCCAGGTGTAGGAGATACTATCTTTATCTACAAGATTTGCTTCACTTACAACCTTTGAAAATAGTGGCTGTAATGCCTTTACATCTCCAATGTCTTTTATTATTGGTGGGGAGAGAGCATTTCAGTGTGTGTAGCACCCAGAGGTAGAAGCTTTTCTGTTGCTTAGAGCTCCAACTCATAACCTGTTCATAGATTTTTATCTCTATTTCTTATGTCTTCACAGGTTTCTGGGCACATAACCACTTAACAAGTGATATGTCGAAAGTCTTTCTTCCATAAAGTCACTCACAGTTTTTTTTTCTACTGGTACCAGTAGCAACAGGACCAGGGTTAAAGCTATTCAATCTGATAGGATCGTGTGAAGTGTCTCACTGAAGCTCTGCCTAAAGGCAGTGTCAGATTTTCCAGTGTGGCCAGGTCTATAAGAGAACAGGGTTGACATCCCAAGGAAAAAAAGATTACAGTCATAGGAAGAATCAGTTATTTTTCTTCCAGTTCTTAAATGCTGTAGGCATAAACATGCCTCATCATCTAAAGGTAATACAGGTAATAAAGGTAATCCTTTTGTGTTGCTTCTCACCTTGGAAGCATATGGTACTAATGGGAAGCCATTCACCAAATTCTTGATTTTCAGGCTTTGAAAGGTGGACTGTAGAATTCACTTCATTTGTCTGAGCAATATATAAAGGGAGGAGTTACTGACTTTAAAACTTCCACATGAAACCCAACTGGGTTTGCTTGGAACTGATTTTCCTTTTTACTATTATAATACAGTATGTATATATATATATGTTAAATATATAAAAATAAATAATATTATATCAGTTTATCTTGTTGTATGAATGAAACATTTAACACTTTTAAGAATACACAAATCGTATGTCCTGTATTACATCTGTGGATATTTTTGTGTAGCTGAAATAACTTTTTCAAGTTTATAATTCCTAGGCTGTTAAGACTAGTGTCTCAAATCCTCATAAAAGCAAGTCAACTCTATGCTTCTAGGGGACCAGATAATGTTTTGATTCTGATCAAAAAAGAAAAAAATACTTCTTTAGACTTCCATGTCTCTGTTGTCCATATTTACCCACTGCTGGCACACAGGGCTGCTTACACTTTGCTGTGTTTCTCCATCACATAGGTTTGTAGTCCAAATGCTGTAAAATGTGGTGCTTTACATTGCCTGACATTGATATAAATGCACTTTTCTCACACTTCAGTGTTGTGGTTGCTTTGAGCTGAGCTTCCAAAGGCCCATATTCTGAATAAGAATCAATGGGAATGGTACTGCTGAAAATGTGAAAACCTCAATCCTTAGTTCTTAAGTGCATTTCTAGGAGAGATTTAGTTGTGGTGTAGAACTGTAGGCAAGAATTCAAACAATTCATGTGCTCTTGACAGGGCTGTCTCACTCTGACTTCTCTTTCCAACTGTTTTAATGAAAATCTCAGAGATAGGGGAAATTCAATGCATTACCAAATGCATTGGTGCTGCATTTGAAATCAGAGTTTTAAAAGCTTCTGTTAATTATTTTTTTCCTTGAGGGACCTGCTGACCTAAATAATGATCTTTCTATAGAAAACATTATGGAAGTATGTGTAATGTAGTTAGGAGCCAGGTGGGTGGTGAGGCTCTGTGTGTTTGAATGTTTACGTTTGAAAGGCTTTTGGACCTGGTTTGGAAAAACACCAGTCAGGGAATAGTGCCTGCACAAAAATTCTTGCTATGGAGGTGGAATGGGAGCTGAATGTAAAGGTGCAGGAGTTAAAAATGAGTTTGAACTCATCCAAGACCATGGGTAGAGGGAAGCCCCTGTTCTCCAGCAATGTACAGCCCCAATGTACAGACCATGGGTAGAGGGAAGCCCCTGTTCTCCAGCGCTGTGTCTTTGCCTGCCTTGTGACGAGGGTGCCAAGTTTAGAAGCTGGAAAAATGCCATGTTACTCTTTTGTACAGGTATTTTGTTCCAGAGTTGTGGCAGTGAAGAAGGAGCCTTCTTGGGGATCCAGTACTGAAGTACGAAGTGTCTCCATTAGGAGACACTGTTAGTGTTTCCAGTTTGCATGTGAGGAAATGAGGAACATTAAGATAATAATGCTATCTGCGGGCAGTAAGTAGGCAAATTGTGACCCAGCTGGGATCAGATTCCAATCTCCTGAGCCTCATGCAGCGCTTTGTTTTCTCTTCCATCAAAGTGCCTTTTTCTGCTGTACATCTTAATTAGCAGCTTATCCTGATCTAACAACTAAGAATGAGCTTCATAGTGCAAACAATAACAGTATGGGCAGATATGTGTATAAAATTGTATTTTGTTTCTAATTAGAGCAGGGGTGCATGCCTCTGAGACACTTTACAATGTGCTCAGAAGGAGAAAGTGTGGACTCCAACCCATCAAGTAGGAAACTATTGCTTTGGATGAAAAGCTGATGCTTTTTCAGGCAAATACAAAGGCAAGTTTCATATGTGAGAGCTGAGCTAGAAAGCTTGGTCTTTTAAATACAATTCTGACTAATTCTGCCACTGTTTTGTATTGGCAATTATGCATTTTTGTAATAAGCAAGAGCTGAAGCTAAAGATTGCTGTACTCAAGCTCTTCATGTCAGAATGAGACTGTGCATGTTGTATTTGTGCTAGAAGGCTTGAAGCATCAGGGCCAGATGCTTTTTTATCTCTGAAGTTGCTTAGGTCCATTGATTTCAATAGACTTGCACCCACATGCAGTTACAGCCAGCAAAAACAGGCTCTTGAGTCTCAGAAATACACCATGAAGATACTGAACAACATCTGTAGCATAGCAACAGGAAAGCCTTTATGCCTTTCTTATTTATGACTGGTCTCAGACCCTGGCAGTAATAGTGAGCATATGGTGGAGGGTTTGTTTTCTTTTTGGTCATGCCAGTCAAATTGTCTCGGAGCGTAATGCCGACCAAATTTTAAAAAACCAGATATGGTAGTGGTTCAAGGACTCAGGTTTGAGGAACATCATCTTTGGTTCAGTGCTAAGGTTTGGGAAGACATCACACAGCAGCATGACTCCATGATTTCTATTTGCTTTCCATGGCATTAACCTATCCCCTGTGTCAAGTTTGGCCTTCCTGATTCCATTAGAAACCATGCCAACAGGGTCTGGCATGTTTCCTCCCAGGCAGGACTGTTGCATGCTGTGTGGGCAGCAAAAGTCCCAGGCTGCTATCCCATGGCAGGCCCTTTCTGGGAATGAAAAAAAGTGCTTTTTGTACACAGCAGAGAAGGAGGTGCTGGAGCTGGGAAAATAGTTGGGGGCTGTGAGCAGGCAATTAAGTATTCCTCAGGATCAGCATCTCTGCTTGTGATAATCAGCATTGAGGCGTGAGATCAGTATGGCACCTGCTGATGCGGCTGCTTTTTGCCTGCTGTCAGTTGTCTCACAGTCTTATGCAAATAAACCATGTAAGAAAATGAATTACTTAAATCAAGCCAATTTGGAAGAATATCACCAGATTCTGTACCAGCCAGCCAGCCACCTGAAAGATGTCCTATATTTACACAAATGTAGCAATTGTGTTTTCCCCAGTATCTGTGTTTTTTACATTATTTGCCTTTAATTTGTTCAAAGGCAGAGTGGGAAGCAGCATTAGTGTCGTAAGTATATCCTGTAATTACACAACCGTAAGAAATAGAAAAAAGCCTTCTGGGTGTCTTCTACATTCTGGGATTTATTAGGTGTCCATGTGCTGACAGAACAAGATGGGAAATTGCTTTCAGTGTTCATTTGTTACCATGTGAGATGGAAGAATCAAGTCTCACAAAAACACTGTAGCGCAAGAACTTGGCTTTTTTGTTTCTGCTCATCATGGGCAATTCCCTCCCTTTTTAAAAAATGGTTTTCTGGTGTCTCAGTGAATAGACAAAAGTGATTCTTTGCAGTACTGGGGAGAGCACCTTACATGTAAAGGATATTTCAGAACAAAATCTAGAGCTGAGTTTGAAGTGTTTGGTCTGTTCCTACAGCACTGCTAATCACTAACTAAGAATAGAATAATTTGCAGTTCAGAGAAATGCTGTAATCTATTCATGCCTGTGGGAAAATATTGCTTTCACTGTGTTCTTTGGTGCAACTGTAATCATTTCAAAGAAAAGAGGTTAGGAAAGTGTGTTCTGGTGCATGTCAGCTGCAGCAGCTCTGTGTTTTCTTGGCTACTGTACTGATGCAAAACCGTCTATTCAGGAAGATGATAAAACCAAATGTGCAAACAGAAGGAGCTTGCCAGTCGTCCTGCAGTTCTGTGCTAGGACGTGATGGATGAAGTCAAACTGCCTGAGTGCTTGTGTTATTCCTGGCTGGAAAGGCCAGAGAGAAGTCAAAAGAGAAATGGGAGACGCCCAGACCCAGCTCCTGCTGGTGGGAGGACACCACTCTGGGACCCCCAAAATCAAACTCTTCTGTATCATGTGGCTGCAATGAAGGCAGCAGGTGTAAAGATGGGTGGGCCTTGCAGCCTGTTCGCTGAAGCAAGAAGGTTCAAATTCAGCTGAGCCATACATGGAGAAGCTTCCTAGTTGGAGGAGACCTGTGGGTTTCGTGGAGAATATGCCATTTAGACCCTGCAGGTTACCTGTACAAACAGTTTGGTAGGTAATTTCTTTTGAATTTCTTCTGATTTTTTTTAGCCAGAAGTCAGGAGCAAGATGTCAGTTTCCTTTATGCTGACTTCACCCACCCTTCCTCTGTGAGTCCTCATTGTGGTGGAAAGACCTGACTGGCATAAGGGGACTGCTCTTGTGTATAGAACCATTTCCTGTATTTCTCATTGAGAAGATGAGTTTTGAAGATGCAAGCACTCTTCTTTGGGAGCAGTATTCATAGGATGAATCATGGATGCTGGCCACTGATGTAGTTGGTGTCTTTTTTAAACTGTAATCTCTTTAAGCAGCTAAGGAATGAAGCTGAGGCTGAGGGTTACCCAGGTCTCTTCAAGGTTACAGAGTATATTTGCAGGAGAACCAATCTGCATCTCATTTTTAATCTTTAGAGTTAGTGTCAATGCAGAAGAGAGTAGGCAAGCCTCAAACAACTTTATTGTGGTTATGAATCATGTGTCTGGCACAGCAACTATGATTTGTGGTTTCAGGGCATTTTTAAAGTGCATGACTTTGTGGGTAAAACTTGCTCTTTCAAGTGTAAAAAAAAAAAAGAGAAGGACATTTAGATTAAGTAGAATGACTGAGACTTGGTCTAGAAGTTTTAAAAAAGCAGTGGGGTATTTTTCTGTATTAAACATCAGTTTAGAGTCTTTGAGCAGGAAAGCCTAAGATTAGCTTTACAGGTCTGGAAATATTGCTGGCCTGTCTGCAAATCCTGTGTTTCCCTCTTGCACAGAGCCCTTTGTAGCTGGTGGCAGGGAATGGCATTTTGCAGAACCTTCTATCAGTGGGCAACACGATCCAGCCCTGCAGCCAGGTCAGTGCAGGCTGAACCCTTGCTGTAAGGTTAAGGGGGTGGTCAGTGCATTCTTCTCTGTAATGGTTCAGAGTAGACACTGCCCTGTCTCTATTAGATTGTGTCTGCCTTCATCAGGAGCCAGTATCTGCTCCCTAATTAGCTATATACAGCACTTGGAAGTTGGAATTTGGGTGTAAGTTCAGTAATGGCACGTGTGGAATCAGAAAGACATAGAGAAATGGGGTAAAAGTCTGAGTTTTGCATTTGCAGGTGCAGACATAGTGAAGGGGGATGTAAGCCCACAGAGTGTTTTTCATACCAACTTTCACAAGGGCAGGAGATCTCAGAAGGCCATTATCTACCCTATGAGTCTGAAAATAGACTCTTTGGTCTAGGGGATAAACAAAAATGATGCTGTGTTAATGAAAGTATTTGGGACCTGGTCTGGTCACATTGCTCTGGGTCTTTTTTCCAGGCAGATTGAACAAAATATTTTAGCTGTGAAATTCTGAGAAACAGCCTGTAAAATGTCAGTGCTTGCATTTCTAGAAAGGCTACTTTCTTCAGCTGATAGATTTCCTCTGCAAGTATGCTGCTTAGTTTTGAAGGTTTATGTGAATTCAGTGTGTGTCTCAATACGTGTGCCAGTAGACTCTTTGCATGGGAACTGTCACATTCACCACTTTGAATTAAAGCTGTCTTTAATTCTCCTGTTTAAATCTTGCCCTCCTCTGGAGATGTTTTCTGATTTCCCCTTGATTAACAAGTATTGCTGCAGACCCTCTTCTCCACCAGTGAGCAGTGGACCAGGGCGTATTGGTGAGTTTTTGGGAGATGGGCACTGCTCTTGCCCCCCTACACATCTTGTGTTTCGGAGACACACAGCCTGTATATTTTATGGGGCATTGTGTCTTTCCACAGAGTCCCTGTGATTGTGTATCTCCTCTTGGTCTTGTGTAATGTGGTTGTGCTGCATTGTGCTAGGTCATGCTTTTAAACCACAGGACTTCTGAGTGCTGATTGCAAATTGAAAAGGAAAGACTTCTTGGATTTTCAGCAGGAAAACAGTAGAAGACATGACCTTTCTTCTGCTCCTTGGGGTGGAGCAGATATCCTTGTAGTGTTCTGCTTTGAAACAAATTGGTAAATAGGAGGGATGTTTTGATCTATAACAGGTTAGCTGCAGAGGTCTTTGTAGGCTTCCTAGGTGCTGAAGGAGATGGAGTGGAAAAGACATTTCATAGAGATGAGAACTTGGAAAGAAAATTCATGCAGAGATGTAGAAATAGCTTATTCAGGCAGGAATAACAAAATCTAGGAAAGTTAGGCCAAATGAAGCAGTGCAGATGAAAATTTTGCCTGAGCACAGAGCACAGGCTGTAACTATTTACCATGATGAGGTTAGATAGGGGATGGTGTAAGCTGCAAGGAGTGTAGCAGCTAGGAAATAAAAGTGGCCAAAAGGTCAGTGCTCAGTTAGGTAAATGAGCCATGTTGTAGGACAGGGCAGGGGCGCAGTGCCAGAGCTCCTTGGAGATGTGATTCCAGAGGTGATGTATTCTGGTGTTGTCATTGACGAGAACAGGGCTGACAATGACTGGCTGCACCTTCTGTGCTAGTTTGAATTCATAGGGATTTGCTGTGATGAAGTTAGTACACTATGGTCTGCACATAAAGAGTTGGTGAAAAACTAAAGGGTTCTCTCATGACCATTGTTTTTTACAGTTTTCATACTTTGCAGTACTCTGTAGCTGTGTATGATACAGGAGACAACTTGTCTCCCCAGGTGAGGGGGAATCTAGCAGATGTGAGCCTTGTGGGGGTCTGGAGGAGCCTGTGACCTGCCTCTTGATGAGCAGGGTGCAGAATTGATTTAAAGACACTTCAGTGGAGAGAGGCACAATGTTCAGCTCCACATTTTGTAAGAGCATGTCTTCCTGTAGTGGGAACAGCATTGGTTTCAGGTATTAAATGCTACACGTGAATAAAGGGAGAGACAGTGTCTTAAATATCTTGAACTTCAATTTGTCTTCTAGTAAACATAACTTCCTAATCCCCCTTTCTGTTTGCTGGCTGTTGGAAGATGGATTTCCGTTATCAAACATGATTATGACCCGAGTTTTTTACTGAGCTTTCAATATCGATTTAATGGCAAGTACTTGGGAAATACACAGTTCTACATGTTATGGGATACTTCTTTGAAATGTTTTTCTTGTAAAATAACAAATGGAACAAGATACTTGTTAGAGTACTATAGGAACAGTTGTTGCATGATTGTATTAGGAAGGGTCTAAACTAGGCATAAAAGTGACTTTAAAGCCTAACTTCTGAATTACTGTTATTTTTGACCATTACATAGTTCTGAGAGTACCCACCAGGAGGTGACAACACTGCCACATACCTGTCCAACCAACTTACCTATGCTTCCAAGACCAGATGTTCTATGTGTTACATATTTAAATGTGCAGTTTCATGTAACTTCTTCCCCAGACCAGTCCTTTCTTATGGTCTAGGTTTTGGTCTTCATACCCATGTCTGCAGCCCAGCAAACTGCTGTAATTTAGCACTGCTGCAGGTCCCTTGCTGTTGTGCTGGCTGCATGAGAGCCAAACTCTGCTGCAGCATTGGATTTGCAGGACAGCAGTGGGAGTGTTAGGGGAAGAAGGTGCTAGTTAGTATGTGTGTGGGGTGCAGAATATGATCCTTAATAAGTACAGAAAACAGGTGCTGAGGATGGAGGAGTTACCAAGTTTCTAGAAAAGCTGGTGAATGGCTTTTCTAGGAATGATAGTTTAGAGCCATGTAGTGGAAACAGTAGAACCAGCCTGAAAAATTGGCTCAGCAAGATCATGGTAGCTCAGCAAATGGTAGAAAAAAGTCCTAGGTTTTCTTGTTCTTTATTAGTGTGGTATCAGGACTGATCCAAAGTTTGGTGTGCATGTATATGTGTATGTGTGACCATGACTAGCTTTGAAAACTGTGATGGCAGAGCACAGTGTAATATCTCTGTCAATCTTGGTCCCTTGACCAGCAGAAAGGGCGAGTGGGTTGCAGGCAGGCTGTGCTCCAAGCCCAGTTCTGCTGTTGATTTCCTGGGTGACCTCAAACAATATAACAATAGGGGTAGTGATATACTTAGCATGCTGCTTAGCAAGTCTGCTGTCCTTACGTGTGCGTTAGTAGTGTTGCTGTTGGGAAAACTGGTTTCGTAAACAAAAACAAGCTTTCAGAGAAGAGTTGGCATAATTTGAGAGAGGCCTATGGTTTACTGCCTGCAGAGCGCTGAGGAGTAACTAGTAAAAGCTTCTTGAAGTCCTAGCCAGATTTAACAGCCAAACTGTCATCATCATTGCACATCACAAAAGCTGTTTGGGAGGAGATTTACCTGTTTGTTCATTCATGGCTTAGACCAACAACAATACCCTGCAATAGCAGCCACATTTGTGCAAACATTTCCTCATTCTGTGACGAAGGCACTCATATTGGCAGGTTAGGAAATGATTATATTAAAAGGTTTTGCCTATAGCTGTGGACCTGGTTAAGTAATATGCTATTAAGCTCAATTAGAGTGGTAGAGTAAAAACAGATGTAATACTTGTGCAAGGAAAGAGCATGTAAAGACCTGAATAAATGAGGTGTTATGAATCATGCTCCTTTATGTGAGTAGAGCCACTGAAGTCAGGGTCTCTGCACCTCTGTTTCATGGTGTTTCTGTTACTGTTTTGTTGACTTTATTTCGATGCCTTTTGTTGACTGAAACATTTAAACGTATTTATTTTAAAACCCAGTAACTGAAACTTGATACCACAAATGAACAAAGTGGACAAAGCATCTTCTGGAATCCTTTATGCTTTGCTGGTATGGACTGGAAAGAGACAGCCTCTCTGTTCCCTTTCCTCCCAACTGCACAAGATTGCAAGTTAGGTTGTCCTGTGGTAACATGCCTTTTGGAGGGAGTGTAAAACCATCCTGTCCCTGCATGATCCATGTAATACGTGGGAAAAATTTTTCTATCTAGTAACCAATGAGGACAATTTCCTGTAAGCCAGTTCTTGTGGTCTCTGGTCTCCAGCCAGATCTATTTTTACTGCCTTTTTCTTCTTTTTTTTTTTTTTCCTGCCCCCCTAATTTATTTTTTCTTGAAAAGAAAAAAATGTCTGTTTGGCAGTGTTACTGTCATGATTCTTACATGCAGACCGGCTACAGTTCCAAAAGGCACCAACAAAGGTAACATATATTCTGATCACCTTGAATTGAAGCTTTTGAGCCACATCATAAAGTCAGCATCAGTGCATGAGAGCAGAAGAGAGGGAACATTTGCCTGTGCTGGTTATCACTGTTGAGCTAAAGCCGAGTTCAAGTAATTTGGTGTTACTGCAGCCAAAAGCATTTTGGTTCTGATACTGCTGACCCTTGGGCTGATGTAACATAAGGATCTAAGGAGCATATAAGTAGTTGCAGTAGAAGGCCTGATAATGCACCTGACCAGTGAATAAAACCGAGGAGACTTACACTGAGAGTGCAAGAGGAGTCTATTACTGTCCAATCTGGTGTTAGTGAAGGAGGTCTGAGTGTATAGGCAGAGTGAGCAAATTAAATGGGATCCAACTAAAAGTGCAGGAGGGTAGAGATGTGAGAGGGGAGTCATTTAGAACAGTCATTTTCCACTAATATAAATGGATATCCTGGCTGCAGCTATAGAAATGTCATGCTGCAAGTCATATGTGTATTTAAAACCAATCTCAGTTTGTTTGAACTTTCTTCCCAAGATTTAGGTATCTGTAAATCTTTCAAAAAACAGTTAACGTCACGCAGCAGGAGAGTGAGTTGGAGATACGAGTCTATGATGATAGAAATTGGGCTTGGAAGGCATTCTGATAGCCAGGTTCTTAGGAGTGCTGAAGGAGAAAGGCAGGGCAATGCTGTGACAATTACTGTTTCACAGATCATAGTGTCAGCTTTGGAGTGCTTTTTCCCCCTCAACTTTGCAAATCTCATTTCTGGACTGGATCCAGAAAGCTGCACATTCTGCAAGCAAAAAGCCAGAAGCATGCAATGTACGCACGAGGCAAAGGGTGGATTTCCTAATAAAGGGACAGTGAATGTGTGTGTTGGAGCTTTCAACCAGATGCCCTGGTTAGTACCCGCAGTAAGGTAATTAGATATTTAATTAGGAAGATGAGTATACCTGCTTTCCCATAGCTAGTAACAGTTGACAAAAGACATGGAAAACTTAGCCTCAGGAGTCATTTGGAATCTGAAACACAGTTTGTACAAGTCAGATCTAGCAATAGTTGGATTTTCCTCCCATTACATTAGTGTGTTGAATGGTTGTTGGTTATGTTTTAAATGTTAACCTGGTTACTCTAGGATGAGCACATGTGGTCCTCTGATCTTGAAAATGGGAAGCATTTAAAAAGTTGCCATTAGGTTTTTCATGTGGTTTCTGGATACTGATCCTTGGAGCCACTGTGACACTTGTTAGTTCTCAGTGAAAAAATGCTTTCATGTATTTTTTAAGAAATAGATTATATTCAGAAGATGTACTGAAATCGCTTTTTTGTAAAATGAGATATTGGCAAATTTTTTGTGCTACAATGACAATAAATCATCATTGGCAGATTTGAGAGGAGGTGTGACTTCTGCCCTCTCAACAAGGTGCCACTATTGCTTTGAGACGTTGCTGGGCGGCGGGAAGAGTTATTCTGGTCTTCACTGGACACAGCTGCAGCCTTCGCAGCAGTGGCATTGGACTGACATTTTGTTGCAGGAAATCATCTGGTTATTACATGTTATTCCTGGGAGTTGCAGCATTACTTCAGCTAAATACTGTTGGGTAGATTGGCAGTGATATTTGCTGTGAATCATCCTCGCTAATGAACCCCTTTGATAGAGAAACAATAGTTATTAGCGAGATGACGTTTCTGTTGTGAATCCCTATGCCTTTTTATCTTTATTGTCCTCCGTGAACTATTTTGCGAGTTACCATTGGGCTGAAGGGCCTCATTCTCTTCATTGTAGAATCAAATATGTTGGTGTGAGTGGAAAATGCCTTTAATAACATGAGGGGCTTTTTGTTATTTTTGTGTTCCAAAGGTGTTTGCTTCTGTCGTGTTTTTATTCTGGTTTTTTTTTACATTTGAGTAATCATGAATGACTGGAATACCTTGAATCAGTGATACTTGGAAGTGCTGCAGGTAGACTGTTTAATGGTATTTTTGAAGTGCCAGATTGAGGAACATGGACATTAAATGATAAAGGTGATACAGTTGCCTTGGAATGCTGCTATTTCCCATCACTTTAGGAAGTGATAGGCTTCTTCCCTCCAGAAAAATAATGAAGTACAGTCTTAATTTTCAAGGCCATAAATAGATTCTAGAGGATTATGTGTATGATTAAAGTTATTCTCTTACATAAGAGCTTTTTCCTAGGCTGTGGCCTGAAGCCTGAGATATGAATGTGACTGTTTGTTGTCTGTCTGCTTAAACATCCTTCTTCTCTTGGCTCCTGGTTGTGCAGAAGAGATGTTAGTGAACTCAGCTCGTGTCCTAAGGAGATCAGCCTCATGGTCAGTGAAACTGCTGAGTGAATGGAACAAAATGTGCAAAAAATATTTAAAATGGAGATGATCTATTACATTGTCTGGAGTCCACTATGTCTGAGGATGGGGTACAAGGCTGGAGGAAGCTCTGGTCATTCCAGCATGGTAATGCTTACATCCCAAGTACCATCTACATGGTGCATTGAGAGCATAGGAGTATGCTATTTTTAAAAAAAAGTCTCTCTCTTGTAACCCAGATTACATCTCTCTAGAGTAAAAGCGTGTTTATACTACAAAAAAAGGGAGTTGACATCTGTTTAGCAACCCATCAGATAAAAGAGACAGTTCTTTTCCAGTTGCATCTGAAACACCTGATGCTTTTGGTGGAACATGCTTGGTGTGTGTACACATTCATCTGTGCAACCTTGTTTTTCCTTGCAAAATTGAACTGTACACTATTATGCCCATCTTTGGAAACACACTGATTCCTTGTTTGACTTTAGAGTGATTTGAACTGTAGAATTCTGCCCTGCTCCCCACTCTGATTTTAAATGTTCTCCTTGAGGCAGAGGAATGAATGCTCTAGGTGAAGCATACAGGATCAGTCCAGGAGATGTCTGTGGATGTAGGTGTGGACCAGGCAGTAAAAGAAGATTCTTTAGAAGCTTGAGAATTAGCAGAGGATGTAAAGAGGTTTTGTGCTTCTATGGGTGGAAACCAGTTTGTGCCGGTACTTCCAGGGCTATCCTAGTGGTGGTTTAGCTCATGAGAAAACATCAAAGGCCATGAGTAATTGCATTCTCCAGAGCTCCTTTCAAAAGCAGAAAACCATGATGGAAGTGATGCCACAAAGGCTCACCCAAATGGGTGTTTTTATCTACACAGTTTCTGGCATTTAGGCAGCTATCCTTCCAGTTTAATAATACTGAGTCACACCTTTTGTTTCTATCCTTCAAGTCACCAAGGTATCTCTCTTGTCCTCTACTCATGCAAAGCAAGAAAGGATTAGAGACACTTTCCAGACAGGAGAGCAGGGAAGTTTCAGCAGCAAGGGAGCCACTCCAGCTGGTGCTCAGTCTCATAGCAAGGAATGCAGTGATGAGACCTGTGTGAGGAGCTGAGTTTCTCAGCAGCAATGTGAGTCACATCCCTGCTTTCCCAGCATGTGTGGGGCACTTGGCAAAGGGGTGGCTTTGCTGGCCATTTATTTGCTGGAGACTTTTCTGCTAAAGCAGGTGCTCTGTTGAGGACTTAACCCTGCTATGCATCTTAGACTTTGTCTTATATCCTTTTCCATTTTTTTCTATTTTCTTCCAGTTTTTTTTTCATGGTCCCTTTAATGAAAGAGGGTCTGTGTATTAGTGTAAGTTTTAGCAGTACTTCAGAAAACAGGTAGGTTTGCATTTGTATGGGAGACTTATATCCCCTTTTTGTGTAGTCCTTGTAGTAGGGCAGCAAGTATGGTTTAATAAATAGGATATGAAACACCCATGTTTTGCTCAGCCTTAATGACATGCCGTGTTTTATACAAGCTATGAAACTTGATACTGCCTCTTTCATTTAGAAGGCTGTGTGCACTTTCTTTCTTTGATGTAATTCAGTTGACGGCAGTGGGGTTGTTCCTGACTTACACTAAGAGAAATTAATAGGCAGTGAAGAGTGACACAGGTTCACACCCAGTGTGTGTTGACTCATTTGCTCATTGGCTTCTTTGTAGCAGAAAATGCTTTTAGGGTACCCCTGAGGAATGTATCCAAGTAGAGCCAAGTTTGAGATGAGGTGTGTTTAGCTGAGGGCTGTTCAAAGCCATGGCTTATTATATGATTTGTAATGAAGGTGAAAATCGATGTTTTCATGTGGGAAAGGACTAACATCCGCTGACCGGACCAATTAACATGCACGCCTGTGGGTTTTTTAATTGCATTTCTAATTAAACTGAACCAAAGGGTTGTTTTAGATGTCTTCTGGACAAAGAGTTGCTGCTACGAACACATGCAACCCTGCTTGTGCACAGGGGATGAACAAGACAAATTTCCAGAGGCCCCAGCTACCTCAACCAGTTGTTGATTCTGTTCTGGGAATGCACAAGGGCATGTGCTTTTATTGAAGTAGCTTGCTTCATGCCTTCCTTAGTTTTCTGACTGTGTGTTTCATTTGGGACATTTCCAGTCTGTGAGGTTACCTCATCTCAAATTTCTCCTTGCCTTCTCATTCCTTCTGCTGGGCCCCGATCTCAGATGTTGATGTTTCATCACTATGGTCTAGGAAACTGTTGCCTTTTTATGGTAGTTCTTGCACCTCCCTTAGCTCTGATTGATTTTGCAATGTGAAGTAAGATGCAGGCTCCAGCACATCAGGCCTCACTGTGCCAGGCCAGAGCTTGGCTTTATATCTGGATCAAAGCATCTGAAGTGTACTTAGGTGGAGCCATCTTCTCCAGTCTACTGGTGGGCTGTCAGTAGTTTGCTTTACCTGTCCCATGCCAAAGCTGTCTAGATCCCATTAATAGTCTGGGCCTGTGGCTAAGATGCTGAAGATTACTAATCCCGTCATCCAGAGAGCTTGGGGTGAAGCATCCTCTCAGCGTCAGCCAGGGACTTAAAATATGGATGATGTGTAAATCCAGTCTTGACAGCAGGCTCTTCAATGATGGTGTAGCTATGTGCTTAGTGTCTTCTGTTCCTCTGGGACTCCGAGGACAGCTTGCTCCTGCCTCTGTGTCTTTCTGGCTCAGTTTTCTCTTCAGCCAATGCTCTGTTGTGTCCTAGTTAGCTTTTTCTTCTGTGCACACAAAAACTGTGTGGCTCTGAAGGAGAAACATCTTGTTCTCCTGTGTACAGCATTTTTAAGTTAATAAACAGAGATGCTGCCATTGCTCATCTAGGGGAAGAAGTAGTACTAAAACTGGTGAAGTTGTTGTTTAGGACTGTAATTAAACTTCCAGACTTACGCAGTAGAAGGTCAATATACCAAAGGTTTATGCCTGGGAATTCAGAGCCTTTTGTTTGGGTTTTTTGTTTTAGTTTGTTTGTTTTTGTTTTTTGTTGTTGTTTGGTTGGTTGGTTTTTTGTTTGTTATTATTGTTTTATTTTGGGGTTTTTTGGTTGTTGTTGGTTGGTTTTTTTTTTTAATTAAGGATTATTTTGTTTGATGATTAGATGAACGGGACCAGAAGTAACTAAATCAGCCGGCAAACCTGCCAGTGACTCTGGTGGGTTTGTCGTGAAAACTATCAAGTAGTTGACACACAGCTCAGATTGCATACAGTACTCAATACAAAAATAAGTCATATAGACTACTAACCTTGCGTCCTGCAAAGGGTAAAATACAACAAGGCTGGTTGGAGCATCTGTAGTAGCTCAGCATATGGAGGTGTATGTGTGGAGGCTTCTAAATAAATGCCGAATGTCTTCCAAGTTGGCTGAAGGGAACGGAAGGGAGAGGGGTGAATATCTTGTAACTTCAGATGTGTTGCCATGGTGACATGAACCAATAAGCTAGAGCAAGCCTGGGAGTAATCTATAATTGAGAAGTATAGGAGAGGCAAAGTGGCATTGCTGTTTGCAGAGATTCAGGTACATAATGGGGAGCCTAACGCCACGTTCATCGTGCTCAGTCCTGTCCTCATTCTGAAGAGTACTTACAGTTTACCTACTGCTGGTTTTCAAAGGCTCCCTGCCACTTGAAACACATATATTTGTTTCATTTTTAATAGCAAGTTGTTGACCTCTGCCAACATCTGATCCCAGTCAGGGATTTCTATGTACTGCACAAATAGGGTATGCATGCTGCATCTGGTAACCATACCGTAAAAGCAAAGCAAAGTTTGGTCTGTAACTTCTAGAACTGCTGGTTCTGTATTTCAGTTGCACTATGGAAACTGGATAGTCCTGTAAAGACAGAACACTAAAGCCTCAAGTCAGAGATGCCACCAAGCGTATGATTTACTCTAAGTGCTTAAGTGCTCTAAGTGAGGATGGATAGCCCAAGTGCCTAAAGTTATACAGATGCTTAAATGCTTTGTAAACTCAGTGTTTAAGGACTTCATCCCAAAGGATGCTGGAGAAACTTCCACTGAAATAAGTGAGGATGAAGGAGTCCTCGTGCAGTTTCAGCAGCTACAAGAATTGTATGAAAGAAAGCAAGCACATTATTGCTATTACATTATTGCATACTTTACCATGGAAAAAATAATTAAAATTAATTCTGGGTTTGGTTTGGGTTTTTGGGGGGCTTTTGGGGAGTGAGGGGGTGTGAGGTGGAACGGCAGGGGTGTATTGTATAAGTATTTGGACAATTTAATCAGCATTAAAACCTATTTTAATTATAAAACCAGTATAGGTAGGAAGTTGAATGGGATTCCACAGACAATCCATCCTTTTGAGGTTGTGAATAGCCCTTTTCATTTCCATAGAGTTTTATAAAAAATGTTAAAATAGGAAGGAAGTCTTTTCATTCAAGATCATGTTTATGATCCATCCCTTACAACAATTTTCAAACTGATGTTACACACACTGGGGTACTTGTCTTCTAACATTACTTACAAATGTTAATGGAATTGTGCGCTCTGTTTTACTTGTGTTTTAAACATGAGAGATACTTTACAACAAACAAAACATTCCTGATATAAAATGTTGACTGTCCAGCAGATCTAGGGTTTTGCTCTCTAGCCCAAGTTGTTTAAAATAATAAAAAAATTGGCTGCTTTCATCAGAAGTTGCAGTATTTAAAGTAGTAGTCTATATCTAGAGAAACTGTGTATTTACACCATGTAAATGAAGAGCTTTGTTTCGCTGCCCTTTTGATATTTAATGATGACTGAGATTGCAGACTCGTTGGAGAGATCTTCCACTGTGTTTCAGTAATACCAGCATTTTCAGAATCTGAAATTTTTTTTGTTACACAAGTTCCCACCGAATGAAAATAGGTGCACATAGCTTCAGGCAAAACAGCATTTTTACCCCACCATGAAAGAGATCCTGGAGTTGCTAGAAAATCTGTTTGTGATATGCTTTTAGTGCTCATTTTCCACAAAAATATCAATCCTGTATAACACCTACTTATCTATATAAATAATCTTGCTCTGTGTTTGTACAGTACCTGGTACAAGGCAAACCCGTTCTCAGCAGTTTCCTAAACACTGTTGTGATCAAAATAAGTAATGAGGTTTGGCTTAATAGGTGTAATCTTTCACAAAGGGGTGTTGGGGAGAAGCCTGGTCCTGGCGAGAATGGCAGAAGTTGTAATTGTATAGGGATTATAAAGAATGTAAAATTCTAAGATGCAGTCAGTTCTGCAGAGCAATTGAGCACCAGTATGAGTTTGTTTGTGGTTGTATGGCTGGGTTTTTAGTACTGCTGGTGTGAGACATGTAAGTTGTGCCAAGCCTTGATGTGTAGAAGGCAAATCAAGTCATTCCTCACTGAGCAAATCAGAACTCCCTACAGGAATGTTTTTCACATTGGTCTGACTGGTTCAATGTGAGACATTTCAGGAAAGAAAAACTTTGTGAACGAACAAAAAGTTTCAGCTTCATTGCAGTTTCTCTTTGAATTGGGGGGCAGGAGTGGTAAAACCTTAAGTAAACCCCATAAAGAGTCAAGAAAAAGAGCTACAGGTTTGTGGATATTTTTATTCTTGCACTTTGTTTTTCCAGTTCTGATACTGTGTATCCCCTGATCTTAAGTATTTACCCCAGTACTTCGGAGGCTCAAAGTTACATGCAAGTGGAGGAAAAAGGCCATGCATTCTCTCTCTCTCCTGCCCATCCCTCTGTACTCTGCTCAATTATTTTCTATGTTCATACAAATAAAAAAGATAATTGTTTTCCTCCTAACCTTACTTGAAAATAGCCCTCATTAAATTCTGTGGTGGGGAAAGGCTTGGATAGGATGCCAATGTGTTGAAGGGCTTCTCTGTCTGGCTTGGGAAGTGCCTTATGTAAGGAGCTGTTGCACCACAGCAGAACTGAAGGAATGGGGACAGATGGCGCCTTTGAACGTGACTGTAGCTGGGATCCCTTATGGAGATCTTGCAGCGACTGTGGTGGCCCTGGGAAAACAAAGTGATGGTTCTTCCCCACCGTCCAAAGTGCATCTGTGCTCTGCCTATTTGGAGCTACGTGTTGTCGTGGCCTTGCTGCTGCCTGTTGGGGTGAAACTGGCACAGAGCTGCCTCCAGCCCTTTTACTACAGACAGGCAATGCAAGGGAGACAAGACTTTGTTATCCAGTAGCACCCCGCTGCTTGGAGAAATGGCATACATAGTGTTTTTCTGATGTTCTCCTAGCTGCTTTTTCTCACCAAACAACCCAGCTAATGCCTAGAAGATGTTCGTGGGAGTGGTTCTGAATTAAAACTTCCTGCAGTGTGCGTTGCACATCTTGGAAAGTGGAAGGTTACCATCCAGCAGACATGTTCTCTGCTACCCCTGGCAGCAGGATGTTAGCTCGGAGGGAATGTAGCAGGACAAAATGATGGTGTATTAAATTGAAAATCAGAGCAGTGGAGGGGAGAAGCTGCCAAAATTTCAAATAAAATTATTTGGGTGGGTTAAGGAAGTTGGTTAGCCAGAAGTTAGAGCTTGTTTTCCGGTTCCTTTGCTGTAGTTCAGAGATGCAGTGCATAGAGTGGTGCTACTGCTGCTTAACTTTTGATTCATTGTCCTTACTGATAGAAAGTTCCTCCAATACTATCTAGATGTTTAATGCTTTAATGACCTGTATTTCATGTCCACTGCACGTGTTCTCTGTTGTGCACAGTAATCTTGTGAATATTAGAATATGATACTTTAATCTCTGCTATTGTCTGAACTTCTGTTAATTTAGTCTTTCTGCATAGGTCTTGCTTTATTGGAGTTACTTTTATTGCTGCAGCAAACTGGATAGCCAAAGGGAATGAACGGCAAATAATCCTCCCAGAGAAAGGGCTGTTGGTCCGTGGTGGTCATGGAAGGGCTGCACTGGCCTTGACAGCTGTGCTGAGCAGAGCTGCAGCTGTGTGACACAGGTGAGGAGGGGGATGCTGCTGAAGCGCAAATGAAATCAAGATGTGTCTAGTAAGGGTCTGAAGTCCCATCCTTAGTTGTATTTGGTTCAGTGGCTCAGCAATTGATTGCTTAAATAAGGGGGGTTTTTCTGTCCTGTCAGCTTTATTCTTGGCCACATCAAGTACTCTGAGCAAGCTGCCTTGGAGAATTCAGCCTTTGAGCGCTTCTAATTCAGAAAATGGATTTTCTGGATTGTGAGTAACATGTTTGTGTCCTTGTATTTCCCTGTGGTTCTGTCAAGCGAAGTTTTTCAGCTTAGAGAGACGTGAGAGGTGGAAGAGTTGAAAAAGGGAAGAACTGCATTCACTTCAGAAAGAAATGTGGTACTTTGCACCATCCCAGAGTGCTGTGAGCAGTGATGATCCTGCTGCTTGTTCTGCAGCCTGGCGCAGGCTTTGGTGGGCATGGAAATGAACAAGCACATGTTTACCATTGAGAAGCTTGTCTTTCTCTAATATGAGTATAGTCCTTCTGCAATATAGCAAACCAGCCTGGACTTGGGCATTAGGAGTTTTGGACTAGGCTGCAATCCTTTAGATATTTATGGGTTTTTTTATACAGATAGACATACGTCACTCTGCTAGAGAGGTACAGGAGTAGCAATTTAACAGGAAGTAGGCTGTATGACAATGTAGCAACTACTCAAGCTACTTTGCACTCTGTATGTGAATTTCACACAGAGTTCTCATGGTCCTGTGCAGGGCTCTGGGGTGACAGCAGAGGGAATCACAGGGCTGCCTCAATATGCTTGTTATGGTGGTGACTCTTACGGGTTGAAGGCTGCTGGTGCATGGTCTGTATGGCTGTGGCAAACATTACTGTGAGCTTGTGACAGACTGGGCTTTGAGAGCAAATCTTCTGTAAGTGAAAGGAAGTGTGTGTGTCCTGGGGTGAGCAAGTTGTGGGGGCTGCTGCATGCTGGTGCAGCTGCACAGCTGTCACACCTGAGTGTAAAGTGAAAAAGGCTGCTGCAACAAAGTGATTCACATCTATTTAGCAAGTGCTCCTGAGTAATTTGGTGGGCTGACACCAGATCATGACAATAGACGTTGAAGGGTTACTGGTCTCATCAATCAGCTTCTGCTTGGCTGCTGCTCTGTTGCAGCTTCTCTTGCCCTATTTCTTCTTGAAGAACTGCATAGCTGTAGTGATTTTAAATTTTATCTTTATCCTAACCACAGGAGATAAGTGTGATATGGTTGATATTATGACACATCAGATTTCCTTGGTCTGTTCCTCATTTGGTTTTGGTTCCTGCTTCCACACAGAGCATACACCTGTGTTTTCTGTCATCCACGGCTATAAGAAAACAGGTAGGTGAGGCCAAGATGTGAAAGAGCAATTTATAAAAGGCTGGTTATCAGAGCTGTGTTTCTGTCATGAATTTATGGTGGCGTATGAGTGAATGACGAATTTTGTTTGGTCTGTAAAACATTAGAGTAGAGCCAATTTGGACATGTAGCCTTGTAAAGCACATAATGCCGTCTCTGAAATAATGCTGGTTTCTTAAACACATGTGCATAACAGATGCTTCTGAAGCAGCTATTTGTACAGGGTGTTTAAGAAACTGCTTTGAGTATCTTCCTCAACAAGTTTAATTCATGTTTCTTACCCCGAAGTTATAGTGCTCTCATCTGCTAAAGTCTTAAGTAAGGGCAGTTTTCAGTAAGATTAGTTTTGCATTCAAAGTTATTTTTTGGCTTAGAGAGACAATGAGAGGTGGAAGAGTTGAAAAATGGAAGAACTGCATTCACTTCAGGAAGAATTGTGGTACTTTGCACCATCCCAGAGTGCTGTGAGCCATTGGTATGTTGATGCTCTTCTTGAAGAAGGA